>NC_087342.1:239457661-240057661 GCF_030014295.1 Loxodonta africana | reverse complement strand
TAGATAGATAGATGATAGATAGATAGATAGATGATAGATAGATAGATAGATAGATGATAGATAGATAGATAGATAGATGATAGATAGATAGATAGATAGATAGATAGATAGATAGATAGATAGATAGATAGATAGATAGATGGATAGATGATAGATAGATTGATGGATAGATAGATAGATGATAGATAGATAGACAGACAGACAGACAGATAGATCGGTCATAGATAGATGGATGTTCTGGCAAAGCTTGCCTGCTTGCTCTGGATCCTGCATCTGACTCGTCATCATCTGACCTTTTATTCTTGAGACTTGAGCCAGCTGCCTGATATATTGCCTGCTGATGGTTTTTTTTTTTTTTTTTTGATCTTGGGATTCATCAGCCTCTGTAGCCTGTGAACCAGCAACCTGACATCTTACCTGCTAATCTTGAATTTGTCATCCTCTATAGCCTGTGAGCCACAGGCCTGCTACCTGACCTGCCAGTCTTGGGTTCATCAGCCCCTGCAACTACTTGAGCCAGGAGAAGTCTCCACCCTGATGCCTGACCCAGGGACTTGGTACTTGCCATTCTCTACAACATTGTGAGCCATTTCCTTGAGATAAATCTGTCTTTATATATGTATTTGTCTTAGTTATCTAGGGCTGCTATAACAAACAAAAATTTATTCCCTCACAGTCTAGTAGGTAGAAGTCCAAATTCAGGGTGCCAGCTCCAGGGGAAGGCTTTCTCTGTCAGCTCTGGAGGAAGGTTCTTGTTATCAATCTTCCCCTGGTTGAGGAGCTTCTCAGGGCAGGGATCCTAGGTCCAAAGGACATGCAATTCTCCTGGCTCGTGTTTCTTGGTGGTATGAGGTCCCCCACTCTCTTCTCACTTCTCTTTTCTTTTATCTCTTTAAGATAAAAAGTGATGAAGGCCACGTCCCAGGGAAACTCCCTTTACTTTGTTTTGGGGTGTGGCCTGAGTAAGGGTGGTACATCCCACCCTAATCTTCTTTAACATAACCCCATCTTGCCTCATTAACCACAGGCAGAGATTAGGTTTACAGCACATAGGAAAATTATATCAGTCACAAAATAGAGGACAACCACAAAATACTGGGAATCATGGCCTAACCCAAGGTGGCACATATTTTTGGGGGACACAATTCAATCTATAACAATATTTATATATACTCTTCCCTGGTTTTGTTTCTGTAGAGAACCCCACCTAAGACATTTCTCGCCCACGCTTGTCTTGCAGGAATGCAGCACCACCTTGAAGAGAAGGGCAGCTGCTCCAGGGCCACAGTCACCATCTTTCCAGTAAAACATCAAATCTCAGACAAGCACATCATGAGTTCAGGAAAGCGGCTCAGCTGATCTGTATATTTCTATTCAGTGAAGTCCTGGCAAATGTACCAATATTGTTTGTTCAACTGTTCCAGGTGTGATGCACTGGTCAGACTACTGATATCTTGATTTAGGAATTTAATTGCTTTTGTGCAAGTGTACTCCTCATTATTGACCTTTAGCTGATGGAACTTGTGATATAGGTAGATAAGCCACTCTATTACTCCATTCCTTCATCACTAAATCTGTGTAGTTCATCATCAGAGGGCCAGTACACCAGGCAGCTCCCCAAAGATCTGCTTGCTATAAAAGGTGTCATGGATTGAATTGTGTCCCCCAAATATATGTCAACTTGGTTAGGTCATAATTCCCAGTATTGTGTGGTTGTCCTCCATTTTGTGATTGTAATTTTGGTATGTGTTGTAAATCCTAATCTCTGCCTGTGGTTAATGAAGCAAGATTAGAGGATTAAGGTGGAATGTAACAACATTACTAAGGTTGCATCCCTGACATAAAGGGAGTTTCTCTGGGGCGTGGCCTGCACCACCTTTTGTCTTACAAGAGATAAAAAAAGGGAAGCACGCAGAGAGGAGGGAAACTCATACCACCTCGAAAGCAGCACAGGAACAGAGTGGCATCCTTTGGACCTGATGTTCCTGCACTGAGATGCTCCCAGAGCAAGAGAAGACTAATGACGAGAACTTTCTGCTGGAGCCGGTGCCCTGAATTGGATTTGTAGCCTACTAGACCGTGAAAGAATAATTTCTCTTTATTAAAGACATCCACTTGTGGCGTTTCTGTTGTAGCAGCATTAGACGACTAAGACAAACTATGAGGGAGGATAGCAGGATTAACTCCTGCCATGTGGAGCTCAGGAGGCATGTGTAATCCTTGATTGACAGCTGTAGAAGAAAGGCAGTTTTTTGACCCAGGCCATCTAGCTAAAGAGCAGCTCATCAACCAGGTGGCACACAAGGAAAACAGTTCTGCCAGTGTCACAGCATGCTCTACAATCAACATAGGTGTGCCCAACGGCTCCAGGTCCTCAGCTGACCCCAGCTGGGGATCCAGATTGTGAGCTTTTGAGGTCAGAAGTGGCGAGGGGCCAGAATAGCTGAAAAGGTGCAGTATAGTATTGATAGCATAGAGACACAACATCCCCATGTTCTACCCCCTGAATGCCATGAATCCATTTAAACCTGGCAGGCTGTGCACAGCCTGGTGAGGGCTCTCTGAAGCCCTGATCCAGAGAACCCTGATCCTGAGGGAACTGTGATCGCTGTCATCATGGTTGCTCTAGTGATTGGCCTCTTTCTCAAACGCCTTTCCATCTCTTCCTCTGATAGCTGGTGCTCTACCTTGTTCTGGCTTCCACGCATGTTCTTTCTCTGATTGCGTCCCAGTTCATCCCTACCTGGAGACATTTGAACAGGTGGCAGCATTGGTACCTGTTCCTCTGCTTCCAAGACCTGACACAGTTCTTGTCACAACTGCATTGTTATACCCGTTTGTGTAGCGGGGCCACACTGTCACTGCGAGTCTCATCAGCAGTCCCACATTTTCATATGTGCTTTTATACTTTAGTCAGTTAAAAAAACTATATTGTACTTTAGTTGAAGGTTTACAGAACAAACTAGCTTCTCATTAAACAGTTAGTGCACATTTTGTTTTCATGACCTTGGTTATCAACCCCATGAGATGTCATCACTCTCCCTTCTCAACCTTGGGTTCCCTATTACCAGCTTTCCTGTCCCCTCTTGCCTTCTAGTCCTTGCCGCTGGGCTGGTGTGCCCCTTTAGTCTCATTTTGTTTTATCTGTCTGTCTAATTTTTGGCTAAAGGGTGAACCTCAGGAGTGACTTCATTACTGAGCTATAAGGGTGTCAGGGGGCTATACTCTCGGAGTTTCTCCAGTCTCTGTCAGACCAGTACTTTTGATCTTCTTTTGTGAATTAGAATTTTGTTCTACATTTTTCTCCAGCTCTGTCCAGGACCCTCTTTTGTGATCCCTGTCAGAGCAGTCAGTGGTGGTAGCCAGGCACCATCTAGTTATGCTGGACTCAGTCTGGTGGAGACTGTGGACTAATCTTTCCCTTGTATCTTTAGTTTTCTTCATTCTTCCTTGCTCCCGATGGGGTGAGACCAGTGGAGTTCCTAGATGGCCACTCACAGGCTTTTAAGACCCCAGATGCTACTCACCAAAGTAGGGTGTACAATATTTTCTTTATAAACTGTATTATGCCAAATGAGCTAGATGTTCCCTGAAACCATGGTTCCCCAGCCCTCGGCCCAGTAATTTGGTCCCTCAGAGAGTTTGGACGTGTCTATGGAGCTTCCATGACCTTGCCTTGTACAAGTTGTGGTGGCTTCCCCAGTGTTGTGTACTGCCTTACCTTTCACCAAAGTTACCACTTATCTATTGCCTATTTAGCGTTTTTCCATCCCCCAACCCCCTGCCTTAACCATCGAAGATTGTTTCTTTTGGTATGTAAACCTTTTCATGAGTTTTTACAGTAGTGGTCTCATACAATATTATTTGTTTTGTGACTGACTTATTTCACACAGCATAATGCCCTCCAGATTCATCCATGTGTGAGATGCTTCCCAGATTCATAGTTCTTTATCGTTGCATAATACTCCACTGCGTGTATGTACCACAGCTTGCTTATCCATTCATCTGTTGATGGGCATCTAAATTGTTTCCATCTTTTTGCTTTGTGAACAATGCTGCAGTGATCGTGGGTGTGCATATGTCTATTCATGGATACTTTAGTCAATTTTTAACTAGTTTAGTTTTCGGAAATATAATATTGATGTTTTACTCATTATATAGAATTCTTCCTGAATCAAAGCTCGTATTTGACTTATAAGTTATTTCATTTTTTGGTGGCAGGTTTTGCTTTACTGTGTCAGAGAAGCACTGTGGTTGAGAGAATGATGGTGAAGAACATGTGCTCCAGAGTCGGACTGTGTGGGTTGGAATCTTCGAATCCCAGCTCTAACACTATTCCTATGATTATGGGTCATAATTAACCTCCCTCGCTGTGTTTCCATTTTCTCACTTGTAAAATGCAAATAGTAATATCAATTTCAGAGGCTTGGAACTGTGAGCAATAAATGGGATCACATTGTTATTGCTGTTTTTAGTTGCCATCAGGTCGATTCCGACTCATGGCAACCACACGTAACAGAGGAGAACTGCTGGATAGGGTTTTCTTGGCTGGAATCTCTACAGAAGCAGATCACCAGAACTTTCTCTCACAGCACTGCTGAGTGGGTTTGAACTGCCAACCTTTTCACTTAGCAACAGATCACAAAGCGCTTATGCCACCCTACATCTACGGCTACATCTCTGCCCATTTCTATCCACAGAATGCCTCATCCCAGGTTTAACTAAGAGGTTCAGAGTAGCAAACTATCTTAATTTTGCAATTTTTTTCCTCTTATTTCCAGTTCATCAGAAGAAAACTAACATTGACTTGGAAGTGTTGCCTCTGTTTTGTGCTGTGTTGTTTGTTTTACACTCAGTGCTTTTAGAGAATAACACCTAACGGTGTTTTTTACTTACATTTCATTTACAACTTTTCTCTTGCAATGCTATGTGAATTCAAAGTATGTAAACTCCCGTTTTAGCAAAAGCAAAGTTATTTATTTTTTCTAGATAAGTGTAAAAACCTTTGACGTGAATTCTATTTAGCTAATTATTCACCAAATGCTGAAAAATTAATGCCAGTTTGGGGAAAAAGGCAAAATTACCACAAAAATGAAGAAAGAGAAGGTTGTTTTTTCATCTACTTATTAAATCTGTTTCATATCATTCTCAGAAAAATGGTCTTTATTGAAGCTTGAAAAACCAGACATGCCTGTGGTGCTTATGAAAGTCTGACTGATGTTCCCAGTAATCTGGCTGGTATGAGCATAAAATCAAGAAAGTTATCCTATAGGGCAACATATTCTTGTTGATCCAATCTGCAATTGTAGCTAGCCCAGATGGAAGAATCTAAACTGGAGAAAAGGAGGTACATTCAAAAGCAGAGAACAGTGCTATCCAGACTTGCATTTGTGAGAAATCAAGAATGTTACTGAGGGTAGCTTTTCCTGGGCACACATTCCTTCTGCTACAGTAAGTGCATTGCAGCCTTGAAGCATTGGCTGGCTTGGCTCTCTAAGCACGTGTCCCTGTCTCCTGGACGCTGGGCCCAGCTTCACAGGCAGAGCCAGAGGAAGGTTTTGGTTGGCAGGGGTTTTCTGCTTAGAGCAGCCTCCCTTCAGATCCTGCTTCCTTGTCTTCATTTCATATACTTTGGCTACTCTCTTTCCCCCTCTCGAAGGTGGAAGATCATCAAGGTCCCTGGTACCATCCTCTCAGTCCTGGTCCATTTCTTTTGGTGTTTTGGTTTTTCTAAAAGTATTCTGGCATTTAATGAAAACCCTGTGAATCACAGGATATTGTTTGAGACTCCAACTCACTTGCCTCAAACACATCATCCAAGAGGGACCAATCCCTGGAGAAGACACCATGATCGAGTGGGTCAGGGAAAACAAGAGAAACCTTCCATGTTAATAGGGGAGGAAAACTCAGAAAAGGAGAATGAGAATGGTTGCACAACTCAAAGAATGTAATCAATGTCACTGAATTGTACATATAGAAGTGGTTGAATTGGTGTATGTTTTGCTGTGTATTTTCTCAACAACAAAATAAAATTTAAAACAAAGCTAGAAATAGAACTACCTTATAATCCAGCAATTCCTCTCTTAGGTATACACCCTGATTATCTAATAAAAGAGAGGTAGACAGACATATGCACAGCTATGTTCATTGCAACACTACTCACAATAGCAAAAAGATGGAAACAACCTAAATGCCCATCAACAGATGAATGGATAAACAAAGTGCAGTACATACACACAGTGGACTACTACGCATCCATAAAGAACAATGATGAGTTCGTGAAACTTATAAAGTGGATTGGCTTGGAGGGCATAATACTATGTGAAATAAGTCAAGCATATAAGAATAAATATTGTGCGATTACACTTGTATAAGAAAACAAGAATAGATATATATACAGAGACCATCACTCATTCGTGGTTACCAAGGAAGGGTGTGGGGGAGAGGAGGAAGCATTCATGAAATGGTAGACACTTGTTATTTTTGGTTATGGGAAAGGTAACATCAAATGTGTGTGAAGCATACACAGCTTGACCAAGGTAAATGATGTCACTAAGAAGTGCACAAGAGAAAAAAATATTTTTTGGTAAAGGATATGACAAATATAATTTCACAACAACACCACCAACAACCAAAAAATATACGTGTGGTTACACAAAAATGTATATAGGCATGTATGTATATGAATATGCAGGGACATATACGCCCACAGGTAGATGTATCTATAGGCATATGTGCATACAGGTATATGTGTTCATGCATGTGTATCCATGTATATAGTAAACCACATAGGGGACACAATTACTGATACCCTTAGAAAAACCAAACACCTTGTAAGATTGGTTTTCTAGGTTTAGGACCATAGCCTAGTGGAAGAACTCAGTTAATTGGCATAGTATAGTTCATAAAGTATGTGCTGTACATTCCAATGTGGTGAGTAGTGTCTGAGGTCTTAACAAAAGCTTGCAAGTGGCAATCTAAAATACAATTATTGATCTCTACTCATCTGGAACAAAATAGAAAGAGGGAAGCTGAAGATTCAGAGAAGAAAGTAGTCTACGGGACTAATAGTCGACACAAACCATGGCCTCATCTACCCTGAGTCTAGAAGAGCTAGATGGTGGCTGGCTGCCACTACCATCTGTTCTGATCAGGGCCACAATAGGTGGGTCCTGATAGAATGGGAGAAAAACGTGAAACAGAATTGAAATTCATAAAAAGTCCAGACTTACTGGACCAGTCGAGGTATTCTCTAACCCTCTGAGGTATTCTTTAAACCTCAAACCAAAATTATCCCCTGAGGTCCTTTTTAGCTAAATAACAGATTGGCTCATAAAAAAAAGAATATCACCCGTGAGTAATAAGGTCCTTTAAAAAAATCATCTATATGAGACCATATGGTCAACAATTACTCTAAGGCAAAGATGAAAAGGTAAGGGGTCAGGGAAACTAGATGACTGGAAATGGTATAACCAGACACAATAAATGAGAATGATGACACATTGTGAAAAATGTAGTCAATATCACTTAATAATTTGTGTAGAATTTGTTAAATAGGAACCTTATTTGCTGTGTAAACTTTTACCTTAAACACAAAAAATATTATTTAAAAAAGGATACAAATATAAATAATGAAAAAAGTGCTAATATAAAATATAAATGAATGCTTTTAGAAGGTTGGATTTAGAAAATTCTTGTTAAGTATGATACTGCAAAATAGAATCTATAAAGAAAAGGGGTCAGATCTGGTTATTTAAAATTTAAAGGTAATTTAAAAATTAAAGGTTCTGTGTAACAGTAGCAAAAGAATATAATAAAGTCAAAAGGTGGCCAACAACAAAAACATAGATGTCCATAATGTATCAAACTTCGTGTATCAGTCTATTAGTAAGGCCTAATAAAGCATTTTATGACCACATGTGTCTTATCAAGAAGATGCATTTTCATGGGTGGTTCAATTAAATAACTTGTGGTTTTGTGGTCTTAACAGTTATTTTTCTTTGTTGATCCTGTAGTCCATTTGAGAGCAGGGGGCCATCTTATTAGAAATCAACCACCCTCTATCAGTGTGTTGCAAGTGGGGGCTTGTGTGTTACAGTGATTCCGGAAGGTGTGCCACTGGTATTTCAAATGCCAGCATGGTCGTCCACGGTGGACAGGTTTCAGCAGAGCTCCCAGACTAAGATGAACTAGGAAGAAAGGCTTGATAATCTACTTCCAAAAATTAGCCAATTAAAACCCTACGGATCACAACAGAATACTGTCTGATATAGTGCTGGAAGATGAGCCCCCTAGATTGGAAGCTATTCAAAATGCAGTTACCTCAACAATGGACTTGAGCATACCAACAGTCATGAAGATGGGGCAGGACCAATCAACCTTTCTTTCTGTTGTATATGGGGTAGCAATGAGTTGGACTGACTTGACAGCAGCTAACTAAGTTGCAGCTTATATTGTGGCTTCCAGACCTCTGGCTGTAGCTGGTTGTCCACACACCAGAGAGGCAGACCTCAAACCCAATCTAGAAGGATGAACAACTTAAAGCTGGGGGAGAATCAGGGGCCTAGTGATGACTTTACTGTTTTGATTACCTAGTGCTACACAGTAAAGCACCCCAAAACTTAGTGCCTTAAAAAGACAGCAAGAAACTACATTGCCCTCAAATCTGCATTTTGGCCAGGGCTCAGAGATGCCTGCTCATCTCTGCTCGACTCGATGCTCGAGGTCTTGGATGGTGTGACATTTCATGGGTCTCCGCACATCATCACTCATATGGTCTCACAGCATGGAGACCTTGACCTGAACAAACATCTTACAAAGAAGCTGACCTCCCCAGAGGAAGCATCCTACCAGGCATGGGCAGAAGTTGGAAGATTATAGATTAAACTAATAAATAAACCAGTTGCCATCAAGTTGACTTTGACTCTTGTTGACCCTGTGTGTGTCAGAGTAGATCCGTGCTCTGTAGGATTTTCAATACATTTTTTTTTAGAAATAGATCATCAGGGCTTTTTTCCAAGTTGCCTTCGAATGGACTTGAACCTCCAACTTCTGGGTTAGTAGAGGAGTGCATTAACAGTTTGTACCACTCAGGGACTCTTATGAAGTAGTTAGATGTGATCAAATCAGTTAGCCTTAGTAAAGCAGATTATCATGTAACTTGGTGGGCCTCATCCAATCAATGGAAGGCTTTAAGAGCAAAGAGGGAGTTTTCCCTCTGGTGTGTTCTGCCTCCAGACTAAATAGATATTTTGCCAGAACTTCTACTCATTTCCTGTTGCCTGAGCTAGGATCTTGGGACATAAGACTGCAAGAATCTCCAGCCTGTCCCTGACCCCCACAGTTACATGAGCCAATTTCTTAAAATAATTCTCTCCCTGTCTCTCTCTATATACACTATCTTACAGATCCTGTTTCTCTAGAAAATTGTAACTAAGACAGGCAGGCCTTCTGTTTGGGCTCCTAGGAGTCAAATGAACATATTTGAAAAGCAGTGCTGTGTTATGCTATGTTCTGAATAACAAACCAGGCGATATGGGTTGAGGCAGGGCTCTGCCACCAGCTCAATAGTAAACTTTGACTGTACACTACCTGAGGATTCGTGGCGTCTTTGTTTCTGGATTAAGTGAAGTGTGGAGCTCACACCTGGCTCTGACAGCACTCTGCTACTCGCAGATCTGTGCTTGGTGAGGATGTATCTATCACATGGCTACTGAGGTTTGAGAGAGTGGAGAGCAAGTCTGGACGTGGCTGCCATGTCTTATGCAGTTTGAAGTGTGCATTTATAATGACCAGTCATGACCAGCAGAGGTGAGCTTCTCGAAAGAAATTGGGAGGGGGAAGCAGAGCTGAGCTGCTAGATTGAGTAACATAGAAACTTGGGGAATGTGGTGGTCTGCTAGTCCACTAGTGACAACTGGGCCACCAGATGGTAGGTTTTGGGATGACAATTATAATCAACCCTAGACCCTGGGATTCAGAGTTTGAATAGACATTTTCAATCAGCATAGGCTCCATACAGGAAGAAGGGGGACACTGAGGAGGAGGCAGGGAGCAGGGGACTGGTGGTGGGGTGGGGGAGGTGTTGTGCCTAGGACAGTGTCACTTATGGCCAGACACTGCTAGGGCCCGGTGTGTGATCCAAGGGAAGAAATCAGGCAAAGAAGGAGGCAATGTGAACTTGGATCAATCAGCCTTCCCCACAAAGACTGAGTTGAGGGCTCAAACAAATGCTCACCTGTACACAAACACAGCGGAGAGCCATGTGCTCTACTGAGTATGCAGAGAAAAGAGAAAGAACACGTAACGGTACCTAATCCTGCTGGTCCATAGAAGAGCCATTTCCCTACAGCAGTCTGCTCATTCTTTTCACAGGCATAGGGAAGACGTCCAGGCATTTGCCAAGCTGTGGGCTTCCAACTCAATCTTTTTACCAGAAACGTTCAAATTAGGGAAAGCCAAAGTCTTCTTGAACTCAGTACAAAAACGGCATCCATGCTATTTGTAGCCTTCTCTACCAGATCTAATTATGGTCTTTGCAATCAGGTGGATGTCCTAGTTATTTTATTTTTTTTAAAACTGCTACTTTCCAGACACAATTTTCCTCTCTTTTGAAAAGCTATAATTATGTCAGGAAGACCTCAATAAATTATACTCATTTGATTTTACTGTGGCAGTTGAAGGTTTGAGATGTATGGCCATTAATAAAATATCAAGGTATAACATGGGAACCATACTTTTTCCAAGAGTAGGCCTGGCAAGAGGTAATGAATAGAACAGTGACACATAATTTCAAGCAAGCAGGACCTCAGATGGATAATAACCAAGGATAACAAACATTTAACGTACTGGTAAGCTGTAACACTCATGGTACAGAAAAGACTTTTTTTTAATATTATGTTGAGAAAAAGCGAGTGTACCTTTGATTCTCTGGCTGAAACCAATAAAGTCAAGTTGTTTGTACACATAGTTTTAGGTATTTCTTGTTTCTGATGAGAACAATTATGTCTTGAGTTGTCACACCATAGCTGTTATTATATGGATACCACAGAAGGTATTAAAGGAAGAAGTCCAAGCTGCTCTGAAGGCATTGGCAAAAATAAGGCTCCAGGAAATGACAGAATATCAACTGAGATGTTTCAACAAACTGATGCAGTGATGGAGGTTCTCACTTATCTATGCCAAGAAATATGGAGAACAGCTTCCTGGCCAACTGACTGGAAGAGATCCATATTTGTGCCCATTCCCAAGAAAGGTGATCCAAATGAACATGGAAATTATAGAACAATATTGTACACAAGCAAAATTTTGCTGAAGATCATTCAAAAATGGCTGCAGCTGTATATTCACAGGGAACTGCCAGAAATTCAGGCTGGTTTCAGAACAGGATCCAGAACCAGGGTTATCATTGCTGATGTCAGATGGATCCTGGCTGAAAGCAGAGAACACCAGAAGATGTTTACCTGTGTTTTATTGACTATGCAAAGGCATTCGACTGTGTGGATCATAATAAACTATGGATAACATCTCAAAGAATGGGAATTCCAGAACACTTAATTGTGCTCATGAGGAATCTTTACATAGATCAAGAGGCAGTTGTTCAGACAGAACAAGGGGATACTGATTGGTTTAAAGTCAGGAAAGGTGTGCGTCAGGGTTGCATTCTTTCACCATACCTATTCATTCTGTAGGCTGAGCAAATAATCCAAGAAGCTGGACTATATGAAGAAGAATGGGGCATGAGGATTGGAGGAAGACTCATTAACCATCAGTGTTATGCAGATGACACAACCTCGCTTGCTGAAAGTGAAGAGGACTTGAAGCCCCTACTAATGAAGACCAGAGGCCACAACATTTGGTGTGGATTGTACATCAACTTAAAGAAAACAAAAATCCTCATGACCAATAAGCAACATCATGATAAAAGGAGAAAGGATTGAAGTTGTCAAGGATTTCATTTTACTTGGATCTACAATCAACAGCCATGGAAGCAGCAGTCAAGAAATCAAACAACGAGGTGGAGCCAAGATGGCAGAATAGACAGACGCTTCTGGCGAGCCCTCTTTACAACAGATACCCAAAAAAACAAGTGAAATGAGTATATTCATGACAAGCTAGGAGCGCTAAGCATCAAAGGCATACTTAGAAAACGAACTGAGGAGCAGGGGAGGAAGAGATGGTTTAGATGTGGAAAGGAGTTACCTGACCTGAATTGCAGGGAGCCCTCAAGCACCATACCCGGAGTGACGGGTGGCTGGTACTAGCATTCAGCCACAGTTTCCTCAGGGAGAAGCAGCCAGCCACACAGCCTACTCACACCTCCGGCAGCAGAGAAGGATGGCGCTTTTGGCAAAAGCTAAGCACTTGTGTATATTTTACTGCCCACCTCCCCTTCTTGTCCCCAAGCTGGCTTCAGCAGCTGAATTCCCTGGGCCTGAGATATGACCTGTTGAGCACCTAGAGCCATTCTCTTGGCCTTGAAGAAGGAAAAAATTTGCAACTGGAGGAAAAAATAATTTGCCAGCTTCACTAACTGGGGGAGCTCAGGACAGAAGAGACTCCTGTCCAGGCATACATGGTCCATGGAATTTGAGTAACTTTCCCCTCTGCATGTACCTTTGCCAGCCTATTTCAGGAGAATAGGCACTTGTTGGCAGACTCCAACCATTCCAGCTGTGCAGTGAAGAGGTGGGTGATTGATGTTTGACACTGCTTTGCCTATTAAACAGGGTCCTCACCTACCCACATCAGAGGCCTAAGGATTGGTAGTGCCACACAGATCACCCAGCCACCTGCGACAGGGGCCCAAAGATAAATGGTAGGTCCTAGTCCTTACAACCAAAAACATTGGGTGCCCATGGTCCATCTGCAGAACCCACCCACGTGTATGCTCTAAGGAACAGGGGCACACTTTCCTCACAGACAGGTGGGGGACAATTGTCAGCCCCTTGCCTTGTTCAGAGTGTGACCCCCTACTGCAACCAGACACTGGTACGTACACCAATCAGCCCTACCCCTCTAAGACTGTAGGACAGAGCCTGTACCACACACTTGATGATCAGCTACCTGGACACCCGAGCTGAATTCATACAAGAAAAGTGAAAGGACTTCTAGACTGACACACCTGATAACAGTTCTAGCCAGCTGGGGACAGGACATCAGAGCTCCAAAGGCGAAAATAATCAAGCTTGCTCACTCAAGCAACCCATCTGGGCATATCAAAACAAAACAAAGCAAGAAGCTATGACACAGTAAGCAAACATAAAATAAACTAATACAATAACTTATACATGGCTTGGAGACCACAGTCAATATCAAGTAACATAAAGAAACAGACCATGATCGCCTCAACAAGCTCTCAAAAAAAAAGAATCAAGGGATCTTCTAGATGAAAGTGCATTCCTGGAATTACCAGACGCAGAATACAAAAGATTAATATACAGAACCCTTCAAGACATCAGGAAGGAAATAAGGCAATATGCAGAACAAGCCAAGGAACACACAGATAAAGCAACTGAAGAAATTAAAAAGATTATTCAGAAACATAATGAAAAATTTAATAAGCTGGAAAAATCCATAGACAGAGAGCCATCATAAATTTAGAAGATTAAAGATAAAGTTACAGAAGCAGACAACTGAACAGAACATCAGAGGAGCAGAATTGAGCAAGTGGAAGATAGAATTTCTGAACTTGAAGATAAATCACTTGGCACTAACATATTTGGAGAAAAATCAGGTAAAAGAATTAAAAAAAATGAAGAAACCTTAAGAATAATGTGGGACTCTATCAAGAGAAATAATCTACTTGTGATTGTAGTACCAGAACAGAGAGTGATAACAGAAAATACACAGAGAATTCTTGATGATTTGTTGGCAGAAAACTTCCCTGATACTGTAAAAGATAAGAAGTTTATCCAAGATGCTCATCGAACTCCACATGAGGTAGATGTCAAAAAAAAAAAAAGTCACCAAGACATATTATAATCAAACTTGCTAAAACCAAAGATAAAAAAGAGAATTTTAAGAACAGCTAAGGATAAATGAAAAGTCACCTACAAAGGAAAGCCAATAAGGATAAGCTTGGACTACTCAGCAGAAACCATGCAGGCAAGAAGGCAATGGGATGACTATTTCAAAAAACTGAAAGAAAAAAAATTGCCAGCTAAGAATCATATATCCAGCAAAACTGTCTCTTAAATATGAAGATGAAATCAGGACATTTCCAGGTAAAGAGAAGTTTAGGGAATTCGCAAAAACCAAACCAAAACTATGAGAAATACTAAGGGGAGTTCTTTGATTAGAAAATCAATAATAGTAGGTATCAACCCAAGACTAGAACACTGGGAACAGCAATCAGAAGTCAACCCCCGGCAGGGAAATAAAAAAACAAAGAAAGATTAAAAAAAAAAAGCTCAAAACAGGGTAACAGTGTTGTTATCATGTAAAAGAAGACAACATTAAAACAATAAAGAGGGACTAAGAAAAGTAGTTATAGATCTTCCATATGCAGAGGAAGATAAGGGGATACAAAGATATATAAGATAGCTTTAAATTTAGAAAAATAGGGTTAAATAATGAGGTAACCACAAAGGAGACAAACTATCCTACACATCAAGGTAAAATACAAGAAAAAAATAGAGACTCAGCAGAAACAAAACCAACAACACCAAATATGAGGAAAGCACAATATAAAAAGATAATCTACTTAGCACATATGATTAAGTGGGAAAGAGGAACTATAAACAACACACAAAAAGAGACATCAAAATGATAGCACTAAATTCATACCTATCCATAACTACACTGAATGTAAATGGACTAAATGTACCAATAAAGAGACAGAGAGTGGAAGAATGGATTAAAAAACACGATCCATCTATATGATGCCTACATGAGACACACCTTAGACTTAGAGACAGAAACAAACTAAAACTCAATGGATAGAAAAGAATATATGAAGCAAACAACAATCAAAATAGAGCAGGTGTGGCCACATTAATTTCTGATGAAATAGACTTTAAAGTTAAATGCATCATAAAGGACAAGGAAGGACACGATGTAATGATTAAAGGGGCAATATACCAAGAAGATAAAACCATATTAACTATGCATCTGATGACAGTGCTGCAAGATACATAACATCTATCAGCATTGAAAAGTGAGCTAGGCAGCTCCACGATAATAGTAGGAGACTTCAACACACAACTTTCAGTGAAAGACAGGACATCAAGAAAGAAGTTCAATAGAGACATGGAAGATCTAAATGCCACAATAAACCAATTTGACCTCACAGACATATACAGAACACTCCACCCAGCAGCAACCAAGTTTACTTTCTTTTCTAGTGCACGTGGAACATTGTCTAGAATAGACCACATATTAGGTCATAAAGCAAGCCTTAGCAGAATCCAAAACATTGAAATATTACAAAGCATCTTCTCTGACCATAAGGCCATTAAAGGGAAAACAATAAAAGGAAAAACAGGGAAAAGAAATCAAACACTTGGAAACTGAACAATACCCTACCCAAAAAAGGCTGGATTATAGAAGACATTAAGGATGGAATAAAGAAATTCATAGAATACAATGAGAATGAAAACACTTCCTACCAGAACCTTTGGGACACAGGAAAAGCGGTGTTCAGAGGCCAATTTATACCAATAAATGCACACATCCAAAAAGAAGAAAGGGCCAAAATCAAAGAATTATCCCTACAACTTGAACAAATAGAAAGAGAGCAACCAAAGAAATCCTTGGGCACCCGAAGAAAACAAATAATAAAAATTAGAGCTGAAATAAATGAAACAGAAAACAGAAAAACAATTGAAAGAATTAACAAGACCAAAAGCTGATTCTTTGAAAAAAATTTAAAAAATTGATAAAGCATTGGCCAAACTGACAAAAGAAAAACCAGAGAGGAAGCAAATAACCCGATTAAGAAATGAGATGGGCGATATTACAGTAGACCCAACTGAAATTAAAAGAATCATATCAGATTACTACAAAAAATTGTACTCTAACAAATTTGAAAACCTAAAAGAAATGGATGAATTCCTAGAAACACACTACCTACCTAAACTAACACAAACAGAGGTAGAAAAACTAAATAGACCCATAACAAAAGAAGAGATTGAAAAGGTAATCAATAATCTCCCAACCAAAAAAAAGCCTGGGCCTGGATGGCTTCACTGCAGAGTTCTAACAAACTTCCAGAGAAGAGTTAACACCACTACTACTAAAGGTATTTCAGAACATAGAAAAGGAGGGAATACTCCCAAACTCATTCTATGAAGCCACCATATCCCTGATACCAAAACCAGGTAAAGACACCAGTAAGAAAGAAAATTACAGACCTATATCCCTCATGAACTTAGATGCAAAAATCCTCAACAAAATTTTAGCCAATAGAATTCAACAACTTATCAAAAAAATAATTCACCATAACCAAGTGGGATTCATAGAAAGTATGCAGGGATGGTTCAACATTAGAAAAACAATTAATGCAATCCATCAAATAAATAAAACCTAACCAAAAATCACATGATTTTATCAATGGATGCAGAAAAGGCATTGGACAAAGTTCAACACCCATTCATGAGAAAAACTCTCAGCAAAATAGGGATACAAGGAAAATTCCTCAACATAATAAAGGGCACTTATACAAAGCCAATAGCCAACATCATCCTAAATGGAAAGAGCCTGAAAGCATTCCCCTTGAGATCAGGAACCAGACAAGGATGCCCTTTATCAACACTCTTATTCAACATTGTGCTGGAAGTCCTAGCCAGAGCAATTAGGCTAGATAAAGAAATAAAGCGCATCCAGATTGGTAAGGAAGAAGTAAAATTATCTCTATTTGCAGATGACATGATCTTATACACAGAAATCCTTAAGGAATCGTCAAGAAAACTACTGAAACTAATAGAAGAGTTCAGCACAGTATCAGGATACAAGATAAACATAAAAAATAATCAGCTGGATTCCTCTACACCAACAAAAAGAACATTGAAGAGGAACCACCAAATCAATGCCATTTACAGTAGCCCCCAAGAAGATAAAATACTTAGGAATAAATCTTACCAGAGATGTAAAAGACTTATATAAAGAAAACTGCAAAACACTTCTGCAAGAAACCAAAGGGACCTACATAAGTAGAAAAACATACCTTGCTCATGGATAGGAAGACTTAACATTATAAAAATGTCTATTCTACCAAAAGCAATTTATAGACTTAATGCAATTCCGATCCAAATCCCAACGACATTCTTTAATGAGATGGAGAAACAAATCACCAACTTCATATGGAAGGGAAAGAGGCCCCAGATAAGTAAAGCATCGCTGAAAAATAAGAACAAAATGGGAGGACTTAGTCTACCTGATTTTAGAACTGATTATATCACCACAGTAGTCAAAACAGCCTGGTGCTGGTACAACAATAGACACATAGACCAACGGAGCAAAATTGAGAACCCAGACATAAATCCATCCACATATGAGCAGTTGACATTTGACAAAGGCCCCAAAACAGTTAAATGGGGAAAAGACAGTCTTTTTAACAAACGGTGCTGGCATAACTGGATATCCATCTGCAAAAAAGTGAAACAAGACCCATACCTCACTCCATGCACAAAAACGAGCTGAAAATGGATCAAAGACCTAAATATAAAATCTAAAATGATAAAGATCATGAAAGAAAAAATAAGGACGTTAGGAGCCCGAATACATAGCATAAACAGTGTGCAAAACACTATTAAGAATGCAGAAGAAAAACTAGATAACTGGGAGCTCCTAAAAATCAGACACCGATGCTCATCCAAAGACTTCACCAAAAGAGTAAAAAGACTACCTACGGTCTGGGAAAAAGTTTTTAGCCATGACATTTCTGATCAGCGTCTGATCTCTAAAATCTACATGATACTGCAAAAACTCAACGACAAAAAGACAACCCAATTAAAGAATGGGCCAAAGATATGAACAGATAGTTCACTAAAGAAGACATTCAGGTAGCTAACAGATTCATGAGGAAATGCTCACGATCATTAGCCATTAGAGAAATGCAAATCAAACCTACAAGGAAATTCCATCTCACACCAACAAGGCTGGCACTCATCCAAAAAACACAAAACAATAAATGTTGGAGAGGCTGTGGAGAGAGTGGAACATACATACAGTGCTTGTGGGAATGTCAAATGGTACAACCACTTTGGAAATCAATTTGGCATTTCCTTCAAAAGCTAGAAATAGAACTACCATACAACCAGCAATCCCACTCCTTGGAATATATCCTAGAGAGATAAGAGCCTTTACACGAACAGATACATGCACTCCCATGTTCATTGCAGCACTGTTTACAATAGCAAAAAGATGGAAGCAACCAAGGTGCCCATCAATGGATGAATGGTACATTCACACAATGGAATACTACACATCGATAAAGAACAGTGACGAATCTGTGGAACATTTCAAAACATGGAGGAATCTGGAATCATTACGCTGAGCGAAATCAGTCAGTTGCAAAAGGACACGTATTGTGTAAGACCACTATTATAAGAACTGAAGGAATAGTTTAAACAGAGAAAAAATATTCTTTTTTTTTTTTTGATGGTTACTAGAGGGGGAGGGAAGGAGAGCAGGAGGGGGTATTCACTAATTAGATAGCAGATACGAACTTCTTAAGGCGACAGGAAAGACAACGCGCAATAGAGGCGAGGTCAGCGTGACTGGACTAATCCAAAAGCAAAGAAGTTTCCTGAAAAAGCTGAATGCTTCAAAGGCCAGTGTAGAAGGGGCGGGGGTTTAGGGACCATGGTTTCAGAGGACATCTAAGTCAAATGTCATAATAAAATCTATTAAGAAAACACTCTGCATCCCATTTTGGGGAGTGGCATCTGGGGTCTTAAACGCTAGCAAGTGGCCATCTAAGAAGCATCAATTGATCTCAGCCCATCTGGATCAAAGAATAATGAAGAAGACCAAGGACACAAGGTAATTAAGAGCCCAAGAGACAGAAAGGGGCACATAAACCACATCAGCCTGAGACCAGAAGAGCTAGATGGTGCCCAGCTGCAACCGATGACTGCCCTGACAGGGAGCACAACTGAGAACCCCTGAGGGAGCAGGAGAGCAGTGGGATGCAGACCCCAAATGGTCATAAGACCAGACTTAATGGTCTGACTGAGACTAGAAGGACCCCGGTGGTCATGACCCCCAGACCTTCTGTTGGCCCAGGACAGGAACCATTCCTGAAGCCAACTCTTCAGACAGGGATTGGACTGGACAATGGGTTGGAGAGGGATGCTGGTGAGGATTGAGTTTCTTGGATCAGGTGGACACTTGAGACTAAGTTGACATCTCCTCCCTGGAGGGGAGATGAGAGGGTAGAGGGGGTTAGGAGCTGGCGAAATGGACAAGAAAAGAGAAAGTGGAGGAAGGGGTCAGGCTGTCTCATTATGGGGAGAGCAACTGGGAGTATGTAGCAAGGTGTATATAAGTTTTTGTATGAGAGACTGACTTGATTTTAAAATTCACTTAAAGCACAATAAAAATTAAAAAAAATTAAACGATGCATTGCATTGGGTAAATCTGCTGCAAAGGACCTCTTTAAAGTGTTGAAGAGCAAAGAGGTCACCTTGAAGACCAAGGAATGCCTGACCCAAGCCATGGTATTTCCAGTTGAATCTTATGCATGAGAAAGCTGGACAATGAATAAGCAAGACTGAAGAAGAACTGACACCTTCGAATTGTGGCGTTGGCGAAGAATATTGAATATACCATGGACTGCCAAAAGAATGAACAAATCTGTCTTGGAAGAAGTACAATCAGAATGCTCCTTAGAAGCAAGGATGGCAAGATTGTGTCTTACATACTTTGGACATGTTGTCAGGAGGAATCAGTCCCTGGAGAAGGACATTGTGCTTGGCAAAGTACAGGATCAGCAGAAAAGTATAAGACCCTCAATAATGTGGATTGTCACAGTGGCTACAACAGTGAGCTCAAGCATAACAACGATTATAAGGATGGCACAGGACCGAGCAGTGTTTCGTTCTGTTGTACATAAGGTCGCTATGAGTTGGATCCAACTTGAGGGCATCTGATAACAACAAAATAGATGTTAAAATGTTGAGCGTTACTCTATGTTAGTAAGGAAAACTCCTTGAGTTGTTACAGTAGGATCGGGCACTTTCCAACTTTCGAATAAGAATAAATTCCTTGGTGCCAGGGTTGTGTGCCATTCAACATCTCTGCAGCACCATCGATATGCTTGTCAAAATTCTCCAGACTGCTGGCAACTAGGAAGGTTGCTGAAAGATGTGTGCAAAACTAAAGGTGTTTCAGCAGGTGGAGTGTAAAAAGCAACACAACCTTTGGTGGAGTTGTTACGGACTGCTGACATGAACAAGATATATATCCATCTACAAAAATGAGAGGGCACAGACAAACCAACAGTCACATAAAAAGACTCAGAGGTTTACAAACAAACAAGAGAAAACAAAAATACAACTCACTTTTGGACAGTGGCAGGCATAATCTGAGCACGTAGAGTAAATGGCCCCAAGCTAAGCAGAGTTATTGTAGGAAACAAGAGGAAAAAAAGAAAGAAAAAGAAATCCCACACATGTAAATAATTTTCTCAGTGATGTTTGTTCTACATCAGACTGTCACGAACAAGAATCCATCTGTTAACAAGAAATAGTTTTTGCAGATAATAAATATATTCAATTTAGAAACAAAACTAACTGGCCATGAGCAATAAACTGAACATGGCAGAAAGGAAATTGAAGAATATGGTGGTGTAGCTTGAGTCCTGAGAACAGCTAGAAAAAGCAAATCTAGAGTTTTTAAAAGGTTAAAAGGACTGACTTGGAAGAAGCATAGACAGAATACTCCTTAGAAGCCAGGATGGTGAGACTTTGTCTCACCTACTTTGGACATATTATCAGGTGGGACTAGTCCCTGGAGAAGGACATCATTCTTGGTAAAGTAAAGGAGCCCCACCAAAAAGAGGAAGACCCTCAATGACATGGATTGACACAGTGGCTGCAACAATGGGCTCGAGCATAGCAATGATTGTGAGGATGGCGCAGGACTGGGCAGTGCTTCGTTCTGTTGTACACAGGGTAGCTATGAGTTGGAACAGGCTCAATGAGACCTAACAACAACAAGAGGATTGGTGGTCTGCTTAGGCAACTAGCTCTCGAGGGGCCAAGCCTCCTGAGGTGGGGTTAGTGATATTCTGCCAATTGCATTCACCCTCTGGGTCTTCTTGGCAAAGGAAGAGAGCCGAACCCACAAGGTAAGAGCCCTAGCCATGGTAGAGAAGCTGGTGGAGATTTTGGCAACCTCACAGCACTAGAGAGACAAAAATGTTCTTCAGAGAGGAAGGCCAGGACTAGGGACAAGACGGCAGAAGAAAGTAAAGGAAAGAGGCACCTATACTGTTATCCTCTGAGATATTCATGAATATTCATGAATTCATAAATTGTTCAGACTAAGAGGCTAAACTAATAACCAGTTTCTGTCAAGTCAGTTCTGGCTCATGGTGACCCCATTTGTGTCAAAGAAGAACTGTTTTCCATTGCTGATTTTTCAGCATTAGATTGTCGGACCTTTCTTCTGAGGCATGTGTGGGTGGACTCGAACCTATAACCTTCTTCTTAGCAACCAAGCATCACCAGGGATTTCAATAGGCTAAAGACCTGAGGGAAAAGATGGTAAAAACCAGAACAGTATTTATATATTCTTTATAGTTTAGGAGAAGCTCAGATAAATACCCTAGGGCCTCAGTCAAGACTCCTGGGGGTTATATATCAGAGGGGAACAAAGGACAGGTAGACCCTGCCTCAAGTCAGCTTGGCAGTTGATGGCACTGAGGTGGTTTTCCTACTTCACCTGCCTACCAGGTGTGACAGGACTCATCCTCTCAGGAGGGAGATAATATCTTCCAGAGTCTCTGCAATTTTTCATATAACATATTAAGCATTTCATATGAAAAATTACCAGTCACAACCAAATGCAGGACAATGAGAAAGTTGGATAGTAGGAACAGAGTTACAGAAGGCCCAGCTATTGGCTGGATCAGACACAGAATTTAAAATAACTGATTAATATGTTCAAAAAATAGAAGACAAGATGCCAAAGAAATAAAAGCCATATAAAAAAAAATCAAATGGGTATTAAAAATGTAAAAATGCAATCACTGGAAATAAGAACTAAAATCAGTTTCACAAAAGATGGTATGAAGTCAAATAGAAGATTAGCGAACTGGAAGGTAGGTCAGTAGAAATGTCCAGGCTGAAGTTGTTGTTGTTTTTGATAGGTGCCATCCAGTCGGCTCCGACACGTAGCGACCCTACGCACAACAGAACAAAACACTGCCTGGTCCTGCCCCATCCTTACAATCACTGTTATGCTTGAGCTCATTGTTGCAGCCACTGTGTCAATCTACCTCGTTGAGGGTCTTCCTCTTTTCCATTGACCCTGTACTTTGCCAAGCATGTTGTCCTTCTCCAGGGACTGATCCCTCCTGACAACATGTCCAAAGTATGTAAGACGCAATCTCGCCATCCTTGTCTCTAAGGAGCATTCTGGTTGTACTTCTCCCAAGACAAATTTGTTCGTTCTTCTGGCAGTCCATGGTATATTCAATATTCTTCGCCAACACCACAATTCAAAGGTGTCAATTCTTCTTCAGTCTTCCTTATTCATTGTCCAGCTTTCACATGCATATGATGTGATTGAAAATATCGTGACTTGGGTCAGGTGCACCTTAGTCTTCAGGGTGACCTCTTTGCTCTTCAACACTTTAAAGAGGTCCTTTGCAGCAGATTTACCCAATGCAATGGGTCTTTTGATTTCTTGACTGCTGCTTTCATGGGTGTTGATTATAGATCCAAGTAAAATGAAATCCTTGACAACTTCAATATTTTTTCTGTTTATCATAATATTGCTTATTGGTCCAGTTCTGAGGATTTTTGTTTTCTTTATGTTGAGATGCAATCCATGCTGAAGGCTGTGGTCTTTGATCTTCATTAGTAAGTGCTTCAAGTCCTCTTCACTTTCAACAAGCAAGGCTGTGTCATCTGCATAATGCAGGTTGTCAATGAGTCTTCCTCCAATCCTCATGCCCCATTCTTCTTCATATAGTCCAGCTTCTTGGAATATTTGCTCAGCATACAGTTTGAATATGTATGGTGAAAGAATACAGTCCTGACACACACCTTTCCTGGCTTTAAGCCAATCAGTATCCCCTAGTTCTGTCCGAACAACTGCTTCTTGATCTATGTAAAGATTCCTCGTGAGCACAATTAAGTGTTCTGGGATTCCCATTCTTCTCAATGATATCCATAATTTGTTATGATCCACACAGTTGAATGCCTTTGCATAGTCAATACAATACAGGTAAACATCCTTCAGGTATTCTCTGCTTTCAGCCAGGATCCATCTGACATCAGCAGTAATATTCCTGGTTGCATTGTCCTGTTCTGAAACCAGCCTGAACTTCTGGCAGTTCCCTGTCGATATACTGCTGCAGCCATTTTTGAATGATCTTCAGCAAAATTTTGCTTGCATGTGTTATTAATGATATTGTTCTATAACTTCCACCTTTGGTTGGGTCACCTTTCTTGGGAATGGGCATAAATATGGATCTCTTCCAGTCAGTTGGCAAGGAAGCTGTCCTCCATATTTCTTGGCATAGATGAGTGACCTCCATCACTGCATCAGTTTGTTGAAACATCTCAACTGATATTCCATCAATTCTGGAGCCTTGTTTTTCACCAATGCCTTCAGAGCAGCTTGGATTTCTTCCTTCAGTACCATCGGTTCCTGATCACATGCTACCCTGGGGGGCTTATCTTCCAGCACTACATCAGAGGATGTTTCACTGCTATTAATAAGGGCTTTCGCTTTTTTTTTCCCCCAGCTGGCTAATGGTTTTATATATATATATATGTATAATTTTTATTGTGCTTTAAGTGAAAGTTTACAAATCAAGGCAGTCTCTCACACAAAAACCCATACACACCTTGCTACACACTCCCAATTACTCTCCCCCTAATGAGACAGCCCACTCTCTCCCTCCACTCTGTCTTTTCGTGTCCATTTCTTGAGCTTCTAACCCCCTCCACCCTCTCATCTCCCCTCCAGGGAGGAAGTGCCTTCATAGTCTCAAGTGTCAATCTGATCCGAGAAGTTCACTCCTCACCAGCATTCCTCTCCAACCCATTCTCCATTCCAATCCATGTCTGAAGAATTGGCTGCGGGAATGGTTCCTGTCCTGGGCCAACAGAAGGTCTGGGGCCCATGACCACCAGGGTCCTTCTAGTCTCAGACAGACCATTAAGTCTGGTCTTATGACCATTTGGGGTCTGCATCCCACTGCTCTCCTGCTCCCTCAGGGGTTCTCTGTTGTGTTCCCTGTCAGAGCAGTCATCTGTTGTAGACAGGCACCATCTAGTTCTTCTGGTCTCAGGATGATGTAGTCTCTGGTTCATGTGGCCCTTTCTGTCTCTTGGGCTTGTATTAGCCTTGTGTCCTTTGTGTTCTTCATTCTCCTTTAATCCAGGTGGGTTGAGACCAATTGATGCATCTTAGACAGCTGCTTGCTGGTGTTTAAGACCCCAGACGCCACTCTTCAAAGTGGGATGCATAATGTTTTCTTAATAGATTTTAATATGCCAATTGAATAGACGATCCTCTGAAATGATTGTTCCCAGACTCCTGCCCCTGCTACGCTGGCCTTCGAAGCATTCAGTTTATTCAGGAAACTTCTTTGCTTTTGGTTTAGTCCAATTGTGCTGACCTCCCCTGTATTGTGTGCTGTCTTTCCCTTCATCTAAAGTGGTTCTTATCTATCATCTAATTAGTGAATGCCCCTCTCCCACCCTCCCTCACTCCCCCTTCGCGTAACCACAAAAGAATGTTTTCTTCTCAGTTTAAACTATTTCTCAAGTTCTTATACTAGTGGTCTTATACAATATTTGTTCTTTTGCAACTGACTGATTTCACTCAGCATAATGCCTTCCAGGTTCCTCCATGTTATGAATTGTTTCACAGATTCTTGGGAATCACCTTTCAATGAGTGTTGAACTTTGTCAAATATCATTTCTGCATCAATTGATAAAATCATGTGATTCTTGTCTTTTGTTTTATTTACGTGGTAAAAAAAAAAGTTTTTTTTTTTTTTTTACATTAATTGTTTTTCTAATGTTCAACCATCCCTGCATATCTAGTATGAATCCCACTTGGTCATGGTGAATTATTTTTTGATATGTTGTTGAATTCTATTGGCTAGAATTTTGTTGAGGATTTTTGCATCTACATTCATGAGGGATATAGGTCTATAGTTTTCTTTTCTTGTGGAGTCTTTACCTGGTTTTGGTATCAGGGACATGGTGGCTTCATAGAATGAGTTTGGTAGAATTCCCTCCTTTTCTATGGTCTGAAATATTTTTAGTAGTAGTGGTATTAACTCTTCCCTGAAAGTTTGGTAGAACTCTGCAGTGAAGCCATCTGGACCAGGGTTTTTTTTTGTTGGGAGTTTTTCGATTACCTTTTCAATCTCTTCTTTTGTTATGGGTCTATTTAGTTTTTCTGCCTCTGTTTGTGTTAGTTTAGGTAGGTAGTGTGTTTCCAGGAATTCATCCATTTCTTCTAGGTTTTCAAATTTGTTTGAGTATACTTTTTCATAGTAATCTGAAATGATTTTTAATTTCAGTTGGGTCTGTTGTAATATCGCCCATCCACTTCTTATTCAGGTTATTTGCTTCCTCTCCTGTTTTTCTTTTGTCAGTTTGGCCAGTGGTTTATTAATTTTGTTGATTTTTTCAAAAACCAGCTTTAAAAAATTCTTTCAATTGTTTTTGTTTTCTATTTCATTTATTTCAGCTGTAATTTTTATTATTTGTTTTCTTCTGGTGCCTGTGGGTTACTTTTGTTGCTCTCTTTCTATTTATTCAAGTTGTAGGGATAATTCTTTGATTTTGGCCCTTTCTTCTTTTTGGATGTGTGTATTTATTGATATAAATTGGCCTTTGAGCACCACTTTTGCTGTGTCCCAAAGGTTCTGATAGGAAATGTTTTCATTCTCATTGGATTCTCTGAATTTCTGTATTCCACCCTTAATGTCTTCTATAATCCAGTCTTTTTTGAGCAGGGTATTGTTCGGTTCCCAAGTGTTTGATTTCTTTTCCCTGCTTTTCCTGTTATTGATTTCCACTTTTATGGCCTTATGGTCAGTGAAGATGCTTTATAATATTTCAATGTTTTGGATTCTGCTAATGCTTGCTTTATGACCTAATAAGTGTCCCATTCTAGAGAATGTTCCATGTGCACTAGAAAAGAAAGTATACTTGGTTGCTGTTGGGTGGAGTGTTCTGTATATGTCTACGAGGACAAGTTGGTTGATTTAGATCTTCCGTGTCTTTATTGAGCTTCTTTCTGGATGTCCTGTCCTTCACCGAAAGTGGTGTGTCGAAGTCTCCTACTGTTGTTATGCAGCTGTCTATCTCACTTTCCAATGCTGACAGAGTTTGTTTTATGTATCTTGCAGCCCTGTCATTGGGTGCATAAATATTTAATATGGTTATATCTTCTTGGTGTATTGTCCCTTTAATCATTATATAGTGTCCTTCCTTATCTTTTATGATGGATTTAACTTTGAAGTCTATTTTGTCAGAAATTGATATTGCCAATCCTGCTCTTTTTTGATTGTTGTTTGCTCGATATATTTTTTTCCATTCTTTGAGTTTAGTTTGTTTGTGTCTCTAAGTCTAAGGTGTGTCTCTTGTAGGCAGCATATAGATGGATCTTGTTTTTTAATCCATTCTGCCACTCTCTGTCTCTTTATTGGTGCGTTGAATCCATTTACATTCAGGGTAATTATGGTAGGTATAAATTTAGTGCTATCATTTTGATGTCTTTTTTTGTGTGTTGACAGTTTCTTTTTCCCACTTGATTTTATGTGCTGAGTAGATTTTCTTCATATATTGTCCTTTCCTCATATTTGTTGTTGATTTTGTTTCTGCTGAGTCTTTTTTTCCCTTGTATTTTATTTTGGTGAGTAGGATAGTTTGTCTCCTTTGTGGTTACCTTATTATTTACCCCTATTTTCCTATATTTAAAACTAACTTTTATTTCTTTGTATCGCTGTATCTTCCTCTCCATATGGAAGGTGTATGATTACATTTCTTAGTCCCTCTTTATTATTTTAGTGTTGTCTTCTTTTATGTAATAACATCGCCGTTACCCTGTTTTGAGCTCTTTTTTTTGTGATATTGCTCAGTTTTTTTTTTTTTTTTTTTTGGATTTCCCTCTCTGGGTTGACATCTGGTTGCTCTTCCCAGTGTTCTAGTCTTGAGTTGATATTATTGATTTTCTAACCAAAGAACTCCCTTTAGCATTTCTTGTAGTTTTGGTTTGGTTTTTACAAATTCCCTCAACTTGTGTTTATCTGGAAATGTGTTAATTTCACCTTCACGTTTAAGAGACAGTTTTGATGGATATATGATTCTTGGCAGGGAATTCTTTTCCTCCAATTTTTTAAATATGTCATCCCATTGCCTTCTTGCCTGCATGGTTTCTGCCGAGTAGTCCGAGCTTATTTTTATTGGCTCTCTTTTTAGGTGACTTTTCGTTTATCCCTCACTGCTCTTATAATTCTCTCTTTATCTTTGGTTTTGACAAGTTTGATTATAATACATCTTGGTGACTTTGTTTGAACATCTACCTTATGTGGAGTTCGATGAGCATCTTGGATAGATATCTTCTCATCTTTCACCATATCAGGAAAGTTTTCTGCCACCAAATCTTCAACAATTTTCTCTGTATTTTCATTTATCACTCCCTGTTCTGGTACTCCAGTCACTCGTAGGTTATTTCTCTTGATAGAGTCCCACTTGATTCTTAAGCTTTCTTCATTTTTTAAAATTCTTTTATCTGATTTTTCTTCAAATATATTAGTGCCAAGTGATTTATCTTTGAGTTCAGAAATTCTAGCTTCTACTTGCTCAATTCTGCTCCTCTGACTTTCTACTGAGTTGTCTAATTCTGTAATTTTATTATTAATCTTCTGAATTTCTGATTGATGTCTGTCTATGGATTTTTCCAGCTTATTAAACTTTTCATTATGTTCCTGAATAATCTTTCTAATTTCTTCAGTTGCTTTATCTGTGTGTTCCTTGGCTTGTTCTGTGTATTGTCTCATTTCCTTCCTGATGTCTTGAAGGGTTCTGTATATTAATGTTTTGTATTCTGCATCTGGTAATTCCAGGAACACACTTTCATCTAGAAGATCCCTGCATTCTTTGTTTTGAGAGCCTGTTGAAGTGATCATGGTCTGTTTCTTTATGTGACTTGATATTGACTGTTGTCTCTGAGCCATCTATAAGTTATTGTATTAGTTCATGATTGTTTACTGTGTTGTATCTGCTTGCTTTGTTTTGTTTTGATATACCCCTGTGGGTTGCTTGAGTGAGCTAGGTTGACTATTTTTGCCTTTGGAGTTCTGGTGTCCTGTTCCCAGCTGGCTAGAGCTGTTATCAGGTATATCAGTCTAGGAGTCCATTCAGTTTTCTTGTATGAATTCAGCTCAAGTGTTCAGGTAGCTGATCATCAAGTGTGTGGTACAGGCTCTGCCCTACAGTCTTAGAGGGGCAGGGGTGATTGGCATATATACCAGTATCTGATTGCAGCAGGGGTTTGAGCTCTGAACAAGGCAGGGGGCTGAGAATCCACCCCCAAGTGTCTCTGAGGAAAATGCATCTCTGTTCCCTAGAGCGTGCTGGTGGTTGGGTTCTGCAGAGGGACCATGGGCATCCAAAGTTTTTGGTTGTAAGGACTGGTAGGTACAAGTTATCTTTGGACCCCTGTTGCGGGTGGCTGGGTGACCTGAGTGGAGCTACCAGTCCTTAGTTCCCTGATGTGGGTAGGTGAGGACCTTGTTTAATAGGCAAAGCAATGTCAAACGTCAAAAACCCACCTCTCCACTGCACAGCTGAAATGGTTGGAGTTTGCCAACAAGGGCCTATCCTCCCAAAGTAGGCCCACACAGGTCCATGCAGAAGGGAAAGGTGCTCAAGGTCCACGGATGGTTTATGCCTGGACAGGAGCCACTTCTGTCCTGAGCTCCCCTTGTTAATGGAGCTAGCAAATTATCTTTCCCCCCAGTTGCAAATTTTTTCCTTCCGCAAGGCTGGGAGGATGGCTGTAGGTGCTCACCAGGGTCTGTCTCAGCCCTAGGGATTCAGCCGCTGAAGCTGGCTTGGAGGTGGGGGTGGGGCGCAGTAAAATATATGCAAGTACTTAGCTTTTGCCGAGAGCGCCATTCTCCTCAGGTTCTGGGGGTGTGAGTAGGCTGTGTGTCTGGCTGCTTCTCCCTGAGGAAACTGGCTGAACACTAGGACCAGTCCGCCTCCGCCGCCGCCGCCACCGCCGCTGCTAAGGAATAGTGCCTTAGGGCTCCTCGCAATTCAGGGCTGGTAACTCCTCTCGACTTCTGAATGGCGTCTTCCTCCCCCGCCCCCCAGTCATTGTCTAAGCTTGCCTTTGATACTCAGGGTTCCCAGCTTGTCAGAAACATACCAGTTTCACTTGTTTTTTCACGTCTTTGTTGTAAAGAGAGCTAGAAGGAAGAGTCTATCTATTCTGCCATCTTGGCTCCGCCTCCTCTGGCTAATGCTTTTAAGAAGTATACTGCCGGGTCCTTCTTCCTAGTCTGTCTTAGTCTGGAAGCTCAGCTGAAACCTGTCCTCCATGGGTGACCCTGCTGGTATCTGAATACTAGTGGCATAGCTTCCAGCATCACAGTGACAGACAAGCCCTCACAGTATGACAAACTGACAGACACATGAGGGTTTCAAGATGTAGGGTGAAGTAGAGAGTAAAAAGAACGGCAAATTCTAGAAGGAAGCAAGAGAGACATATGGAACACAATGTAAAGACCTAATACGTGGGATAGATGAGTTGTTTCAAATGATGATGATCCAGTATTTTCCCCAAAAGACAAAAGTAATCAGAGGAAAAGATTCAAGGAACGTTAGAAACCTAAGCAGGGTAAACACAAATAAAATCATACATAGTCACATCCAAGTAAGACAGCTAAAACCCAAAGACAAATACTGAAAACAGTCACACAGGGCAGGAGAAAGATGAAAACCCTCAAAGGATAAACAATAAAACCAATAGTCGAATGCTCAGAAATGTTGGCAGTCAGAAAACAGTGGGATTGATACAGCGGGGCAGTTCTACTCTGTCCTATAGAGTCGCTATGAGTCGGAATTGACTCGATGGCAGTGGGTTTTGGTATAATCTCTCCTATAAGCATAAACGCAAAACTTTTTAAATGATTATCATTGAACCATATCAAGCAATATGTTAAACGGATAACGTATCATAAGCATGTGGTTTATTCATATAAAGACTACAGGGCAATTCAAAAGGGCAAACTATCATTACACAGAGACATCTCACGATGCTGAGTGAAAAAAGCAGTTAAAAGTATGTGCTATGTGGTATGTTTATATGATATTCAAGAACAGACAACACCAATCTAGAGTTATAGATTTCAGAGTAATAGTTACTTTAGGGGGCTATTAACTGGGAGGGGGCAGAAGGGTGTCGTTTGGCGTGCTAACATGCTCTATTTCCTGATTTGGATGGTTGTTGTTGTTAGGTGCTGTCAAGTAAGTTCTACCTTATAGCAACCCTATGTACAAGAGAATGAAACACTGCCAGGTCCTGCACCATCCTCACAATCGTTGCTATGTTTGAGCCCTCGGAGATTGCTAGGTCTGTCTTCCAAGGTACCTCTGGGTGGACTTGAACCTTCAACCTTTGGGTTAGTACCTGAGCGCCAAACTGTTTTCACCACCCAGGAACTCCCTCTGCAAACACTTTCCTTTTTTTTTTTTTTTGTCAAGGCAAGGTTTTCCAGGCTCGCCTTCTAATTCCCATTCAGTAGACATGGAACCACACACTTACTAAAAGAACCGCAGGTATTTTGAAGAAAATGGTATTTAGAAACCAAGATTTTTCTCCATTTTCTGTCTTTTCTTCCTTTTCCTCCTTCTAATCTTGCTTCTCCTCCTCCTGCTCTTTCTCCTTCTTCCTTTTGTTTTGTTGTAATGCTTCCAAATACTACATTTCACTTTTATTCCCACCTTTACTTTAATCTTAGACCTGCAACACACATTTATTCTATACACACCATAGTCTTTTTTTGCCTCCATTTCTCCAATATGTTTCTGGTTCTTTTAATTCTCCTTTTCAAGTAATTCTCTCAAGTAGAAGCCCTAGTGGCACAGTAGTTAAGAGCAATGGCTGCTAACCAAAAGGTCAGCAGTTTGAATCCACCAGCCACTCACTGGAAACCCTATGGGTAGTTCTACTCTGTCCTATAGTGTTGCTATGAGTTGGACCGGACTTGATGGCAACTGTTTTGGTTTTTTTGGTTTAGGGTATATGGGTATAACATTCCATAACCATCACGTGCTTAAAACTGCACTTTATTTTTCTAAGCTTTGATACTTAATTGACACTTGTACAAATTATCAGCACTTTACTCATTCTTGTGTTCTCTGAGGTTTTGATCTCTTACTTTGTTGGTTTTGAAAACTCTAAAGCTAACTCGATTTTATTTTATTTTACTGTATATGTTTTAGTTTTGTAGTGCTGCCATAATGAAAGATACTAAAGAGGATGGCTTTAAAGAACAGAAATCTATTTCCTCACAGTTGTGGAAGATAAAAGTCCAAATCAGGGCCTAAGTTGTGTTGATTATTTCTTTGCCTCTCTCCTGGTTTCTGATGTCTGCCTGCAATTTTTGATATTCCTTTGCTTATAGAAAATTCTCACATGGCATCTGTCTTCCAACATGTGCGTGTCTCTGTGTATATCTGGTCTTATAAGTCAGAAGTGGCAAGGTTTAGGACCTACCCTAATCTGCTATGGCCTCATTAACATAACAAAAGAAAGCCCTTATTTCCTAACACAGTCATTTTTATTGGAGTTAGGACTTCTACCCCTTTGTGTGTGTGTGTGTGTGTGTGTGTACACAATTCAATCCATAACAGTAAGGGGCTTGGTCTTTTACCTGGAGGTAAAAGTTTTTTGTTTTTTCTCTATATACCTTTTAAACACTCTTCTTGGTCTATTTTCCTAATTATGCAAAGGGCCATTTCAGAATACAGAATTATGTATGACATTTGTTTTGTTCGATTGTTTACTTTTTTTTCTTCAAGATTATCTATAGTCTATACTCTCAAAAAAAAAACTAAACCCAGTGCAGTCAAGTCAATTCCAACTCATAGCGACCCTATAGGACAGAGTAGAACTGCCCCATAGAGTTTCCAAGGAGCGGCTGGTGGATTCAAACTGCCAACCCTTTGGTTAACAGCCATAGAGCTTAACCACTATGCCACCAGGGTTTCCCTATTTTCAATATCTACCAATTTTCTGACACTTTTTATGTCTTTATTTCTGATTCAATTTTTGGCTGTTTTCGTTTATATCGCCTATGTTCCTTACCTGAGCCCTGATGGTATAATGGTTAAGGGCTCGGCTGGTAGCCAGAAGTTTGGCAGTTCAAATCTACCCGCCGCTCCTTGGAAACCCTATGGGGCAGTTCTACTCTATTTGGTTGTATCTCTTCTCTCATGGACACTTACTAATTTAGTCTTTATACTGAGATTTTGTCTATTTTAAAAATGTGTTTCCTCACTTCACTAAAGAATATATTCAGACAGCTAACAGATACATGAGAAAATGCTCTCGATCATTAGCCATTAGAGAAATGCAAATTAAAACTACGATGAGATTCCATCTCACTCCAACAAGGTTGGCATTAATCCAAAAAACACAAAATAATAAATGTTGGAGAGGCTGCGGAGAGATTGGAACTCTTATACACAGCTGGTGGGAATGTAAAATGGTACAACCACTTTGGAAATCTATCTGGCATTATCTTAAACAGTTAGAAATAGAACTACCATACAACCCAGAAATCCCACTCCTCGGAATATACCCTAGAGAAATAAGAGCCTTCACACAAACAGATATATACACACCCATGTTTATTGCAGCTCTGTTTACAATAGCAAAAAGCTGGAAGCAACCAAGGTGTCCATCAATGGATGAATGGGTAAATAAATTGTGGTATATTCACACAATGGAATACTACGCATCGATAAAGAACAGTGACGAATCTCTGAAACATTTCATAACGTGGAGGAACCTGGAAGGCATTATGCTGAGCGAAATTAGTCAGAGGCAAAAGGACAAATATTGTATAAGACCACTATTATAAGATCTTGAGAAATAGTATAAACTGAGAAGAACACATACTTTTGTGGTTACGAGGAGGGGAGGGAGGGAGGGTGGCAGAGGTTTTTTTTACTGATTAATTAGTAGATAAGAACTACTTTATGTGAAGGGAAGGACAATACTCAATACATGGAAGGTCAGCTCAATTGGACTGGACCAAAAGCAAAGAAGTTTCCGGGATAAAATGAATGCTTCAAAGGTCAGCGGAGCAAGGGCGGGGGTTTGGGGATCATGGTTTAAGGGGACTTCTAAGTCAATTGGCAAAATAATTCTATTATGAAAACATTCTGCTTCCCACTTTGAAATGTGGCGTCTGGGGTCTTAAATGCTAACAAGAGGCCATCTAAGATGCATCAGTTGGTCTCAACCCATCTGGAGCAAAGGATAATGAAGAACACCAAGGTCACACGACAACTAAGAGCCCAAGAGACAGAAAGGGCCACATGAACCAGAGACCCACATCATCCTGAGACCAGAAGAACTAGATGGTGCCCGGCCACAATCGATGACTGCCCTGACAGGGAGCACAACAGAGAACCCCTGAGGGAGCAGAAGAACAGTGGGATGCAGACCCCAAATTCTCATAAAAAGACCATACTTAATGGTCTGACTGAGACTAGAGGAATCCCAGCGGTCATGGTCCCCAAACCTTCTGTTGGCACAGGACAGGAACCATCCCCGAAGACAACTCATCAGACATGAAAGGGACTGGACAGTGGGTAGGAGAGAGATGCTGATGAAGAGTGAGCTAATTATATCAGGTGGACACTTGAGACTGTGTTGGCATCTCCTGTCTGGAGAGGGGATGGGAGGATAGAGAGAGATGGAAGCTGGCAAAATTGTCACGAAAGGAGAGACTGGAAGGGCTGACTCATTAGGGGGAGAGCAAGTGGCAGTATGGAGTAAGATGTATACAAACTTATATGTGACAGTCTGACTTGATTTGTAAACGTTCACTTGAAGCTCAATAAAAGTTAATAAAAAAAAAAAATGTGTTTCCTGGCTTAGGTCACATTCCATTGCACATCTTCACAGGCCTTTCCCATGTTTTTCGTAAGTTTTAGAACTTTTTATTCAATATAGAACTTACCTTTAGAACTTCTCCTTTGACTACATTTAATTCTTGCTGAAGCAATACATGTGGTGGGTTTTTTTTGGTGTGTTATATAATCTGCTGAAAAGTTTTGATACTCATTTTCTGTTTCAATTTTTAAAACTTTCCTTGGGTTTTGAGTTCTTTCATTTATTTGTTTGCAACAGAAGTAGATCAATATTTGGAGATGGGTTTAGGAGTGGGGAGGAAGTTGGGAAACCAGAAATACTTCTACTTAGCCCCAAACTATGTTAGTATTGATGTGGCAAAATGACCAAAACTTACTCTTTTTATTCCATTTTTCTTTACTGCTGCCTCCTTCACTTTGGGGAAGAAAATGCAGAAAGTCTGGGGAGGAAGCGAGGATGTTGGAGATCTCGTAAGTTGCCTTAGGGCACATGAGATTCAAGTGGAGGGAATGCCTGTAATTGATGCAGTGCCTGAAGACAAAACAAAAGGGATGAAATAGAGGCATCCCAGATGATAAAACTAAGCCAGTTGAAGATACTGCAATACTTCACCAGGAGGAAGAGACTGCCGGCAATCTCTGTACTAAGGAGACCTGGCTCCCATCTGCATCTCCCTCACTGAGATGGTAATACAGAGCAGGAGCAAAGTGGGAGCATAAAATCTGGCTGTGTTAAATATGTGCCTCAACACCAGCTACTGGCCTTGAGTTTCCACAGTGCTAACATTTACAAATACAGGTGCATTTATATCAGTAATAATGGTGGTGATGATTTAGAAAGCATTTTACGCTATCGAAGGCATGTTTACAACTTCCACTCTGACTGTGAACACTTCATGGAAATTCGATATCTCTAATTTATCTTTTTGTTCCTGGAATCTTCCAGAGCCCCTAGAACAGACTGGACACTGAGTAATCACACTTAGATGGATGAGTGGCTAAGTCAAGAGTAAATGCTGTCACATACAGCAAGGCTGGTAAAGAACATTACTGTGAAGGCTGCTCACCACCATCCAACATGACTCACCATTATATTCAAAATCATTACCCAGAGCAGCCTCAGATAGCATCCTTCTTCCCATCACAACCTAGACATAATGGGATGCTGGGGAGAGCTTTGACCCAAGATCTTCATTCCAGTCCCATTCTAGGTTGAGATGCTGGCTTTATGTGGCAGAAGCTATTAGTTGCCCTCACAGTTGCCGTTCCCCAATCCTACCCATCCCCCTGGAGCCCTGATGGTGAAGTGGTTAAGAAATTGGCTGCTAACCAAAAGGTCAACAGTTCCAACCCACGAGCCACTCCTTGTAAACCTCACGGGGCAATTCTACTCTATCCTATAGGGTTGCTATGAGTCAGAATTGACTTGATAGCAACAGGTTGACAAGTTACCCATCCCCCATGCTACCTCCTCACTAACAACCTGATTTTGTTTGGGGGAAGAATAGTGACTAGTCCATGCCAGTCATGGCAATCCCATGTCCCTTTATCAGTGACAGGCCTTGATGTGTCCTTGAGCCATTTATGGCCAGTGAGATTAATTCAGTCATTTTTTTGGAATATATTTTGCTCCCTGAAAAGAGATTGTTTGTCCATTTCCCTCCAACCTTCTAAAGACATGGGGTCTGAGGTGTTGTGGCCATCTTGGAAGTCTGAGGAGAAATCAAAGAGAAGAAAGAGACTCCAACCTAGGCCCTGATGTCACCTAGCCTCTGAAGGATTCTGACCCTGTTGACCTCCATATTTCCTAAAAGACATTAAAGAACCCTGTGTATTTGTTTGTTTTTTAATTAGGCTCAACTCTATGAAATTGCCAATATTCACCTGTCTTTGACCTTGAAAAATGGAAATTCTACAGGATTCAACTTAATATTAGTTAGTCATTGTTATTCATGTGTCTTTCATTTCTTGGAGCCAAAGACATCTGACTAATTCACTTTCGTCATCTCTGCCTCCTCCTTGTGTTACACAATGGGGCAGAAAGAATGTTAATTTTCATTGGCGTCCAAATTCCAAATCTTTTGATTTGAAATTTACTCACTGTGAACGTTACTAAGCCTGTAAAATGGCATGATAGTATCTACTTGATAGGGTTGTTTGGGGAAAAATAAAATAAAGAACAAAACATTCATAGAATATTGTCTGAAAAGTACTCAAAATATTAATTTTCATTTCCCCTTTCTTCTCAGTTTTTCCCTTCCTCTTGTTTCACTCCTAGCCCTCTCTCCAGCAGACACATGTCTTCATCTCACTGACAATCCATTTAGCTGCTCTCTTGTCTTGGTGTCTGTGTAACCATGTTTGCTCACCTGTTACCTCACCTTCCAACTCTTGGCTTTTCTTCTGTTTGGTTTTATGTATTTGGACAAGACTTGTGGAAAATGGCCTCTAAATTGAAATCGTGAATGGACTTCACCTGAAATTCAGAGGGACACATCCCTGGTGACTTAGGTGTCAGAAGGAAGGTGAATATTTGGTAAAGATAAGGGCAGAATAGCAGTACTGAAAAGCTAGACCTTGAATCTAGATCTACTTTCTAGCAATCCCCATGGAACTCCGTTGTGGCTGACATCAGTTGCCATTAAGTCAGCCCTGCACAATGCAACACAAAGCTGCCTGGTCCTGGGCCATTCTCATGATCAGTGCAGATCAAACCATTGTGATCCATAGGACTTTGACTGGCAGATACAGGATGTTTTTAATACCACATCCATAGCTACCGCACTTTACCAAAGCTGGGCTTATGACTACTAATCTTTCAATCCTAAATGAGAACTAGCTTTCTCAGTCAACCTAAAATGTAAGAATGAAGCAATGGTGTGTATTAAAATTGGGGTGTTTGAAACAAGTTGTATTTTCTGGTTTTTATCTTTCACGAGCCACGTGGACATGATGGTTGTGAAACTTTCCTTTCAGTAAGTCTTGTGTGGCATTTTTTATCACTGATTTTTTTTTATTTATTCAAAATAAGGATTCAAATATTATTGAAAGGAGTTGTGGGTTACTACATATGTACCTAGTAAGCGTGAGTTTTCATCATGATATTTGAAGACTTAGTTGTACAGTGTTCTGGATAAAGAGGCTCTATCTACTCACTGGCTACTTATTATTGTTGATTTGGATTAAGCCGAGCATCCAAATTTTAGTAATAATGATGATTTATCCTGAAACAAATCTAATTTTAGAAGGGATCCTAGAAAATGGATGTAGGAGATATGGTCAACATTTCAGCTTCTCCATAATTATCCCACTCTGTAGATATCCATTAACATCTATGCCAGCCAGAAGTCCCCAAAACTAAGACTCCCAAATCATCAAATACAAGTATAAAAGCATGGTGAATGAGAAACCAGTAAAAGTAAAATAAAATACAGTACAATAAAAATAAATTTCATTAGTAAAAATGGAAATAGTTTCTAAGGAACCAAGTAATAAAACTTGAGGAAACACAAATAAAAGGAAAAACAGCCTTAGAGTCCATAAATGGTATGATACCACTTGTCAAGACTATGAAAGGAACTTAAAGACAATCCCAATGCAGAAGAAGATTGGAACACCATAGTCTGTATTATAGGGCTACTCTAAAAAAAAAAAAAAATTTTTTTTTTTTTTTTTTACCATTTTTACACAAGTAATGTCTGCATTATATCAACAGCAAAACCCCTTCCTCGCTGCTGTTTTCAGAGGTGAGCTATGCCATACATATGTGTGGGTACGTTATTTCCTTGGGCATGTCACGCATATTCGATAGATCGATATCCGTTATTTCAGCATTCAGGAGGATTATAGCCGGTCTATCAAGTGTCAACCAACTCTCAAAATTATTTACAAAAGTAAAGAAATAATAATAAAACTATTTTCCTCATAAAAATTAATGAAGCAATAAACCAATTGCCATTGAGTTAACTCTGATTCATGGTGATTCCATGCATGTCCCAGTAAAACCGTGGTCCACAGATTTTCAGTGACTGAGTTTTGGAAGTAGATCACCAGGCCTTTCTTTTGGGGTGCCCCTGGGAGGATTGAACCCCCAACCTTTCTGTTAGCAGCTAGCATGCTAATCTTTTGTACCACCCAGGGACTCCAATGAAGAGATTATATATGTATACATATAATACATATATATAATTTTATTTTTTCTTTTGTAGAGTGTTACAGTTGATATTGCTGAGTTCCAATGTACCAAAAATGTATGTAATTTAGTCGAGGGTCAGAGTGGGAAATAAATGCAGATATCTTACATGATTTTAATTGTCTACTCAGATATAAGTAGCTTTTCATTCCAATGGCTAGAGTTTAACATTTTCCCTGTGAGCCAAATCTCCTATCAGCTGAACATAATCACTATAGGTTATTAAAAAGTTATAATGTGTGATTACTAACTAGAGGCTAGTGTTTTTGCCATTATGTATCATTGGTTGGTTCTAACTCAGGGCAACCATATGTAAATAGAAGGAAACACTGCCCGTTCCTGTGACATCCTCACAATTTTTGTTATGTTTGAGCCCATTGTTGCAGCCACTACGTCAGTTCATCTCTTTCAGGGTCTTCCTCTTTTTTGCTAACCCTCTATTTTACCAAGCATGATGTCCTTCTCCAGGGACTGATCCCTCCTGATAACATATCCAAAGTGTATGAGATATAGTCTTGCCATCCTTGCTTCTAAGGAACATTCTGGTTATAGTTCTTCTGAGACAGATTTGTTCATTCTTTTGGCAGTCCACGGTATATTCAATATTCTTTTCTGACACTACAATTCAAAGGTGTCAATTCCTCTGTGGTCTTCCTTATTCATTGTCCAGCTTTTGCATGCATATGAGGCAATTGAAAACACCATGGCTTGGGTCAGGTGCACCTTTTCTTCAAGGTGACTTCTTTGCTTTTTAACACTTTAAAGAGGTTCTTTTGCAGCAGATTTGCCCAATGCAATGTGTCTTTTAGTTTCTTGACTGCTGCTTTCATGGGTGTTGATTGTGGATCCAAGTAAAATGAAATCCTTTACAACGTCAACCTTTTCTCTGTTTATCAAGATGTTGCTTATTGGTCCAGTTGTGAGGATTTTTGTTTTTTTATGTTAAGATGTAATCCATACTGAATGCTGTGGTCTTTGATCTTCATTAGTAAGTGCTTCAAGTTCTCTTCACTTTCAGCAAGCAAGGTTGTGTCATCTACATATTGCAGGTTGCTAATGAGTCTTCCTCCAATCCTGATGCTGGTTCTTCTTCATATAGTCCAGCTTCTCAGATTATTTGCTTAGGAAACAGATTGAATAGATATGGCTAAAGGAGACAACCCTGAGGAATACCTTTCCTGACTTTAAACCACTCAGTATCCCCTTGTTCTGTCCAAACAACTGCCTCTTGATCTATGTACAGGTTCCACATGAGCACAATTAAGTGTTCTGGAATTCTCATTCTTCACAATGTTTCCATAATTTGTTATGATTCACATACTCAAATGCCTTAGCATAGCAATAAAACATAGGTAAACTGCCTCATAGAGTTTCTAAGGAGCGCCTGGCAGATTCGAACTGCCGACCTCTTGTTTAGCAGCCATAGCACTTAACCACTACGCCACCAGTGTTTCCAAATATCTTTCTGGTATTCTCTGCTTTCAGCCAAGATCCATCTGACATCAGCAATGATATCCTTGGTTCCAAGAGTCTAGTGCTCTTCCAATATTTTTCATCCACATTTTGACTTGGGCAAACACAATAAAAATATGTAAAGCTTCCATTGTTATTGAAAAATTATGTTAAATAATGCTTTGGAATCTTTGACAGTTCCCCCCCTCCCAGCAAGATGTATGAAATTTCTATAAGGTTACTAGTGCTCTCAAAAATGTTACAAAGTGGGGGGGGGGAACAAATAATAACAGATAATAACAACTTTGATGAAAATGTGGAGCGATTGGAATCCTCACACATTGTTGGTGGGAACGTAAAATCGTTAAGCCTCTTTGGAAAATATTTTGAAGGTTCCTCAAAAAGTTAATCATAGGATGGGGATATAACCCAGCAATTCCACTCCTAGGTATATACCCAAGAAAATCAGAAATGTATGTTCAAAAAAAACATGTCCATGAATGTTCATAGCAGCATTACTCATAAAGCCAAAAAGAAGATAAAACTAGTATTCATCAGCTGATGAATGGATAAACAAATGTGGTACATGTGTACAATGGAACATTATTCAGCCACAAAAAGGAATGAATTACTGATACATGCTACAATACAGATGGACTTTGAAAACATTATGCTACCTGCAAGGTGCTAGACACAAAAAGCTACATATTATATCATTCCATTTATATGAAATGTCCAAGACAGACAAATCCACAGAGGCCAAAAGATATTAGTGATTTCCAGGGGGCTGGGGGGAGGTCAGAGATGAGGAATGAAAATATTCAGGAATTTTATAGTGATGACGATTGCACAACACAGTGAATATACTAAAAACAAACAAAAACTTTCAAATAGATACTTTAAAGTGGTTAAAATTATAAATTTTATGGTATGTAAATTAAAAAATATATATTATTTGGGTCAATTAATGGATAAAAAAGTTAAGTGTGAACATGTGATGTGTATAAAGTGTAAAAATAATGACATTTGTATGTATATTTTAATTTAGTGAGCAATGATATAGTAAGCTTTTCCAAATTATAAATCGGTGGAATCTAAAAGAGTACAATATCAATCCAGTTGCACTTTTATGGAAATGAGTAAATAAAGAATGCTGTGATTAAGTGAAGGGCAAAAGGATCAAGAGCTAGCTCACAGGCTGAAATATTAGGCTTTGAGTCAATCAGACTTCAGAACCCTCAAGTAGCACTTTTTCTTTCTCTGATGTCATGTGTGCAGAGTGGGACTGCTCCCTCTGTGTGAAAGAGTAGTAGTAGCAGTAGCAAGGAAACTCCAGTGGAGTACAGGTTAAGAGTCATGGCTGCTAACCAAAAGGTCGGCAGTTTGAATCCATCAGGTGCAGTAGCAATAGTACCTGTCAAACTTCATGTCAGATAATGAGAATCACCATCAACACAAAGAAGATTTCCATGAGGTGAAGGTCAGACGTAACTCTACCCTCCAAACTTTTTACCAGTTCTGACTTAGATAGATAGGTAGATAGATAGGTGGGTAGGTAGATAGGTAGATATCACATTTGCACAGCATCTGACATATAACAAGGGCTCAATGTTGTTGTCAATTGACATTGACTTGATTCCTACTCATGGTGACCCATGTGTGCAGAGTAGAACTGCTCCACAGGGCTTTCAAGGCTGTAATCTTTCAGATATCTGACATCAGCAATGATATCCCTGGTTCCACATCCTCTGAAGTCAGATGGATCCTGGCTGAAAGCAGAGAATACCAGAAAATCTTTACTTGTGTTTTATTGACTATGCAAAGGCATTTGACTGTGTGGATCATAACAAACTATGGATAACATTTTGGAGAATGAAAATTCCAGAAGACATAATTGTGCTCATGAAGAATCTTTACACAGATCAAGAGGCAGTTGTTCGGACAGAACAGGGGACACCGATTGGCTTAAAGTCAGGAATGGTGTGTGTCAGGACTGTATCCTTTCACCATACCTATTCAATCTGTATGCTAAGCAAATAATCCAAGAAGCTGGACTATATGCAGAAGAAAGGGGCATCAGAATTGAAGGAAGACTCATTAAAAACTCGGGTTATGCAGATGACACAATTTGCTTGCTGAAAGCAAAGAGGACTTGAAGCACTTACGGATGAAGATCAAAGGCCACAGCCCTCAGTATGAATTACACCTCAACACAAAGAAAACAAAAATCCTTACAACTGGACCAATAAGCAATATCATTATAAACAGAGAAAAGATTGAAGTTGTCAAGGATTTCATTTTACTTGGATCCACAATCAACAGCCATGGAAGCAGCAGTCAAGAAATCAAAAGACTCATTGTATTGGGAAAATCTGCTGCAAAGGACCTCTTTAAAGTGTTGAAAAACAAAGATGTCACCTTGAAAACTAAGGTGCACCTGATCCAAGCCATGGTGCTTTCATTCGCATCATATGCATGTAAAAGCTGGACAATGAATAAGGAAGTTCAAAGAACAATTGACACCTTTGAATTGTGGTGTTGGAGAAGAATATTGACTGTACCGTGGACTGTAAAAAGAATGAACAAATCTGTCTTGGAAGAAGTACAACCAGAATGTTCCTTAGAAGGAAAGATAGTGAGACTACGTCTTACGTACATTGGACATGTTGTCAGGAGGGATCAGTCCCTGGAGAAGGACATCATGATTGGTAAAGTACAGGGTCGGCAGAAAAGAGGAAGACCCTGGAAGAGATGGATTGACCCAGTGGCTGCAACAATGGGCTCAAGCATAACAACAATTGTAAGGATGGCACAGGCCCGGGCAGTGTTTCATACTGTGGTCACTATGAGTTGGAACCAACTCGACAGCACCTAACTACAGCAACAACATGGACTGCCAAAAGGACAAACAAATCTCTCCTGGAAGAAGTACAATCAGAGAGCTCCTTAGAAGTAAGGATGGTGAGACAGCATCTAATATACTTTGGACATGTTGGCAGAAAGCAGCAGTCCCTGGAGAAAGACATCATGCTTGGTAAAGTAGAGGGTCAGTGAAAGAGAGGAAGACCCTCAGCGAGATGGATTGACACAGTAGCTGCAACAATGGCACAGGACCGGGCAGTGTTTTGTTCTGTGGTACATAAGGTAGCTATGAGTGGGAACCAACTCGATGGCACCTAACAACAACGACAATCGTTCAGAAGCTGATTGCCAAGCCTGTCTTCTGAGGTACCTCTGGCTAGGTTCAAACAGCCAACCTTTGAGCTAGTTGTCAAGCACTTAACTGTCTGAGCCATCCAGGGACCTCAAGTGCTCCACCCGGGTTAGTTAGTACTATTAGTAGTATAAAAATATTTCCTTAGCATTGCATCTGTGGTCCTAACTGATCTGAGAACCAGTGTCCTTTCAGCCAGATTCCTTCTTGCCTCATCTCCCCTAGTCGTGCCTCTCACACTCATGTGGCTTTTTCCTTTTGCACACAAAGCTGCTGTAAGAATGGCTCCTAGAAGGGATGTAAGTTCTGCCAGAAGTCATACTATTGCACTGATGGCACACTGCTGTTGGCCCTCGCATTTGTGATGGTTAAAGTTTTGTGTCAACTTGGCTGGGCCACGATACTCAGTGGTTTGGTATTTACGGTGTAGTTTGGAAGCTTTTTAATATGTTATCACCTCCGTAATAAGACCTGATATGCTGTGATCACCGTCATGATGAGATCTGTTGTGAGCAGCAAATCCATTGAAAGAGAAGTTCTTTGGAGGTGTGGTGTGTATCCAATATATGTGAACTTTCTGTATGCTCTGTATCCTGTAGCTGGCTCCTGCTCATCTGACCTCTTGTTCTTGGGACTTAAGCTAGCAGCTTACTTGCCGTCTTACCTGTTGATCTTGGGATTTATCAATCTGTGAGTCCGAGGCCTGCTGTCTGACCTTCTGATCTTGGATATACCAGCCCCTGCAGCTATATGAGTTAGGAGAAGCCTCCAGCCTGACCCACAGACTTGGGACATAACAGCTTCTAAAACTGCATGAGCCATTTCCTTGATATAAATTTCTCTATATATGTATGTGAGGATGGCGCAGGACTGGGTAATATTTCATTCTGTTGTACATAGAGTCATTATGAGTTGGAACTGACTAAACGGCACCTAACAACAACATATATGTATTTACACCCTGCACTGGTTTTGCCTCTCTAGAGAACCCAGCCTAAGACACCCTCCTTTGCTGAATGTGGTTAGAAGTCAGAAACATGGTCATCCTGAATCTTTCTTGTTTCCCCTGAAGGAGGACTGTCAGGGAATCAATAACATCCTGTCTGTATGTACATTATTATGTAATGCCTTTGTGGTATTGCTTTTCTAATATTTTGTTATCACTCTATTTTCCCTCACATTCCTAGTTCCTGAAGCATTTAGAAATGCCTTTAAGATGTAGTCTTTGAAAGCTCTCCAGTGCACTTTGAGGTCACACTTTCTTTGAAAATGTTAGTGATGCAGATTGGAGCATCATTAAACGATACTACAAATGAATTTGCCAAGTGAATGCTTGACTTTCTGAATTCTTCTTTAACTGATCCACTTGTCTCCCCATGAAACTTCAGAGGGAGTAAAACCAAAGAGAAATAATGCAGCAAAACACCCCTTTATTTTGTTCGGGGTTTGGCCCCAGATCCCAATGTTTAGTGGACTCAGCTGGACTATTTTAGAGGAAACTACATTTTCCTACTTGAGGAAGGTCTGAATATTCCCAGACCAAAGCAGCAGTTCCTGCCTGCCTTCCCTCTGATGCCTGAGTCTCCATCTCTGCTCTCACCATATGATGGGAGGGAAGACTGATGTGAAAGTATTTAGGAGCACCAAAAGAAGAACCCACAGAGAAAAGCCCAGAGCTGGCCCACCTTGCCCTGGCCACGGGTCCGCTTCACACCCCAGAGCCCCAGCTCCAGGCCTCTCTTCCCTGCTCAACACGTGGAAGAGCAGGGAGGTTCTGAAGACAAAGCCAAGGACCTCTGAGGGTCATCTTTCCAGAGAGAAATCTTGTAATTATTGAAGGAAAAGTGTGGGGAAACAGAGAGACAAAGGGTGGGGGAAGATCACTTATTCTGATTTATGTAGCAAGAACACAGAAAAAGTCCGAAATTTCAGGAAAATAAAACCATAGGCTATGGTTTTGGCCAGTGTCTTTTGTTGTTCTTTTCATATTTTTGGGCAAAGAACTTAAAATGGTGATAGAAGTATACTGCATGACTCCTTCTCCAAGAGGCTCACAGTCAAGAACATCACTCTATTTACCATATTAAGTCATAGCCACACTGTCCACAGAGCCTTCAAGAAGTGGCATAAACACTCATAGGATAATAAGACAGTGCAGGACCAGTAATAAAAATACCCCATATTTGCAACCACGCTATAAAATTTAATCTATCTCCTTCCATTATGGTGTTAATTGTTCATCCCCACAAATAAAATTCCATTGAAATATATCTTCCTTTCTTTTGCTCCCCAGAGAAAATCCCCAAATACGGTCCTTTCCCCACTCTTCTTTCTACTCACCCCAAGCTATGAGCTCTCAGTGTAGCCCTTATTTGAAGGCTGGTTTGCTTCATTTTCAATTTTAGCCAATAGAATCCTTCATTGGAATTGACGTAGCCACCTTGGCACCCCTAAAGCTGCGTTTTCTCAAACGCAATTCTCTCAGATTCTTCATCTTGCCACAGTTCTTTGAACAGTTAGTACAGATAAGAATAGCACAGCAATGACCCTACACCCACAAAATTGAGGAAACAAATAAATAACAGAACTAAATGTGAAGACTACAGCAACTTTAAATCTAAGTACCAATTCGAGATTGGTGGCTCTATCAATACAGTCAGCAACCTCAATTGGACTCTTAGTTCTACCCACTGTATTATTATATTTTGTGAGTCATCTTTTTCTCGTTCTCTGCCATTTTATGTAACAGTTCTTTCAAATATACCCCAGCATCTGAAAACCTCCATCTCCTCCACAGATTCTTATGCCACGGACTTCACAAAGACATAAAAATAACAAATTTCTCTTAAATTTTACACTTAAATCTACAAATCTACCTGCATCTTCATCTACTTCCCTCCCATTAGAAAGAAAAAAATGTGCTCCTTCATTTGGGTAATCTGTATCTCACTTCCACTTGCCTCCTCAAACATTTAGTTCATTTAATTGTGATCTCTCTCTTCTTCTCTAACAACTTCTCAAGTTATTTGTTTCTCCCAACAACTTCTCATCAACATTAAGCATATTCAAGTCATATCCATACATAAAAACACCCCTAAACCAGAGATTTCTACAGTCTTGTGTTCCAAAATCAGTAGGTCAGGCATGGGAGAGCAAGAGGAATTCTGGAAAGATGTGTATTTATACTCTGGGAACCTTCCTAAGGCCTTCAAATGATTGGACGAGGCCCAGTCACGTTATGGAGGGTTATCTGCTTTATTTAAGGCCAACTAATTTACTCACCTGTAACTACTTCACAACAGCATCTAGATTAGTGTTGGACCAAACAACAGGGCACTATAACTTATCCACCTTGGCAAACAAAATAACCCTCACAGTCTACCCTTTGTCAATCTGACACCCATACACATCTCCATAAACCATACTTCATCTCCAAAAAGACAGCAATAAAATTGTACTACCACCTAACATGATACGACTACCCTGCTTACAACCAAAACATACTTTCCATTCCCCAGAGAGGATGCATAGTTCCTGGCACTGTAGCCTTTAGCCAAGTTGACACATAAAATCAAACATCACGGCGGTCATGGTCCCCAAACCTTCTGTTGGCCCAGGACAGGAACGATTCCCGAAGACAACTCATCAGACATGAAAGGGACTGGACAGTGGGTAGGAGAGAGATGCTGATGAAGAGTGAGCTATTTGTATCAGGTGGACACTTGAGACTGTGTTGGCATCTCCTGTCTGGAGGGGGGATGGGAGGATAGAGAGAGTTGGAAGCTGGCAAAATTGTCACGAGAGACTGGAAGGGCTGACTCATTAGGGGGAGAGCAAGTGGGAGTAAGGACTAAGATGTATACAAACTTATATGTGACAGTTTGACTTGATTTGTAAATATTCACTTGAAGCTCAATAAAAGTTAATTAAAAAAAATCAGATATCACAACTACATAAATTAATTTTGAAGTTATGGCCAGAAATTAAGGTGAAGGTGTCCTGTAGGTTGATAAAACAGCCCAAAGAAATATTTAGACATGAACTTTATATAGGCACTGATTGGAACCAGTAGAGACAGAGCTTATCTAACCATAATCACCTACTTGCTGCCCTACCCTGACATTCAAGATGAGTTTACACATTGAAAGACAGTTACTTATATTCTGCGACTACAATAGTGTACTCCCAAGTTGCACTAAATTTAAAGACAATTTAATTTTTGTGAGATGTATATTCACGCTTACTTAAATAAATGTCACGTAGTGAGTAGTAATGGTCGAGTTTTCTATTTTGACCCTAATAAATATATTCTAAGATGTAAAATACATTCAGCATAAGTAAACTCTGTTGCATATTGAGTTTTCAATCTTTTTGAATTTAGGCAAGTATAGAGTTCTGATTGTAGAGTCAAATTCAAGGATCATTGTTTTCAAGTTTCATTTTATTTCAGCAAAATGCAAAGATTTGGTTCAAAGAAAAAGACTCCTAAGGATTTCTGGGCATTTAATATTTCTTATAAAGAGTTTTTTCAAAGAGTTAATGTTAAGTTAATCAAATGCACATGTCTAAACATTTCTTTGGAAACCAAGCAATTGAGGGGAAAAACAATTTAGTGCAAAATACACTTGCCAGAATCTTTCAAAAATAGGTTAAGATGTATTTTGTTGAAAATGAAAGGTTGCAGATTTAACCCATCCCTATCAACAGATATCATTGTTGAAAATAAAATGGGAATGCCAAAGCCAAGAGTGACCTGACACAGAACCAGATATGGATTCTCACAGAGGAAAGCTTTTTATGATGTTCCAGAAAAACAACAGTACCAGTTTCTGTCCCCATCACACTGACATGTGGTAGATCACTGTGATCTACAAAACAGATGCAGGGTTCCAGTCCTCTGTTAAGTAGTACTGGGGTCGGATCCAAGAAGAATTTTCCTCCCATTGCCTGGTCCTGAAGCCTCTCTTACTCCCCCCAGACTAATACCCTGTGATATTACTGTGGATCTCCAGTCCATGCACACACACATATTACTTTCTCAAATTACATCAAATTGTACTTGATTATCTGACACGTGGAGGAACAAGTGTGGTGTGGAGTCCAGAGCAGGGCTTCAGAAAATGAGCAAAGGGGACAGTTCCTCTGTGAGCCTTAGTGTATTCATCTGTAATGTCTGCGATAATAAAAAACATGTAGCACCAGTGTGTAAATACATCACAAAGTAATGATGTATGTGGAGTTCCTGGACACGTAGTATTTGCTAATAAATGGCACTCATTATTAATTTGTGCAAGCAGCAGCAAATGGTAGGAAACTTTGAGAACATACTCAGCTTTGAAACTACTACAGGTGCGAACTTAGCTTTCGAAATCCCGGGCTCCATTAGTAAAATGGAGACAGCATTACCTGCTTTCAGGTGTGCCACAAATACATCTCATGACAAATAGAGACTGAGAGGCTGGAACGTAGCAAGTATGTTATTCGAAGACTCCTGATCATGCTTAGCAGGAGCCAGAGGAACTGTCCTGGCCAGCCCCACTTGCTCACTTCAACCCAACCACATTTTGGGCCTTTCATTGTGACATTGAACTTCTTGCCCTGATTTCTGTAGAAGTCTCTCTCTTGATTCTCTCTAATTTATTTTTTTTTTTAGTTGTTAATTATGGTAATCCAACATGAGCTAGAATAATGAAAAATAAGATTTATTGGAAGAGTATTGAGGTAGATTCTAATATTAAATGAAAATTTAAAGAAGCCACAGGATCTTCCGATATTACCTCCTCCCTTCCTTCTTTCTGTTTGCCTGGTCCAGTCCCGCGTTGCCTCGCCTCTATTCTCCCCTCCCCTCCCCTTCCCTCCCCTCTCTTTTTTTTTTCCTTTCCCTTATCTCTCCTCCTTCTCCTCCCCTCCTCTGCTCTCTTCTCTTCTTCTCCTCTTCCTCCTCCTCTCCCTCCTCCTCCTCCTCTTCTCTCTCTTTTGTTCTTGCCTTTCTGTCTGTGAAAGCTTCATGCTCTTCTACTCTTGATACCTATCTTCACATAGCTGGGTATGTCAGTGCTAGGAGCTCAGGAATCATATCCTTAGAAAGTTAGAGAATTGTTAAAGAAGAGTCCGCCTCCAGAGCTTGAGCCTGGAAGTCCTGTAGAATGCTGGCTGCCCTGGTTTGGGCCACATGCTTATTCCTGGACCAGTCACTGTTCTCAGGCAAATGGAGCTGACTTGTGTAGCCCAGTGGGGCCCACCTCTTGCCCAAACATGTGGGTCTGTCACAGGCAGTGCCCTCTCCCCACAAGAGGCATATGTCTGGAAAAGAGATAACCTCTGTACCAAAAGACAAAAGACGAGAGATGCTATTTCAGGAGAAATAACTTTTGTTTATTATAGAAGCAGTAAAATATATTAAGCTACAATTATCACCATTGTGTGTGTTACTCTGTGTGTGTGCGTATGTGTGTGTGTAGGTAAGTGTGCATGTATATGTGTAAATATGTGTGTATGTCAGTGCTTAAGAGTATATGGGTGTATGTGAGGTATGGATGTGTGTGAGTGTTAAAAGTGTGAGTGTATGAGAGTGTGCGTGTGAAAGTATGAGTGTGTGTTTAATTTCATAGAGCCACTTTTACCTTCAAAAGGGTGTTCCGAACATATTAAAATATGGAAACATATTGAGGCTCTTTAACAAATTAGGATGATTAAAGAAAAGTTTGTTGTTTTTGTTGTTGTTAGGTGCTGCCGAGTCAGTTCTGACTCCTAGAAACCCTATGTACAATAGAACAAAACATTGCCTGATCCTGCGCCATCCTCACAATTGTTTGGCTTAAGCCCATTGTTGCAGCCACTGGGTTGCTCTATCTCATTGAGGGTCTTCCTCTTTTTTTCTGACCCTCTACAAGCATGATGTCCTTCTTCAGGGACTGATCCCTTCTGATTTAAGAAATGAGAAAGAAGAAATCCTTGCCCCAGTGGTGATAATGGTCTAGACATAGCCATGAAGGAGCAATGAGAAGAGCGAATAGAAATCCGCCATGGATTATTTGGAAAATTTTCAACAAAGGGGTAAATTTGGAGTTTCCTCATCCTCAGTCACAGTCCTTGAGTCTCCCCTCATATTGTTGAAACACAATAGAGTCTCACTCCAATCTAGTATGTTAAAAGTGACATTCTATCCTCTAAGTTCTACCATTTTGTCTCATTCATTTATTGATTTAAAGTATTTATTAAGCACCCGCTAGGTACTAAGACTGCCTCCTGTTGGTCAGTTCATACTGTGGTGGCTTTCATGTTGCTGTGATACTGGAAGCTATTCCATCAGTATTCCAAATACCAGCACGGTCACCATGGGGGACAGGTTTCAGCAGAGCTTCCAGGCTAAGACAGATGAGGAAGAAAAGCCTGGCAATGTATTTCTGAAAATTAGCCAATGAATCACAAGGAATATTGTCTGGCTTGCTTGCTTTAGACATGTTGATGACATCTATCTTTTCATGTCTTTATCTGATAAGAACAATTCCAGAGATTGCTGTACGTCAAGTAATATGCAAGGGTTAATTCCTTAAGAAGCCAGATTCTGTTTTCCTAACAACGGCCCCTAAGACTGAATACCTTCTACATCCTAGAAATTACTGCTTAATTGTATTGTCTAGAGATGTTAGCAATACCTCCTTCATTATTTTCTATGTTGCAGTTAACAAAACATTTTTTTATGAGAAGGTTTACAATTGTTTATATATTACCTTCTATGATATATTCAAAAGAGTCTAGATCCTTTTAATTTTGTTCAGCAATGTTTGAGTTATGCACTATATTAGACACTAGGGACACCCCAGTCCCCTTTTCTCTGCTTTATTTTTATCCCTGTAGTGAAGAATATTGAATATACCATGGACCGCCAGAAAAACAAAGAAGTCTTGGAAGAAATATAGCCGGAATGCTCCTTAGAAGCAAAGATAGTAAGATTTCTCCCACATACTTTGGACATGTTATCAGGAGGGACCAGTCACTCGAGAAGGACATCACGCTTGGTAAAGTAGAGAGTTAATGAAAAAGAGGAAGACCCTCAACAAGATGGATTGACACAGTGGCTGCAACAATGGGCTCAAACAGAGCAAAGACTGTGAGATGGTGCAGGACTGGGCAATATTTCATTCTGTTGTACATAGGGTTGCTATGAGTTGGAACTGACTCAACAGCCCCTAACAATACCACAACAGCCCTCTTCACTTCTGAATATACTATAACATTTACTTTCATACTACATTTAATGTCTGTCTCATCCACTTCCTGAGGGTAGGTTTTGTCTGCTTTGTTTGGTCCAGTATCCCAGCACCTAGAGACCACACGGCATATGGTCAGCTCTCAGGTTATACTTGTTGGATTGGGCATACATAGGTCATGATGTTCATGTTTGAAGCCAACATCCAAACAAATCCCTTCACACCCTGAGTTGTGCCCTGTGGTAGAAGGCACCGCTGCTTTCAGCTGTGGCTGCACACTGGGACAGGAGAGGCTGAGAGACTTGAAGCATTTTTTTTTTTTTTTTAACTAAGACAGATGGGAGTAAGGCCTAGATTTAGAGCACCTCGTGTTAAAAGTTGCTTTCCTAAGAACCACTCTGTCTTTGAAAAGTAAATTGGTAGAATATATTTTATGATTTAGCAGAAAGTTATCTTTCATTATGGGCTAAGAGGAAAATGGCTGAGGAGGGTATTTTTAAACTCAACTTCTATTGAACAGAAAAATGCAGAGACTGATCATCTCAATGCCTTTTTCTTGAGGAACTTCAGCCTTTTCTCCTTTGTAGGAGGGATTTGGACCTGAACAACTGAAGGCTATGGGCCTCTGTGGTAGAAAACACAAGAAAGTGTAAATGAGTAATTACATAAGGATTAAGCTATGCTGAAGTACATGAGGGCAGTAACTCTACCTTGCTCCACTCTGCCAGCACAGGGAGAGGCCAGAGATGGGTTCCTCACTTGAGTTGAAGTTACCTGCCAGTGCACCTACAGGTGTGTTAGCAGTTGTTTCTGTCAATGAGGCTTATCTTTAAAAGAATATTTCAGGATTATTCTTTCTCACTAAGATAGTTACCATATCCATGTTGAATTTTTGATATGATGGTAGGAAAGAAGGCTAAGACTGTAAGGTACAAATTAGATGGAGAGCTAAAGGATTTTAGTTACATCATTAGGAAAGTTACCAGGGTTTCAACTTAGTAGCAACTCACCAAATTCAATTCATAAAATCAACCACTGAAAATCCTATGGAGTACAGTTCTCTTCTGACAAGCATGGGGTTGCCAGGAGTTGGAGCCGACTCCATGACAACTAGTCCAAGGGTAGGCAACAGGCGTCAGAGGAGTGGTCACATCTGAGGATGAAGGGCTTTCAGATGCGGTTTGAGGAGCCTTCTGGGGTTTTAGAATTTTTTTGAATCTTAGTCCAAGCAGTGGTCACACAAGTACATATATTTGTATAAATTTATCAAGCAATAAATATACGACTTGTGTATACTTTGCTGCATATGTGTTATATCTCAATTTAAAAAAAAAGAAAAAGAAACAAAGCAAAAAACAAAACAAAATTGGCCTCAGAATTGAACTTGGGGGTTCACACAAACAAATTGATCTCACAATAAAAAGAGTTCTTTGGGTCACCCCAGTTTTAGAACAAATTGGTCACATGTTGCTCAGATATGAAGACAGCCCAAAATATTGAACAACTTAATATTTGAAAAATGCTTTAAATAGTGCCATGGAACATATTAAGCATCATATAGTTTTATAAAAATTACACTAAAAATGGTAAATTTGTTGATAGAGAAGGCCATTGCTGGTGATTAAATAAAATCATGAGAAAAATAGAGAAATGGGAATCCAGTATAAAATGACTTTTGAAAGAAAATAGCAAAGAAATGAGAATTGATAGGAAAATGAAATAGATTCTTTTAAAAGTATAGAAAACATACAGTAGAAAACTGCTGTTCAAAATGTTTCTGAACTAAAACCTAACCCTATGTTAGTCTGTGGTGATTACATAACCAGGGAATCCCATATAATTGTGAGTTCGTATTGTTTGGAGTACAAATATGAGTCAGCTTCTTTAGGGAAAAGACACAGTGCTCTTTCCAAGCAGGTCCTAGGCAGAGCAAAATGAAAACATAATTTCACGTTGAACTTACTAAAAGTTGTCATGGGGAGTCATTTTGATGGAATGGTGATAACAGCCCTTCTAAGTCCCTTTGTGCTGTAACTGAAGGTCAGCTTGTCTCTATTCTGCCCTTGCAGAGGCATCAATAGTACCTTGTATATAAAGGCAGACTTTGAAAGCAATTCAAGTATGTGTTTATGCTTAGTTCAATTTTGGATGAACTTTATATATTAGGGAACTGAAGTGAAATTTCAAACAAAGAGAGCGATAGAAACAAAAGCAACAATAATAGCTTTCTGAGAGTCAGTGAGGACATCCTGTGTAGAATGGGTGGGAAAAGTGAAATGTAGGCGTGAGTAGTTACAGGCACAGAAAAGCTGGGTTGTCCCAAGCAGATGAGTTTGAGCTGACATGATAGGGTCTAGAAAACCTTTGAAGCTTTATGGCCAACAAAGTATTATGATGGTGGTGGATGGTGGGGTGGATTTTAGGGAGAAAGACTAGAACCTGGGAAGCAAATTGCAGAACAAATGGTACAAACCAGGCAAGGTTATTAATTTGTATGAGAGCGATCAGAAATGTGAGAGACATTTTGATAACGGAACTATTATATTTTTACTACCTGGTCATGGAATGGAGCCCTGGTGGAGCAATTGTTAAGAGCTTGGCTGCTAACCAAAATGTCAGCAGTTCAAATCCACTAGCTGCTCCTTGGAAACCCTAAGGGACAATTCTGTTCTGTCCTATAGAGTCACTATAAGTTAGAATCAACTCATCAGCAATGGATTTGGTTTGGTCATGGATTTTAAGGGACTGGGGTAAAACACTCGACGGCACTGGGCTGGGTGGGGTAAAACAAAGCCAAACTGTAAAGTTTTTAAAGTGATATTGAGAATGATGGTTCCACTGAAACTTTTGGATAGTGTATAGTATTTGGGAATAGCAGGGGAAATGATGGACTTGATTTTAATGATATTAATTTTGTGTGGGAAAAAAATTCTAGTAGAACTTTAGGTCTATAAGCAAATCACCTATGTGACGTGTTTTTAAACTTATTATTCTTGTTATTACTATTGTTGCTATTTAGACACACTGCCTGTCATAACAGATTTATTCTAGCTGCATAGCTCTATAATCCTACAACATATCCAGCATACAGTTGGAGGACAAAGTGTAAAGGTTATGGTTAAAGCAATGAGGGTAGATGAACTCTCTCTGGGAAAAAAATACTGGAGGGAAGAAGGGAAAGAGATTGAAAGTTTGAAACTTGAGTAATAAATGTAGTTCACAAATAAAGAATGGAAGAAAACACAATAGCAAGCATGATCCGAAGAGTTGTAAAAGTGGATGCTGCTTACAACAACAGATGCATAGACCAATGGAACAGAATTGAGAATCCAGACATAAATTACATATAAGCAGCTGATATTTGACAAAGGCCCAAAGTCAGTCAAATGGGGAAAAGACAGTCTCTTTAAGAAATGGTGCTGGCATAACTGGATATCCATCTGCAAAAAAAATGAAACAAGACCCATACCTCACACCATACACAAAAACTAACTAAAAATGGATCAAAGAGCTAAATATAAAATCTAAAACAATAAAGATTATGGAACAAAAAATAGAGACAACACTAGGAGCCCTAATACATGGCATAAACAATATTCAAAACATTACTAAAAATGCACAAACACCAGAAAAGAAACTGGATAACCAGGAGCTCCTAAAAATCAAACACCTATGCTCATTCAAAGACTTAACCAAAAGAGTAAAAAGATTACCTATAAAGTAAAAAAAAAAAAAACTTTTTTTTTTTACTTTATAGACTGGGAAAAAGTTTTCATCTCTAAAGTCTACATGATACTGCAAAAACTCAACAACAAAAAGACAAATAATCTAATTAAAAAATGGGCAAAGGATATGAACAGGCACTTCACCACAGAAGACATTCAGGAAGCTAACAGATACATGAGGAAATACTCATGATCAATAACCATTAGAGAAATGCAAATCAAAACTACAAGGAAATGCCATCTCACTCCAACAAGGCTGGCATTAATCCAAAAAAGACAAAATAATAAATGCTGGAGAGGTTGTGGAGAGACTGGAACACTTATACACTGCTGGTAGGAATGTAAAATGGTACAACCATTTTGGAAATTGATTTCACGCTTCCTTAAAAAGCTAGAAATAGAACTACCATATGATCCAGCAATCCCACTCCTTGGAATATATTCTAGAGAAATAAGAGCCTTTACATGTACAGATATATGCACACCCATGTTCCTTGCAGCACTGTTCACAATAGCAAAAAGATGGAAGCAACCAAGGTGCCCATCAATGGATGAATGGATAAATAAATTATGGTATATTCACACAATGGAATACTATGCATCAATAAAGAAAAATGATGAATCCGTGGAAGATTTCATAATGTGGAGGGATCTGGAAGGCTTTATGCTGAGTGAAATTAGTCAGTTGCACATGGACCAATATTGTAGGAGACCACTATTAAAAGAACTCAAGAAATAGTTTAAACATGGAAGAAAATATTTTTTGATGGTTACAGGGTGGGTAGGGAGAGAGAGAGCGATATTTACTAATTAGATAGTAGACAAGAGCTATTTTAGGTGAACAGAAAGATAACACACAATACAGGAGAGGTCAGCACAACTGGATTAAACAAAAAGCAAAGAAGTTTCCTGAATAAACTGAATGCTTTGAAGGCCAACATAGCAGGGGTCTGGGGACCATGGTTTCAGGGGACATATAGGTGAACTGGCATAATAAAAATCTATTAAGAAAACATTCTGCATCCCACTTTGGTGAGTGACGTCTGGGGTCTTAAACGTTAGCAAGTGGCCATCTAAGATGCATCAATTGGTCTCAACCCACCTGGAGCAAAGGGGAATGCAGAACACCAAAGACACAAGGTAATTATGAGCCCAGGAGACAGAAAAGGCCACATAAAACAGAGACTACATCAGCCTGAGACCAGAAGAACTAGATGGTGCCTGGCTACAACCCTTGACTGCCCTGACAGGGAACACAACAGAGAATCCCTGATGGAGCAGGACAGCAGTGGGATGCAGACCTCAAATTCTCATAAAAAGACCAGTCTTAATGGTCTGACGAGACTAGAAGGACCCCAGAGGTCATGGTCCCCAAACTTTCTGTTAGCCCAAGACTGGAACTATTCCCAAAGCTGACTCTTCAGACAGGTATCGGACTTGACTGTAAGATAGAAAACGATGCTGGTGAGGGGTGAGCTTCTTGGACCAAGTAGACACATGAGACTATGTGGGCAGCTCCTGTCTGGAGGGGAGATGAGAAAGCAGAGGGGACAGAAGCTGGCTGGTTGGAAAAGGGGAATACAGGGTGGAAAGAAGGAGTGTGCTGTCTCATTAAGGGGAGAGCACCTAGGACTACATAGCAAGGTGTACATAAATTTTTGTATGAGAGGAAAAAAAAAGTAGATGCTGCTGAGGTTTGGTAGGATTTATCGTAAAAGGATAAAGGTGTTGGACAACTTTCATCCAACAACTGAAAATTTGGAAAAAAAAAAAAAAAAACCTTGGCAACAGTTTTCCTCCCGATACATTTTATGTAGAATCAGAGGGAACTGAGACTCAGTCGTCCCAGCAAAAAAGAACACCATGTATTTGTATCTTAGATTACTCACACACTTGTCTCTGAAGACAGTTTCATGGGCACGTGAACACTGGGTGTTTTCATTCAGCCAAATGGAAAGCAGTTATTTAGTAGGGGACACTGAGCTTCTGTTAAGGGTGATGGAAAAACTTGAGAATGGTGACGGTTAAACGATCGGATGAGCGTGTTTAATGTCACTGAACCGTACATCTGAAGATGGTTGAAATGGCAAATGTTTTTCTCCCTCTATATCACAAGTAAAACAAAACAAAACAAAAAAACTAGTCATTTATATTCAAACTTCATGAAGTATGCAGAGTTCAAATCCGAGTTTCAAAACTCTGCCCATCAAAAAACAGTATTTTTATTTTCTGGACCACATTTTTGTTATTTACAAGGCCAATTGTATCTGGAGACATGCCAGATGTCTTAGAAATATAGGAAATTAATTTTAAAATATAAACATAGTATATAAACTCAAATGGGGAAAGGCTAACATAGGAAGAGGCAGAGCGAGAGGCAGAGTATCGATGTACAACCCAGCAACTGAAAAGAGCACAAGTCCAGGGAGCAATTCCTCAGCAGAATAAGGTTGGGGTTAGAGAAGAAGAGAGCCAGGGTATTCAATAGGTAGTCTAACACCCAGAAACGGGGAGGCAAGAACTACCAATATTTCACCAATGTTTAGCAGCATTACACAGAATTTAAAAAGCAGTAAAGGAATAATGATTCTTGGCAGTGCACTGGTTAAGAGCTTGGCTGCTAACCAAAAGGTCCACAGTTCAAATCCACCAGCCGCTCCTTGGAAACCCTATGGGGCAGTTCTACTCTGTCCTATGGGGTTGCTATAAGTCAGAATCGATTGGACCACAACTTTTTTTTTTTTTAAGGAATAAGGCCACCACCCATCTGTCAGTTGTACTGTAGTGGCTTACATGTTGCCATGATGCTGGATGCTATGCCACTGGTATTTCAAATACCAGTATAATCACCCATGGTGGGCAGGTTTCAGCAGAGCTTCCAGACAAAAATAGACCAGAAAGAAAAGCCTGGAGATCTACTTCGGAAAAATCAGCCATTGAAAATCCTGTGGGTTGCAACAGAACATTGTCCTGATATAGTGCTAGAAAATGAGCTCCCTAGGTTAGAAAACACTCAAAACACACAGTGGCTGCAACAGTGGACACCCACGACCACAACAAAGGTGCAGGACCAGGCAGCATTTCTTTCTGTTGCACGTGGAGTCGCCATGAGTCAGTGTTGATTGAAGGTGACTTACACAGCATCAACAACAAAGGAGCAAGAAACAGTGCAGAAGGATAAGAAATAGTGAATATGGTGGGGTGGAAGGCAGAAGTATTGAATGCTGTACTGAGCATAAATTGAGCCAATGGAGAGATCCATTTGTACACAATGGTGTTAATGAAACAGGAAGAAATAAAGGAAACATGCTCATGAAGATAGGGACTATTGCCACTTCTTGAGGAAGGCTGTATTTGTCTCACACCTTAGTCAGTAATAATGGCCCATATATTTTTTTTCCCCTGAAGCCCATTTCCAAAAATTTGCAGATAAGTGTAGTTTTCAATGTTGCATCCCAAGTATCTTTCTCTCCAGCCAGGGGATGATTAAAGTGCACCGGTGAGCATGTTCAGAATAAACTGGGAGAACATGACTCTATTCTTGGTACTGCTGACTTACTAAGAATATCCATGAAAGTGAGCTATGCCAAAGAGCTTTCAAGCCAAATTTTTTTTTGGAGCCGAAGATCTCTGGAGCTCTGAGCATTCACAGTTTGTGATCTAGGGATTGTTACATTTGTCCAAAGGGAAACACCTTATCTAACCTCTGAGGACTCAGAATTGGACAAAATGCTGCTCAGCAAAATATTGGAGGTTCAAGTCCACCCAGCAGTGCCTCAGAAATAAGGCCTGGTGAACTGCTTTTGAAAAACCAGCCATTGATAACTCTATGGAGCACAGTTCTACTCCGACTCACATGGGGTCACCATGCATCAGAGTTGACTGGAGGGCAGCTGGTTAACATCCCACCAGTGTCATCAGCCAGGTCCAGGTGGTGCTGTCTGTCACGTGCTCCTTTGAATGGGGCAAGATCCCCAGGTAAAAGCGAATGTAGGAATGGAATTGCAACCAAGACACCAATTGCGATTTGGTGAGAACAAAACCCAACTAACTCCCTGAGTCTATTTATTACTTTGAACCTTAGACTCCGTGAGTAAGCTTGGCAATCCATTTCTGGGTCAAATAAAATGATGTAATAAGCAGGTTTCCTGCAGCCAATGCCATTGTGAATATTCATGCTCTAGCCCAGAGGTCTAGAGAGAGGAAATGTATCATTCAACACCTAGATAGTTGTCTTCCTCTATGAATTCCTTCTCAGACATATCAGAGAATTTAATACAAATGATATGGACAACTGATAGACATCACAGCCATATGATATCCATTTATAGGAAAAACACATTACATTAATGGAAAATACATTCAAATTCACTATTTTATTTAATTTTCAAAGTAGTTCCATGAAATAAGTGTTATCTTCTATATTCTAAAGATGAGAAAAGTAAAACTCATAGTGTATTAAACTTAGCAAAGGCCACATAACAGCCAGGACCAGGCCTTCCTGTTCTCACTGAAAGTTCAATGCTCTGTTCATCTTAATATAACCACTTTCTCCATCAGCTACCAGACAAGTATGCTTTAGAATACCACAGAAGCCAGAAAAATGAAGAATTAAATGTGTGGCACCAGCCCAAGTACAGACACATGGTCCAATGGACCACAACAGAGAGTGAACATGTAGACCCACATGGATACAGATGTCACCACAAAGCGTGTATTTCATAGATAGTATTGGAGTGCACAGCTTATATAAAGGCAAAAATAAAGTTGTTCCATGTCTATCTCCCTCCTACAATATGCAAAGGTGAACCCCAGATGAATTAAACACCCAACTTCTAACAGTAAAACTTCAAGAGCCAATAGGAGAGATTTATAAAATATTGTTGAACTATTATGTGGACAGTTACTTGATGCCCATTACCAGGTCCTGCTTACATTTATTGGATGTGATATTCCCATTTCCTTGTGAAGTAGGTATGATCATCATCATCACTAGTCAGCTGAGGAAACACTATCGTAGATGAAATGATGTTCCCATGATGGTCATCCAGCAGGAAGTGACTGAGTTGGACTTGCTCCCACGCAGTCCCATCCCAAAGCCGGATGTTTCATATCTAGGCTTATCCTCCCAGCAGTGTAACCTGACCAGACGAATGCCAGTAAATTTCCATTAATCCTTTAAAGTAGCCAAAGCCAGATTTGGCCCACCCCACACGCACAGAAGGGCCAGCTATGACTGTTAATTGACCTCAAAAGAAAATGTAGCAACCGGTAGAATAAATCAGAAGGAAAATCATCACTCAGACCCTATTCTGGAGCGAGAAATCTGACAAAAACCGCGTCACCTCCTATTTCCTGACCACCTTCTGGAATTGTCCCTCCCCAGTATGCCTGCACAGCTACCATCTTGCTGCCCAAATCACATATAAGTCCTGCTTCCCCATAGCTCAGGGGGCCGTATCCGAGGAACTTCCTCCAGCTCCTTGCTCTGAGAATTGCAGTAAAGTTATTTTCTCTTTTTCAAAGACCAGTGTCCAGATAATTGGCAAGTCTGAACATGTCAGACAAAGGCCCAAGTTCCTAGTTTCGATAACAGCGGTTCAGTTCCACTCTCTGGAAATCGGCAAACTCGTCATCCAGATTGAAATTTGTGCTCACTGTCCTCTGTCCTTATGCTACCCTTTTGCACTCAGCTGTAGTGAAACATTCTCCTATCTTTCCCCATGGGATCCTTCTACGTAAGCATTTCTTGATTCTGAGCCACAGAGTAGCTCAATGCCCCTGACCCGAGGAAGAGAGCTGGACCTTCCAGCACGATAAGAAGTCTGAAAGAAAGTCATTATAGACATCCCCAAATAAATTTTCACACGCCATTAATAAGTGTACTGTTTCCTAGGAATCAACACAAATGCAATGCGTCACTGAAATGAATGCATGCGTACACACATGTACATGTGCACAAATGCATACATGTGCGTACATATGTGCATATGCACATGGATACATATACATACGCATGTGCACATATGCATATATACATGCATACTTATAGAGTAGTCCTTGTTTGTTGGGGATATATTCCAAGACCCCACTGGATGCCTGAAACCACAGATAGTACTGAATGCTATATATACTATTTTTTTCTATACTTACATAGCTATGATGAAGTTTAATTTATCAGTTAGGCACAGTAAGAGATTAAGAGCAGTAACTGTACCCTGAACAAAGAGATGATTCATATCCTGGTTGCATGGAGAGGGTTGACTTAAGTTTTCATCGCGTTATTCAGAACACCCCACAATTTTAAACTTCTGCATTGTTTCGTTCTGGACCACAGTTGACAGAAGGTAGCTGAAACCACAGAAAGTGAAACTTCAGATAAGGGGGGACTACTGTGCACATATATACGTGCATATATGCATACGTATGTGCATGCATACACACACGTGCATACATATGTGCATATATGTGCACATACATACAGCCTATATGGTATGAGGAAGCTGATGACAAACATAAGTGGAAAAAGAATGAATCAGAGGGAAGGAAGACTGTGAAGGCAGCACATTCTCTCTCCATGAACTTTCTAAATATGGACTGTCTCATCCTAGAAATAGACATGTATGGAATATTGGCTAAGAATCTGGACTTTGGAGTCGGACAGCCTAGGTTTGAGTCCTGGCAGTTTATAATTGTGTGCCATTTATGACATCCATTAGCTTAGTCCCTCTGTGTTTTAATGTCATCATTTGAAATGTGAAAACAAATAATCATACCACCTTCTAGAGCATTTGTGAAGGTTAAATGAGATAGAGCCCTTGAGCAGTTTGCTGGGCACATACTAAAGGCACAGCATATATCAGCAATCATTATATTCTGTCCTGGTGGGACTTGTGTATTTTCAAGAGAAATTTGGAGTTTAGATAGTAGGATTTAGAGGTACAGACTCTGGGACTAACTAGATCTGGGTCCTAACCACAACTCCTACTCACTGAAAGCATACCCAGAAAACTTTCTGAGCTTAATTTTCTCTGAAGCACAAGACTAAAGACAGCAGTGATCTCATTTTATTGTGAAATTCAACATAGAAAATGCATGTAAAGCAAAAACCGGAGGTAAATTAGTCCATGTGTGTTAGTCCCTCTCCCTTTATATCTTTCATTGTTGTTGTTGTTAGGTACCATCCAGTTGTTTCCGACTCATAGAGACCCTATGCACAACAGAACAGAACACTGCCCGGTCCTGAGCCATCCTTAAAATCGTTGTTCTGCTTAAGCCCATTGTTGCAGCCACTGTGTCAATCCATCTCTTCCAGGGTCTTTCTCTTTTCCACTGACCTGTACTCTGCCAAGCATGATGTCCTTCTCTAGGGACTGATCCCTCCTGACAACATGTTCAAAGTATGTAAGACACAGTCTTGCCATCCTCACTTCTAAGGAACATTCTGGTTGTACTTCTTCAAAGACAGATTTGTTTGTTGTATATTCAGTAATTCTTCACCAACGCCACAATTCAAAGGCGTCAATTTTTCTTCAATCGTCCTTATTCATTGTCCAGCTTTCACATGTGTATGATGCGATTGAAAATACCATGGCTTGGGTCAGGTGCAACTCAGTCTTCAAGGTGACATCTTTGCTTTTCAACACTTTAAAGAGGTCCTTTGCAGCACATTTTCCCAATGCAATGTGTCTTTTTATTTCTTGACTGCTGCTTCCATGGCTGTTGATTGTGAATCCAAGTAAAATGAAATCCTTGACAACTTCAACCTTTTCTCCATTTATCATGATGATGCTTATTGGTCCAGTTGTGAGGATTTTTATTTTATGTTGAGGTGCAACCCATACTGAAGGCTGTAGTCTTTGATCTTCATTAGTAACTGCTTCAAGTCCTCTTCACTTTCAGCAAGCAAGGTTGTGTCATCTGTATAACACAGGTTGTTAATGAGTCTTCCTTCCAATCCTGATGCCCTATGCTTCCTCATATAGCCCAGCTTCTTGGATTATTTGCTTAGCATACAGATTGAATAGGTATGGTGAAAGGATACAACCCTGATGCACACCTTTCCTGACTTTAAACCACTCAGTATCCCCTTGTTCTGTCTGAACAACTGCCTCTTGATCTATGTAAAGGTTCCTCATGAGTACAATTAAGCGTTCTGGAATTCCCATTCTTTGCAATGTTATCCATAATTCGTTATGATCCACATGGTTGAATGCCTTTGCATAGTCAATAAAACACACATAGACATCCTTCTGATATTCTCTGCTTTCAGCCAGGATCCATCTGACATCAGCAGTGATATCCCTGGTTCCATGTCCTCTTCTGAATCCAGCCTGAATTTCTGGCAGTTCCTTGTCAACGTATTGTTGCAGCCACTTTGGAATGATCTTCAGCAAAATTTTGCTTGCGTGTGATTTTAACGATATTGTTCTGTAATTTCCTCATTCAGTTGGATCACCTCTCTTGGGAATAGGCATAAATATGGATCTCCTCCACTCAGTTGGCCAGGAAGCCATCTTCCATGTTTCTTGGCATAGCCAAGTGAGCACTTCCATGGCTGCATCTGTTTGTTGAAACATCTCAATTGATATTCTGTCAGTTCCTGGAGCCTGGTTTTTCACCAATGCCTTCAGTGCGGCTTGGACTTCTTCCTTCTGTACTCTCCAAAGGACACGAGATAAAAAACAAGTAACTTTGAATAAGACATAATGATAATATATCAAGACGGCTCATTAATTATAACAAAGGTACCATACTAATGAAAAATATATACCCCCACAGGACAAACTGACACACATGTGGAGGTACATGTTTTGCATTAGTATGGAAAATTTTGTTGTAATTAATGAGCCATCTTGATATATTATCATTAAGTAGCTACATTATCATTGTGTTTTATTCAAAGTTACTTATTTTTCACCTCGTGTCCTTCTTCTGTCCCAGCATCCCATCCAGGATTCCACTTTACATTTAGTCATCATCTCTCCTTAGGCTCCTCTTGGAATTGACAATTTCTCAGGCTTTACTTGTTGTTGATGACTCTGACCGTTTTGAGGCTTGCTGGTCAGAAATTTCATAGGCAACGCTTCTATTGGGAGTTGCCTTATGATTTTCTCTTGATTACACTGGGGTTATGGGTTTGTGGGAGGAAGATTGCAGAGTTGAAGTGCCATTCCCAACATATCACTGTTCCTGCTGACCTTGATCATCCAGCGGAGGTAGCGCTTTTCAATTTTTTTCACTGTGAAGTTATTCTTTTTTACCTATTTCTATTCTGTCCTCCTTGGAAGGAAGTCACTATGTATGGTTCACATTTATGGAGTAGAAAGTAATACTCCACCTCAAAGAGGACAGACTATCTACATGAAGTATTTGGAATTATTCTACAGGGAGATTTATCTCTTGTCCTGAATTTACTTATTTATTTGCTTGTTGTTTATTTAATTAGTATGGAATTGTGAATATTTATGTTACATTTTGAGTTATAATCCAATACTACTTTATTTATTTTGTCACTTATAACACCGCAGCTCTGACCATAGAGAGCAGCTTCTGTTTTTCTTTGCTGTACCCCCATTAATATGGGGTTGAGAAAATATTGATCTATAGTTTTTTTTTTTTTTCTTGTAATGTCTTAATCTGATTTTGGTATTAGTGTAGTTTTGTCCACAAAAATGAATCAGGAAGTATAATATCTGCTCCCATATTTTGGAAGAGATTGTAGAGAACTCGTATCATTTCTTCCTTAAAGGATTGGTAGAAACCACCTGCAAAACCATCTGGGCCTGGTGCTTTCTTTTTTGGAATGTTTTTCATTATCTAGTCAATTTCTTCAAAGAACATAGGCCTATTCAGAGCATCTACTTGTGTGAGTTTTGGTAGTTTATGTCTTTCAATGTATTGGTCGATTTTATCTAAGTTATTGATTTAGCAGTAATAGAGTTGTTCATAATATTCCTTTATTATCCTTTTAAGGAGCACTGGTGGAGCCCTGGTGGCACAGTGGTTAAGAGCTCAGCTGCTAACTAAAAGATCAGCAGTTCATATCCACCACCTGCTTCTTGGAAACCCTCTGGGGCAGTTCTACTCTGCCCTGTAGAGTCACTATGAGTTGAATCGACATGACATCAATGGGTTTTTGGTTTGGTGGTACAGTGGTTAAGTGCTCAGCTGATAGCCAAAAGGTTGGTGGTCCAAACCCACCTAGTGACTCCATAGGAAAAAGACCTGAAGATCTGCTTCCAAAAAGATTCCAGCCTAGAAAATCCTATGTGGCAGTTCTACTCTGTCACAGGGGCTTGCTATGAGTTGGAATCCACTGGACAGTGTACAACAACAACAACATTATCCTTTTAATATCCCTGAGATACTTAGTGATAAGTACTCTTTCATTTGTCTTCTCTCTCTTTATCTTGGTTAGCCTGGCCAGAGGTTTAAACATTCTATTGATCTTTCCAAAGAATCATCTTTTGCTTTCATTGATTTTCTCTCTTTTCCTATTTTCAATTTCATTGATTTCTGTTATGATTTTTAAAATATCTTTTCTTCTGCTTGATTTATTTTTAAATTTTTCCTCCTCCAACATCCTTTTTCCCCAATCTTTAATTTTTCCTCAGATGCAGAGCATTTAGCCACCTCTTCATCTGATCTAAGCTCCAGACCATACTTAGGAAGCCTCCTAGTCTTAACCAAATGCATCAGTCATTGCATGATTCTAAAAAAAAATCAATTATTTTCCTTAAACAAGCTCAGAAATAATTTCATTTTTTATTCCAAGACATAGCTAAATATATTATATTCTTTTGTCTTCAAAGATAAGGGGATTCACTAAATTATTTGGGGACTACCGAAGATAGACCTAATTCATCACAACAGTTTGGCATTCAAAGATACATGTAGGGCAGATATTTTAAAACAGACAAATGAAGAGGATGCAAAGCAATTTCAGAAATCAGAAACTTAATCTGACAATACAATGTGGTCATAGATCATACAAAACTCTTACAAAAACAAAACAAAATCAAGTAAAAGGATATCAAAACACAAAGAAAAGAAACAATCCAAAAGGAGAAATAAAGCCAGAAGGTGCCAGAGAGAAAAACAGATCTCAGTGGAAACATACTTAATTGTAGATAACAATCTGCATTTTGCCAAAAAAATCTCATTTTGGGAAGAAATTTTCAGAAGGTGGGTTTTATCTCTCTCCCCCAAATAGAGTCATTTGCAAAGCCACTTTTTCTTTTTCTTACAGTTTATTTTAGAGGTCATCAGTTTTCAATGAACTTTTGCACAAGGTCATTTTTCAAGGTTGATATTTGGGAATATTTCTAAATATTTCTGCATAGAATATTTCATTTTCTTCTTTTTCTTGGAAGTTTTATAAACTAACTAGGAAAGGACTATTTTCACTTAATTTAAAGATGTATGTGTGTGTGTGTGTGATCCGAGAGAACAGACAGAGGCAACACCCTGTGAAGATGATTTTGAAAATATTCAACAGTTTGTGGGCTTCTATCAAAATCTTGGTATGTATCACTTAGCTTTTCAAGTGCCAAGGATTAGACAGAAAATCCAGTTCTAATATTCACTCCTTCTTTAGCGTGACAGAAATACTAAAACTCCACTGTAATTCTTTAAAGGGAGATTCAATTAGAATATTCTGCATATCATATTTACTGAAACATTTGGTAGGGCATTAGTTATTCTAACTTATAAATTATAATATCTTTCTTCATTTTTAGCACAAAATATCCTCTTGTGCATTCTGATCAAGTAAAATCTCAACAGACATTTTAAAGTAACCATTCAAAGAAAAATCAATTCATTGTAAGTATATGTATTTGCAGCCCTGGTGATGCAGTGGTTAAGAGCTCGGCTGCTAATCAAAAGTTTAGCAGTTCAAATTTGCAAGGCGCTCCTTGGAAACACTATGGGGCAGTTCTACTCCATCCTACAGGGTCATTATGAGTAGGAATCGACTCCATCACAATGGACTATGCACAGAGAAACATCAATTCAACAAATATGCAATGGAAGCCAACTTTGAAAAAAGCCTCAAACTTTCTTTAATATGAACTTGGTTTAACTACACAAAGAGAATGTTGCTTTTGTTTGTACTGGCACACTGATGAAACTCCCACAGCCATCCATGTGCTTCAAGTTATTCCATACAGAATTGGAGAGATGAAGGGTGAGCTAAAGCTCAACAAACAGCAAGATCAGTTTGTATAAAGACACAAGCATAGGAGGCGTGACTCACCAATGGATCTGTGTTCGTCCTCACATTCTATCACCCAATATATCTTTGGAGAAAATTCAGCCAAGATTGTGGGAGGGAGTGGGAAGGTATAGTCTGTGACCTCATAGAAGAGTGAACCTAATTGTCCCACACATGGTTGATATCACAATCTTGACCCAATCACCACGGCAACTTAAGCCACTGCTAAATACTGACACACAATCATCAACTCTTGTTTAGAGTCTACTTTAATAACAACTACACGTTTTATGTTATTACTTGCTAATCTCAGAAAATGCTTGGGCTACTGACATTATACAGACCCCAGCCATTCCAAATAAGTTAGTTCTTGCTCAATCTTAAGAAATTTAAACATAAAGCAAAATGATTAACAGTATTGTCTATATCTAAGAATGGCAACCTTTATTCTATAAAAATTTTAAGATTACTATATGTTCTTATTTATATTATTTGTTGATGTTTTGAAGCCATGGTGGCAGAGTGGTTAAAACATTTGGCTGCCAACCAAAAGGTCAGTGGCTCAAACCCACCAGCTTCTCCATGGGGGAAAGTTGTGGCAGTCTGCTTCTGTAAAGATTTACAGTCTTGGAAATCCTATGAGGCAGTTCTATTTTGTCCTATAGAGTTGCTGTGAGTTGAAATCAACTCGATGGCAATGAGTTTCTTTCTTTTTTTAAATATATTTTGAAACAATACTTACTGATAATATCTGATAATGGAAATAATAGCAAATTAAAGAAAAATGGTTACAATAGAAGCTATACTTATTTATAAGAACATTCAGGAGTGATGGATACAAGAAAGCATTGCTGAACTGATTTCAAAGAGAGAAGTCCTTTATTAGTAATCAGAAAGCCACTGAAGCTCCCTGAAGCATACCCCACATCTCATGATGATGACACGATGAAAAGGAAGCCTCTCAAAAACTGTTAGATACCTAAATGCCAAGTTATTGGGAATGATGGAAATGGTAGGATGGATTGGAGTCTGGAAGATTACCAAATACAACAATAATTTGCTTATCCTGAAAATTATCCCTGACTTCGCCCCAATTTTCTGAAAAAAAGAACAGAAAAAGGCGCTGAAAAGCAGAATTTGCACAATGTTGCTTATTCTCATGGTTTCTGGAATCTAGGGCCTTGATACAGCTGAATCCAATGCCCAACCTTGAACTCAAGCACTTGTATGATAAATAGACAAGTCTCACCACTGTGGCACCAGTGTTTGTGTAGGGGTGTCAGGGTTAGCCACGAAGAGGTGACCTTATTCTTCTTACAGCTATGGCTTAGTCTTAGTTCAGCAGAACTTTGGTAAAATCTAAATTATGACTTCCTCACTTTACCCATGAGACACAGAAAAGGGCTCATGTGCTCTGGAAAAAAAAAATCAAACCAAAATAAAGTATTAGCATATTTCAAATCCCAACTTCCGTCTATACACAATGTTTTGTACACCATCAAAATTAATGAGTTGCAATGAAATATATGGCTCACAAACAAGAGGAAAGAAAATAATAAAATAATTTTGTAGTTCCAAAAGTGGAGCAAGCAAACAGGACTTTACAACAACACTTATAGATATATCTTCAAATATTTATTTAAAAACTGGAAAGAATAAGTGAACTGATGGGATAAGACAGTAGACAAACAGATATTAGAAAATGGAACCAAATTAAATTCTAGATCACAAAATCCAAAATTAAAAATAAGTACCTTCATGGGCTTAACAAAAGAATGCAGACTCCTAAAGAAAAATAGTTGAAATTGAAAAGAGATTTATAGAAAATATTTAAATTGAAGCTCCAAAAAAAAAAAAAAAAAGAGCTGTTAACAGCTAACCTTTGAGGCAATATCAGGGGGTCTAACATACTTATCCCCCACGTGTCTGTCAGTTTGTCCCACTGTGGGGGCTTGTACGTTGCTGTGATGCTGGAAGCTACGCCGCTGGTATTCAGATAACAGCAGAGTCACACATGGAGGACAGGTTTCAGCTGAGCTTCCAGACTAAGACAGACTAGGAAGAAGGACCCAGCAGTCTACTTCTCAAAAGCATTACCCAGTGAAAACCTTATGAATAGCAACGGAACACTGTCTGATATAGTGCTGGAAGACAAGCCCCCCAGGTTGGAAGGCACTGAAAAGATGACTGGGGAAGAGCTGCCTCCTCAAAGTAGAGTCAACCTTAATGGCATGGGTAGAGTAAAGCTTTTGGGACCTTCATTCACTGATGTGGCATGATTCAAAATGAGAAGAAACAGCTGGGAACATCCATTAATAATCAGAACCTGGAATTTACGAAGTATGAATCTAGGAAATTTGGAGATGGTCAAAAATGAAATGGAACACATAAACATCAGTATCCTAGGGAATAGTGAGCTCAAATGGACTGGCATTGGCCATTTTGAATCAGAAAATCATATAGCCTACTACGCAGGAAATGACAACTTGAAGAGGAATGGTGTTGCATTCATCGTCAAAAAGAACATTTCAAGATCTATATTGAAATACAACTCTGTCAGTGATAGGGTAATATCCATACACCTACAAGGAAGACCAGTTAGTATAACTATTATTAAAATTTACACACCAACCACTAAGGCCAAAGATGAAGAAACAGAAGATTTTTATCAGCTTCTGGCGCCTGAAATTGATGGAACATGCAATCCTGATGCATTGACAATTACTGGTGATTGGAATGAGAGAGTCAGAAACAAAGAAGAAGGATCAGTAGTTGGAAAATATGGCCTTGGTGATAGAAACAATGCCAGAGATCGAATGATAGAATTTTGCAAGCCCAATGATTTCTTCATTGCAAATATCTTTTTTCAACAACATAAACAGCGACTATACACACGGCCTTCACCAGAGGGAATACACAGGAATCAAATAGACTACATCTGTGAAAAGAGACGATGGAAAAGTTCAATATCATCAGTCAGAGCAAGGCCAGGGGCCGACTGTGGGACAGACCATCCATTGCTCATATGCAAGTTCAAGCTGAAACTGAAGAAAATCAGAGCAAGGCCATGGGAGCCAAAATATGGCCTTGAGTATATCCCACCTGAATTTAGAAAAAACCTCAAGAATAGACTTGATGCAATGAACACTAATGACCGAAGACCAGACGAGTGGTGGAATGACATCAAAGACATCATACATGAAGAATGCAAGAGGTCATTGAATAGAAGATTTCAAAGGGTGGCTTGAGAAGGCAAAGTAAAGTATTATAAAGGCATGTGCAAAGAGCTGGAGATAGAAAACCAAAAGGGAAGAAAGAACATGCTCAGCGTTTCTCAAACTGAAAGAACTGGAAAAAAACTCAAGCCTTGGATTGCAATAGTGAAGAATTCTATGGGGAAAATATTAAATGACACAGGAAGCATCTAAAGAATGTGAAAGGACTACACAGAGTTATACCAAAAAAAAGAATTGGTCGACCTTCAACAATTTCAAAAGGTATCATATGATCAGAAAGACTTAGTACTGAAGGAAGAAGTCCAAGCTGCACTGAAGGCATTGGTGAAAAACAAGGCTCCTGGAATTGACGGAATATCAATTGAGATGTTTCAACAAACAAATGCAGCACTGGAAGTGCTCACACACTTATGCCAAGAAATTTGGAAGACAGCTTCCTGGTCAACTGACTGGAGGAGATCCATATTTATGCCTATTCCCAAGGAAGGTGATCCAAATAAACATGGAAATTATCAATTAATATCACACACAAGCAAATTTTGCTTAAGATCATTCAAAAGCAGCTACAGCAGTATATTGACAAGGAACTCCCAGAAATTCAGGCCAGATTCAGAACAGTACTTGAAACCAGGGATATCATTGTTGATGTCAGATGGATCCTGGCTGAAAGCAGAGAATACCAGAAGGATGTTTGCTTACCTTTTATTGACTATGCAAAGGCATTCGACTGTGTGAATCATAACAAATTGTGGATAATATTGTGAAGAATGGGAATTCCAGAACACTTAATTGTGCTCATGGGGAAACTTTACATAGATCAAGAGGCAGTTGTTCAGCTAGAACAAGGGGATACTGAGTGGTTTAAAGTCAAGAAAGGTATGCGTCAGGGTTGTATTCTTTCACCATACCTATTTAATCTCTTTGCTGAACAAATAATACGAGGAGCTGGATTATATGAAGAAGAATGGGGCATGAGGATTGGAGGAAGACTCATTAACAACCTGCATTATGCAGGTGACACAACCTTTCTTGCTGAAAGTGAAAAGGACTTGAAGCACTTACTAATGAAGATCAAAGATCACAGCCTTCAGTATGGATTATACCTCAACATAAAGAAAACAAAAATCCTCACAACTGGACCAATAAGCAACATCATGATAAACGGAGAAAAGATGAAAGTTATCAAGGGCTTCATTTTACTTGGATTCACAATCAATACGCACAGAAGCAGCAGTCGATAAATCAAAAGATGCATTGCATTGGGCAAATCTGCTGCAAAAGACCTCTTTAAAGTGTCGAAAAGCAAAGATGTCACCTTGAAGACTAAGGTGTGCCTGACCCAAGCCATGGTATTTTCAATCGCATCATATGCATGTGAAAGCTGGACAATGAATAAGGAAGAAGAATTGACGCCTTTGAATTGTGGTGTTGGCGAAGAATATTGAATATACAATGGACTCCCAAAAGAATGAACAAATCTGTCTTGAAAGAAGTACAACCAGAATGCTCCTTATAGGCAAGGATGGTGAGACTTCGTCTTACATACTTTGGACATGTTGTCAGGAGAGATCAGTCCCTGGAGAAGGACATCATGCTTGGTAAACTACAGGGTCAGCAGAAAAGAGGAAGACCCTCAAAGAGATGAATTGACACCATGGCTGCAACAACGTACTCAAGGATAACAATGATTGTAAGGATGGCACAGAATTAGGCAGTATTTTGTTCTGTTATGCATAGGGTTGCTATGAGTCAGAACTGACTTGAGGGCTCCTAACAACAACAACATGCATATACCTGTGTTATATTGACTATGCAAAGGCATTCGACTGTGTGGATCATAGCAAATTGCGGATAACATTACAAAGAATGATTATTCCAGAACACTTAGTTGTACTCATGAAGGACCTGTACATAGATGGAGAGACAGTTGTTTGGACAGAACAAGGGGATACTGCATAGGTTAAAGTTAGGAAGGCTGTGCGTCAGGATTGTATTCTTTCACCATACCTATTCAGCATGTATGCTAAGTAATTAATCTAAGAACCTGGACTATATGAAGAAGAATGGGGCATCAGGATTGGAGAAAGACACATTAACAACCTGCCTTATGCAGATGACACAACCTTGCTTGCTGAAAGCGAAGAGGACTTGAAGCACTTACTAATGAAGATCAAAGACCACAGCCTTCAGTGTGGGTTATGCCTTAACATAAAGTAAACAAAAATGCTTACAAATGGACCAATAAGCAGCTCATGAAAAATTGAGAAAAGATGGAATTGTCAAGAATTTCATTTTATTTGGGTCCACAATCAACATCCATGGAAGCAGCAGTCAAGAAATCAAAAGACACATTGCACTGGGCAAATCTGCTGCAAAAGATCTCTTTAAAGTGTTAAAAAGCAAACAAAAATATCAAGTTAGGGACTCAGGTGCACCTGACCCAAGGCAAGCTGTTTTCAATTGCCTCAGATGCAGAAGAAAGCTGAACAATGAATAAGGAAGACTGAAAAAGAACTGATGCCTTTGAACTGTGGTGTTGGCTAAGAATATTGAATATACCAAAAACCGCCAGAAGGAGTACAACCAAAATCTTCCTTAGAAGCAAAGAAACAGAGACTACATCTCACATATTTTAGACATGTTACCAGGACGAATCAGTCCCTGGAGAAGGACATCATACTTGGTAGAGGATCATTGAAAAAGAGGAAGACTCTCAGTAAGACGGACTGACACTGTAGCTGCAACGATAGGCATAACGATTGTGAAGATGGAGCAGGACTAGGCAGTGTTTTGTTCTGTTGTTCATAGGGATGCTATGGGTCCGAACCAACTCGATGACACCTAACAACAACAACGTGTGTATGAGACCCTCAACAAACTCCAAGCGGGATATATATAAAGATATCCATACCTATGTACATCACAAACTGGAAAACCAAAGACAAAAAGAAAATCTTAAAAATAGCCAAAGACAAATGACATGTATGTATAAGGGGCCGATTATAAGAATTGCCATGTAAGGACCTTTTCAAAGTGTTTAAAGAAAAAAAAAGTTAAATTAGAATCTACTATCAGCAAAAGTATCCTTCAAAAACTAAGGAATGTAAAAATATTTTTAGTAAATGTAAGCATGGAAAATTTGCTGGCAGAAGACTTGCACTACAGAAAATGTTGGAGGTAATTTTTCAAGGTGAAGAAGAATTTTACTAGATACAAACCTGGAACTTTAGAAAGAATTTAAGAGTAGGTACATGGGCCATAAAATATTTCTCAATACATTTAAAATTATTGAAATCATATAAAGTGTGTCCGCTAGTCACAACATAATTACATTAGGCAGTAATATAAAGAAATCTTGAAGAAAATTAAAAAGAAAAAAAAAAAACATTGATAGGGAAATGATTGAAGTTCAAACAGGATTTAGAATATGGCCCAGACTTTCAGTTGACACAGGACAGGAACCATCCCCGAAGACAACTCATCAGAAATGAAAGGGACTGGTTAGCGGGTGGGAGAGAGACGCTGATGAAGAGTGAGCTAATTATATCAGGTGGACACTCGAGATTGTATTGGCAACTCTTGTCTGGAGGGGGGATGGGAGGATAGAGAGAGAGGGAAGCCGGCAAAATTGTCAAGAAAGGAGAGACTGAAAGGGCTGACTCAAGAGAGGGAGAGCAAGTGGGAGTAGGGAGTGAGATGTATGTAAACTTATATGTGACAGACTGATTGGATTTGTAAACGTTCACTTGAAGCTTAATAAAAGTTATTAAAAAAAAAAAAAGAAAGAAAAGAATATGGAACGAGGGATATCATTACTGATGTCAGAGGGATCTCGGCTGAAGCAGAGAATACCAGAAAGATGTTTACCTGTGTTTTATTGACTATGCAAAGGCATTCAACTGTGTGGATCACAGCAAATTATGGATGACACTGTGGAGAATGGGAACTCCAGTACTCTTAATTGTGCTCATGCGGAACCTGTAAAAGGATCAAGAGGCAGTATTTTGAACTGAACAAGAAGATACTTTTTGTTGTTGTTGCTGTTAGTGCCATTGAGCTGATTCCAACTCATAGTGACCCCATGCACAAAAGAACAAAACGCTGCCGGGTCCTGTGCCATCCTCACATTTGTTGCTAATGAACACAATTAAGTGTTCTGGAATTCCCATTCTCCACAGTGTCATCCATAATTTCTTGTGGTCCACACAGTTGAATGCCTTTGCATAGTCAATAAAACACAGGTAAACATTTTTTTTAAGCATCTTTCTGTTATTCTCTGCTTCAGCCGAGATCCCTCTGACATCAGCAATGATACCCCTCATTCCACGTCCTCTTCTGAATCCGGCTTGAACACCTGGCAGCTCCCTGTCAATGTATGCCTGCAACTGCTTTTGAATGATCTTTAGTATAATTTTACTTGCGTGTGATATTAATGATATTGTTGGATAATTTCTGCATTCAGTTGTAACACTTTTCTTTGGAATGAGCACAAATACAAATCTCTTCCAGTCAGTCGGCCAGGTAGCTGTCTTCCAAATTTCGTGGCATAGACGAGTGAGCAGTTCCAGTGCTGCATCCAGCTGTTGAAACAACTCAATTGATATTCCATCAATTCCTGGAGCCTTGCTTTTTACCAATGTCTTCAGTGCAGCTTGGACTTCTTCCTTCAGTGCCTTTGGTTCCTGATCATATGCTAACTCCTGAAAGGGTTGAATGTCAAACAATTCTTTTTTTTTTTTTTTAGCTTTTATTGAGCTTCAAGTGAACGTTTACAAATCAAGTCAGTCTGTCACATATAAGTTAATACACATTTTACTCCTTACTCCCACTTGCTCTCCCCCTAATGAGTCAGTCCTTCCAGTCTCTCCTTTCGTGAAAACTTTGGCAGCCTCCAACTCTCTCTATCCTCCCATCCCCCCTCCAGACAGGAGATGCCAACACAGTCTCAAGCGTCCACCTGATATAATTAGCTCACTCTTCATCAGCATATCTCTCCCACCCACTGTCCAGTCCCTTTCATGTCTGATGAATTGTCTTCGGGGATGGTTCCCGTCCTGTGCCAACAGAAGGTTTGGGGACCATGACCGCCGGGATTCCTCTAGTCACATCCAGACCATTAAGTATGGTCTTTTTGTGAGAATTTGGGGTCTGCATCCCACTTATCTCCTGCTCCCTCAGGGGTTCTCTATTGTGCTCCCTGTCAGGGCAGTCATCGATTGTGGCTGGGCACCAACTAGTTCTTCTGGTCTCAGGATAATGTAGGTCTCTGGTTCATGTGGCCCTCTCTGTCTCTTGGGCTCTTAGTTGTCGTGTGACCTTGGTGTTCTTCATTCTCCTTTGATCCAGGTGGGTTGAGACCAGTTGATGCATCTTAGATGGCCACTTGTTAGCTTTTAAGACCCCAGATGCCACATTTCAAGGTGGGATGCAGAATGTTTTCATAATAGAATTATTTTGCCAATTGACTTAGAAGTCCCCTTAAACCATGGTTCCCAAAGCCCCGCCCTTGCTCCGCTGACCTTTGAAGTACTCAGTTTATCCCGGAAGCTTCTTTGCTTTTGGTCCACTCCAGTCCAGTTTAGCTGACCTTCCATGTATTGATTGTTGTTCTTCCCTTCACCTAAAGCAGTTCTTTTCAGCTAATTAATCAGTAAAAAAAAACCCTCTCCCTCCCTCCCTCCCTCCCCGCCTCGTAACCACAAAAGTATGTGTTCTTCTCAGTTTATACTATTTCTCAAGATCTTATAATAGTGGTCTTATACAATTTTTCCTTTTGCCTCTGACTGATTTCACTCAGCATAATGCCTTCCAGGTTCCTTCATGTTATGAAATGTTTCACAGATTCATCACTGTTCTTTATCGATGCGTACTATTCCATTGTGTGAATATACCACAATTTATGTACCCATTCATCCGTTGATGGACAGCTTGGTTGCTTCCAGCTTTTTGCTATTGTAAACAGAGCTGCAATAAACATGGGTGTGCATACATCTGTTTGTGTGAAGGCTCTTGTTTCTCTAGAGTATATTCTGAGGAGTGGGATTTCTGGGTTGTATGGTAGTTCTATTTCTAACTCTTTAAGATAACGCCAGATAGATTTCCAAAGTGGTTGTACCATTTTACATTCCCACCAGCAGTGTATAAGAGTTCCAATCTCTCCGCAGCCTCTCCAACATTTATTATTTTGTGTTTTTTGGATTAATGCCAGCCTTGTTGGAGTGAGATGGAATCTCATCGCAGTTTTAATCTGCATTTCTCTAATGGCTGATGATCGAGAGCATTTTCTCATGTATCCGTTAGCTGCCTGAATATCTTCTTTAGTGAAGTGCGTGTTCATATCCTTTGCCCACTTCTTGATTGGGTTGTTTGTCTTTTTGTGGTTGAGTTTTGACAGAATCATGTAGATTTTAGAGATCAGGCGCTGGTCGGAGATGTCATATCTGAAAATTCTTTCCCAGTCTGTAGGTGGTCTTTTTACTCTTTTGGTGAAGTCTTTAGATGAGCATAGATATTTGATTTTTAGGAGCTCCCAGTTATCTGGTTTCTCTTCATCATTTTTGGTAATGTTTTGCATTCTGTTTATGCCTTGTATTAGGGCTCCTAGGGTTGTCCCTATTTTTTCTTCCATGATCTTTATCGTTTTAGTCTTTATGTTTAGGTCTTTGATCCACTTGGAGTTAGTTTTTGTGCATGGTGTGAGGTATGGGTCCTATTTCATTTTTTGGCAAATGGATATCCAGTTATGCCAGCACCGTTTGTTAAAAAGACTATCTTTTCCCCAATTAACTGGCACTGGGCCTTTGTCAAATATCAGCTGCTCATATGTGGATGGATTTATATCTGGGTTCTCAATTCTGTTCCATTGGTCTACGTGCCTGTTGTTGTACCAGTACCAGGCTGTTTTGACTACTGTAGCTATATAATAGGTTCTGAAATCAGGTAGGGTGAGGCCTCCCACTTTCTTCTTCTTTTTCAGTAATGTTTTGCTCATCCGGGGGTTCTTTCCCTTCCATATGAAATTAGTGATTTGTTTCTCTATCCCCTTAAAGTGTGACATTGGTATTTGGATTGGAAGTGTGTTGTATGTATAAATGGCTTTTGGTAGAATAGACATTTTTACTATGTTGTCTTCGTATCCATGAGCAGGGTATGTTTTTCCACTTAAGTAAGTCCTTTTGAATTTCTTGTAGTAGAGCTTTGTAGTTTTCTTTGTATAGGTCTTTTACATCCTTGGTAAGATTTATTCCTAAGTATTTTATCTTCTTGGGGGCTACTGTGAATGGTATTGATTTGGTTATTTCCTCTTCGATGTTCTTTTTGTTGATGTAGAGGAATCCAAGTGATTTTTGTATGTTTATTTTATAACCTGAGACTCTGCCAAACTCTTCTATTAGTTTCAGTAGTTTTCTGGAGGATTCCTTAGGGTTTTCTGTGTATAAGATCATGTCATCTGCAAATAGAGATAATTTTACTTCCTCCTTGCCAATCCAGATGCCTTTTATTTCTTTGTCTAGCCTAATTGCCCTGGCTAGGACTTCTAGCACGATGTTGAATAAGAGCAGTGATAGAGGGCATCCTTGTCTGGTTCCCGTTCTCAAGGGAAATGCTTTCAGGTTCTCTCCATTTAGAGTGATGTTGGCTGTTGGCTTTGCATAGATGCCCTTTATTATGTTGAGGAATTTTCCTTCAATTCCTCTTTTGGTGAGAGTTTTTATCATAAATGGGTGTTGGACTCTGTCAAATGTCTTTTCTGCATCAATTGATAAGATCATGTGGTTTTTGTCTTTTGTTTTATTTGTATGGTGGATTACATTAATGGTTTTTCTGGTATTAAACCAGCCTTGCATACCTGGTATAAATCCCACTTGATCGTGGTGAATTATTTTTTTGATATGTTGTTGAATTCTATTGGCTAGAATTTTGTTGAGGATTTTTGCATCTATGTTCATGAGGGATATAGGTCTGTAATTTTCTTTTTTTGTAATGTCTTTACCTGGTTTTGGTATCAGGGAGATGGTGGCTTCATAGAATGAGTTGGGTAGTATTCCGTCATTTTCTATGCTTTGAAATACCTTTAGTAGTAGTGGTGTTAACTCTTCTCTGAAAGTTTGGTAGAACTCTGCAATGAAGCTGTCCGGGCTAGGGCTTTTTTTTGTTGGGAGTTTTTTGATTACCGTTTCAATCTCTTTTTTTGTTATGGGTCTATTTAGTTGTTCTACTTCTGAATGTGTTAGTTTAGGTAGGTAGTGTTTTTCCAGGAACTCATCCATTTCTTCTAGGTTTGCAGATTTGTTAGAGTACAATTTTTCGTAATAATCTGATATGATTCTTTTAATTTCATTTGGTTCTGTTGTGATGTGGTCCTTCTCGTTTCTTATTCGGGTTATTTGTTTCCTTTCCTGTATTTCTTTAGTCAGTCTAGCCATTGGTTTATCAATTTTGTTAATTTTTTCAAAGAACCGGCTTTTGGCTTTGTTAATTCTTTCGATTGTTTTTCTGTTCTCTAATTTATTTAGTTCAGCTCTAATTTTTATTATTTGTTTTCTTCTGGTGCCTGATGGATTCTTTTGTTGCTCCGTTTCTATTTGTTCAAGTTGTAGGGACAGTTCTCTGATTTTGGCTCTTTGTTCTTTTTGTATGTGTGCATTTATCGATATAAATTGGCCTCTGAGCACTGCTTTTGCTGTGTGCAAGAGTTTTGATAGGAAGTATTTTCATTCTCGTTGCATTCTATGAATTTCTGTATTCCCTCCTTGATGTCTTCTATAACCCAGTCTTTTTTCAGGAGGGTATTGTTCATTTTCCAAGTATTTGATTTCTTTTCCCTAGTTTTTCTGTTATTGATTTCTAGTTTTATTGCCTTGTGGTCTGAGAAGATGCTTTGTAATATTTCGAAGTTTTGGACTCTGCAAAGGTTTGTTTTATGACCTAATATGTGGTCTATTCTAGGGAATGTTCCATGTGCGCTAGAAAAAAAAAGTATATTTTGCAGCAGTTGGGTGGAGAGTTCTGTATAAGCCAATGAGGTCAAGCTGGTTGATCGTTGTAATTAGATCTTCCTTGTCTCTATTGAGCTTCTTACTGGATGTCCTGTCCTTCTCCGAAAGTAGTGTGTTGAAGTCTCCTACTATAAATGTGGAGGTGTCTATCTCACTTTTCAGTTCTGTTAAAATTTGATTTATGTATCTTGCAACCCTGTCATTGGGTGCATGAATATTTAATATGGTTATGTCTTCCTGATCAATTGTCCCTTTTATCATTATGTAGTGTCCTTCTTTATCCTTTGTGGTGGATTTAAGTCTGAAGTCTATTTTGTCAGAAATTAATATTGCTACTCCTCTTCTTTTTTGCTTATTGTTTGCTTGATATATTTTTTTCCATCTTTTGAGTTTTAGTTTGTTTGTGTCTCTAAGTCTAAGGTGTGTCTCTTGTAGGCAGCATGTAGTTGGATCGTGTTTCTTTATCCAGTCCGAGACTCTCTGTCTCTTTATTGGTGCATTTAGTCCATTTACATTCAGTGTAATTATAGATAAATAAGTGTTTAGTGCTGTCATTTTGATGCCTTTTTATGTGTGTTGTTGACAATTTCATTTTTCCACATACTTTTTTGTGCTGAGACTTTTTCTTAGTAAATTGTGTGATCCTCATTTTCGTAGTGTTTGACTTTATGTTTGTTGAGTTGTTACGTTTTTCTTGGCTTTTATCTTGAGTTATGGAGTTGTTATACCTCTTTGTGGTTACCTTATTATTTACCCCTATTTTTCTAAGTAAAAACCTAACTTGTATTGTTCTATATTGCCTTGTATCACTCTCCATATGGCAGTTCTATGCCTCCTGTATTTAGTCCCTCTTTTTGATTATTGTGATCTTTTAAATATTGACTTCAGTGATTCCTAGTTATGAGCATTTTTTTTTTTAGTAAATCTTAATTTGTTTTTGTGTTTTTCCTATTTGAGTTGATATCAGGATGTTCTGTTTTGTGACCTTGTGTTGTGCTGGTATCTGATATTATTGGTTTTCTGACCAAACAATATCCTTTAGTATTTCTTGTAGCTTTGGTTTGGTTTTTGCAAATTCTCTAAACTTGTGTTTATCTGTAAATATCTTAATTTCGCCTTCATATTTCAGAGAGAGTTTTGCTGGATATATGATCCTTGGCTGGCAGTTTTTCTCCTTCAGTGTTCTGTATATGTCGTCCCATTCCCTTCTTGCCTGCATGGTTTCTGCTGAGTAGTCTGAACTTATTCTTATTGATTCTCCCTTGAAGGTAACCTTTCGTTTCTCCCTGGCTGCTTTTAAAATTTTCTCTTTATCTTTGGTTTTGGCAAGTTAGATGATAATATGTCTTGGTGTTTTTCTTTTTGGATCAATCTTAAATGGGGTTCGATGAGCATCTTGGATAGATATCCTTTCGTCTATCAGGGAAGTTTTGTGTCAGGAGATCTTCAACTATTTTCTCTGTGTTTTCTGTCCTCCCTCCCTGTTCTGGGACTCCAATCACACGCAAGTTATCCTTCTTGATAGAGTCCCACATGATTCTTAGGGTTTCTTCATTTTTTTTAATTCTTTTATCTGATTTTTTTTCAACTATGTTGGTGTTAATTCCCTGGTCCTCCAGATGTCCCAGTCTGCATTCTAATTGCTCAAGTCTGCTCCTCTGACTTCCTATTGCGTTGTCTAATTCTGTAATTTTATTGTTAATCTTTTGGATTTCTACATGCTGTCTGTGTATGGATTCTTGCAACTTATTAATTTTTCCACTATGTTCTTGAATAATCTTTTTGAGTTCTTCAACTGTTTTATCAGTGTGTTCCTTGGCTTTTTCTGCAGTTGGCCTTGTTTCGTTTCTGATGTCTTGAAGCATTCTGTAAATTAGTTTTTTATATTCTGTATCTGATAATTCCAGGACTATATCTTCATTTGGGAAAGATTTTGATTCTTTGTTTGGGGGGTTGTAGGAGCTGTCATGGTCTGCTTCTTTATGTGGTTCGATATGGGCTGCTGTCTCCGAGCCATCACTGGGAAACTAGTTTTTCCAGAAAATCCGCTAAAAAAAAATGCAGTCAGATCCCTATCAGAACTGCCTTTGGATTATAACCGCCACCTTGTTCCCTGTAAGGATGAAAGTCTGAGATTTGGATCATATATGCTTGGCTGTAGCTGGTTCTGTGTTTTTAGTCCAATTAGGGGTGGATTTTTGGTCCCTGGGTTTTTTGTGTTTCCTTCTCTCAGGCCGGAAGAGTCGGTTAGGAAAAGACCAAAAGAAAAAAAAGGAGGGGGGGGAGCAAAGCTGCCGTGGAGCCGGAGCTGTTCTCCCTCTGGCTCAGGAAATTCCAACGTTAATGAAGCCGCCTGGGGAGGGTGGGGGAGGGATCAGAGAGATAGGAGAGTAGCACCTCAGAATATAGCCAGAGTTGCTTGTCTTGCTTGGAATGACTATTTTATCTGAGATTCCCGAGGGGCGTGTCGCCCATGTGTGCTGGCTGTGTGGAGATTGCCCCCGGAGATCTGGCCCACTGTAGCCGCGGTCAGATCCTCCGCTGCCAGTCCCACGCCCAGTGTCAAAGTTCCCCTGCTGGGATGGTGCACTCCCAACTCCAAAATCAGTCGCTGCGTCCCGGGGGCTTCTCGTCCCTGCAGCCGCGTCGCCGTGCCTCCTCCGAGAACCGGCTGGGCCCCCTCCCGGGGTTAGTTCAGGGGAGTGGAGCAGCTGTCCGTGCTTGCGCCGTGACAGCGCCCAGTCAAATGCCCAGCGGCAAGATTCCCCCGCTGGGACGCTGCTCTCCCAGATCCAAGACCAGCCACTGCCTCCCGGGAACTTCTCCCACCGGCTGCCTCGCCACACCGCCCGCACAGACCGGCTGGGCCCCCTCCCGGGGTGAGTTCAGGGGGGTAGGGCTGCGCCCCGTGTTTGCACCGTCAGCTTCCCTGGTCCCTGTCCTAAATCGGGCGCCAAAGGTTACCTGACTGGGACACTGGCTCCAGGCTCTGAAAACAATTGCTGCTTCCCCTTATTTGTTCGTTTTCCTTCTCTAAATCTGTGTTTGTTGTTCAGGGTTCGTAGATTGTTATGTATGTGATCGATTCACTTGTTTTTCCGAGTCTTTGTTGCAAGAGGGATCCGAGGTAGCATCTACCTAGTCCGCCATCTTGGCCCCCCCAATACCATCCAAACAATTCTTTTTGGTACAGTGACTGTGCATTCCTTCCATCTTCTTTTGATGCTTCCTGCATCATCCAGTATTTTGCCCATAGAACCTTTCACTATTGCAACTGGAGGCTTGAATTTTTTCTTCAGTTCATTCAACTTAAGAAATGCTGAGCATGTTTTTCCCTTTTGGTTTTCTACCACCAGGTCTTTGTGCATGTCATTGTAACAGTTTGCTTTGTCTTTCTGAGCTGCTGTTTGAAATCTTCTGTTCAGCTCTTTTACTTCATCATTTCTTCCTTTTGCTTTAGCTACTCGACATTCAAGAATAAGTTTCAGAGTCTCTTCTGACACCCATTTTGGTCTTTTCTTTATTTCCTGTCTTTTTAATGACCTGCTTTCTTCATGTGTGATGTACTTGAAGTCATTGCACAACTCCTCTGGGCTTTGGTTGTTAGTGTCCAGTGTGTCGAATCTATTCTTGAAATGATGTATAAATGCAGGTGGGATATACTCAAGGTTGTACTTTGGCTCTCATGAACTTGTTCTAATTTTCTTCAGCTTCAACTTGAACTTGCATATGACCAATTGATGGTCTGTCCCACACTTGGCCCCTGGACTTGTTCTAACTGATAATATGGAACTTTTCCATCAGCTCTTTCCACAGATGTAGTACATTTGATTCCTGTGTATTTCCCCTGGTGAGGCCTTTGTGTAGTCACTGTTTATGTTGTTGAAAAAAGGTATTTGCAATGAAGATGTCGTTAGTTTTGCAAAATTCTGTCATGTGACCTCTGGCATCATTTCTATCAACAAGGTCACATTTTCCAACCACTGATTCTTCTTTATTTCCAACTTTCACATTCCAATCACCAGTAATTGTCAATGTGTCCTGATTGCATGTTCAATCAATTTCAGACTGCATAAATTGGCAAAAATCTTCAGTTTCTTCATTTTTGGCATTAGCAGTTGGTGCATAAATTTGAATAATAGTTGTATTAACATGTCTTCCTTATCCTATCATTGACAGTGTTGCACTTCAGGATAGATCTTGAAATTTTTTTTTTTTTTTTAATAATGAAAGCAATGTCATTTCTCTTCAACTTTTCATTCCCAGCATAGTAGACCATACAACTGTCCAATTCTAAGTGGCCATTTCAGCTCTCTAACAACTAGGATATCAATGTTGATGTGTTCCATTTCATTTTTGATGACTTCCAATTTTCCTAAATTCATACTTCATACATTCCATGTTCCTATTGTTAATGTATATTTGCAAGTGTTTCTTCTCATTTTGAGTTGTGCCACATCATCAAATGAAGATCCAGAAAGCTTGACTCCATCCATGTCATTAAGGCCAACTCCTCTCTGAGGAGGCAGCTCTTCCCCAGTCACCTTTTGAGTGCCTTCCAACCTGAGGTGTTCATCTTCTGACACTATATCAGACAGTGTTCCACCTTTATTCACAAGGTTTTCACTAATTAATTTTACTTCAGAAGTAGACCACCAGGCCCTTCTTCCTAGTGTGTCTTAGTCTGAAAGTTCGGTTGAAACCTGTCCACTACTGGTGACCCTGCTGGTATTTGAATACTGGTTTCATAGCTTCCAGTATCACAGCAAGACACAAACCCCTACAGTAAGACAAACAGAGAGATGTGGGGGGGGGGGTGATACTTTGTGCTTTAAAATCAGAAAAGATGTGTACCAGAGTTGTATCCTTTCACTATACTTATTCAATCTGTATTTTCAGTTGCCTCATATGCATCCAAAAAGCTGGACAATGAGTAAGGAAGACTGAAGAAGAATTGACACCTTTGAATTGTGGTATTGGTGGAGAATATTGAATACACCACAGACTGTGAAAAGAATAATCAGACCTGTCTTGGAAGAGGTACAATCAGAATACTCATTAGAAGTAGAGACTACATCTTACATACTTTGGACATGTTATCAGGAGGGATCAGTCCCTGGAGTAGGATATCATGCTTGGTGAACTACAGGGTCAGTAGAAAAAAGGAAGACCATCAATAAGATGAACTGACACAGTGGCTGCAACAATGGGCTGAAGCATAACAATGATTGTGAGCATGGCTCGGAACTGGGCAGTGTTTCATTCTGTGTTACATAGGCTTACCAAGAGTCAGACTGACTTGACCGTACTTACCAACACAACAACAACAACATTCAATCTGTATGCTGAACAAATAATTCAAGAACCTTGATTATATGAAGAAGAATGAGGCATCAGGATTGGAGGAAGACTTATTAACAACCTGCAATATGCAGATGACACAACTTTGCTTGCCAAAGGTGTAGAAGGTCAAAGACTATGGCTTTTAGTATGGCTTATATCTGAAGGTGAAGAAAACTACAATCCTCACAACTTCACCAATCAACATCGTGGTAAATGAAGAAGAAATTGAAGTTGTCAGTGATTTCATTCTACTTGAATCAACAATTAATGTCCATGGAAGCAGTACTAAGAAATCAAACATTGTATTGCATTGGGAAAAGCTGTTGCAAAAGATCTCTTTAACACGTTAAAAAGCGAACATGTCACCTTGAAGACTAAGGTGAGCCTGACCCAACCCATGGTCTTTTCAATCACCTCATATGCATGTAAAAGATGGATGGGAGTGGGGAACAGAAGTGTCATGGATTGAATTATGTCCTCCAGAAAAATGTATGTATCAACTTGGTTAGGTCATAATTCCCAGTATTGTACGGTTGTCCTCTGTTTTGTGATTATAATTTTATGTTGAGAGGATTAGGGTGGAATTGTACCACCACCCTCACTCAGGTCACCTCCCTGATCCAAGGTAAAGGGAGTTTCCCTGGGGAGTAGCCTGCATCACCTTTTAACTCTCAAGAGATAAAAGGAAAGGGAAGCAGAGAGCTGGGGATCTTATACCACCAAGAAAGTGGCACCAGGAGCAGAGCGTGTCCTTTGGAGATGGAGTCCCTGCACCTGAGAAGTTCCTAGACCAGGGGAAGATTGAGGACAAGGATCTTCCTCCAGAGCTGACAGGGACAGAAAGCCTTCCCCTGGAGCCGACACCCTGAATTTGGACTTGTAACCTACTAGACTGTGAGAAAATTAATTTCTCTTTGTTAAAGTCATCCACTTGTGATATTGCTGTTATGACAGCACTAGATGACTAAGACAGAAGAAAAATTGATGTGTTAAAACTGTGTTGTTAGTTACAGACTTAGTTATCTAATGCTGCTGTAACAGAAGTATCACAAGTGGATGGCTTTAACAAAGAAAAATTTATTCTCTCACAATTTAGGAGGCTAGAAGTCCAGATTCAAGGTGCAGAATTACCATTCCAAGGGAACCTCCCACGACCAAGAAAGCAGAGCTGGGAGCAGAGTGTGTCCATTAGACCCGTGGTCCCTGCACTGAGAAGCTGCTAGACCATGGAAAGTTTAATGACAAGGACCTTCCCTCAGAGCTGAAAGAGAGAGAAAGCCTTTCCCAGGAGCTGACACCATGAATTTGGACTTCTGTCCTCCTAGACTGTGAAAGAATAAATTTCTGTTTGTGCAAGCCATCCACGTGGTATTTCTGTTATAGCAGCACTAGATTGCTAAGACAGAATTTGGTACTAGAAGAGTGGGGTGCTGCTCTAACAGATACCTACAATTCAGAAGCGGTTTTGGAATTGAGTAATGGTTAGAAGCTGAAAGAATTTTAAAGGGCCTAATAGTACAAGCCTAGATTGCCTTGAAGAGACTGTTGGTGGAATTATGAACATCAATGACAGTTCTGGTGAGAATTCAGAAGGAAGTGAGAAGAGCTGTTACACTGGAGATGGCAAGATGGTGTGGAAGCTGATCCGCAGAGTGAGAAAGCTGAGTGCCTTTTCATAGGACGTTTCCTGGAGAAGTGGGGCACCTCCAGGCACTTACTGTTGGAGTTAGGCTTGCTTACTCACAGAGCAAGAGAGCTCAATGCCTTGTGGCTGAGGTTTACTGGCAGAGTGGGGGACTCCTGGCACTTATCAGTAGAGCTAAAGAGCTTTGGAACACTTGTCTGAGCAGGGAAGATACCAGGCCCTGAATCTGTATTTCAAGCCTTCTAGACTGTGAGAGAATAAATTTCTGTTACTAAAATCATTCACTTGTGGTATTTCTGTTATAGCAGTACTGAATAACTAAGACTTGTGTGCAGAGTAGAACTACTCCACAGGGTTTTAAAAGCTGTGACCTTTTGGAAGCAGATCACAATGCAGCTCTGGGTGGGTTTGAACCCCCAACTTTTTGGCTAGTAGCTGAGTGCTTAACTGTTTGCTCCACCCAGGAACTCCTAAACTGTGGTGTTGGTAAATAATATTGAATATACCACGGTTTCCTAGAAGAATGAACAAACCCGTTTTAGAAGAAATGCACCACAATGCTGCCTAGAAGCAAGGATGGTAAGACTTTGGCTCGCTTACTTTGGACACATCATCAGGAGAGACTCATCACTAGAAAAGGACATCATGTTTGGTAAATAGAAGCTCAATGAAAACAAGGGAAATCCTCAATAAGATGGGTTTGCACAACAGCAGCAGCAATGGACTAAAACATACCAACAATCATAAAGATGGTGCAGGCCTGGGTGATGATTCATTCTGCCAGAAGATCACCATGAATCAGAGTTGACTCAATGACTCTCATCATTGCACTGACTCTCGTCAATTTGCATGAACCAGTTCACCTGTCTTGACCTCATTTACTTTATCTGCAATAAATAAAGTCTGCAGTGCTATGATCTCTAAAGTTCCCATGTAGGATGTTTTGATTATAAAGTGCATTAAAAAGAATCCTATCAGTTATTCTTATAGCGTAACAGAAAAACATAGCCACTTGTGAGAAGGGACTGTCATTTCACTGCTATCACTCGCAACTCTGAAGACAATACCTTGTGCATTTGTTGTTGTTATGTTGTTGGCTGCTGTCAAGTGGCCGCCCCCTGACTCATGGAGACCCCATGTACAAGGGAACAAAATGCTGCCCTGTCCTGAGTCATCCCCATGATCAGCTGCTGATGAGACCATTGTGATCCACAGGGTTTTCATGGACTGATTTACAGAAACGGATTGCGAGGCCTTTCTTCCTAGTCCATCTTCGTCTGGAAGCTCTGCTGAATCATGTTCAGTGCCCTCACAACACACAAGCCTCCACTGAGAGACGTGTGGTGGCTGCACATGAGGCGTATTGGCTCGGGATGAACCAGGGTCTCATGTGTGGGAGGGGATGATTCCACCACTGAACCACAACTGCCCCATGACTTGCGCATAGTAGGAGTTCAATTAATATTAGTTGCATGAATGATTATGTGCTTTTCAGGTCATAATTACTTAATACATAAATATAAGGTATTACTCTGGTGATAATGAGAGTGGTGGTAGGTAAGTCTGCCCTTACCTTTGATCTGATTATGTGGATAAAGCTTTACAAATTTGAAGAATGTAATCAATGTCAATGAATTACACATGTAGAAGTTGTAGCAATGGCAAATATTTTGTTGTGTATATTTTCACCGCAATAATTTAAAAGAAAAAAAAAAAAAACCTTGTTCATTTGTCAGTCCCATATGCTGAAAAGTGACTGACTATGCCTCACTGAACATAAGCCCCTCCCTGTTTCTTGTCACCGGTGAACAACTTGGGGGTATTACAAGTACAGATTTTCCACCAACTGCCAGGTTGCTTTTGATTCCATCATGAGAATCTGGCCTAAATGTAGAAGAGAGAATAAATTTAGAACACATTTACAAATGCACTTTTCAAGAGATGTTTAATTGGTGGGGTCTGGGGTGTGTGTGTAATGAGAGGGATGTGAATTAAAAATATGAGCTTTGGTCTAGATCAAAAGTGCATGCCTCCCCAGTCCTGCTCTTCATTGGAGACCCGTGGTCCTCTGGGGGTTCTACGTCCTGCTCTGTGCCCTAGTTTTTACAACGATGTACATGCTCTCCACTCTCAACAAAGAGCATGGCCCTGTCATGCACATTTATTCAAGATAATTCACTCCAGTACACTATCAAAGAATAAAATTGTCCAATTCCTTAAAAAAAAAGCTTCAGTCTTTACTGGTGATAAACTCATGTTTATTATTCATTCTTTTTTGCCATCCGAAAGATATTCCCAAATTATGAATCCACAGAATATCCCATAAGTAAAGGTCAAACCCTGTTGAAAGCTGAACTCTTTTGGAGGACATGAGGCTGGCTGGAAATATTTCATTCTCCATAGAGCATTTTTATCCAGATGGCAGTTTTACCTCAGTGTAATCTAAAATGACACGTCCAAGTCCTCTTTCACAACTCTTGACATTTTCCAGGGAGAAAATGTGGTTTTGCCCTAGTTTTAGGAAATTAATGTTACAGTGCTTTTGCTTTGCTAGCTCATCTGAAAACATATGGAGGCGTCTGGCAAAGGAAGCCATTTCTGATTCACTTGGCTGAAGCATGAATTTTTCCAAACGCAGTGAAAACCCTTTTATGAAATACTTTGTTCTACCATAGATTCCATTAGTGCATGGATTAAATCTTTACCCTGGATACACAGCCATGCTGTCATTGTGATGCCAGAGATCCCAGAATTCAAGATTGTTTTCTTACACTTGTTTTCTGATAAAGAGGAAGGCTCCACCTGCAGCACTACTTGGATTGAGTCCTTTGATCTTTCTCAGGAAGAGAAATGCTCCCTCCTCCACAAAAGCATGCCAAAAAAAAGCTTATGGGAGAGGAGGGGTCCGGAATTGGATCACGGAGGGGGTCTGCTACCCTAAAGGCTGTGCCAGGAACGTAGAGGGACTGTGGTAATTCATAGGAACCCGTTGCTGACTCATAGCAACTTCATAGGGCAGAGTAGAATTGTCCCAGAGGGTTTCCAAGGAGTGGCTGTTGGATTTGAACTGCCGACTTTTGGGGTTAGTAGCTAATCTCTTAACTACTGCTCGAGAGCCAAAATCAGATTTTAACCAAACAGAATTTTGCATCAAACTGGATGACATTTATGGAGATGCATAACTAAGGAGTTACTGAGGGATAAGGAATAAGTGAATAGAGTAAAGGCAGTGCATGGTAGCTGAAATGGGACTTAATGTTCTCTGTCTGCTGAAGTTGGGCCAGCCTGATGTGAGTCCAAGGATAACAGAGTCACCTTTAGAGAGATCACCTTACTTTCAGTTCTCAAGCGCATCAGCAATGAATGAAGGCATGTTAACGCTGAACAGAACTTACAGAGAATGGAACCATGGTAAGATTCAGGCTTAGGTTTTAAAAAAATATTGTCTCTCAAAAGTATACCCAGGGCCATCAAGTCGATTCCGACTCATAGAGACCCGATAAGACAGAGTAGAATTGCCCCATAGAGTTTCCAAGGAGCGCCTGGCAGATTCGAACTGCCGACCCTTTGGTTAGCAGCCATAGCACTTAACCACTACACCACCAGGGTTTCCCTCAAAAGCATAGGCCAAGTAAAAATCTTCACACACACTTCGTCCTGGACCGCCTCCTATACTTAAAAAAATACTTAGGAGCCGGTTAATTGTAATCAGTGTATTAGTTTTGTAGCGCTTCTGTAACAAAGTACCACAAACTGGAGGACTTAAAACAAGAGACATTTATCGCCTCAGTTCTGGAGGTTTGTTGTTAGGTTCCTTCAAATTGGTTCCAATTCATGGCGATCATATGTACAACAGAACGAAACACTGTCTGGTCCTGTGCCATCCTCACAATATTTATTATGCTTGAGCCCATTGTTGCAGCCACTATGTCAGTCCATCTCATTGATTGTCTTCCTCTTTTTCACTAATCCTCTACTTTACCAAACATGATATCCTTCTCCAGGGACTGGTCCTTCCTGATAACATGTCCAAAGTATGTGAGAAGTCTCACCATCCTGCTTCAAAGGAGAATTCTGGCTTTACTTCTTCCAAGACAGGCTTGTTCATTCTTCTGGCAGTCCATGGTATATTCAATATTCTTTGCCAAGACCATAATTCAAAGGCATCAATTCCTCTTTAGTCTTCCTTATTCACTGTTCAGTTTTCACATACATATGAGGTGATTGAAAACACCATGACTTGGATCAGGTGCACCTTAGTCCTTAATGTGACATTTTTGCTTTCTGGAGGCCAGGAGTCTGAATTCAAATTGTCAGCAGGGCCATATTCTCTCCAAAGCTTCTAGGGAAGGAATCCTCCTTGTCTTCCAATTTCTCCCAGTTCCAGACAACTCCAATCTCTTCCTCTGTCTTCACATGGTCATCTTCTCTCTGTGTCTGAATCTTTTCTCCATTTCTTATAAGGTTAACATCATATTGGATTAGGATCCACATTTCTCCAGTATAACCTCATCAACTTAAATAATTACATCTGCAAAAATGCTATTTCAAAATAATGTCACTTTCACAGGTCCTGGGATTTGAGCATATCTTTTGGGAGGACATACTTCAAAGCATAACAATCAGATTCTCCAATCTTCATCAACCCAGATTACATGGACAACTGTTCTGTGTCCTTATTGAGGAATTCTGAGGAACACAGAGGAAGCAGCAGACAAACCTTGTTGGTGCATAAACAAGAATGAGTACTACTCACTAGGGTGAGTTACAAATGGAGACAGGCCCCACAACCAGAGGGTCCTTAAGGCAGACATCAGCCATAAACCAGTCATGATCTGTTAGAAGTCCCTTTGCCATCTCAGGCAGAACGCTTAGAATTAGGAATCGGGCCCTTAGCCAAACCCCACAGAACACTACTACCCAAAGTACAACAAGTTTTAATTGGAAACTTATGCATTTTAGGGCACCAGTGTGCATCAGGGACTGTGCTAAGTGCTCTGTGTGTCTAAATATTGACTATGGGCATGCAGACTCCCTGGTTATGTGCTTTATCTAACTATTGATTATGGCTTGTGAGTCCCCTGGTTATGTGTTCTGTGTGTCTAACAATTGGGTAAATCATGTGCATCTCCTGGTTATGTCCTCTATGTTGTCTAACTACTGAGTTTGGCCACATGAATCCCCTGGCTATGTGCTCTGTGTGTCTAACTATTGAGTATGGTCATGTGTATCTCCTTGGTGGGAATAATTAATTTCCAGAGAAACTTTACTTCTAGCTCATCGTGAACACAGGGAGTCAGAAGACAACACAGCATTTGTTTTACACGTTCACTTTGCCACCTGCCTGTCCTTTCCAAGCCCTCCCTCGTAGGTGATCCTTTCTTCCAGACCTCCCCCTTCTCCTCTGCTGTGATCACCTAAATCTTTCTGTGTTTCTGGTTTCCTTCCCCCTTCCGCTTCCAGAGCCATGTTTTTGTTGTTGTTGTTAGGTGCCGTTGAGTTCGTTCTGGCTTATAGGGACCCTATGCACAACAGAATGAAACACTGCCCGGTCCTGAGCCATCCTTACAATCGCTGTTATGTTGAGCTCATTGTCGCAGCCACTGTGTCAATCCACCTTGTTGAGGGTCTTTCTCTGTTCCGCTGACCCTGTACTGTGCCAAGCACAATGTCCTTCTCCAGGGACTGATCCCTCCTGACGACATGTCCAAAGTATGTCAGATGCAGTCTCGCCATCCTTGCTTCTAAGGAGCATTTTTGTTGTACCTCTTCCAAGACAGATTTATTTGTTCTTTTGGCAGTCCATGGTATATTCAATATTCTTCGCCAACACCACAATTCAAAGGCGTCAATTCTTCTTCGGTCTTCCTTATCCACTGACCAGCTTTCACATGCATATGATGCATTTGAAAATACCATGGCTTGGATCAGGCACACCTTAGTCTTCAAGGTGACATCTTTGCTCTTCAACACTTTGAAGAGGTCCTTTGCAGCAGATTTACCCAATGCAATACGTCTTTTGATTTCTTGACTGCTGCTTCCATGGGCCCAAGTAAAATGAAATCCTTGACAACTTCAATCTTTTCTCCGTTTATCATGATGTTGCTCATCGGTCCATGTGTCTGTCAGTTTGTCATACTGTGGGGTCTTGCGTGCTGCTGTGATGCTGGAAGCTATGCCACCAGTATTCAGATATCAGCAGGGTCACACATGATTTCAACTGAGCTTCCAGACTAAGACAGACTAGGAAGAAGGAGCCAGCAGTCTACTTCTGAAAAGCATTAGCCAGTGAAAACCTTATGAATAGCAGTGGAACAATGTCTGACATAGTGCTGGAAGATGAACCTCCCAGGTTGGAAGGCACTGAAAAGATGACTGGGGAAGAGCTGCCTCCTCAAAGTAGAGTCAACCTTAATGATGCGGATGGAGTAAAGCTTTTGGGACCTTCATTTGCTGCTGTGGCGTGACTCAAAATGAGAAGAAACAGCTGGGAACATCCCTTAATAATCAGAACCTGGAATTTATGAAGTATGAATCTAGGAAACTTGGAAATTGCCAAAAATGAAATGGAACACATAAACATTGATACCTAGGCATTAGTGAACTGAAATGGACTGGTATTGGCCATTTTGAATTGGACAATCATATAGTCTACTATGCTGGGAGTGACAACTTGAAGAGGAATGGTGTTGCATTCATCTTCAAAAAGAAGGTTTCAAGATCTATCCTGAAGTACAATGCTGTCAGTGATAGGATAATATCCATATGCCTACAAGGAAGACCAGTTAATATGACTATTATTCAAATTCATGCACCAACCACTAGAGCCAAAGATGAAGAAAGAGAAGACTTTTATCAGCTGCTGCAGTCTGAAATTGATCACACATGCAATCAAGATGCATTGATAATTAGTGACGATTGGAATGTGAAAGTTGGAAACAAAGAAGAAGGATCAGTAGTGGGAAAATATAGCCTTGGTGATAGGAACAAAGCCGGAGATCAAATGATATAATTTTGCAAGACCAACAACCTCTTCATTGCAAATACCTTCTTTCACCAACATAAACGGTGACTATACACATGGATCTCACCAGATGGAGCACACAGAAATCAAAATCAGAGAGACTCTCCCCAAAGGATATGCACCACCACTGATGCTTAAACCAGGGCCCTCCTCCAGGGAAGGAATACAGGGAGACTGGAAACTCTGATCTCTCACTACAGAGATCATTTTTCTCCACCCTTCATTTTAAAGAATGACAAACATCCTATCAAGTCTGCCTCTAAATAAGGCACTTGTCAAGGATTGAATTACATCCCCCCAAAAATGTGTGTATCAATTTGCCTGGGCCATGATTCCCAATATTGTGTGATTTTCCTATATGTTGTAAATCCTGCCTCTGTGATGTTAATGAGGGGGGATGGATGGCAGTTGTGTCAGTGAGACAGAATCAATCTACAAAATTGGATGGTGTCTTGAGGCAATCTCTTTTGAGATATAAAAGAGAGAAGCTAGCAAAGAGACAGGGGGACCTCATAACACCAAGAAAGCAGTACCGGGAGCAGAGCTCGTCCTTTGGACTTGGGGTCCCTGTGTGGAGAATCTCCTAGTCCCAGGGAAGATTGATGAGAAGGCCAACAGAGAGAGAAAGCCTTCCTCTGGAGCTGAAGCCATGAATTTGGACTTCTAGTCTACTAGACTGTGAGAAAATAAATTTCTCTTTGTTAAAGTCGCCCACTTGTGGTATTTCCATTATAGCAGCACTAGAAGACTAAAATAGCACCCTTACAACCAAAGTCTGATTGGGCAAATCTGCTGCAAAAGACCTCTTTAAAGTGTTAAAAAGCAAAGATGTCACCTTGAAGACTAAGGTGCACCTGACCCAAGCCATGGTGTTTCCAAAATCCTCATAAGCATGTGAAAGCTGGACAATGAATAAGGAAGACCAAAGAGGAATTGATGCCTTTGAATTGTGGTGTTGGTGAAGAATATAGACTATACCACAGACTGCCAGAAGAATGAGCTTATCTGCCTTGGAAGAAGTGCAGTCAGAATGCTCCTTATAAGCAAGGTTGGCGAGACTCCATCTCACATACTCTGGACGTGTTATCAGGAGGGACAAGTCCCTGGATCATGCTTGGTAAAGTATAACCCAAAACCCAGGGTAAGCAAAAGAGAGGAAGGCCCTCAAGGAGATGGTTTGACACAGAGGCTGCAGTGATGGACTCAAGCATAGCAAGCGTTGTGAGGATGATGCAGGACTGGGCAGTGTTTCATTCTGTTGTACCTAGGGTCACTATGAGTCGGAACCAACTTGATGGCACCTAACAACAACAACATAATAGACAGATCTTGAAACATAAAACTGTGTACTTTAAATATGTGTAGTTTTTTGTCAATCTTCTGCTGTTTATTGTGGATTCTACCTCATTAATACTCCCAAAGGATACATAAGTGAGTCTAACTGGGTTACCACTAAACAGATCTAATTCAACTTGAGCATCAAAATAATAATAATAATGGCAATAACAGATTATAGCTCATTGGATAAAATGGGAAACCAGTAGTCAACATGCATATGAATAAATGTGTCATATATAGTTTCATTAGTCCTGACCAAGTATTTATTAATTATTAGGTTTAATTTTTCACAGTAAAAGCCTGGAGGACAGCCCTTTAATCAAATGATCAAAGTGAACATTACTGGTGATTAAACAAATTAAAATCATTCTCTTCATGGTAGTATGCAATGAGAGGAACGTAGAATCATTTTTGTGGTCATTTGCCAAAGATGTATTACTTGAATTCAACTTTGAGGAAACAAAGGAAAAATACAAATTAAAGGGCATCTCTGAAGTAACTAGTCTTTAATCTTCAAAAGTATCAAGGTCAGGAAGAAGCATGTCACATCGATGCCAGGTCGGGGTTTAAGCTGGAGCCTTTTATTACAAATTTACAGGACAACTAGGGACACTCAGTGGGGTTGGAGAACTGGGTGGTAGTGAAGCACCAATGTTGACTTTCTGGTTTTGATGACTCTATATTTTTAATGAAGAAAAAACTGTTGATTTGTTCTGTAGGAAATACATACCCAAATATTTATACTGTACTTGCAACATTTCTGTAAGTTTGAAATTGGCTCAAAATAAATATGGCATTAAAAAGGTGACATGTTAGGAAAATTGATTGTTCTTCCCACCCTCTCCCCATAGCTCTTTCTCTCTGCTTTTGAAGGCCTGATATGACAATATTTGGGAGCCAATGCATTTACTCCTAAACAGAAAGAAAGCGCACTTGGGTCATTTTTAACCATAATCGAATTAAGCCTCAGAAAGAATGGCCTTGATGGAGCATTTCTTGTGAGCAGATGTTGACAGTGACTGAGCAGAGAGGCACAAAGGAGCCAAAAAGGGAATCCAGGGTGCCTGTGGACACTGAATTCAAACCTGCGTTACTAGGGTCCTCAGGCTTCAGCATGACTCAGAAAACCAAAAAAACCAAACCTGTTCCTGTCGAGTCAATTCTAACTCGTAGCAATCCTATAGGACAGAGAAGAATCACCCTATAGGGTTTCCAAGGAAAGGCTGGTGGATTCAAACTGCTGACCTTTTGGTTTGTAGCCGAGCTCTTAACCACTGTACCACCAGGGCATGACCCAGGGCCCTCTCTAAATACAGAGAATGAGAATTTTCTCCTCAATAATGACAAATTGAATCCCATGCCTCTCTGTAGCCAGGAAGCTATAAAGAAAGACGCCCCCTTCTCTGCCTTGCCTGGAACAGGACTGAGGAGCAGAATTGCTTTTATTCAGCTAGAAAAAATCCATTCTTCTTTCTCAAAAATAGCTTCTCAGCTATGTGCCAAAGTGCTTCTTATCGAACAACAGGTAGCTAGGAGACAGCCCAAAGGGTGGGACTGAAAAAGCCTTGAAAGTGTTGGTTTCGCAGAGGTGAAGGCATAAAGGAAACCATGCCTTTAAAAGCTACCAAAGAGGCCTGGAGTTTGCATTAGCTTTCCAATGCCAATAAGAGAGAATTAATTAAGATTTGTAGCTCATCTGAAGAGTAGCTTCAGATAGAAACCATATGTGCTTATGATTCCTTGCAGAAGTTGCAGGTAAGTTATTTAATAAGCTCTTTTTCTTAAACTATCTTTATACCAAAGAAAGGAACCTGTGGGATCTACTTCAAATGACATTTATCAAGGTCCCTGGGCAAGCCAGGCCCTAGGTTAGGCCCTTTACAGCATGAATCAATCATCTTAAGAAGCCTGATAGTTTTGTGCTTTTGCTGTGTTTCATAAATTAGGAATCCAAGAGTCAGAGAACTAAAGTAACTTGTCCAAGATTCAAGAGTGAAGCCAGCAATTAAGTCAATACCTTCTGATGCGCGTCAGTAGTTTCTCCACGCCCCTCTGTTTCTATATTTAAACTGATGGAAAGAGGGCCTGGAGAATACATTAACCCATTTGGAGGTGAACGTGATCCATTCTCATTTGTTTTAGAGGGTAAAGATGAAAACTGAAGTGAAAAGTAGAATTGCAAGGGAGGGAGGAAGATCCAGAAAACCCATGGCCTCAAATAAGGCCTTTCCCTCTACATTATTTTCTCTTCCTCTCAGTTTCTCAGTATCTGTCCTGGAAGATGTGTTTTTCCCTCCATGAAACTGTCATCCTTATGCGTTGTGTAACGAGCCCTGGTGGCACAACAGTCAGGCCCTTGGCTGCTAATAGAAAGGTTGGCGGTTCCAACCAACCTAACAGCTCCACGGGAGAAAGACCTGGAGATCTGCTCCTGTAAAGATTACAGCCTAAGAAACCCTATGCGGGCAGTTCTACTCTGTCACATGGGGTCGCCATGAGTCAGAATCAACTTGGTGACACCTAACAACCACAACAATGCCTTGCGTAGACTTGAACATTTTAAGTTGTCCCCTAGAAATACTATTCTGTTTTATCACGTACAAAAACAAACAAACAAAAAAAAAAACCCCACTGCCATCAAGTTGATTCTGACTCATAGCGACCCTATATCTCCTTCAATATACTCTGTTGGCAGAGTTCACGCTGTTGGTTTTTCCTAATAAATGTCATGTATTCCTCTCATCACCAAATTTATTATTTATTAGTGTCTCTTCATCCTGATTTTATTTCTCCTTTTAGGCATCTTTGCTTCCAAGAGTTGAGATTTCAAAGAGATTTGTTTATGGACAGATTCTTTTCCAAGAGTTGAATATTATTCTACCTTATGATAAGTAACTGGAAAACTAAAAAAAAAAAAAAACTGTTCTTCAGTGGTTTCATAAGTTCAGTTCAAATGTATGGTTAAAGAAAATGCAGAATCTTGAAGGGATTTTTTTTTAAAAGAATAAAGTATGAATACAGGTTACATCATGGATGAACCTTGAAAATATTATGATAAGTGAGAGAAGTCAGTACAAAAGGTCACATACTGTATAATTCCATTTACGTGAAATGTCCAGAACAGGCAAATCTATGGGGACACAAAGTGGATTGTGGTTGCTTAGACTGGAAAGGATAGGTATGGAGGAGAAGGAAAAGGGACCGCTAGTGCATATGGGGTTTCTTTTAGAACAAAAACGTTCTAAAAATAGATTGGAGTTAGAGTTGCACGATGCTGTAAATATACTAAAAAACATTGTGTTGTATGATATGCCATTTCTATCTCAATAAACCTACTGAAATGTTCAGTTAAAAAAAAAGGATAAGTAATTTCAGAATTTCTGGAATCTACTGGAATTTCTTCAGTGAAGTTTTACAAGTAAGGCCTGGTTAATACACTTCCATGGAGAGCTGAGTTTTATGTCAGTTTGAGTTAATCCTGTAACTTTTTTTCAGTTTTTACCACATTTTTAAAAGGTAAGAATCATGCCCTTAAACTTAATATGTGACCTTAAGCAAGTTATATAATTTTCCAAAGCCTATGTCCTTCATCTGAAAAAGAGTGATGATACTATTACCTTCTCCCCAATACCAAAAAACCAAAAACCCAGTGCTGTTGAGTCGATTTCGACTCATAGTGACCCTGTAGGACAGAGTAGAACTGCCCCATAGAGTTTCCGAGGAGCACCTGGCAGATTCGAACTGCCGACCCTTGGTTAGCAGCCGTAGCACTTAACCATTACGCCACCAGGGTTTCCATATATACAGGGTCTCCCCAGTACACACATATGCAAATACCCACACACTCCCAACACACGCTTCTCACTTGGACAGGCTTTTCAGAAAGAGAGAAAGGAGAAAGATACTGCCTCTGAATAATCACACAATGAACGCTATGTGGAATAATCAATGCTGAGAAACAACCAGAAACATTTATATTGTAGTTTCTTAAAGATCTTAAAGATCTTTAGGCCCTAACATCTCTTCAGGGATGCTCAGGGCACCCAGAACTCCGCATTACTCATCCTGTACAGAGCTGGGATCCTGGAATAAGAAAGATAATACTGAAATCAAGGAAAAGAAGAGAGGTCCAATCCATGCTGTCAAAATTGCCCCAAGCAATATTGTTGTTAAGATTAAGTGTTTATTGTCAACTCCACACAGGACCACTAGTCTGTAGATCAAGAAAAGCTAAGTTTGCTACACCTATTGCAATAAGGAGAAATCCCACCTGGCAAAGTAGTTGTAATCTCAGAAATGGAAAGTAAGGGTAGGTTTAATTGGTTCTTTCAAGGTGGAAAATTGATTGGGATTGGGTAAATTTTGCAATGCAATAAGTCAGGATAGGTAGACACAGCAGGAGCTTTGAAGTGAGTCTTCACAAGAACACTGCTACTTGCTAAATCAGCTTTTTGCCCAGAAAGAAATATGTTACCCTGACACAGAGCTGTTTGCCCAGATGACTAAACTGTTAAACTGGATAAGCTAGTTTATAGGAATTCCTTAAAACAAACTTCAAAGTTGAATCTAAAATGCTGCTTCATTGTTGAGCACAATTTCCTGGGAAACTTACTGATCTATTAGAAGATGCTGGTGCCAAAAGAGGTTGGGGGCACCCGAAGGAAAGTGAGAACAAAGCAAAGGGCTGTTTTGATTGTATGAGTTAGCCAAATTATGAGAATATTAAAACCAGGAAGTAGATGCATAACAAAAAGACACTAGGGATAAAGAAGGTATATTAAGAATTTTTATGTTATAGGCACCATGGCTAACAATACAGAACCTTACACAAGCGAAAAGTAAAGAAAATAGCCAGGAAAACAGAGGGAAAAAAACACATGCAGATTAAAGCATGACAATAATTGGATCCAGTCATCTGGAAAATGTTCCCTGGCTCTCGGTTAGAAACTATCACCTTCAAAAAAAATTTTTTTCTATATATAAAGGTCTTGGAGGTGAGTCTTCTCCCCAAAATCATCTGGTCTTGTACATCCTAATAATCTTTGCTGTTAAGTGTCCTGATGAGATGGTAGTCCAGGTATCATACGATAAACCTTGTGGATTGTCACCTAGGAGACATAACTCCAGGGATCTATATTCTGGAGTTTGAGTTGCTTTCCTTCAGGGTAAAAAATTAGTACATTTATATCTCCCCGTTTTTTTTTCCAGTAGGCAAACTCTCCAGATTTTAGGACATATAGAAGCTGCTTAGGAGAAAATATGGAGACAAGGCATCTCGTACCCATTGGCTCTAAGACGGTGTATGTAATGCATGAGTCCCTTGCAGTAATTACGACGCCTTCCTGAAGTCAGGTAGAGTACAAAATTGGGGAATAAACACTTTACCTAATAGGGAAACCTGAGATAATTTCATACGGTGAGAGTCTGCAGATCTTAGGGGATGTGGACTCATGATCATGAGAGTGAGAGGGAGCACTCTAGGTCGAGAAAACCTAAGAGCTCCAGATAATTTGGGTGGTTGGTTTTGACAGTGCTACTGGAAATCTCGACTTACTCTCAGATGGACAGTGATGAAATTTAGTTATTATTGATGCTTTGAGAGTTCTTTGATGACAACCCCAGCAAAACTAGAGAGATTGTTTTGCTCCCTAAGGTGAGAAATAGCATAATTACTTTCTTTCATTGTTCTTTTTTTTGCTACTGTCTTTGTCATAGATCTCTGACAAATGAAAGTTCCAATTAATTCTGAGACAAGGAAAACAATGACCAGGACACATTCCAAACTCAATACACAGGTTAATTGTATGAAATCCACAAGGGAACCCTAGGCTTAGGCTCTTGTGCATTTCTCAATCTCTCAGTTGTACAGGTAATATAAACCAGTTGCCGCTGAATCAGTTCCAACTCATGGCAGCCCCATGCATCTCAGAGCTGAACTGTACTCCACGAAGATTTCAGTAGTCGAGTTTTCAGAAGTAGATCACCGGGCCTTTCTTCTAACGTGAACATGATATCGCCACCTAGGGACTCCCAATAGTGATATATTATTGATCAATAGACACAATTCAGAGATGTGCTCAGCAACCATAGTAAATTTCCTCACACCAATTTCAATTGGGTAGAATGGTTAACAGATCTGTTTTGGAAGAAGTACAACCAGAATGCTCCTTAGAAACAAGGATAGCGAGACTATGTCTCATATACTTTAGACATGTTATCAGGAGGAACCAGTTCCTGGAGAAGGACATCATGCTTGGTAAAGTAGAGGGTCAGGGAAAAAGAGGAAGACCCTCGGTGAGATGGATTGACACAGTGGCTACAACGGGCTCAAGCATAACAATGATTGTGAGGATGGCATAAGACTGGGCAGTGTTTCATTCTGTTGTACATAGGGTCGCCATGGGTCGGAACTGACTCGATGGCACCTAACTACAATAGTAACAGAATGGCTGATCCATCTTTGCTATGGTGGGCAGTTTCATGTAAAATTTTTCTTAAGATTCTATTTGAGGTCCTCTGGCACCACCAAGTGGCTGACCTGACAGACCCTACGGTTGTCCTCATAATTTGCTACCAGATTTTTCTCAGTATCTCTTTTCTGATTCTGGACCTAAATTTTGGGGTTATGTCATCATTTGTCATACAGTTAGATTCATTTGTCTACATTCCATCTGAAATCATGGTTGATTTTTTAATATAATTTGCATACAATAAAGTTTACTCTCTGTGGTGTACCGCATTTCTGTGGCTTTTGGCAAATGCGTAGTCATATATTTACCACCCCAATGCCATACAGAACAGTTCCATCACCCTAAACATTTCCTTGTGTGGCCCATTTGTAGTAAATCCCTTCTCAGACCCTTAAAAATCACTGATGTCTTTTCTGTCTGTATAGTTTTGCCTTTTCAAAATGTCATATAAATGGAAAAATAAAAACAACATTGTAGCCTTTTAGATCTGGCTTCTTTCACTTACCAAAATGCAATTAAGATCCATCCATGTTGTGTGAATTGATAGTTCCTTTTTGCCACTATTAATTAATATTACCAATACCAGTAAAAAGTTGTGATTTTTGTTTGCTGTTAGTAGTATTATATGAATGTACCAGAGTTTGTTTATCCATTCATGAACTGAAGGAGAACTTGGTTGTTTCCAGTTTGAGGTAATTATGAACAAAGGTGTTGTAAACATTTCCAATTTTTTTTTCTGTAAACATAAGTTTTCAACTCCCTTAGGAAAATACTGAGGATTGGAATTTATAGGTCATATGGAAAGTATATGTTCATCTTTCTAAGAAACTGCCATCCAAAGTGGCTGTACTATTTTGCATTCCCACCAGCAATTAATGAGAGTTCCTGTTGCTCCACGTCTGTATCAGCATTTGGTATTGTCAGTTTTGTTTGGGTTTTTTAATTGTATCTTAGCAAACTCGTTGTTGAGTGTACATATGTGGTTTGTGTATGTGTGTATTCTGGATACAACTCGTTTGTCATACATGTAACTTGCAAATATTTTCTAATGTAAGGATATATACAAGTTGAAAATGAATGGATGCAAAATAGGTACCAGGAAAACATAATCTAGTGGAAGCTGGTGTAGCTGTACTAATATGAGAAGTTGAATTTAAGGCAAAAAATATTACTAAAGAGAAAGGATATTTCATTAAAAAAGAGGAAGATACAAAGCTCATAATTTTATGTGAGCCTAACAATCTAGTTTAATATGTATAAGAAAATATTTGACAGAACTAAAGGATAAAGGGAAATATGTGTAATTATAGTTGAGGGTTTTAACACATCTTTGTCAGTATCTGCAAGAATAAACAGACAGGAATCAGCATAAAAATAGATTTGAAGGACACAATCAAATTCACCTAATTGACACATACAGGACACTGTACCCAACAACTTCAATGTAAGCTTTTTTTCAAATTAGCAAGGAACATTTGCTAAAATTGACTGGGCCATAAAGTGTGTCCTAATAAAGTAAAATAAATAAAATCAGACAAAGTCTATTTTCTGTCAACAATAGAATTACAATTTAATGCAGCAACAGAAAGATAACTAAAATTATTCCAGGTTTGGAAACTGAGCAACACATTTCTATATCACTTATAAGTAAAACAAGAAATATAATATTGTGCACTGAAAGATAATGAAAATATGGCATAGCAAAGCTTGGGAGGTGTACATAAAGCAAGACTCAGAGGAAAACTTGTAACTTTAACTGCACATATTTGATAAGAAAAGCGGTTTATAATAAATGACCTAAGCTTCCATCACCAAAAGCTAGGAAAAGTAGGGCAAATAAAATCCAAAGAGGGAAGGAAGGAAATTATTAACTAAGATGAGAAATTAAGAGTTTTCTGTACGAGATGTCAGTTTGATTTCCCATCTGTATTTTTTTGCAAATAAAGGTCAAGCAATTGACTGCTAACTGTAAGGTTGGCTGTTCAAAACCACCAGGGGCTCCGAGGAAGAAAGATGAGGCATTTACAGCCTTGGAAATCCTATGGAATCACTATGAGCTGGAATCGACTCCACTGTGGTGGGTTTTGGGTTGCTCACATACTAACGTGCTGTGGGCAGGGGCTAAGCTCTGCAAGGAACTGGGCTTCAGGGTGTGTGCTTTCTCATGGCTTCCAGTTCTGCTGAGTTCATCTAAAAAAAAAAAGAGTTCATCTAGCACTCCGAAAATCCAATAAGGCATGAGAGTGACTACAATTTAAGCGATAGAAGTTTTAAAAAATGAAGCAAGTTGCACTGTGAATCATCTTACATAGGAGAGAGGGCTACTGTGTTAGGAACAGATCCCAGGCTGTGCAGCGAGCAGGCAGGTTCCAACCATCACTTCACCTCATGAGCTGTGTACTCTTGGATAGATCACTAAGGAAGTCACTGAGCTTCGGTATACGAACCCTGCGTAGGGATAATACCCACCCCCAGCCCCGCTTAAGGTTTTGGTAAAGGCATTGGCACTCAAGAACTGCTGGCTTCTTCTCTGTTTATGGAAGCTAAAACACGTTCATTTGGCCTTCCTACCACCCCCTCTCTTCACTCCAGGGTAGGAAAGGTAAAAATTATTATTCCCATTAAAAAAATGAGAAAGTGAAGATTCAGAAAGGTAATACGATGTCTCCAAGGTATCTCAGCTATTAAATAGCAGTCAAGAATTAAGACTCAGGCTTATCTTCTGTCCTATTCTTTTCCCATTATAGTTGGCAATGGTGGTTCAGTGGTGGAATCCTCGTCCTCCATGAGGGAGACCCAAGTTCAACCCCTGGCCAATGCTCGTCAAGCACAACTACCAACTGTCTGTTAGTGGAGGCTTCTGTGTTGTTATGACACTGAACAGGTTTCAGTGGAGCTTCCAGGTTAAGACAGACGAGGAAGAAAGAGCTGGTGATCTACTTCTGAAAATCAACCGATGAAAACCCTATGGATCACAATGATCAATTCCACCACCAATCACGGTGGTGGTGCAAGACCAGGCAGTGTTTCGTTCTGTTGTACGAGGGACCTCCGTGAGCCAGGAGCTGACTCGACAGCAGCTAACAGTAACGGTAGGAGCAAGTGCCTGGAGTGCAGAAGGAAGTGCGAGAACTTCTGGCTGAGGAGAATTCCTGGGCCGTTTGGATTGGAGAGCTGAAGAACGCCTGAGGGGGGACAGCAGGGAAGGCCAGGCAGTCCAGGCAGATGGGACAACTTCCACAAGCACATAGAGGAAGGGAGGCACACCTGGATCTTTCTTTTTTGACATCTGGCAACCTAAGACATGAAAATAAGTTATGTGGCTTTTATTTCTTTTCTTTTTTTAATTATTAATTAGGTGACACGGGTTTCGTTGTCACACGCGTTTCACTACCAGCTGCATCCTTAGGTACAACATTGTTTGGCCCAAATGTGCATTCTGTCATCCCAAAAAAGACCTGAATAAAGAACAGAAGTTCAGGACTGGTACCTTTGTACACTAATAATGTAATGGTGGAGGGCTCTTTAATGATAAGGCAAGGGAAGCCTGGCCTCCAGAGCTTTTCGTGGTGTGCGAAACTGACTTTGGCAATTTTTATTTACAATAGTGATAACCTGTGTCAGCAGAGGAAGATCAATCTTGAGTTAATATGGCAGTAAACCTTTGCTTATTCCAGAGATGTGACTGGGCATAGAAAATTCAGGATACCATGACCTGTTACGGGTAGCAATAAATACCCAAGCTCCATCACAACTGTGAAATGTAAACCCTAGATTTAGAAACGTTTTTAAACAGTCATGAGAATGAAAGTTCAAGTACCAAAACAAAGTTATATAACAGGACTAATAAATTAAAGATGTCAAGTAGCAGATGTGGAAGAAAAAGGAAAAACCGGCAGACACATCCTGACAGACGCAAACACCCATTCCCATTGCGGCCACGTCAGCAATAGCTGCTACCACAGTTTATTTGGAATTTATAAGCGTGTCTAACTCCAATACCTCACAAATCACTGCTCAGGCACTTTGAAAAGAGGTTAGATAAGCAGAAAAAATTAACTGTTGTGGTTCATGTTTTCAGAATCGGCTCACCAAACAAAAGAAAATGCTGAAAGTGCTTTGCAGCTGAGAAGGCAGTAATTGCTGCAATAAGACAAAGCTCATAATTGTCAATTTTCGTGATTTAGGGAAACAATACCATGAAAGGAATTCACTGACTCGCTGCCAAGGAATTTGTAATAACTTTTGCTTTCTCCTCTGCTCCAATATATAAAACTTACAGCTGTTTTGAAGTGAGGACACATCTTAGCTTTCTGCTTTAGGCCATTTTAAGGTAGTAGTGAAGTAAGTTTTAGGATCCCTGCCTGGGCACTACCAGCTCTGACTGTGGATAATTCACTCCCCCTCCCAAAGCCTCTTGTTTGCACATTTCTAAAAGGGGATGATAAGAGTACTTACGTCACAGGAATCCCACAAGTACTTACAGAAATAATGCATTTACAACCGTCTGGGTGTGGGACTTTCTAGAGTGCGGTGGTGTTCAGTGGTAGAGTTCTCGCCTTCCACGTGGGAGACCCGGATTTGACTCCTGGCCAATGCACCCCCTGTATTGCCACTACCCACCTGTCAGTGGAGGTTTGCGTGTTGTCGTGATGTTAAACAGCTTTCAGAGGAGCTTCCAGACTAAGATGGAGCAGGAAGAAAGGCCTGGAAACCCACATTGGAAAAACAGCCAATAAAAGCCATATGGATCACCACAGTCCAATCTGCAGCCCTTCATGGGAATGGTGCAGGCTGGGCGGCATTTTGTTCCATTGTGCATGGGACACCATGACTTGGGGGTCAGCTCGATGTCAGCAACAACAGCACCATGGTGCTTTCTTATTAGATCCTAGGGAACCACCTAGGCTGATGTCTGGAAGAGTAACCCGCGTGGAATGGACAGCAACTTCCAGGCTTTGAGGCAAGAGCATACTTGGTGTCAACGTGGCAGGAAAGAGGCCAGTGTGGCTATGGCAAAAAGAACAAGGGGGCAGAGTAGGAAAAGAGGTACCCCAGCAAGAGATATTATAATTTTATTATCATTTTATCGGTATCTTTATTTACATTTATGCAAAAAATTATCATTCTTCTTTACTACATTCCTTTTTCATTTCAAACCTTCATTGTGAGATTTTCTTTTTCCTGAAGTACATCATTTAACATCATCTTTCAAAAATGATTTATTGGTAGGTGATTCTTTCAGTTTTTGTTTATCTGAAATGTCTTTATATCGCTCTTGTTCTTGGAGCTAATTTTGCTTGGTACATTATTCTCAACTGATAATTCTTTTCTTTCAGCACTTTGAAAATGTTATTCTACTTATTTCTATTCAGAAATTTTTTATAGTCTAATTACTATTATTATTATTATTATTTTAATTATTATTTAATTAGAGATGTCTCTCTTTTCTCTCTGGTAGCATTCAAGATTTTCTAAGATTTTGGTGTGCCGAAGTTTTATTAAGCTGTGCCTGGTGTAGACTTTTCATTTTCATTCTTAGTATATATTTAGCCATCTTCAAAAACATTGCCTTTGCTCCATTCTCATTATTCTTTCATCTGGGACTCAGCTTAGACATATGTCAGAGTTCTTTCACCTATTTTCCGTGTCTTGTAACCTGTCTTTTAGATTCACAATCTCCTTATGTCTCTGGGACAGCTTCTATGTAATTCCTTCAGAGAAACATTGCATTTTACTAATCCGCTCATCATTTATTTAAATAAACCATTGAATTACCATTTAATTTCAGCGATTATATTGTTTCTTCTAAAAGTTCTATTTTTTTAAGAAAAAAATATCTAATTATTTTTTTTATTGTGCTTTACGTGAAAGTTTACAAATCAAGTCACTCTTTCAACAAAAACTTATATACACCTTGCTACATACTCCCAAACCCCCTCCACCCTCTCATCTCCCCTCCAGACAGGAGATGCCAACGTAGTCTCAAGAGTCCACCTGATCCAAGAAGCTCACTCCTCACCAGCATCCCGCTCCATCCCATTGTCCAGTCCAATCCCTCTGGGAATGGTTTCTGCCCTGGGCCAACAGAAGTTCTGGGGGCCATGACCACTGGGGTCCTTCTAGTCTCACTCAGACCATTAAGCCTGGTCTTTTTACGAGAAATTTGGTGTCTGCATCCCACTGCTCTCCTGCTCCCTCCGGGGTTTTCTATTGTGTTCCCTGTCAGGGCAGTCATCGGTTGTGGCCGGGCACCATCTAGTTCTTCTGGACTCAGGCTGATGTAGTCGCTGGTTCATGTGGCCCTTTCTGTCTCTTGGACTCTTAATTACTTTGTGTCCTTGGTGTTCTTCATTCTCCTGTGATCCAGGTGGGCTGAGACAAATTGATGCACCTTAGATGGCTGCTTGCTGGCGTTTAAGACCCCAGACGCCACTCTTCAAAGTGGGATGCAGAATGCATTCTTAATTGCTTTTATTACTTCAATTGACTTAGGTGTCCCCTGAAACCATGGTCCCCAGACCCCCTGCCCCTGCTACACTGGCCTTCGAAGCATTCAGTTTATTCAGGAAACTTCTTTGCTTTTGGTTTAGTCCAATTGTGCTGACCTCGCCTGTATTGTGTGTTGTCTTTCCCTTCACCTAAAGTAGTTCTTATCTACTAATTAGTGAATTCCCCTCTCCCATCCCCCACCCCGTAACCATCAAAGAATATTTTCTTTTCTGTTTAAACTATTTTTATACTAGTGGTCTTATATAATATTTGTCCTTTTGCACCTGACTAATTTCACTCAGCATAATACCTTCCAGATTCCTCCATGTTATGAAATGTTTCACAGATTCATCACTGTTCTTTACTGATGCGTAGTATTCCATTGTGTGAATATACCATAATTTATTTAATCATTCATCCTCCGATGGGCACCTTGGCTGCTTCCATATTTCTGCTATTACAAGCAGTGCTGCAATGAAAATGGGTGTGCATATATCTGATTGTGTAAAGGCTCTTATTTCTCTAGGATATATTCCAAGGAGTGGGATTGCTGAATCGTATGGTAGTTTTATTTCTGGCTTTTTAAGGAAGTGCCAAATCGATTTCCAAAGTGGTTGTACCATTTTACATTCCCACCAGCAGTGTATAAATGTTCCAATCTCTCCATAGTCTTTCCAACTTTTATTATTTTGTGTTTTTTGGATTAATGTCAGCCTTGTTGTAGTTAGATGAAATATCATTGTAGTTTTGATCTGCATTTCTCTAATGGCTAATGATTGTGAGCATTTCCTCATGTATCTGTTAGCTACCTGAATGTCTTCTTTAGTGAAGTGTCCGTTCATATCTTTTGCCAATTTTTTAATTGGGTTATTTGTCTTTTTGTAGTTGAGTTTTTGCAGTATCATGTAGATTTTAAAGATCAGTCACTGATCGGAAATGTCATAGCTAAAAACTTTTTCCCAGTCTGCATTTTTTTTACTCTTTTGGTGAAGTCTTTGGATAAGCATAGGTGTTTGATTTTTAGGAGCTCCCAATCATTTAGTTTTTCTTCTGCATTGTTAATAATGTTTTGTATACTATTTATGCCATGTATTAGGGCTCCTTACATTGTCTCTATTTTTTCTTCCACGATCTTTATAGTTTTAGATTTTATACTTAGGTCTTCGATCCATTTTGAGCTCATTTTTGTGCATGGAGTGAGGTATGGGTCTTGTTTCATGTTTTTGCAGATGGATATTCAGTCATGCCAGTATCATTTGTTAAAAAGACTGTCTTCTCCATTTAACTGTTTTGTGGCCTTTGTCAAATATCAACTGCTCATATGTGAATGGATTTATGTCTGGATTCTCAATTCTGTTCCATTGGTCTATGTATCTGTTGTTGTACCAGTGACAGGCTGGTTTGACTATTGTGGTGGTATAATAGGTTCTAAAATCAGTAGATTAAGGCCTCCAACTTTGTTCTTTTTTTCAATAATGCTTTACTTATCCAGGGCCTCTTTCCCTTCCATATGAAGTTGGTGATTTGTTTCTCGATCTCATTAAAGAATGTCATTGGAATTGGGATCGTAATTGCATTAAATCTATAGGTATTTTTTGGTAGAACAGACATTTTTATAACGTTAAGTCTTCCTATCCACGAGCAAGGTAAGTTCTTCCACTTATGTAAGTCTCTTTTGGTTTCTTGTAGAAGTGTACTGTAGTTTTCTTTGTATAAATCTTTTATGTCTCTGGTAAGCTTTGTTCCTAAGTATTTTATTTTCTTGGGGGCTACTGTAAGTGGTATTGATTTGGTGATTTCCTCTTCAATGTTCTTTTTATTGATGTAGAGGAATCCAACTGATTTTTGTATGTTTATCTTGTATCCTGACACTCTGCTGAACTCTTCTATTAGTTTCAGTAGTTTCCTTGAGGATTCCTTAGGGTTTTCTGTGTATAAGATCATGTCATCTGCAAATAGAGATACTTTGACTTCTTCCTTGCCAATCTGGATGTCCTTCATTTTTTTACCTTGCCTAATTTCTCTGGCTAGGACCTCCAGCACAATGCTAAATAAGAGCAGTGATAAAGGGCATCCTTGTCTGATTCCCGATCTCAAGAGAAATGTTTTCAGGCTCTCTCCACGTAGGATGATGTTGGCTATTGGCTTTGTATAAATGCTCTTTATTATGTTGAGGAATTTTCCTTCTATTCCTATTTTGCTGAGAGTTTTTATCATAAATGAGTGTTGAACTTTGTCAAATGCCTTTTCTGCATCAGTTGATAAAATCATGTGATTCTTGTCTTTTGTTTTATTTATGTGGTGGATTACATTGATTGTTTTTCTAATGTTGAACCATCCCTGCTTAACTGGTATGTATCCCACTTGGTCATGGTGAATTATTTTTTGATATGTTGTTGAATTCTATTGGCTAGAATTTTGTTGAGGATTGTTGCATCTACATTCATGAGGGATATAGGTCTATAATTTTCTTTTCTTGTGGTGTCTTTACCTGGTTTTGGTATCAGGAATATGCTGGCTTCTTAGAATGAGTTTGGTAGTATTCCGTCCTTTTCTATGCTCTGAAATACCTTTAGTAGTAGTGCTGTTAGCTCTTCTCTGAAAGTTTAGTAGAACTCTGCAGTGAAGCTGTACAGACCAGGGCTTTTTTTTAACTGAGTTTTTTGATTACCTTTTCAATGTCTTCTTTTGTTATGGGTCTATTTAGTTGTTCTACCTCTGTGTTAGTTTAGGTAGGTAGTATGCTTCCAGGAATTCATCCATTTCTTCTAGGTTTTCAAATTTGTTAGAGTACAATTTTTCACAGTAATCTGATATGATTCTTTTAATTTCAGTTGGATCTGTTGTAATTTAGCCCATCTCATTTCTTATTCAGTTTATTTGCTTCCTCTCCTATTTTTCTTTTGTCAGTTTGGCCAATGGTTTATCATTTTTTTTGATTTTTTCCAAAGAACCAGCTTTTGGTCTTGTTAATTGTTTCAATTGTTCTTCTGTTTTCTATTTCATTTAGTTCCGCTCTAATTTTTATTATCTGTTTTCTTCTGGTGCCTGAGGGTTTCTTTTGTTGCTCTCTTTCTATTTGTTCAAGTTGTAGGGATAATATTTTGATTTTGGCCCTTTCTTCTCTTTGGATGTGTGCATTTATTGATATAAATTGACCTCTGAGCACTGCTTTCACTGTGTCCCAAAGGTTCTGATAGGAAGTGTTTTCATTCTCATTGGATTCTATGAATTTCTTTATTCCATCCTTAATGTCTTCTATAATCCATTCTTTTATGAGCAGGGTATTGTTCAGTTTCCCAGTGTTTGATTTCTTTTCCCTGCTTTTTCTGTTATTGATTTTCACTTTTATGGTCTTATGGTCAGAGAAGGTGCTTTGTAATATTTCAGTGTTTTGGATTTTGCTAAGGCTTGCTTTATGACTTAATATGTGGTCTATTCTAGAGAATGTTCCATGTGTGCTGGAGAAGAAAGTATACTTGGTTGCTGTTGGGTGGAGTGTTCTGTATATGTCCACGAGGACAAGTTGGTTGATTATGGCATTTAGATCTTCCGTGTCTTTATTGAGCTTCTTTCTGGATGTCATTTCCTTCACCGAAAGTGGTGTGTTGAAGTCTCCTACTATTATTGTGGAGCTGTCTATCTCACTTTTCAATGCTGACAGAGTTTGTTTTATGTATCTTGCGACCCTGTCATTGGGCGCATAAATATTTAGTATGGTTTTATCTTCTTAGTATATTGTCCCTTTAATCATTATATAGTCTCCTTCCTTATCCTTTCTGATGGATTTAACTTTAACGTCTATTTTGTCAGAAATTAATATTGCCACTCCTGCTCTTTTTTGATTGTTGTTTGCTTGATATATTCTTTTCCATCCTTGGAGTTTTAGTTTGTTTGTGTCTCCAAGTCTAAGGTGTGTCTCTTGTAGGCAGCATATAGACAGACGGTGTTTTTTAATCCATTCTGTCACTCTCTGTCTCTTTATTGGTACATTTAGTCCTTTTACATTCAGCATACTTATGAATAGGTATGAATTTAGTGCTATCATTTTGATGTCTTTTTTTGTGTGTTGTTGACAGTTTCTTTTTCCCACTTGATTTTATGTGCCGGGTAGACTATCTACATATTGACCTTTCCTCATAGTCATTGTTGTTGATTTTGTTTCTGCTGAGTCTCTAGTTTTTTCTTGTATTTTCTTTTGATGTGTAGGATAGTTTGTCTCCTTTGTGGTTACCTTTTTATTTATCTGTATTTTTCTAAATTTAAACCTAATTTTCCTTTCTATCGCCTTATCTTCCTCTCCATATGGAAGATCTATGACTACGTTTCTTCCACATTTCTTACAAAAAAAAAAATTTCTTAGTCCCTCTTTATTGTTTTAATGTTGCCTTTTTTTACATAATAACATAGCTGTTCCCCTGTTTTGAGTGTTTTTTAAATGATTTTTATTGTGCTTTAAGTGAAAGTTTACAAATCAAGTCAGTCTCTCACATATAGTCTTATATACACCTTACTAGATACTCCCATTTTTAGATACTCCCATTTACTCTCCCCGCAGTGAGTCAGCCTGCTCCCTCCTTCCAGTCTCTCCTTTCATGACCATTTCGTCAGTTTCTAATCCCCTCTACCCTCCCATCTCCCCTCCAGACAGGAGATGCCAACATAGTCTCAAGTGTCCACATGATGCAAGTAGCTCACTCCTCATCAGCATCTCTCTCCAACCCATTGTCCAGTCCAATCCATGTCTGAAGAGTTGGCTTTGGGAATGGTTCCTGTCCTGGGCCAACAGAAGGTTTTGGGACCCTGACCGCTGGGGTCCTTCTAGTCTCAGTCAGACCATTAAGTCTAGTCTTTTTATGAGAATTTAGGGTCTGCATCCCACTGTTCTCCTGCTCCCTCAGGGGTTCTCTGTTGTGTTCCCTGTCAGGACAGTCACTGGTTGTAGCCAGGCACCATCTAGTTCTTCTGGTCTCAGGATGATGTAGCCTCTAGTTCATGTAGCCCTTTCTTGAGAGTTTTGTTTTTTTTTTATCTTGATTTATTTTTTTTATTTACCTGTCTGGGTTGACTTCTTATTGCTCGACTGGTGTTGTAATTTTGGATTGACACCTGATATTATTGATTTCCTAACTGAATAATCTTTTTAATTTCTTCAATTCCTTTATCTGTGTGTTCCTTGGTTTCTTCTGCGTATTGCTTCATTTCCTTCCTTATGTCTTGAAGCCTTCTGTATATTAATCTTTTGTATTCTGTCTCTCGTAATTCCAGAAATGTACTTTCATCTAGAAGATCCCTTGATTCTTTGTTCTGAGAGCTTTTTGAGGCAATCATGGTCTGTTTCTTTGTGTGACTTGATATTGACTATTGTCTCAAGCCATGTATAAATTATTGTATTAGTTTATTTTATGTTTGCTTACTGTGTCATAGTTTCTTGTTTGTTTTGTTTTGATATGCCCAAATGGGTTGGTTGAGTGAGCTAGCTTGATTATTTTCACCTTTGGAGCTCTGACATCCTGGCCCCAGATGGGTAGAGCTGTAATCAGGTAAATCAGTTTAGGAGTCCTTTCACTTTTCTTGTATAAATTTAGCTCAGGTGTCCAGGTTGCTGATCATCAAATGTGTAGTACAGGTTCTGTCCTACAGTCTTAGAGGGGCAGGGGTGATTGGTGTAGGTACTGGTATCTGTTTGCAGCTGGGGGTCACATTTTGAACAAGGCAGGGTGCTGAGAATCATCCCCCACATGTCTCTGAGGAAAGTTTGTTCCTGATCCCTAGAATGTGCAGGTGGGTGGGTTCTACAGACAGACCATGGGCACCCAATGTTTTTGGTTGTAAGGACTGGGAGGTACCAGTTATCCTTGGACCCCTTCCATGGGTGGCTGGGTGACCTGAGTGGAGCTACCAATCCTTAGGCCCCCGATGTGGGTAGGTGAGGACCTTGCTTAATAGGCAAAGCAATGTCAAACATCAAACACCCACTACTCTGCCACACAGCTGAAATGGTTGGAGTCTGGCAACAAGGGCCTATTCTCCTGAAATAGGCCCACATATGTCGCAACTTGACGGCAGTGGGTTTTTTTGTTTTGTTTTTTTGTTTTTATGTCCATTTAGAGGGGAAAGGTACTCAAAGTTCATGGACCATTTATGCCTAGACAGGAGCCACTTCTGTCCTGAGCTCCCCCTGTTAGTGGAGCTGGCAAATTAGCTTTTCCCCCAATTGCAGATTTATTCATTCTCCAAGGCTGGGAGGATGGCTCTAGGTGCTCAACAGGGCCTATCTCAGGCCCAGGGAACTTAGCTGCTAAAGCCGGCTTGGGAGCAGGCGGGGGGGAGGGGGCAGTAAAATATACGCAAGTACTTAGCTTTTGCCAAGAGAGCCATTCTTCTCTGGTTCCGGCGGTGTGAATAGGCTGTGTGGCTGGCTTCTTCTCCCTGAGGAAACTGCAGCCAAATGCTAGTATTAGCCCACTGCTGCTGCTCCCAGGAATGGTGCCTGAGGGCTCCCTGCAATTCAGGTCTGGTAACTCCTCTCTGCTTCTGAACCGTCTCTTCCTCTCCCTGGCCCTCAGTTCATTTTCTAAGCTTGCTTTGATGTTCAGGGCTCCTAGCTTGTCATAAATATACTCATTTCACTTGTTTTTTGGGGTCTTTGTTGTAAAGAGGGCTCACCAGAAGTGTCTGTCTATTTTGCCATCTTGGCTCCACCTCACATCTGATTATTTTTGGTAGCCTTTACTCCTCGATCTCAGTCTTGCCTTTTTTTTGTCTCTTTGACTCTCATACATGGTAGAAGTTTTTTAGTATTTTTGGTAATTTTTAATTGTGAATTCATTTATGGTTCAACTTAATACATGCTGTTGTTGGATGTGGTCAGGTTGACTCTGACTCATTGTGATCCCATGTGACAGAATGGAACTGCCCCATAAAGTTTCCTAGGCTGCAATCTTTACAAGGGTAGATTGTCAAGTGTTGGGGGAATGGTCTACCTCTATGCCTCCATCCAGGCTGTGTGACTAAAGGCCTTGGGCCCAGAGCACTCTCTGAAAAGGAGGCTGGTAATTGGACCACCTTCTTTCTCCCAGTTTCTTCTTGTCAGAGAAGCCTTCCCCCTGTTCTGAGCACACAGTAACTTTCTCTGTCTCTTGCACATGTGCAGGCACCACAAGACACCTAGCCAACCCCGCTTTTGTATCTGTTCCTGGTGGGGAGGGAACAGGGACTCTTATGCTACAGCTCATGAAGGGGAGCAGTACAAGAAGAAAGAAAAGGTTCCAGATTGTAACAGCCAGCCTCGGGGTGGGGGGGGTGGAATGAAGGAGAAGCAGGCTTTATGAGGTTGAACATGGAGGCCCCCATGTGGTCTGCTAGTTCACTATGGCTTGCATTCTTATGTAAGCCCCTGGCATGTAGCCAATGTTGTCCACCACCACCATAAAACCTCTGTCCACCCACTGCTGGGTGTGAACACCTGCTCTGGGCCCCCAGTCACCCAGGACTTGGACTTGGCCTTGTGTTAAAACTCCCTAATGTACTCCTTTGTTGTCACAATGAAGTTGCCAGCCTCTTTGTTCAGTCTTTCAGCACCCTCCACTTCTGGAGGCAAATTTCAAGTTACTAGTCCATGCCTGGACACCAGCTTTTTCTCTTGCAAAGCTGCTGGGTGGGTTGGAACCATCAAGCTTTTGGATAGCAGCCAAGCACCCAACCATTGTGCCACCGGGGCTCCTTAACTTCATATATAAAACCCATTGCCATCGAGTTGATTCAGACTCATACTTTATATACAGGCATACTGAATGAGCTGATGGAATGCCCTCCTTCAGAGAAAATTTGCATTTCTTCTTGTAGGAGCCATAATTTTACAAGACCAACCACTTAATCATTGCAAACAACTTTTTCTAAAACAAAAATGGCTACTATACATGTACACTTTGCCAGACAGAATACACAGGAATCAAATCCACTACATCTTTGGAAAGAGACAATGGACAAGCTCAATATCATCCGTTAAAACAATGCCAGGGGCAGACTGTGGAACAGACCATCAATTGCTCACATGCAAGTTCAAGCTGAAACCGAAGAAAATTAGAACAAGTCCACAAGAGCCAAAAGACAATCTTGAGTATATCCCATCCAACTTTAGAGACCATCTTGAGAAAGATTTTATGAATTGAACATTAATGACCAAAGAACAGATGACTTGTGAGATGATATCAAGGACATCATATATGAAGAAAGCAAAAAATCATTAAAAAGACAGGAAAGAAAGAAAAGACCAAAATGAATGTCATAAGAGACTCTGAAACTTGCTCTTGAACATAGAACAGCTAAAGAGAATGGAAGAAATGATGAAGTAAAAGACCTGAATGGCATATTTCAAAGGGCAGCTCGAGAAGACAAATAAAATTATTATAATGAAATGTGCAAAGACCTGGAGTTAGAAAACCAAAAGAGAAGAACACGCTTGGCATTCCTCAAGCTGAAGGAACTGAAGAAAAATTTTAAGCCTTGAATTACAATATAGAAGAATTCTATGGACAAAATATCGAATGACACGAGAAGCATCAAAAGAAGATGGAAGGAATACACAGTCACTGTATCAAAAAGAATTGTTTGATGTTCAGACATTTCAGGAGGTAGCATATGATCAAGAACCAGTGGTACTGAAGGAATAAGCCTAAGCTGCACTGAAGGCGTTGGTGAAAAAACAAGGCTGCAGGAACTGGTGGCGTATTAATTGAGATGTCTGTCTCAATACATGGATACAGTGCTGGAAGTACTCACTCATCTATGCCAAGAAAATTGGAAGACAGTTACCTGGCCAACTGACTCAGAGATCCGTGTATGTGTCCATTCCAAAGAAAGGTGATCCAACAGAATGCAGAAGTTATCAAACAATATCATTACAAGCAAGTAAAATTTTGCTAAAGATAATTTGAAAAATATTGCTGCAGTACATGACAGGGAACTGCCAGAAATTCAAACCAGATACAGAAGACAATGTGGAATGACGGACTTTGTTGCTGCTGTGAGAGATCTTGGCAGAAAGCAAAGAATACCAGAAAGAAGTTTGTCATTAGGTGCCGCCGAGCCAGTTCTGACTCATAGCGATGCTATGCACAACAGAACCAAACACTGCCCAGTTCTGTGCCAACCACACAATTATTGCTATTTTTGAACCCATTGTTGCAGCCACTGTGTCAATAATCCATATCATCTTTTTTGCTGACCCTCTATCAAGCGTGATGTCCTTTTCCAGAGACTGATCCTTCCAGATAACATGCCCAAAGTATGTGAGACTTAGTCTTACCATCCTTGCTTCCAAGGAGCATTCTGGCTGTACTTCTTCCACAAAAGCTTTGTTCTTTCTTTTGGCAGTCCATGGTACATTCAATATTCTTCGCCAACACCACAATTCAAAGGAGTCAATTCTCCTTTGGTCTTCCTTATTCATTGTCCAGCTTTACACGCAAATGAGGCTATTGAGAACATCATGGCTTGGGTCAGGCACACTTTAATCCTCAAGGTGACATCTCTGCCCTTCAACACTTTAAAGAGGTCCTTTGCAGCCAGTTTACCCAATGCAATGTGTCTTTTGATTTCTTTCTTTCCTTTTTTTTCTTTATTAGACTTTAGATGAAGGTTTACAGAACAAACTATAGTTTCTCATCAATTAGTACACACATTGTTGTATGACATTGGTTAACAACCCCACGACATGTCAACACTCGACATTCTTAATCCTGGGTTCCCTATTAAGAGCTTTCCTGTTTTCTCTTGCCTTCCAGTCCCTGCCGTAGGTCTGGTGCACCCTTTAGTCTTATTTTGTTCCATGGGTCTGTTCAATCTTTGGCTGAAGGGTCAGCCTCCGAAGTGGCTTCATTTCTGAGCTGACAGGGTATCCATGAGCCATACTCTTAGGGCTTCTTCAGTCTCTGTCAGGCCAGCAAGTCTGGTCTTTCTTTTTTAGGTTAAAATTTTGTTCTACATTTTTCTCCACCTCTGTCTAGGACACTCTATTGTGATCACTGTCAGAGCAGTTGGTGGTGGTAGCCAGGCACCATCTAGTGGTACTGGACTCAGTCTGGTGGAGGTCTTGATGTGGTAGTAGTTGTAGATGTGGTCCATTAGTCCTTTGGACTAATCTTTCCATTGTCTTTAGTTTTCTTCATTCTTCCTTGCTCCCGAAGGGGTGAGACCAGTGGAGTATCCTAGATGGCCGCTTATAGGCTTTTAGGGCCCCAGAGGCTACTCACCAACATAGAATGTAGAACATATTCTTCATAAACTATGTTATGCCAATTGAGCTAGATGTTCCCTGAGACCATGGTCCCCACAACCCTCAGCCCAGCAATTCGGTCCCTCAGGGAGTTTGGATGTGTCTATGGAGCTATCATGACCTTTCCTTGTACAGGCCGTGCTGGCTTCCCCAATATTGTGTATTGTCTTATCCATCACCAAAGTTACCACTTAGCTTTGGTCTTTTAAGTGTTTTTCAATCCCCACTCCTCCCCTCCCTCATAACCATCAAATATTCTTTCTTTTTGTATGTAAACCTTTTCATGAGTTTTTACAGCAGTGGTTTTTACAGTTGTGGTTACCTTGAAATTTACCCTTATCTTCCTAAGTTTGAACCAGTTTATTATTACTTGGCATCACCTTGCCTCCCTATCCATTAGAGATTTCTATACCTATACTGTTTATTCCCTCTTTTATTGTTCTGATGTTGTTGTCATTTACCGATTAACCTCTCTGGTCCCCTGTTGCAATTCTTTCGGTTTCGGATAGTCCTTGAGAGTTCATTTCCTAGGTTGGTATCTGGCTGTACACTCTTGCATCCTAGATTCAGGTTGTGTTCCGATGTTGTTTGTTCTCAGACAAACAAACATGGTTTTTACATAACCCCCACTAGCCAAAACCATTAGTTAGTATTCCCTTAATTTCTATTTATCTGGAAATGTCCTAATTTCACTATCATATTTGAATGAAAGTTTTGCAGGAAATATTATTCTTGGTTGGCAATTTTTTTCTTTCAAGGTTTTATATATGTCATCCCATTGCCTTCTCACTGGCATGGTTTCTGCCGAATAATCAGAGCTTAGTCTTTTTGTTTCTCCTCTCTATGTGACTTTTTGTTTTTCTTGAGCTGCTCTCAGGATTTTTTTCTTTGTCTTTGGTTTTAGTGAGTGTGATTATGATATGCCTTGTTGTTTTTCTTTTGGGGTCTATCCTATATGGGGTTCGTTGAGCTTCTTGGATGGTCAGCTTTTCTTCATTCTTGATATTAGGGACATTTTCTGTCAGCAATTCTTCAGTGATCTTCTCTGTGTTTTCTGTTTTCTCTCCCTGTTCTGGAACTCCTAACACTTGCAAATTTTTGCTATTGATTGTATCCCACATAATTCTCAGAGTTTCTTCATTTTTCTTTGTTCTTTTTTCTGATTTTTCCTCAGAGTTATAGCCAAGTGTTTGTCTTCAATTTCACTGGTTCTGTCTTCCATCATTTCAAACCTGCTCCTTGGCCCTTCTATGACACTGACAATTTCTGATATCTTGTTTACCTTTTGGATTTCTAATTGTTGTTTTTGTATGATTTCTAGTTGTGAATTTATTTTAGCATTTTGTTCCTGTATTACTTTCCTGAATTGTTCCATTTTTTTTGTCTGTATTGTCCATGAATTTCTCTGCCTTTTCCAAAAATGTGCATATTTTTTCCCTGATTTTTGTCTGCTTTTTCCTTCAACTCTTAGATTGCTCTGAATATTAGAGATTTGAATTCCCTGTCAGGTAGTTCTAGTGCCTTTTCTTCTACTGGAAAGTCATCTGGTGTTTTATTTTGGACAACTACTGGACCCATCCTGTCCTGTTTTTTTTTATATGTTTTGGTATTATCTGCTGTCTGCAGGATATTCAGTAGTTATTTTCTTTGTTTCTTGATTGTAGATTTGTTTGTTTTGTCCTGCTTTTTTGTTTTATTTGGTTATGTCTGAGCAGGTGGGCTGTGTGTTCTTTGTTGTTTGCTCATCTGTAGTAATGGCACTTTTCACCTCCTTGTCTAATGGGCAGGGCCAGTCATTCAGCTATGGTGCAGCAGGGCAGGTCCAGCTGAAGGGGAGAGGCTGGGATGGGTTCTTTGTCACACATACTAGGGCTAACAGAGTGGGCCAGGAATCAGTGCTGGGCAGGCTCCAGTAGGCCATGCCCATGCTGCTCAAGGATGTGATGTTTGGTGCAAGGTGCAGGTAGGCAGGAAAGAGGGGGGAGGTTGTGATGTGTGGAGCTAATGGGGTATAGGAAAGAGGAGAGAAAAACAGGAGCCAAAAACAAGCAAAAAAAAAAAAAAAAAGAGTGCCAAGGGAGCTTGCCACTGGAGTGGAGAGATGAGAAACCAAGAAATGGAGAAAAGGAAAAAGAAAGAAAAAGAGAACTAGACAAAAATTTGGAAAAGAACAGCTCCCAGGAGTCCTTGAGTCCCACTGGTGGAGCTGCTAAGACCAGGGAACTGACTCCCAGGCTGCACAGTATAGCCTGGATAGAGGGGGTATAGATGTCACACAGCACCAGGTATTCAGGAGATGGAAAAGAAGGTAGGTGTAGAGGGATGAGAACTGAGAAATGAAGACAGACAGAAAGGGAAAAAGAAGAGAAAAAGAAATGCCCCCAGGGATCCCACCTAAGCAGCTGCACAGATTGGGGGAATGGCTCCTAAGCCATTCAGTGCAGCCCAGCTAGAAGGGGCTCCCAAGCTAAAAAAAGAAAGACAAACTAATGAAACAGAACAAAGCAAAACAAGGTGGGAAAAAGCCCCAAAGATCCCACCAGTGCGGTGTCGCGGGTCAGGGGAGTGGTTCCCCAGTCGAGCGTGGCTTTGCAGCCTTTCAAGAAGAAGAAAAAATGGCACACAGAGCCAGGTGTTCCAGAGAAAGGAGAGGGAGGTGGTAGGAGGCACAAAAGAAACCAGAAGAGTAGGCAGGGTGAATCCAAGCAGCCTGAGGCCAAAGCGGTTGCCTCCCGGCAAAGAAAATGCAGCTGGTGGGAAACAGAGGAGTGGCTAGGAAAGCATGTATCGCCTGTTACTGGGTGCTCCGTCTCCTGCTGGGAACTTTGTGAAGCTGCTTTCCCGTGCTTTCTGTCTGCCCATCCCTGGCTGGAGTCCAAGATGGTGAATCCGTGCTGCATTGGCTGATGGGGCCCTCATCATATATCTCTCCTTGCTCTCCGTGCTCTGTCAGTTTCTTATTCCATTCGGTGCTTGCCTGAGTTCTCTATCTCTTCATGTGGCACTTCAGGTTCCAGAAATGATGTTTGTCTCTGTTTTAGTTAGTTTTTCTGGTCTTTGTTGTGGAGGGAGGGAGCAGTGCTTCTGTCTATGACGCCATGTTGGCCAGAAGTGCGTCTTTTGATTTCTTGACTGCTGCTTCCATGGGTGTTGATCGTGAATCCAAGTAAAATGAAATCCTGGACAATTTCAATCTTTTCTCCATTTAGCATGATGTTGCTTATTGGTCCAGTTGTGAGGATTTTTCTTTTCTTTATGTTGAGGTATAATCTATACTGAAGGCCATGGTCTTTGATCTCCATCAGTAAATGCTTCAAGTCCTCTTCACTTTCAGCAAGCAAGGTTGTGTCATCTGCGTAATGCAGGTTGTTAATGAGTCTTCCTCCAATCTTGATACCCTGCTGTTCTTCATAAAGTCCAGCTTCTTGGATTGTTTACTCACTTAACAGATTGAATAGGTAAAAGGATACTACCCTGGTGGACACCTTTCCTAATTTTAAACCACTCAGTATCCCATTGTTCTGTTCAAACGACTGCCTCTTGATCCAGGTACAGATTCCTCATGAGCACAATTAAGTGTTCGGGAATTCCCATTCTTTGCAGTGTTATCCATAATTTGTTATGATCCACACAGTCAAATGTCTTTGCTAGTCAATAAAACACAGGTAAACATCTTTCTGATATTTTCTGCTTTCAGCCAAATATCCATCTGACTTTAGCAATGATATCTCTCATTCCACATCCTCTTCTGAATCTGGTTTGAATTTCTGGCAGTTCCCTGTCTGTGTACTACTGCAGCCATTTTTGAATGATCTGTAGCATAATTTTACTTGTGCATATTAATGATATTGTTTGATAATTTCTGCATTCCATTGGATCACCTTTCTTGGGAATAGGCACAAATATGCATCTCTTTCAGTGAGTTGGCCAGGTAACTACCTTCCAAATTTCTTTGCATAATGAGCCCTTCCAGCATTGCATCTGTTTGTTGAAACATCTCAACTGGTATTCTGTCAATGAAAAAAAATTGTAGAAGGGCTCTTAACTTAGGATTTGAGTGATCATACACAATGTCGTTAGGACTAGATCCGATATACTAAGTCTATTTAATATCCAGCTATAAGATGCATATTTAAATGATGTATAAATACAACCATCATTTAAATATGCACGATATAGCTAAGTATTAAATATGCTTAGTATATCAGATCTAGTTCTAAATTACATTGTTCATTATTAGTCAAATCCTGAGTTACTGAACACCTCTACAAATTTTTCATGAGAAATCAAGATGGAGTGGATTCTACGATTTTTACAAATACTTTTTTTTTTAATGGAAATATGTTTATATGGAACAAACTCCAAGGTAAGTAAAAACTCCTCTATTAATTTATTTTTTAATAGGGCCTATCTCTGCCAGCAAATATTTCAAAGAACACATCAAAGAACAACCAATAACAGGAAAGAACAGTTAACACATTTATTAATAGCAGGCTGTCTCTTGCTGGTGTGAATTTTTATTTTCGAGAGAAGTTTTTCCTGATTTCCTTTCACAGGTAATCCAGGACTTAAGATGTATTCCAATTACAATGAACTGCACTTATGACCTTTCTCTTTTATAAATCTTATCACTATGAATATGTACTACTATAAGGAGGCTATGAGTCAGAAATGACTTGACAGCACCTAACAACAACTACAACAACATACATGTTGCAGCTTGTTATTTGCTGATATCACCGTATTTGTATTTTATATGTAATGTTTCCAACTCCCAAAGACAAATAAATATTGGATTTATAAAAGATACTGACAATGAAAGGCAATAATAATGAAAATTTTAGGTGTCCGACTTACCTCAGAACTGATTTATGATGGAGTCACCAGAATTGAGCCCCTTCCAAAGTCGGGGACTACCTGCGCTCCACAGAAGCATAATCCTCTCTCTTGTTTATCTTTACCTACCTGTGTCACCAGCACCTGACAAATATAGTAGGTACCCTGTGAATGTTTCTTCATGTGTCAGTGAGTATGTTGTACTGTGAAGGCTTGTGTGTTTTTGTGATGCTGGAAGCTATGCCACTGGCATTCAAATACCAGCAGGGTCACCCATGCTGGACAGGTTTCAGCTGAGCTTCCAGACTAAGACAGACTAAGAAGAAGGACCTGCCAATCTACTTTTGAAAAAAATTAGCCAGTGAATACCAATTGAGATGTTTCAACAAATGGATGCAGCGCTGGAAGTGCTTACTCATCTATGCCAAGAATTTGGAAGATAGCTACCTGACCAACCGACTGGAAGAGATATATATTTTTGCCTATTCCCAGGAAAGGTGATCCAACCGAACGCGGAAATTATCGAACAGTATCGTTAATATCACATGCAAGTAAAATTTTGCTGAAATCATTCAAAAGTGGTTGCAGCAGTACGTTGACAGGGAACTGCCAGAAATTCAAGCCAGGTTCAGAAGAAGACGTGGAACAACGGATATCATTGCTGATGTCAAATGGATCCTGGTTGAAAGCAGAGAATAAGAGAAAGATGTTTACCTGTGCTTTAATGACTATGCAAAGGCATTCAACTGTGTGGGTCATAACAAATTACAGATAACATTACAAAGAATGGGAATTCCAGAACACTTCATCATGCTTATGAGGAACCTGTGTGTAGATCAAGTGACAGTCCTTTGAACAGGACAAGGGGATACTGTGTGATTTAAAGTCAGGGAAAGTGTGCATTAGGCTTGTATTAATTCGCCATACTTATTCAGCCTGTATGCTGAGCAAATAATCTGAGAAGTTAGGCTATATAAAGGAGAATGGAGTGTCAGGGTCAGGGGAAGACTCATTAACAACCTGAGTTATGCAGATGACACAACCTTGATTGCTGAAAGTGAAGAGGACTTGAAGCACTTACTGATGAAGAACAAAGACTACAGACTTCAGTATGGATTACACTTCAACATAAAATAAAATTCCTCACAACTGGACCGATAAGCAACACCATGATAGACGGAGAAACGATTGGAGTTGTCAAGGGTTTCGTTTTACTTGGATCCACAATCAATACCTGTGGAAGCAGCAGTCAAAAAATGAAAGGACACATTACATTGGGCAAATCTGCTGCAAAAGGCCTCTTTCAAGTGTTAAAAAGCAAAGATGTCACCTTGAAGACTAAGGTGCGCCTGACCCCAGCCATGGTGTTTTCAATTGTGTCATATGCATGCAAAAGCTGGGCAATGAATAAGGAAGACCAAAGAAGAATTGTCACCTTTGAATTATGGTGTTGGTGAAGAATATTGACTATTGCATGGACTGCCAAAAAAATCAACAAATCCTTCTTGGAAGAAGTACAACCAGAATGCTCCTTAGAAGCAAGGATGGCAAGACTTGACCTCATGTAATTTGGACACCTTATCAGGAGGCACCAGTCCCTGGAGAAGGACATAATGCTTGGTAAAGTACAGTGTCAGTGAAAAAGAAGAAGACCCTCAATGAGATGGATTGACAGAGCGGCTGCAACAACAGCTGCAATATGTCAAAGGCAGCTTTAAAGCCCGATGATTTAACTCTCTTGAGGGTGATCCAAACTCTTTGTGAAGTGCACATATAAGAATGTAACAATACAGGGTCAGCTAGGTCGGTCTGACATTGGCTTCAGTGAGAAATAGCATCCTATTTCCCAGCAGGAATACACGTGAAATTCCCGACTGTCTCTGGCAGATCTGGACAGAGTGTGACTCCATTCCTGCCTCAGTTGCTCATTTGACCCCATGATGTCTGGGCATACATTTGTGTCACCCTCCCTCTATTGCTCCTATTGTGGACATGGGGCATACCCACTTTAGTGTGATCAATTTGTTAACAAAGAACAGGGTTTCTCTATCAAGAACACCAGTCCTATCACATAGGGGGCTTCGCAGAGAACTAGAGGTGAAGAGGTAAGCTACCTTTTGGATGTCTGGGCATCTACAGGTTGTGTGGAGGAATTTCTACTATATGCCTGTCACTGCTGGTCACTCGGTGTTCTCAGACTGTGTTTCCCAGCACCACCAACGAATGTGCTGGTATACACATCCACAATAAACCACATGACCTAGGGCTAAGTGCACAGGCCGGGAGCAGGATTCCCTGGTTTGCAGTGCTGGCTCTGCCACCAGCCACTGGGTGATCCTGGACCACTTAGTGAAACTCTTTGAGCCTTAGTTTCCTAATCTGTAAAACAAACACGATGACACCAACCTTAAAGGTTATTTAAAGGGTTATACTTGTAAAGTACCTGAGATAGTTCTAAGAAGAATTAATAATTGATATTGTTATCAATAATGTAATAATTAATTATTACCCCCTCATTCATTCTTTTATCTTCATTGGGTCCTTCTATTAGATGGATCTCTGAAACCTCTTTGCAGGTCTTTCTCATTTTCCATCATTGTTTTGTCCTTTTGCATTAAGTTTTGAGACAAACCCACAGTATCATCCAACTCACTACTAGTCTTTAGTTAGGGTGGTTAATTGAAGTAAATGTTAGAGGTGTTAAGCACTCACACAAAAGAAGAAAAATCCATCAGTCTCAGAAAATTTTACAGATTTGTACTATTAGTCATAAATGAGTAAATAATTGTACTTATAAAAATTTCTCCAGAGACAGACTATGAGGGCACACTTCCCAAATAATCTAATACCAAAATCTTAAAACTTTAGCAAACTAAAATTAAAGGGGAGCACTTTTATCTTAACAAGGAATAACTAATTAATAATTATGCCTAATATGAGAGTTGTCGTGGTCCAGCGATTAAGAGCTCAGCTGCCTACCAAAAGTTTGGCAGTTCGAGTCCTCCAGCAGATCCTTGGAAATCCTATGGAGCAGTTCTACTCTGTTCTATAGGGTCGGTATGAGTTGGAATAGACTCGATGGCAATGGGTATGCGTACACTGAAAGTCCATGGGTGGCACAAACAATTAATCCACTTAGCTACTAACCAAAAGTTTGCTAGTTCAAGTCCACCCACAGGGGCCTTGGAAGAAAGGCCTGGTGATCTACTTTTAAAAAATTAGGCATTGAAAACCCTATGGAGCACAGTTCTACTGTAATACACATGGGGTGGGTCATCATGAGTCAGAGCTGACTCAAAAGCAGCTGAGTTTGGTTATACATACAATATTATTTAAAGTTAAAACGGTGTCATTAGCATAGTGCAATAATGGATGCTTATTTTGTATTGGTTTCTGTATTCCTTTAAAACTACACTGTGTTTTTAAAATATGGTAAGTTGCTAGGTTTTCACAATTTGTCTCTAGGCACGAGATGAGAAATAGCCAATCAAATACTGAATTTTAAACTGAGTGACTTTGTAAAAAATCAATTAAAATGTGAGGTGTAGACAAGCCCATTTTCCAGTCATGACCCAGAGTAACTCGGCCCTTCATTAGAACTTACTACTATGTGGTTCTGAAGAGAAGGACAGCCTGTTCTCTCTCGGGGCCCTTGAGCTTTGATGTTCTGAGGCTCTTTTACATCTGTCTCCATCTCTAGGAGGCAAGTTCATTCACGGCCCACTCACGGTTGTATCACTGGTGCTATCATGGGTCTTGGCACACAGTAGGTGCTCACAACTCGTCAACTAAACAAGTATCCTTTGATGTAGCAGCCAGCAAGTTGGAGAAGTGCTGACTCCCACCAAAGGGAAAAAGAGAAGCCAGAGTGAAATTCCACAGAGGAACACAATCGCTCATGGACTCTTAAGAGCCACTAAGAATATGAAACGTGTCAGCTCCTTTCCTGACAGGAATTAATTATTCATCCAGAGCCTTGTAAAGGGGGTGTACTTCATTATGCTCATTACATAAATGTCCCTAGTTCCTAAATAAATATTAGTTGTATTGCTGTTGTTGTTAGGTGCCATCGAGTTGGTTCTGACTCATAGTGACCCTATGCACAACAGAAAGATACACTGCCCGGTCCTGTGCCATCCTCACAGTTGTTGCAGCCACTGTGTCAATCCATCTGTTTCTTTCCATCTTCTTTTGATGCTTCCTGCATCGTTTATGTAGAATACTTCACTATTGCAACTCGAGGCTTAAATCTTTTCTTCAGTTCTTTCAGCTTGAGAAATGCCAAGCATGTTCTTCCCTTTTGGTTTTCTATCTCCAGGTCTTGGCACATGTCATTATAATACTTTACTTTGTCTTCTCTAGCCGCCATTTGAAATCTTCTGTTCAGCTCTTTTGCTTCATCATTTCTTCCTTTGGCTTTAGCTACTAGACATTGAAGAGCAAGTTTCAGAGTCTTTTCTGACATCCATTTTGGTCTTTTCTTTCTTTTTAATGAACTCTTGCTTTCTTCATGTGTGATGTCCTTAATGTCATTCGACTACTTGTCTGGTCTTCAGTTGTTAGCTTTCAATACATCAAATCTATTCTTGAGATGGTCTCTAAATTCAGGTGGGAGATACTCAAGGTCATACTTTGGCTTTCCTCGACTTGTTCTAATTTTCTTCGTTTTCATCTTGAACTTGCATAAGAGCAACTGATGGTCTGATTCACAGTCAGCCCCTAGCCTTGTTCTGACTGATGAATTGAACTTTTCCAATGTTTCTTTCCGTAGATGTAGTCGATTTGATTCCTCCATATTCCATCTGGTGAGGTCCATGTGTATAGTCACCATTTATGTAGGTGAAAGAAGGTATTTGCAATGAACAAGCTGTTGATCTTGCAAAATTCTATCATGGGATCTCTGGCATTGTTCCTATCACCACAGCTATATTTTCCAACTACTGATCCTTCTTCTTTGTTTCCAACTTTCACATTCCAATCACCAGTAATTATCAATGCATCTTGATTGCATGTATGATCAATTTCAGACTGCAGCAGCTAATAAAAATCTTCTCTTTCTTCATCTTTGGCTCTAGTGGTTGTTGCATGAATTTGAATAATAGTCAGATTAACTGGCCTTCCTTGTACGCGTATGGATATTATCCTATCACTGACAGTGTCGTACTTCAGGATAGATCTGGAAACATTACTTTTGACGATGAATGCAACACCATTTCTCTTCGAGTTGTCATTCCTGGCATAATAGGCCATAGGATTGCCTGAATGGCCAATACCAGTCCGTTTCAGCTCACTAATGCCTAGGATATAGATCTTTATGCATTCCATTTAATTTTTGACAACTTCCAGTTTTCCTAGATTCATACTTCTTATATTCCAGGTTCTGATTATTAATGGATATTTACAGCTGTTTCTTCTCGTTTTGAGTCATGCCACATCAGCAAATGAAGGTCCTGAAAGCTTGACTCCATCCATGTCATTAAGGTTGACTCTACTTTGAGGAGGCAGCTCTTCCCCAGTCATCTTTTGAGTGCCTTCCAACCTGGGGGGTTCATCTTCCAGCACTGTATCAGACAATGTTCTGTTGCTATTCATAAGGTTTTCTCCAGCTAAATCTTTTCAGAAGTAGACTGCTGGGTCCTTCTTCCTAGTCTGTCTTAGTCTGGAAGCTCAGCTGAAACTTGTCCTCCACGGGTGACCCTGCTGGTATCTGAATGCCGGTGGGATAGCTTCCAATATCACAGCAACACTCAAATCCCCACAGTAGGACAAACTGACAGACAGACACATGGGGGTATTTATATGTATATATATAGAGAGAGATACTATTGATATATATGTTTTAGATACATTTTAAATTATTCAAATAAATAAACCAGGAAAACATATCTTTTATTTAAAGATTTTCCCTGCACTAAGCAGCATTTTTTAAAATTTTGAGACATTTTTTCAGTTCATTTTTACAGATTCCTGTTAATGTCTCTTTGAATTCACTTAACACCTGGAAAATGGCTTCTATGGCAGAAGTCATTTCCATTCTTCAGACACCAGATTCAAGCACTCTTTCTCCGTCCAGGTGCCCTCCCAGGTAATGGAGAACACACACGCTGTGACCGGGCGCAGAGGCCCATGTGGCAGGAACTTCCAAATCACTAAAGCAGAAAACCTTGAGATGAGGAAAGGCAGGATGTTTGACTTGGCAGTTCCATTTCCTTTCTCCAGGCTGCTTTATGCCTTTTCCTCAAGGCATCATGGAACCACAGGCTCTGGTATTTAGAGCAGGCTGTGTGCCTGGGTAATAAGGCGTTTCCATTGCTGGTCACAGAGTATTGAAAACATGCTGCCAACATATCATGGTCACCGTATTTATCATGGAGTGGGGAAATTTTGGGCTTGGCCTCAAAGAATACTTACCTCCTTTGGGAAAACATCAACAGGTGGTTTAAGCTTTTCTTCCATCGTAGCGTGTTCAAGGTTCCATAGTCACCCACCCTCACAGTTAACGAGCACACTTTTAGGGGAAAAATATTCATTTTCAACCATATGTTTCAGCCTGAAGATATAGAGAGTGTGCTGAGATGTTCCATTCCTTTATCAGGCTATTTCACCACTGGCTTTTTAAGCAGGAAATGCCTCCGTGGTCAAAAGTTTGGTTTGGAACACTTTGCAGTATCAAATCTTAGCAGTAGACACAGAGCCTTTAGCCTTCTCACAGCCCATGGTAAGCATCTGGGATTTTGGCCAACACAAAGAAGAAAAAAAGTATAATAATTTAAGGAAAATATATTACAAAACAATATTATCTGCTTGTGGCTGGATATTTTGAAATGTTCATATGTAATAGATATTTTCTTCTCTCTATAATTTCCTTTTTTTTTTTTTGTCACTTTTCACACACAACTAGCCTGGGCTTTTCAAGTATTTGTCTTCCTAAAAGTCCAAACCTTTAGGAGAATTTAGAAGGTTTTGGAAGAGAGTAAGAGGGAGCAAGATGGAGTTCGCCATTAGGTATGTCTTTGTGAAGAGTGTCTTGGGGCTACATGAGTTAGAACAAGGATACTTTGTCAATACTGTCCCTGTAATAAAGAAGATTATCCCCCAGGCCTGGAAGTGGAGCCGTAAGAATCTGTCCTCAGACATAGTCTGACCTTTGGTTCCTGGCATGAAATGAGAAAACATTAGGCAGAATTATGAGATGTGTTTAGGAAAATGGACTCATAGATACCCTCAGAAAATATTTCTGGGTTCAGGCCTGGTGGTGATTGTAACTGAAGAGGCCAAGCCAGCAAGAGTGGTCACTTCAGGACCATTCGGCTAAGAGTAGGGCTTTGGAGCAGGGGAAAGGCTTGGGTTCCACCTTCACCTCCTTACAGCCATGTGGAATTGGACAAGTTACTTAACTCTGTTCCTCGGTTTTCTCATTATAACGTAGCACCTCTCTCTTACATTGACTATGAGGATGAAATAACATTTACAAGTGCCTAGAACGGTGCCCAACACACAGCAAAGTTGTCTAAGTACTTGTTGAGGAACCTCTTGGCACTGTGTTGGACCCCAGAACTGAGGCACACACCTGGGGGGTGTGGATCCCAAGAGCAGGAGACGTTAAATTTACCACAAGCTTAATAGAACGTGAGCTCTGAGTTAGAAATGAAGTGGCATTTTAGATGGTACAGACAGTGATGTTTCCGGCATAACACAATACAAGGACTGAGATGTCTATATGTGCAACACCGTTGCTGATACAACAGCTTTAGAAAATTAGATAATCTCCAGATGACAGCATGTCTCAATTTGGACTCTCACGTTTCAAGTGCTCACAGCCACAGATGGCTCAGGGCCACCAGATTAGGAAGTAGAGATCTAGGTTCCAAAAATTTTCAAACTCCAAAGCTTTCCTTAACCTGTTTAACACCTTCAAAGAATAACTAGCCGTGAGTAAGAAATCACAAAATTCGAAGTGATAATGATAATAATTTAATCAAAAATATATTTCTACTTTCAAATGCTTTAGCAAGTGTGATGCCCCTTAATTCTTGCGGCATTTCTGTGTGGTGAACGGAGCCATCGGTACGCACCGGTACACACTGGAGCTGACGGTTAGAAGCGCTGAAGGCAGTTTGAAACCCAACTCTGCAACTTGTTAGTTCTCTGGTCATGTGCAAAACTGTTTAAATTTTCTGAGTTTAGGTTTCTTGGTCTTTAGAATATGACTAATAGTGATGCTAACCCATTAGCTTTTTGTGAGACTGAAACAGGCCCTGCCCGGGAAGATCTTGTTGTTTTATAAGCACAAGTGGAACATTTTCGAAAATTTGACCAGACTGAGGGTCCCACCAAATATCCAAGTACTGAGATTACAGAGTGTGTTCTCTGATCAAGGTGGAATTAAACCAGAAACCAACAGCAAAAGGATGACTAGAAGGATGTCCAGATATTTAGAAATACAGCAATGTACGCCCAAACAATGCACGTGCCAAAGGGGAAAAGGAAACCAGTCACAGTGTCAGTTAGGACCTAAGGGGACTGCGCCCCCTGAAGCTTGTGAAATGCAGCTAAGGCCCTGACTTACGGCCTTAGGTGGGTATGTTAGAAGAGTGAAAAAAATAACAACCCAAATCGGTAAGTTAACAACACGAAGAAGTTAGCACTAGCCACGTTAAAAAAGACTGATAAACTCCCATATTTAATATATATGTATATTCATATACGTTAAGAATGTCTCTTTAATGACAGAGTGAAAAGGCAAACCACAGAGGGGGAGGAAATGTTTGAGACTCATTTAACTGACAAAGGACTCTTATCCAGAATATAATACAGCAAAAACAATCAAAACAAAGGAAAATCATGTAAGAAACTTGGACTTATAAATATGGAAATTCACATGGGCAACAGGGGAGTCCCTGGGTAGTGCAAATGGTTAAGTGCTCTGCTACTAACCAAGAGGTTGGAGGTTCAAACCCACCCAGAGGCGCCTTGTAAGACAGACCCGGTGACCTACTTCTGTAATGTCCCAGCCTTGAAAAACCTGTGGAGCAGTTCTACTCTGACACACGTGGTTCTGTATGAGTCAGAGTCAATTCGACACCAACTGACAACAAGGACAAATGGACTATAAGTATATGAAAAGGTACTGAACTTTGGTGATAATGTAGGAACATAATTTAATACAACTCAGAGACACCACTCTACAACAATCAGAACGGCTACAATTTATGATTGTCAATACCAAGGGAAGACAAGGAAGAACAGAGCAGAACGTGTTGGTGGGACGTGAATTGATGGGGCCACTTTAGAAATAGTTTAACATTATCTGTTAAAGATAAAGATAACCACACCCTATGCCCCAGCAAGTCTACTCCCAGTGGAAGTTCATGTTTATGGGACAAGGTTGTTCATAGCAACCTTATTAATAATAACCCAAGACCATAAACATCACACTCTTTCTCAACAGTAGTGTGAGTAGATAAATTGTGGTATAAAGCAATAAAATGAAATGAACCAAAGTCGCAAGCTGTAGCAGATGAGTCCCACAAACTTAACACAAAATACAAAGAATTGGGTAATGCATGATTTCCTATCCATAAAGTTCAAAAAACAAGCGCTACTACATTACCATATTTAGTGACACGTGCTCAGGTGTCAGGAACTCTGGCGGCACAGTGGTTAAGTGTTCGGCTAACAGAAAGGTCAGCAGTTTGAGCTCACCAGACACTCTGTGGGAGAAAGATGTCTGCTTCCGTAGAGATCATGGCCTTGGAAACCCTATGCGGCAGCTCTACTCTGTCCCACAGGGTTGCTAGGAGTTAGAATTGACTTAAGGCAATGAATTTGGGGTTTGTGTGCTCATGTGTAAGACTTCTTCAGAAAAGCAAAGTAAGTAGCTAACATCACAGTCAGAATAGTAGTTAACTTTGCCAAAGAGGGCAGGAATCCCGCTCAGGAGGGTCACGAGGGTATGTTGGGGCCTGGAGAGTCTATTTATTGGCCTGGGTGTGGTCACATGGATGATCAGTAAATGAGGAATACATTTTTGTTTTGTGTTATTTTGTGTATGTGTATTAAAATGTAAAAAAGACAAAGGAAAGTGAGCTGCTATTAAACTCACACCAGTACCCATTGTCATGGGGTCGATTCCAACTCATGGTGACCCAGCGTGTGTCCAAGTAGAACTGTGCTCCCCAGGGTCTTCAGTAGCTGATTTTTCACAAGTCAAACTCTAGGGCTTCCTGCCCAGGCATCTCTGGGTGGAGTCGAACCTCCAACCTTTTAGTTAGCAGCCGAGTGCGTTAGCTGTTCGCACCACCCAGGACTCCACTAAAATCATAGCTAAGTTAAAAAAATAAGATAGGCCTTTGCCTGAGGATGAAACAGAAAAACGTCTCAGAGCAGGCAGTGGGGGCTGAGTGGGCCGTTATTCGAAGCTCTGGACCTGGATTTGTGCTTCGTTATGTAGTTCCTAAAAATACTGACCACCAGGTCAAAGGCTGAAGCCAGATTCTCTGCTAACCACCTGTTGTCAGTTACCTTCAGGTTAATTCTAACTCATGGTGGCTCCATGGGTGCAGAGTAGAACTGCTATACAGGGTTTTCACTGGCTGATTTTTCAGAAGCAGGCCACCAGGTCTCTTTCTGAGGCACCTCTGGGTGGGTTCGGACCATCAACCTATCAACTAGTAGTCGAGCACTTAATGGCCTAAGCGAAATATTTTAGGCCTTTTTTTTTTTTTTTAATTATGTTGAAGAAGATCTACTCATTTTCCTCTTCCTCTTTCCTGCCTGGGATTTATGGCATGAGGGCATAATGTCTGAGTTCAGGCAGCCCTCTTGAACTGGTACGTCAAGTCCAAGGACGCTCAGAGTCATAGTCTCAGAACCTGGGTGTTGCTGGGCTGTTGGGGGAGCCTGGACCACCAGCCTCTAGCCTTCTTCGGTGAATAACAAAGGCCTGGTGGCTTAAGAAAGGCTATTTTCATGAAGTCTATAAGTATGCTACTTCAACTTATTATTATTTTTTTTAATTTAAATGATTTCAAGAAAAATAACTTTCTTGCTGAGTTTGCACAGTAAGAATGCTAAATACAGTCTATACTTAACTTGTGAAGAGTCAGTAGTCAAGAGAGATTAATAATGTCATTTCTTTTTTCACAATCAACCAAAAAACCTAGATGGGTCTCTTGAAAAAATAACTACTGTATCATTAACACTTTAAGAGAGCATTGCAACAGATGTAACTTAAACACGCAGATAGAAGGAGATGTCTAACGGGAGCAAGGTACGAGGGCGTACGCCGAGAATGAAGTTTCAACCTCAAATCCAAGTTTCCTTGCCCTGTGGATACGATGCACATTAGCATATTTCTGTGGTTTTATTTCCTTTGGTTTTCTTTACAGTCGTGTTTGAAGAAAGGCATGAACTGATCTGAACTTGCTTTTTTAACATTTCAAGATGGAAACAAAAATCTTCCTCCCAGATTGGAAAATTGGGTAAAAATGCTTTCTGAGCCTTTTTTTTTTTTTTAGTGTTAGCATTTGGGGTTCTGTTTGTCTTGGTTTACATTTAAAAAATCTAAAAACTCTAAACCTACTGCCATCAAGTCTGTTCTGACTCATAGCAACCCTATAGGATAAAGTAGAACTGCCTCATAGGGTTTCCAAGGCTGTAAATCTTTATGGAAACAGACTGCCACGTCTTTCTCCCAAGGAGTCCCTGGTGGGTTCTAACTGCCAACCTTTCTATTAGCAGCCAAGCACCTTAACCACTGCACTATCGAGGCTCCTAAACTTAGGCTAGGAAATAAAACAAAACATGTATTAACATTGTAAAAAGTCCTGAAATTCCTGGCAGGAACGACTTTCCCAATGAAACTTTTAGCATGGCAGGTTGCCGGGCTAGCCCACCTTGCACCTTTTTTAGCACTGAGGGTTGCTGGGCTATCCCACCCTGTGTGTGCCTCATTTAGCACTGCAAGCTGCTGGGCTAGCCCACCCTGTGCCTCATTTAGCTCTGCAGGCTGCTAGGCTAGCCCACCCTGTGCCTCATTTAGCACTGAGGGTTGCTGGGTTAGCCCACCCTGTGCCTCATTTAGTTCTGCAGGTTGTTGGGCTAGCCCACCCTGTGCATGCCTCATTTAGTTCTTCAGGTTGTTGGGCTAGCCCACCCTGTGCCTCATTTAGCTTTGCAGGTTGTTGGGCTAGCTCACCCTGTGCTTCATTTAGTTCTGCAGTTTGTTGGGCTAGCCCACCCTGTGCGTGCCTCATTTAGCTCTGCAGGTTGTTGGGTTAGCCCACCCTGTGCCTCATTTAGTTCTGCAGGTTGTTGGGCTAGCCCACCCTGTGCATGCCTCATTTAGTTCTTCAGGTTGTTGGGCTAGCCCACCCTGTGCCTCATTTAGCTTTGCAGGTTGTTGGGCTAGCTCACCCTGTGCTTCATTTAGTTCTGCAGTTTGTTGGGCTAGCCCACCCTGTGCGTGCCTCATTTAGCTCTGCAGGTTGTTGGGCTAGCCCACCCTGTGCATGCCTCATTTAGTTCTTCAGATTGTTGGGCTAGCCCACCCTGTGCCTCATTTAGCACTGAGGGTTGCTGGGTTAGCCCACCCTGTGCCTCATTTAGTTCTGCAGGTTGTTGGGCTAGCCCACCCTGTGCGTGCCTCATTTAGTTCTTCAGGTTGTTGGGCTAGCCCACCCTGTGCTTCATTTAGTTCTGCAGTTTGTTGGGCTAGCCCACCCTGTGCGTGCCTCATTTAGCTCTGCAGGTTGTTGGGCTAGCCCACCCTGTGCGTGCCTCATTTAGCTCTGCAGGTTGTTGGGCTAGCCCACCCTGTGCGTGCCTCATTTAGCTCTGCAGGTTGTTGGGCTAGCCCACCCTGTGCTTCATTTAGTTCTGCAGTTTGTTGGGCTAGCTCACCCTGTGCTTCATTTAGTTCTGCAGGTTGTTGGGCTAGCCCACCCTGTGCTTCATTTAGTTCTGCAGGTTGTTGGGCTAGCTCACCCTGTGCCTCATTTAGCTCTGCAGGTTGTTGGGCTAGCCCACCCTGTGCCTCATTTAGTTCTGCAGGTTGTTGGGCTAGCCCACCCTGTGCTTCATTTAGTTCTGCAGTTTGTTGGGCTAGCCCACCCTGTGCGTGCCTCATTTAGCTCTGCAGGTTGTTGGGCTAGCCCACCCTGTGTGTGCCTCATTTAGCTCTGCAGGTTGTTGGGCTAGCCCACCCTGTGCTTCATTTAGTTCTGCAGGTTGTTGGGCTAGCTCACCCTGTGCCTCATTTAGCTCTGCAGGTTGTTGGGCTAGCCCACCCTGTGCTTCATTTAGTTCTGCAGGTTGTTGGGCTAGCTCACCCTGTGCCTCATTTAGCTCTGCAGGTTGTTGGGCTAGACCACCCTGTGCCTCATTTAGCTCTGCAGGTTGTTGGGCTAGACCACCCTGTGCCTCATTTAGTTCTGCAGGTTGTTGGGCTAGCTCACCCTGTGCCTCATTTAGCTCTGCAGGTTGTTGGGTTAGCCCACCCTGTGCCTCATTTAGTTCTGCAGGTTGTTGGGCTAGCTCACCCTGTGCCTCATTTAGTTCTGCAGGTTGTTGGGCTAGCTCACCCTGTGCCTCATTTAGCTCTGCAGGTTGTTGGGCTAGACCACCCTGTGCCTCATTTAGCTCTGCAGGTTGTTGGGCTAGCTCACCCTGTGCCTCATTTAGCTCTGCAGGTTGTTGGGCTAGCCCACCCTGTGCTTCATTTAGCTCTGCAGGTTGTTGGGCTAGCTCACCCTGTGCCTCATTTAGCTCTGCAGGTTGTTGGGCTAGACCACCCTGTGCCTCATTTAGCTCTGCAGGTTGTTGGGCTAGACCACCCTGTGCCTCATTTAGTATGGCAGGTTACTATGTTAGCTCACCTTATACCTCACTTAGCACTGTGAGTTACTGGGTTAGCCCACCCTGCACCATAGAAGTAGCAGTTGCAATTATAGGATCAAGGTATTGGTGCATTCACCCACATCCAGGATATGACTCTAGACCTGTGTTTTGAGTTATTCTGTCTGGTCAGCACCATCAGTGCTAAGCACCCCACCTCTTCCCACCTGAAGGATTTTCTCAAGCTTGGTAGTTGGCCTAAGAAAACATGCTGTTGTTAGCTTCTGTCGAGTAGGGCCTCGACTCATGGAGACCCCACACACAACGAAATGAAGCGCTGTCCAGTCCTGCACCATCCTTAGGATCTGTTGTGGACCAGACAGTTGTGCTCCATGGGTTTCCCCTGATTTATTTTAGGAAGAAGATTTCCAGGCCTTTCTTCCTATTCTTAGTCTGAAAGCTCTGTGGAAACCTGTTCAGCATCATAGCAACGTTCAATCCTCCACTGTCAGATAGTTGATGGCTGCGCTTGAGGTGGGTTGGCTGAGAATCAGACTTGAGTTTCCTCTTCCGAAGGCAAAAATCCTGCCCCTGGACCCCCACTGCCCCCAAGACAGTGCAATGCTAACAAATAGGCAAAGCACAAGCAAAAGCAGGAGAGCCATTTGTCATTTCAGTCAATAATTCCTGTAATTAGCTAATGCATAAAAATGCACAGTAGTCTCTAAAAGGAAAAAACAAATCTCATATACCCCACAATATTGTGTTAGATTAATTTTTCTTACAATGCTATTTGAATATACACTAATATACAGTTAGATATAGAATCTTTACGCTTTTAATTCTCATACAGCCACAAAACCAATACAATTCAAATTAACAATACTAATTTAGCACGATGAGTGATGTTGTTTTGCTAGAACCAAATAGTTCAGTAGTGAATGTGGTACTGAACTGCCCCGGTGTAGGCCACTTTGTATTCGGCATGCCTGCATTTCCACTTGGAGCCCTGATGGTGCACTGGTTAAGAGCTCAGCTGCTAACCAAAAGGCTGGCAGTTCAAATCCACCAGCCACTCCTTGGAAACCCCTTGGGGGCAGTTCTACTCTGTCCTATAGGGTCACTAGGAGTCAGAATCAACTCAACAGCACAGAGTTTTTTTGTTTTTACACCTCCACTAGTCAACCATCTTCTGAGTTCAAACTACTGGTAAACCTTCACGTGTGTAATGCACCATGACACCGCCCACTTTCAGGTCAAGAGAACGCACTATACGCTTATAAGACCTTCTTTGTTCTTGTCTCCTTTGCTGAGTTACTATTCAAGGAGTATTACCTGATGACAAACACAAGAAGAAATGACAACTAAACTATGATGTCCTGCCATTGCTTGGATATTAGTGGTCATCCAGGTGTTTCAGAGCTTTGAAGGAGTTTTGAAGGTGGCTCAGTGATTAAGCACTTGGCTGCTAACCAAAAGGCCAGCAGTTCTAATCCACCAGCCCCTCTGTGGAAGAAAGATGTGGCAGTCTGCTTTGGCAAAAATTACAGCCTTGGAAACCCTATGGGGCCATTTTACTCTGTCCTATAAGGTTGCTATGAGTCTGAATTGACTCCATGGCAACAAGTAGACAAATTTTATTAGATTCTCTTTGAAGTAAATTTAAACATCCCTGTAGAATACTTGATCATACCTGAGAGTATATTTGAGGATCTCACTCTGAGAAACTGTGACTTTATCTGGGAGCCAGAGCACTACAGTAGCCATGGTTAACCTTCAGCCTTTAGGATTAGCTGGGCTGTGTTCTGTAGACCAGCAGACCACTCCAGTGCTATTTGGCATACAGGCAGGGTTACCAGATAAAATACAGGATAACCAGTTAAGTCTTAATTGAAAGTAAACTACATTATTTTTAGTATAAATATGTCCCAAATGTTTGATGGGACATACTCATACTTTAAAAAACAAACAAACCACTGTTTATCTGATATTCACATTTAACATATTGTGACCCTGATACCACGCAACATGTTTTCTCCTTTTCAAAATGGGTGATTGAGAGCTTGACATAATTAATGCCATAATGATACTCTAAGTAACATATAAGTGGTTTTTTGGTTGTTGTTTTTTTTTTTTTTTTTTTCCTGTTGTACCAGCCACACTGGCCTCTTCCCAAAAGGCTGTGGGGGCTTCTCAGCTGTTGCGGCCTTGGTCTCCCTCCTCCTCTTTGATCTCTTGGAAGATGGCCTACAGCCTGCAAGGTGGCAGCTAGGAGAGCTGCCTGGCACTTTTGGCTTGCAACTTTCTTACTTGCTCCTTATCTCAGTTAGAGTGAAATTGGCAGGACAGTTCCACTAGCTGAGATATTTTTATGTAAGTTTTTTTTTGGCCTGTTACAAATGTCTGACATGCATATCTTTAGTTCAAGAAAGAGTTTCTTGCAGTTGTGATGTAGACGACTGCCTGTGGGCTACGTGCTTGAAAACATTAGGTAATCCCTGCCAAAATGATATATAAGCTCTGATGTAAAAATTGCTTTTTGGAACTTCATGAAGGCAGGCTGCATTGCTGTCAGAATCTCCACTGGTGCCACCTCCTAATAAACTTTCTCACTCTTCCTGACATCAAGTACATTTCATTGGTCAACTGCTCCAGGGCACAGATCCCAATCGGGTAACAATATAACTGTGAATTTTGGTTGTTTTGTTTTTTATTTCCATTTCTTCCTTTGCTGGGTTTTCTAAATCTGACATCTCAGATACAGATTTCCAAGGGGAATATGATACAGATTCATGTATCTCCAGTGGGAAAATGGAAGGCTTCTGGATGATTAGCTCACAAAAACTTAACTTCGGTGAAAAAATAATGCCTTAAGGCTTCAATATCAATGCACTTGCCTTCCCTTGCCTCATGCCAAAACTACTTTTTCTTTGCCTCTTCTTCAAACTACTGCTTATGTCTCATTTGAGGAATGATGAAACACGCAAACCAAACTCTTTGCTGTTGAGTTGATTCTGGCTCATAGCGACCCTATAGGACAGAGTAAAACTGCCCCATAGAGTTTCCAAAGATCAACTGGTGGATTCGAAGTGCCCACCTTTTGGTTAGTACCCAAGTTCTTAATCACTGTGTCACCAGGGCTCTGAAACACACACACAGTAAGGGGCCATGTCTGGCCATTTCTAAATGGATCCGTAATTTATCTTTTCCACTCCTCACACTCATGTCTGTCAGTTTGTCATACTGTGGGGGCTTGTGTGTTGCTGTGATGCTGGAAGCTATGCCACCAGTATTCAGATACCAGCAGGGTCACCCATGGTGGATAGGTTTCAGCTGAGCTTCCAGACTAAGACAGACTAGGAAAAAGGACCTAATTCTGAAAAGAATTAGCCAGTGAAAACCTTATGAATAGTAGCTGAACATTGTCTGTTACAGTGCTAGAAGATGAGCCTCCCAGGTTTGGAAGGCACTCAAAAGACAACTGGGGAAGAACTGCCTCCTGAATGTAGAGATGATCTTAATGACATGGATGGAGTAAAGCTTTTAGGACCTTCATTTGCTGATATGGCATGACTCAAAATGAGAAGAAACAGCTGCAAACATCCATTGATAATTGGAAAGTAGAATGTACGAAGTATGAATCTAGAAAAATTGGAAATTATCCAAAATGAAATGAAGCACATAAACATTGATATCCTAGGCATTAGTGAGCTGCAATGGACTGGCATTAACCATTTTAAATCGGAAAATCATATGGTCCACTATGCCAGGAATGACAACTTAAAGAGGAATGGTGTAGCATTCATTCTCAAAAAGAATATTTCATGATCCATCCTGAAGTACAACACTGTCAGAGATAGATAATATCCATATACCTACAAGGAAGACCAGTTAGTACAATGATTATTCAAATATATGCATCAACCTCCCCAAAGATGAAGAAATTGGAGATTTTTACATTTCTACAGTCTGAAATTGATCAAAGTGCAGTCAGAATGCATTAATAATTACTGGTGATTGGAATGTGAAAATTGGAAATAAAGAAGAAGGATAGCTGGTTGGAATATATGGCCTTGGTGATAGAAACGATACTGGAAATCCCATGATTGAATTTAGCAAGACCAACTACTTCTTCATTGCAAATACCTTTTTTCACCAATGTAAACAGCGACTATATACATGGACCTCATTGGGTGAAATACAGAGGAATCAAATAGACTACATCTGTGGAAACAGACATTGGAAAAGCTCAATATCATCAGTCACAACAAGGCCAGGGACCAACTGTGGAACAGACCATCCACTGCTCATATGCAACTTCAAGTTGAAACTGAAGAAAATTGGAACAAGTCTACGAGAGCCAAAGTATGACCTTGAGTATATCCCACTTAAATTTAGAGACCATCTCAAAAATAGATTTGATGCGTTGAACACTAATGATGGAAGGCCAGGTGAATGATGGAATGATATCAAGGACATCATACATGAAGAAAGCAAGAGGTCATTAAAAAGACAGGAAAGAAAGAAAAGACCAAAACGGATGTCAGAAGAGACTCTGAAACTTGCTCTTGCTCAAAAAGAGCAGCTAAAGCAAAAGGAAGAAATGATGAAGTAAAAGAACTGAACAGAATATTTTAAAGCACAGCTCGAGAAGATAAAGTATTATAATGACATGTGCAAAGAAGTGGAGATAGAAAACCAAAACTGAAGAACACACTCAGCATTTCTCAAGCTGAAAGAGGTGAAGAAACAATTCCAGCCTCAAATTGCAATAGCGAAGGATTCCATGGGGAAAATATTAAACGATCCAGGAAGCATCAAAAGAAGATGGAAGGAATACACACAGTCACTATACCAAAAATAACTGGTTGACATTCAACCATTTCAAGAGGTGGCATATGAACAGGAACCGACGGTACCGAAAGAAGAGGTCCAAGCTGCACTGAAGTAATTGGTGAAAAACAAGGCTCCAGGAATTGATGGAATATCAGTTGAGATGTTTCAACAAACAGATGCAGAGCTGGAAGTGCTCATTTGTCTATGCCAAGAAATATGGAAGACAGCTTCCTGCCAACTGACTGGAAAAGATCCATATTTATACCTATTCCTAAGAAAAGTGATCCAACCAATGTGGAAATTATCAAACAATATCATTAATATCACACACAAGTAAAATTTTGCTGAAGATCATTCAAAAGCGACTGTGGCACTGTATGAACAGGGAGCTGCCAGAAATTCAGGCCGGTTTCAGAAGAGGATGTAGAACCAGGGATATCATTGCTGATGTCAGACAGGTCCTGACTAAAAGCAGAGAATACCATAAAGATGTTTTTCTGTGTTTTATTGACTGTGCGAAGGCATTTGACTGTGTGGATCATAACAAATTTTGGGTAACATTGCGAAGAATGGGAATTCCAGAACACTTAATTGTGCTCATGAGGAACATGTACACAGATCAAGAGGCAGTCATTCAAACAGAACAATGGGATACTTTGTGGTTTAATATCAGGGAAGATGTGCATCAGGGTTGTATCCTTTCACCATACTTACTCAATCTGTACGCTGAGCAATAATCCGAGAATCTGGACTATATGAAGAAGACCAGGGCATCAGGACTGGAGGAAGACTCATCAACCTGCGTTATGCAAATAACACAACCTTGCTTGCTGAAAGTGAAGAGGACTTGAAGCTCTTACTGATGAAGATCAAAGGCCATAGCCCTCAGTATGGATTACGTCTCAACATAAAGAAAACGAAAACCCTCACAACTGGACCAATAAGCAATATTGCAATAAATGGAAAAACGATTGAGATTGTCAAGGATTTCATTTTGCTTGCATCCACAATCAACACCCGTGGAAGCAGCAGTCAGGAAATCAAAAGAGGCATAGCATTGGGCAAACTGGCTGCAAAAGACCTCTTTAAAGTGTTGAAAAGCAAAGATGTCACCTTGAAGACTAAGGTGAGCCTGACCCAAGCCATGGTATTTTCATTCACATCATATGCATGTGAAAGTTGGACAATGAATAAGGAAGACAGAAGAATTGATGCCTCTGAATTGTGGTGCTGGCAAGGAATATTGAATATACCATGGACTACCAAAAGGACGAACAAATCTGTCTCGGAAGAAGTACAACCAGACTGTTCCTTAGAAGCAAGGATGGCGAGACTGCATCTTACATACTTTGGACATATTGTCAAGAAGGATCAGTCCCTGAAGAAGGACATTATACTTGGTAAAGTAGAAGGTCAGCAAAAGAGAGGAAGACCCTCAAGGAGATGGACTGACACAGTGGCCGCAACAACGAGCTCAAGCATAACAGTTGTGAGCATAGCACAGGACCAGGCAGTGTTTCGTTCTATGGTACATAGGGTCAGTATGAGTAGGAACTGACTTGGCAGCACCTAACGACAACTGCTCACTTTATGACTGCAAAATAAATGCCAGGCTAAGAAGTCCTTGGGAAGGGGGATGAGTCAGGAGTGGATTGAGAGAGGCTGGGGTCTGAGACCCCTCACCTCCACTCACTACCCGTTGCTAAGTGGTTGGTAGACTACATTGAAGGCTGTGCGCTGCAGGGAAGCGCCACTAGGGGAGAGCCAGAAAGACGCCTGTGACTCTGCTCTCACAATTGATTTCATACAATCATTGCAATAAGGTAGCATTATAATCCTTGTTTTCACTGCTGAAGTATCTAAAGCCCAGAGAGATAGAGTAACTTGCACAGAGCTGAGCAGCTACTGAGCTGTGGAACAAGGCTGCACACCCAGATGTATCTGAGCCCAATCTCGCGGCCTTTTCACTCGCTGTTCCTCCATAATATGTTAATGTGCAAAATCTACCTTATTATTTCCATTTTAAAAATTATAAATTTTTCACATTATCATAAGCATTTATTTCTTAATGTACTCAACATTTAAAGTTCATAAAGTTAAATACTTTTCTACGTAAGAATGAGGCACCATTTTTAGTAACACCAATCCATACTGCTAAATTCACAGTTGCAAAGAGAAGCTGAACTGAAGAATTCATTAGAGTTTTGTATAATTTTGGAATGAAATTCATGTATGCGCGTGAACAAAAACTATATAACTCTGGAAACTGTTCTCTTCTTTTTTAAATGGTCTGACAAAATGATCCTTGGCTCTTTGGTAATTCAAATTAAGACTCTGGCAGGGCTTGGTGGTGAAATGATAGGAAAAGGGAAATAAGAGGAAAGGGTTTAAAAAAAATTCGTTGTTACAGAGTAGCTTTTTCAGCAGCTGGAAGCTTCAAAGGCAGAGGGTTTGGTAGAAAGAAGCTGAGGAGACCAGAAACCTCCTGCGTGGGAAGGCCATCTTCACGAATGCTTGCTGTGGTCTGCCCAAGGTGGCCACATCTGCCTCTGATCTGACTAAATCTAAATGATAGGATGTGAAGACATTTTTTGATTCTGAAAAATAAACTCAAACATAGTTTATATGGGTAGAAAGATTATTCAAACAATTACTCAGAAAAAATAACCAAACTAAATCTTTTGCCATTGAGTTGATTCCAAGTCATGGAGACCCCATGTGTTATGGAGTTGAACTGGCCCACAAAGTTTTCTTGACTCTAATCCTTATGGAAGCAGATCTCCAGGTCTTTCTTTGGCAGGGCCACTGGGCAGGATTCGAACCACCCATCTTTAGGGTTAGCAGCTGAGTGCAGACTGTGCCACCCAGGGACATTTTCTAGCTGGTGGGGGAGTGGAAAGAGGAGTCACTGGGTGATGTGAATGGTCGATGCACTGGAAGGAGCCCTCGTGGTATGGTGGTTAAGAGCTCGGCTGCTAGCCAAAAGATCGGCAGTTCAAATCCACCAGCCACTCCTTGGAAGCTCTGTGGTGCAGCTCTACTGTGTCCTACAGGGTCTCTGAGTTGGAATCAACTCAAAGACAACGGGTTTGGGGTTTTTTTGGTAACCAAAAGGTTGGAGATTTGAGTCCAGCTAGAGGTGCCTCGGAAGAAAGCTCTGGCAATCTCATTCTGAAAAATCACCCGTTGGAAACTCTGTGGAGCAGGTCTCCTCTGACACACGTGGGGTTGCCAGCAAGTCAGAGTGAACCCGATGGTGACTGGTTTGGTTTTGGTTAGAAAAAATAGAAAGGAAAAAGACATTTATTCCTGTGTTCAAAACCTGTGTACCGAATGCCTCCTGGGACTGTGTGCCTCAGCTCGGCTCTGGGGTGCAGGGGTCAGTTTCTCACGGAGTCTGTGTCTCAGCTGTTGCTGTCCTCTACGTGCTGTTCTCTACTCACCAAAAACAAATAAATAACCTGACAGTAAACAGTTCTTACGAGCCCACGGGTAGCGCAAATGCTTAAGCACTCAACTACTAGCCAAAATGTAGGCAGTTCAAACCCACCCAGAGGCATCTTGGAAGACAGGCCTGGTGATCTGCTTCCGAAAGGCCACAGCCTTGAAAATCCTTTAGAGCAGTTCTACTCTATACACATGGGGTCGCCATGAGTCAGAACTGACGCAAAAGCAACCAACAACAATAACAACAAAACATTTCCCATAACTCTGTGCCCCATGCAGAGGGTTAAAATGAGATAACATCATCTTGAATGACGAGGAAATGACTTGCATTGAGGTGGCCAGAGATGGCCTTCCTGATGCCTGAAAGGCAGGGTGCCCCATGCTGGGAGAACCATGAAGGTTTGAGAAGCAGAAAGACGGCCATTGAAGCCTGGTGCTTAGTGATGAAACCGAAGTGAACAAGAGATGTCATCGCCTGACTTCAGATGGTCACAGCGCAGCCCAACAGCTGAGAGTGAGGTCTCTGAGAATGCCTGGAATAAGAAAGCCAAAAAAACCCCCAAACCCATTGTCGTCGAGTTGATTCCGACTCATAGTGACCCTGTAGGAGAGCCTGGGAGAGGCGGTCATGGTTGACTAGGTACAATGGCCGTGGTTGGCTTGGGCAGGTAGCTCCGCCCTCCAGCTACAGGGGCAGATACACTGCCCTGTGTCCACTGTGTCGTTGTGTCGTTCTCTCCATCCATTGCACCCCAAGGTGGGACCGTTCTACAACTCCCTTCCTGCACAATGTCACCCCCAGCTGAAATCCATTCACCTGTGGTCTGACCCCAACACACCTGAAGTAGAACAGCGTGACTCCAGACATGGCTTGGTGAGAGTCCATGTTTAGACACATCTCCACGTGTCCGAAACACAGCTCAGAGGATCACTCAGCCACCTAACAACCAGTTACACTAAAGTCCTCAGGACCAAGAATTAGAACGCTCATCTGTTTCATACACTTTTGACTATGAAGGAAGAATTACAGTGCAAGTCAGCTGCTGATACTAAGAAGCTTATGTATCAGGGAGTGAAGATCGATGCTGTTATTCAGCTAGATGGTATTTTGTACAACAGTGGTGGTATTATGAAACTATTGACTGGAGATAATCACTTAGGCTCTGTAACCATCCGTGCCCTCATCTCTGTAGTAGGAAGGATACTCACTCGCTCATAGGGTGATCGGGATACTGCGATGGTTTAGTGAGATCTTGGTGGAAAGTGTGAATTTAGCATGCTGCCTGAACTTGAGCTGGTGCAGGTAAAGGAGAAGACCGACTTCCCCCCGAGGCCGTCCAGGATGGCCCTGCCCTTGGGGCAGCAACGAGATTAGAAGTGGACACGCGACTATCAAGGATCACATTCCAAGTGTCCTCATCCTTCCCCTTCTGCTCCCCTGGCAGTGCTTCAATAGCAACACACCCATTCGTTCAAGAACACAGCTATCTTTACCCTGTTGTTGTTGTTGTTAGTTGTCATCCAGCTGACTTGGACTCATGGCGACCCCACACTCAACAGACAGAAACTCTGCCCAGTCCTGTGCCATCTTTGGTGTACTTGAGTCCTCTGCTGTGGTCACTGTGTATTTTGAGTGTCTTCCAACCTAGAGGAAGACACTGTGTATTTTGAGTGTCTTCCAACCCAGTGGCACGGTGACTAAAGTGCTCAGCTGCTAAAGATTGGTGTTTCAAATCCACCAGCCACTCCATGGGAAAACGATGTGGTAGTCTGCTTCTGTAAAGATCACAGTCTTGGGAACCTTATGGGGGAGTTCTACTTTACCCTGTAAGGTTGCTATGCATGGAAATCGACTCGATAGCAGTGGATATGGTTTGGGTTTTGTTTTCCAACATAGAGAGCTCATCTTCCAGGACTATATTGGTCAATACTGTGTTGTGATCCATAGGGTTTTCATTGGTTAACTTTTGGAAGTAGATTGCCAGGCCTTTCTTCCTAGCTTCTCCTGGGCTGAAAGCTCCACTGAAAACTGTCCACTATGGGTGAACTTGCTGGTATTTGAAATACAGGCAGCAGAGGTTCCAGCATCCCAATAACAAGCAAGATACCACAACACAATAAACAGACGGTATGGGAACTTTACTGTGAACTCCAGTTTTAAAATGTAGCTAGCTTCAGTAAAATGTCCCAAAACGTAATGACAGAAAAACAAAGATATGGATCTAAATCTCCTCCTGAGATCACACTTCCCTTTTCTGGTGTGTAGGAATTTTTTTTTTTTGAATCCCTGAATTATGGAGTTACAGTTTTGTTACTTATCTGTAATTTTTGCCCTCTAATATCAAGACCAAGTGGTTACTTTCTGGTTTGAGGAGAAGCAGAAAGATTTCCAGTATGAGATCATCTATTTTGCTTTCCTTAAGAAATAACTTTCTGTTGAGCCACTAACTTCCCTAACTGAATCAGTGATTCTGATCCTGCTCTGAAATCATTTTATTCTCTCTATGGTCTCTCTTCTACTTTGCCTTTATGCCCTCCTACTAGGGAGTTCCTTTAGCTCTTTTATTCTAGGTAATCAGATTGTGGATTATCTCTATCTCCATTCCTTTCTGTGTGACTAATTTTTTTTTCTAAAATGTTCTATTAATTCTTTCATATAAATATTACCACCACAAAGCAACATGGATATGTATTTGAAGGAGATACAGATAAAAATACAGACGAGAAGATATCTAGATATTGATATGGAGATAGGAGAGACAGAGATAAATGCTGATAGTTGTGAGGACAATGCAGGGACTGGGCAATGTTCCTTCTGTTTGTACATAAGTTCACCATGAGTTGGAGTCAACTGGACAGCATCTACCTATCTGTCTGTCTGTCTATCCAACCATCAGTCCATCCATCCATCCATCCATCCATCCATCCATCCATCCATCCATCCATCCATCCATCCACCCACCCACCCACCCACCCACCCACCCACCCATCCATCCATCCATCCATCCATCCATCCATCCATCCATCCATCCATCCATCCCCACCAAAGAGACTCCAGAATTGCATACTTAGAAGGATTGAGGGATTTTTTTTTTTTATTGTGTTTTCACTTCCCAGTAAGTTCTGTATAATAAAGCTGATTTCCCTGTCTTCTAGTTTCTCTCTCCCGTGTGGCCCAGTGCTAGGGGGTGTTCAGGCCTGAAAGGCTGAGTCATCACAGCCTGTCAGTGTCCTGAATCCCAAAGCCCTATGCTGCTTCTTTACGAAAAGTTCCGTTTGAGTATTTAGTTGCTACTTACTGACCTCAGGGCATCTTACTCATTTCTTTGGAATCAAATGAGGACCTAATATGTAGGAGGCCTGGGCTGAATGGATCTGACTTTCCTCCTATACTCCCCTTAGTTCCCGTCCACGAAGACATGGAAGGCAGAGTCTTGGGACCCTCTCAGCCCCTCTCCAGGGATGTAGCACGACTAAAAGGGTCATTACCCCACATCTGGTCCTTCTCTGACTGTGCCTGCTACCTGCCCCTTCAGTGAAGCCCTGGGAGATGCAGTGCCGATGAGGCTTTGACTTCACTACGTCCAGTTCTGTGAGCTAGAGAAGAAACGTGGCCACTCTGAGCAGCCATCTTGTTAACTATAAAAGTGGCAAGGCTGCCTTCTCCCACAGTTATGTCAGCTACAGCACCCCGTCCGTCACAACACACGTCTTATCTCAGCCTGCCTACTTCTGGGTCCCCTTAGCATCATGAATATCATTTCTAGTTTTGAATAGAGTATTGTTACATTTTTGTGGTTAGGTGCTGTTAAGTAGGCTGTGACTCGTAGCGGCCCTATGCACAACAGATCAAAACACTTCTTGGTCCTGAGCCAACCTCACAATTGTTGTTAGGCTTGAGCCCATTGTTGCATCCGCTGTGTCAGTTCATCTTGTTGAGGGTCTTCCTATTTTTTGCTGACCCTCTACTTTTGCAAACATGATGTCCTTCTCCAGGGACTGATCCTTCCTGACAACATGTCCAAAGTTTGTGAGATGCAGTCTCACCATCCTTGCTTCCAAGGAGCATTCTGATTGTACTTTTCCCAAGACAGATTTGTTTGTTCTTTTGGCAGTCCATGGTATATTCAATATTTTTGCTAACACCACGATTTAAAGGTGTCAATTCTTTTTCTGTCTTCCTTGTTCATTGTCCCACTTTCACATGCATATGAAGTGATTGAAAACACCATAGCTTGGCTCAGGTGCACCTTAGCCCTCAAGGTGGTGTCTTTGCTTTTTAACAGTTTAAAGAAATTTCTAGCAGCCGATTTGCCCAATGCAATGCATCTTTTGATTGTTGTTAGCCTCTCTCAAGTTGGCCCCAACTCGAGGCAACCTCATGTACAACAGAATGAAATACTGCCTGTTCCTGCCCTCCCCCCCACGACTGGCTGCAGATTGGATCATTGTCGTCCATAGGGTTTTCACTGGCTGATTTTCAGAAGTTGATTGCCAGGCCTTTCTTCCTCATCCCTCTTAGTCTGAAAGCTCTGCTGATACCTATTCAGCAACGTGCAAGCCTCCACGGACAGACAGGTGGTGGCTGTGTGTGAGGCTCGTTGCCTAGGAATTGAACTAGGGTCTCCTGCGTGGAAGGGGAGAATTCTTCCACTGAGCTGCCACAGCTTCCCAATATCGTGTAATGTGTGGTGATTGTCTGTGAGATTTTGGATTCCCCTTCTAACTGGTAAACTCTTTTCTGGCAGAAATCATGTCTTATTCATTTCGACACAGAGCAGATGCTCAATATATTTCTGAATGTATGGCTGAATAAATGAGCCCCTGGTTCCAAAGGTTATGTCTTCCCACAGTCCAAAGCCAACACAAAAGTTGATATTTAGTGAGAACCTTAGCACACCTGAGTAGTTTTCCTTCTGGACTAGATGTTGGCTCCATACTTGAGCTTCCTGGTAGGCAGACAGTGAGAGGGCTGCTGAGAATTAAATGCGCAAGAATGTGGATTTTACGACAGGGAATTTTGGAAAGCGGTGGGACAGTACTTAACTGGGAGGAGAGTGGGCTGAAGGGGTTTTCTGCACAGAAAAAGCTGTGGCTATGGGAGGTGTTCTGGGTGCCTTGGGCTCTTGGAATTTGGGGACTGAATTGCCCTGTCTTATTGTGTATAGTGGCCAGGTCAGGATCTGGAGGAGAGCATATCACAGACAGACTATTCCCTCACTGGACAGCAAGCCCCATGACACCAAGGCTGTCTCTGCTTTCTTCACCATGGGTCTTCAGGGTCATTCCAGCACTGGATCACAGTCACACTTGGCACGTGCCTACTAAGTAAAGTAATAGACGAATTTATAGATTAGAGTGGGTTCCGGGCTCTAGATCATGAAAGAGAACAAGGGGAAAGGGAGCAAAGGAGGCCATCTATGTTGTAATACAGCTTCCTCCGTCCCATGCCTCCTGGGACAGCCCTAAGAAGTCAGAGTTTGGGGCCACGTCAGCTGGGTGGTGCTGATGAGCAGTCAGGAGGTGGGAAGCCACATTGCACACCAAACAAGCCTTGCGTAGTAGGCAATATTGTTACAATTGAAGATTAAAAAAACGGAAGTTTAGTGGTGTTTATAAACTGTCCCAAAGTCCTGTTTCATGGAAATGCAGAGGCCAGCCTGGTCAGTCTGACTCCAAGACCCACATTGCTCATCTGGCCTGGCCTCAGGCTCCAGTGATAAGGTCCACAGGTCTTCCCATCATCTGCTTAAGACAGAGAAAAGTTTTAAGGATAGCTTCATTTTTAAAAAATCTAAAAGGAGAATTGGATGGCTAGTTAAATTTGTCTTTTTGTGGTTGTGTTGTTTAACAAAGCTTTGAGCAGCCTCTACTGGTCATGAAAACATATGTGTGTTAAACCCTGGCTTCAGGGACTGTGTCTTCCTCCACATCTCATGTTTGCTGGGTAAGAACCTGTCGGTAGGCCATGATAACTAGAAACCCGTGGCTCTCATGCGTTTGTGATTCGGCTATAATTAATAACACTAGCCAAAGGTGGGTAGACCAGATCTTATGGTAAAGAATAACTTGTGCTCCAGCCAAGATGGATTATAAGGGACTTCATTTATTCCCTGCCAACAAAAGGACAAAATACATGGAAAAAATGGTTTTCGAGACAGTGGACGTCAAACACAAAGAGCAGTGACCCCTAAGAGATGGAAGACAAAGAGGTGGGACCACAGCTTCCCAAGTGCGGGCTAGGAGAGAGCTTCCAGGCTGCAGCACAGAAACGGGGCCTCCAGGAAGAAACCAGTTGACTCTCCAAGCTGAGGGGATGGAGCCGATAATCGGAGAACAAAGTGGCTGTCGTCCATGGGACAGAGAAACAGAGATGGGATTGCTGCCCAGAGTGAGAACTTCACTGGTCTGCCAAGGGTGCTGCTGGAGTACTCAGCAGACTATTGAGAAGCACACGCATGTGAGGAGACTACCACAGTTCCTCCAGGGAAAGAGCCACTTGAAGGGATTGGAGGTGTAAACAGTCTCATGAAAACTGATTGAAGTGTCCCATGAGATCATAACCCTAAACTTCCAAACCTCTTTTTTTTCTTAATTGTGATTAAGGTGAAAGTTTACAGAGCAAATTAGTTTCTCATTCAAAAATTTAGACACAAATTTTTTCCTGACATTGGCTCTAATCCCTGCAATGTGTCAGCACTCTCCCCCTTCTTAGCCCAGATTTCCCTGTGTCCATTTGCCCAGTCTTCCCTGTCCCTTCCTGCCTTCTTGTCTTTGCTTTTGGGCAGGTATTGCCCATTTGGTCTCATATACTTGATTGAACTAAGAAGCATGTTCCTCATGTGTGCTATTGTTTGTTTTATAGGCCTGTTTAAGCTTTGGCTAAAAGGTGGACTACAGGAGGGGCTTCAGTTCTGAGTTAGCGTGATATCCCAGGGCCATAGTCTCGGGGGTTCCTCCAGTGTTTGTCAGGTCAGTTAGTCCGGTCTTTTTTGAATTTTGTTCTACATTTTTCTTTCGCTCTATCTGGGACCGCCTACTATGACCCCTGTCAGAGCAGTCAGTGGTTGTGACGGGGCACCACCTAGTTCTTCTGGGATCAGGCTGATGGAGCCTATGGTTTACGTCATCCATTAGTCCTTTGGACTAATATTTTTCTTATGTCTTTGGTTTTCTTCAATCTCTTTTGGTCCAAAAGGGATGGGACCAATAGATGTGTCTTAGATGGCCACTCACAAGCTTTTGAGGCCCCAGACACTACTTACCACAGTAGGATGTAGAACATTGTCCTCATGAACTATGTTATGCCAATTGACCTAGGTGTCCACCAAGACCATGGTCCTCAGCCCTGAGCTCCAGTAGCTCAGTCCCTCTTTTTTAAATATGTATTGCACCATATTTGTCATTTCAACATTTTTCAGATATACAGCTTAGTGATATTAATTACATATGAGCCAGTAATTTCACTCCTGGTATATATCCAGGGGACTTGAGGATAGCGACATGAACAGGCACACATTCATCAATGTTCACTGCAACACTATTCACAATAGGCAAAAGGTGGAAACAACTGAAATGTCCTGCAGCAGATGAATGGATAAACACGATGTGGCACACATATGCAGTGGAACACTACACAGCTGTAAGGAGAAATGAGGGCCTGACCCATGCTACCACATCAACAAACCTTGAAATCATTATGCTGGGTGAAGACAGTCAATCACAAAAAGACAAATACTGTACGATCTCACATATATAAAATGACAAGAATAGGCGAATATGTAGAGACAAAAGTTTACTGGTGGTTACCAGGGTAGGAGGGAGGAGAAAAGGAGGGGTCAGTGTGTTTCTGTTCGAGGTGATGGGAATCTTGGCAAAGATTAAGGGTAAAGCTTGCAGAACTCATTCTTTTTAATGAAAACAATGTAATATGTAATCACTAGGCTTTACTAGATGTGGGCTGGGGGACTGCATACTTTGAGTGCAGAAATGGGAACGAAACTCTCTCCCCAGTCCCTGGTACTCACATCTCACTGTCATTTTGTTAGTTTCCTCTTCATCTCTGACCTCGCACCCTTTGCCCACCTCAGCCATTGAGTTCCACTCTGCATTTCATATGTGCCCTTGAGTATGCATGCTTACCTGTGAGATATTTAGTGCTACTTATTGTACTAGTTTTAATTCAAATAAAGAGTGTTGTGATATTGGTTTTATTCTACTTCATATTTTTCTCACTCAGAGTTATGCTTTTTTATTATTGTGGTAAATATATATGTAACAAAACGGTCGCCATTTCAACATTCTTCATGTGTGGCATTCACCGGCTTTAATCGTGTTCATCTCGCTACGTAATCATCACCACTGTCCATTTTCAAACTTTCCATGACCCTTGACAGAAACTCAGTTTCCCCAAGTGAAGAGTCTCTCCCTTCCATCTGTCCTTGGTAACCAGTAATAAACGTGATCCGTATGCACTTACCTCTTCAAGATATCTCATATAAGTGAATCATACACTATTTGTCATTTTGTGACTGACTTATTTCACTCAGCATAATGTTTTCAAGGTTCATACATGTTGTAGCATCCATCAGGACTTTATTGCTCTTTATGGCTGAAATTTCTAGAATGTTAAACACAGAATTACCATATGATCCAGCAATGCTACTTCTAGATGTAAATTCAAAAGGATTGAAAGCAAGAACACAGATACTTGTACATCAGTGTTCATTGAAGTGCTATTTGTAATAGCCGAAAGATGGAAACAACCTAAATGCCCATCAGCAGCATAGATACACAGAAAAGCTATTCCTTTAAGAGGTACCCACGCTACTTTTTGTCATATGCTTCTCTCTGCTGCCAGTAGTGCATAGTGGGAAGCTCCGCTTTCCATTATCTGTGCTCTTAATGCTGACATTCACCCCCTGGTACATACTCCCATAGAGCTGTGAAAGTGCATTTGGACTCTATAACCAGGTGTGGGAGAGCTGAGTTATGGAGATCACACCTACCTGATTATACCAAGTGGCATCACACTTCTTTCCAAGATAACACTCTTAACTACCTCCCACCAACAAGGCATGAGAGCGCCTATATTCCTAAATCTAGATGACCATTCATTCATTCATATCTTTGATTTATTCAAATGACTCTGGAACTTCTATGATACGCTCTGTGTTGTTCTAGACAGAAAGGATGTAGGCATAAGCAAGCTAGACAAAGAACTTGTACTGACCTCAGGACAAGAAGTTAGACAACTTAGACAGCCAGAGGGACAATGGACATAACGTGGAGTTTGTACGTAGCTGTTACGTACCAGAAAGGTGTGAGGGTCAATGAAATAGATGTACACAGAACAACACTGATCTTTGAATGCAGTGTTGAGCAATAAAAAAGGAAAAAACTGTAACGTTTATAGGATAATAGGACTTATGTAAAGTAAAACCTCACACACACACAACACTACTTAAAGGAATACTTTCAAAGTATTCAAAACATACCAAATACATGCATGTTTTTGTGACAGGAAAGAGCAAGGGAAAGGGAATGGAAATGAGAAATAAACACACTAATCTGAAATGAGCTAAATTAAACAATGCTAAGCAACACTGGGGATGGCCTGACTCAGACTGAACATTATAGCGTGCTGTTCATAGGTACCCTGGCTAATTCAGTTATCTGCACTGTGGGTCCCCAGGGGGGGGGAATAAAAAGCACTGCTCAAATATTGTCAGAAAATACTGTGACAATGGTCATGGGAAACTGAAACACAATTATGAACAGCTGTAAGAGCATTTTCGTATCACTGGTTGAAAAAATGCCAAGTGAAAAGTGACAGAGAGAGAAAGCCTTCCCCTGAAGCTGGTACCCTGAATTTTGACTTCTAGCATCCTAGACTGTGAGAGTATAAAATTTTGTTTGTTAAAGCCATCCACTTGTGGTATTCCTGTTACAGAAGTGCTGAATAACTAAGACAAGTGTGATAATAAAGTCACGTATTGTGTTGTTGTTGGGTGCGGTCAAGTGGGTTCTGATTCTTAGTGCCCTATAGAACAGAGTAGGACTACACCATATGGTTTCCTAGACTGTAATCTTTATGGGAGCAGATCGCCAGGTCTTTTCTCCCTCAGAGCCGTTGGTGAATTCCAACCGCCAGCCTTTCAGTTAGCAGCTAAGCACTTAACTGTTGCACCCCCAAGGCTCCTTTATAAAGTCACATAAGACCTATTTTTAATACAGCAATGAAAAGTCACACAATTTAAGAGTTAACCAAAAAAACCAAACCAAGTGCCATCGAGTCAATTCCAACTCATAGCGACCCTATAGGACAGAGTAGAACTGCCCCATAGAGTTTCCAAGGAGCGCCTGGTGGATTCAAACTGCCAACCCTTTGGATAGCTGCCGTAGCACTTAACCACTACGCCACCAAGTTTTCCATAATTTAGGAGTTAGGAAACGGTTTTGTATCCCAGCTCCAATGCTTAATAGAAAGTTCTTATACTAGAGAACTTTCTCTATACTATACTGGAGACTAGAATAGGTGTGTGATCTTGGGCAAGCTACTTAACCTCAGGCTGTTCACTTTACTCATGAGTAAAATAGATCTAATAACAGGACTCGTTACAATTATTCTGAATATTAAATGAGTTAAAATTATGTAAAGCTCTCAATATATGTTAGCCACAGCTATGATAGGATTATAATTAGGCATTTACTGTTTCTTATAATCTAGATCTAAACCCTACATCTACAGCCAGAATGCTCCTTGGAAGCAAGGATGGTAAGACTTCATCTCACACACTTTGAAAGTGTTATCAGGAGGGACCAGTTCCTGGAAAAGGACATCATGCTTGGTAAAGTGGAGGGTCAACGAAAAAGAAGACCCTCAACAAGATGGACTGACACAGTGGCTGCAACAAAGGGCTCAAGCAAAACAACTACGGTAAGGATGGGGCAGGAGCAGACAGTGTCCCGTTCTGTTGTAGGCAGGGTCACCGTAAATTAGAACTGACTCAATCGCACCTAACAAGGACGACAACAACACCCTTAAAAACTTTTTTTTTTTTAATGTCTTTCAATTGAAAAGTAACTCAGGGACATACTGTTATTGTCAATAGGGTAAAGGTGACTCTCTTTCCTTCATCTTGAAAAGAAAACAAAGACAATGAGAAAAATAAGAAACAGGAAATGAAATTCCTTCATCTGTGAATGAGCAAATGACCCATAACCCTCAACCACAATGACTTAGGCAATGCTGCTGAAAGCAGAGAAAATCCTCTGAGAGGGACAACACCAAGAAAAGATGTCCGAGGAAGGGGGCAGAACACAGAGCCCCCCAGGAGGACTTCATGTCCGGGGGGGCAGGGCACAGAGTCCCCTCCGGAGGACTGTGGTGTCTGGGGAGGGCAGGACACAGAGCTCTCCAGGGGGACCTGGAGGTCTGACAGGTGTAGGGCACAGAGCTCCCCCAGGGGGACCTGGAGGTCTGACAGGTGCAGGGCACAGAGCTCCCCAGGGGGACCTGGACCTGCTGGGAGGCTCCGGGGAGAGCAGTGAAAGGAAATCACCACTGAGTGTTGAGGTCTGGGGGGGCCTAGAAGAGTCATATTCCTGAGAGAGTGTTGATGTGAAAACATTCCCAGAAAATGAACAGAAATCTAAGACACCTGCTTCCCAGCTCACTCCTTCCTGCTTCCTCTGAAAACCCCTTAGCAAACAGCTGATCCAAAAAGAATACACAGGCTCCAAGGTGAACAACAAACAGGCTCTGGCACGGAACCCTGCAGGGTAAGTGTACAAAATTGAAAGGAGCACAAGTAAGAACACAGGGTGACGACTGCCAAACAAAAAGACTGTGCCATGGAGAGTGAAAGTGTGAGTATTTCTCCCTGAGTTGACAAGAACGTACCTCTTTGAAACAACAATCCAAGGGGCAGCAATGCACAGGGAAGAAATGACAAACTGATACAAGTGAGCTGGCAAAGCTCACTCAGAAATGTAGATTAAAAGATCAAGACGCATATGATTATCACAAGGTGCCGTTGTTGTTGTTGTTAGGTACCTTCCGGTCAGTTCCGACTCATAGCGACCCCGTGTACAACAGAATGAAACACTGCCTGATCCTGCGCCAACCTTACAATCCTTGTTATGCTTGAGCCCATTGTTGCAGCCACCCTGTCAATCCACCTCATTGAGGAGCTTCCTCTTTTTTGCTAACCCTATACTTTACCAAGAATGGTGTCCTTTTTCAGGGACTGATCTCTCCTGACAACATGTTCAAAGTATGTAAAATCTAGTCCCACCATCCATGCTTCTAAGGAGCATTCTGGTTGTACTTCTTCCAAGACAGATTTTTTCGCCCTTTTGGCAGTCCATGGTGTATTCAAAATTCTTTATCAACACCATAATTCAAAGGCATCATTTTTTCTTCAGTCTTCCTTATATAGAATGGAATATGATTCAGCATGAAAATAAATGAGATATAAGCCATGAAAAGACATGGAGGAACCTTAAGTTCATATTGCTGGATGAAAGAAGCCAGTCTGCAAAGCCTACGTACTTTAGGATTTCAACTTTTTGACATTCTGGGAAAGGAAAACTATACATAGAGTAAAAAGATCAATGGTTGCCAGGGGGCCAGGGGAGGGGGAGGAGGCGTGAACAGGTGGAGCACACGGCACTTTTAGGGCAGTGACACCATTCTGTAGGATGCTGTAATGGTGGACATGTGATAGGTGTTTGTCAAAACCTGTAGCAAGATCCTTAATGAGATGGATTGACACAGTGGCTCTAACAATGGGCTCAAGCATAAGGATTGTGAGAATGGTAAAGGACTGGGCAGTGCTTTGTTCTATCATATACAGGGTTGCTATGAGTTGGAACTGACTTGATGACACCTAACAACAACAACATATCAACTCTATTCAGCCACACCTGTGGAAACTGAAGATCACTTACTAATCTGATGGGGAAAAAGAAGACAAACAAGTGACCCATAAGCTTAGATACTCATAAGTGCTACCTTAAAAACCACCAACAACTTTGTCACATGAAGCACATTTCAGGTTCCGACTATTAATGGATGTTTGCAACTGTTTCTTCTCATTTTGAGTTGTGCTACATCAGCAAATGAAGGCCCCAAAAGCTTTACTCCATCCACATCATTAAGGTCAACTCTACTTTGAGGAGGCAGCTCTTTCCCAGTCATCTTTTGAGTGCCTTCCAACCTGGGGGGGGGTCATCTTCCAGCACCGTATCAGACAATGTTCCACTGCTATTCACAAGGTTTTCACTGGCTGATTCTTCTCAGGAATAGTCTGCCAGGTCCTTCTTCCTGGTCTATCTTAGTCCTCCATGGGTGACCCTGCTGGTATTTGAATCACGGTGGCATAGCTTCCAGTATCACAGCAACACGCAAGCCCCCACAGTGTGAAAAACTGACAGACATGTGGGGGCAAGGTCCCATTAGCTGCTGCGAAAGGGACTAGGTGGGATGAAAATGCTGCTGGAGACACAGAAATCAGACTTCAGGTAAATGAGATCATGGAGGATAAATTCGAATATACAAAATTAAAATTATCAAACCACATGACAGTAAGCATCTTGAAAGTCTTATAGTCTGACCATTAATTTAATATTTTACTTTCTTTTATTGGAGATTTATGAAGAGCCTGGTATGGGTCAAACACTGCTAGTTGTGGGGACATCATTACATATTCTCAGTACAGTGGTGGATATACATTATTTCTAGTGGGAGGAATGGGAATCTCTAATTGAGATACCTGCACAGCACTATGGGGACACTGAGCTTGGAGATAATGGCTGGGGGCTTACGACTTTTGGTCAAGGGGTTGAGCATTTTCTGCTTTGGCAAGTCCATTGGGGAAGAACGTATCTTCTGAAGCAGCCCCTACCCTCTTTGGCCTGAATATGTTTATAGAAGATTTTCTCTTATGTTGAGTCAATTCTGTCTTTCCATCTCTGTCCAGTGACAGTTCTATTCATCATGCTCTTATGGAATATATTCAGTGTCTCTTCTATATAAAAGCCTTCTCATATTTAGCATTTCCCTTTCCAGTCTAAACACCCCCTCTCTAGTTCCTTCCAATGTGCTTCATGTGACAAAGTTGTTGGTGGTTTTTAAGGTAGCACTTATGAGTATCTAAGCTTATGGGTCACTTGTTTGTCTTCTTTTTCCCCATCAGATTAGTGAGTGATCTTCAGTTTCCACAGGTGTGGCTGAATAGAGTTGATATGTTGTTGTTGTTAGGTGTCATCAAGTCAGTTCCAACTCATAGCAACCCTGTATACAATAGAACAAAATACTGCCCAGTCCTTTACCATTCTCACAATCCTTATTATGCTTGAGCCCATTGTTAGAGCCACTGTGTCAATCCATCTCATTAAGGGTCTTGCTCTTTTTCTATGACCCTCTATTTTACCGGGCATGATGTCCTTCTCCAGGGACTGGTCTCTCCTATTAACATGTCCAAAGTACATGAGACGATGTCTTGTCATCCCTGCTTACGAGGAGCATTTGGGCTGTACTTCTTCCAAGAAAGATTTGTTCATTCTTTTGGGAATCCACAATATATTCAATATTCTACATAAACACCGTAATTCAAAGGTATCAATTCTTCATCAGTCTTCCTTATTCATTGTTCAGCTTTCACGTGCATATGAGCAATTGAAAATACCAGGGCTTGGGGTAGGTGCACCTAACATCTTTGCTTTTTAAGACTCTAAGAGGTCTTTTGCACCAGATTTGCCTAAAGCAATAAGTCATTTAATTTCTTGACTGCTGCTTGCATGGGCATTGATTGTGTTTCCAAGAAAATGAAGTCCTCTACAACTTCAGTATTTTCTCTGTTTATCATAATGTTATTGGTCCAGTTGTGAGGATTCTTGCTTTGTTTATGTTGAGGTGTAATCCATTCTGAAGGTTGTAGTCTTTGATCTTCATCAGTAAGTGCTTCAAGTTTTCTTCACTTTGAGCAAGCAAGGTTGTGTCATCTGCATAACGCAGATTGTAATGAGTCTTCCTCCAATCTGATGCCACGTTCTTCTTCATATAGTCCAGGATCTTGAATTATTTGCTCAACTTATAGATTGAATAAGTACAGTGAAAGTATACGACCCAGAAGCACACCTTTCCTGACTTTAAACTATGCAGTATTCCTATGTTCTGTTTGAATGACTGCCTCTTGATCCATATACAGATTCCATATGAGAACAATTAAGCATTCTGAGATTCCCATTCTCTGCAATGTTATCCATTATTTCTTATGATTAACACATTTGGATGCCTTTTTGTGGTCAATAAAACAGAGGTAAATGTCTTTCCAGTATTCTCTGCTTTCAGCCAAGATCCATCTGACATCAACAATGATATTCCTGGTTTCACATCCTCTTCTGGATCTGGCTTGAACTTCTGGCAGTTCCCTGTCCATGTACTGCTACAATCCTTTTAATGATTTTCAGCATAATTTTACTTGTGTGTAGTATTAATGATATTGTTCTATAATTTCTGCATTCTGTTGGATCACCTTCCTTTGGAATGGGCACAAATATGTATGACTTCTAGTTGGTTGCCAGGTAGCTGTCCTCCAAATTTCTTGGCATAGATGGTTGAGTACTTCCAGTTCTGCATCCATTTCTTGAGCCACCTCAACTGGTATTCCATCAATTCCTGGAATTTTGTTTTTCACCAATGTCTTTGTGCAGCTTGGACTTCTTCCTTCAGTACCATTGGTTCCTGATCACCTGCTACCTTCTGAAGTGGTTGAATATCGACCAGTTCTTTTTGGTGCAATGATGGTGTACATTTCTTCTATTTGCTTTTGATGTTTCCTGCATCATTCAATATTCTTGTTTCTAAAGAGCATTCTGGCAGTTCTTTCTCTAAGGCAGATCTGTTCATTCTCCTGGCAATACATGGTATATTCAATATTCTTCTTCAACACCATAATTCAAATGTATCAATTCTTCTTTGGTCTTTCTTATTCATTGTTCAGCTTTCCCATGCATATGAGGTGATTCCATACATGTGAGGCTATTGAAAACGCCATGCCCTAGGTCAGCACACCTTAGTCCTCAAAGTGACATCTTTGCTTTATAACACTTGAAAGAGATCTCTTGCAGATTTGCCCAATGCAACATGTCCTTTGATTTCTTGAGTGCTGCTTCCACTGGCATTTATTGAGGATACAAGTAAAATGAAATCCTTGACAACGTCAATATTTTCTCTGTATATCATGATGCTGCTTATTAGTGTAGTTGTAAAGATTTTTGTTTCCTTTATGATGAGGTGTAATGGTATAATTCATACTGAAGGCTGTACATAGTCTTTGATCTTCATCAATAAGTGCTTCAAGTCATCTCCATTTTCAATAGGCAAAGTTGTTTCGTCTACATATCGCAGGTTGTTGATGAGTTTTCTTCCAATCCTGATGCCATGTTCTTCTTATACAGTCCAGCTTCTCCAATTATTTGCTTAGCATTCAGATTGAATAATTATGGCAAAAGGATACAACCCTGACACACACCATTTCTTTTTTTTAACCATGTAGTATCCCCTTGTTTTCCTCAAACTACTGCCTCTTGGTCTGTGTACAGGCTCCTCATGAGCACAATTTAATGTTCTGTAATTTCCATTCTTGGCAACATTATTTATAACATGTTCTAAGCCACACAGTAAAAATACCATACAGATTACACCCTCGGGAACCCTATGGAGATGTTTTACTCTGTCCTAAATTGATGCTATGAGTTGGAATAAACTCGAGAACCTACAACAACAACAACAGGTAGCATTCCAGTTTTGCAAAAAAGGAAACAAAGTTCAAAGAGGCGAAATAACTTCCCCAAAGTGGCAGAATTTTAATTCAAATTTGTAACTCTGGCTCTAAGCTTCATACCAATAAGTTATGCTACTTCACACAAAAAAACGGGGTTCTTCTACTGAGAGAGGGGAAAAAAAACATTGCATTCTTATCAGATTTAGAAAGATGGAAACATCATATCATTAGTGACGTAAGACAGATGCCATTAGTTGGCAAAGTGGGATGCCAACTAAAATTAAATAATGCAATGAGTAGGGGCAAGTTTTTTTTTTTTCCTCAAAGTATTTAGGATCTCAGAGCAAATCATGAATCAAAATGCTTTATAAATAATGTTCTACATTCTACTTTGGTGAGTAGTGTCTAGGGTCTTAAAATCCTGTGAGTAGCTATCTAGGATACCCCACTGGTCTCACCCCTTCAGGAGCAAGGAAGAATGAAGAAAACTAAAGATACAGGGAAAAGATTAGTCCAAAGGTCTAATGAACCACATCTACCATGGCCTCCACCAGACTGAGTACAGTATAACCAGATGGTGCCTGGCTACCACCACTGACACAGATCACAATAGAGGGTCCTGGACAGAGCTGGAGAAAAATATAGAACAAAATTCTAACTCAAAAAGAAAGACCAGACTTGCTGGCCTGACAGAGACTGGAGAAACCCTGAGACTATGGCCCCCGGACACCCTTTCAGCTTAGTAGTGAAGTCACTTCTGAGGTTCAAACTTCAGCCAAAGAAAGGCTCATAAAACAAAACAAGACTAAAGGGGCACACCAGCCCAGAGGCAAGGACTACAAGGCAGGAGGGAACAGGAAAGCTGGTAATAGGGAACCCAAGGTTGAGAAGGGAGAATGTTGACATGTCGTGGGGTTGTTCACCAGTGTCATATAACAATATGTGTACTAACTGTTTAATGAGAAGCTAGTTTGTTCTGTAAACTTTCATCTAAAGTACAGTAAAAACAACAAAAATTCTTTATATTCAACAGCATTCAAACCCCACAAGAGTAATGCAATAAGTAGAAGAAGCCAGTGAATGAGGAAACGTAACATTTTAAAAAATGAGGGAAAAAAAAAAACTCCAAATACAGAGAGCAAAAATCCTGGCAAATAAGAACACTCAAGTTTAATCTGGGCAAAAAGACACAGAAGAAAACTTTGTAAAATAACTTGAAAAATATTGTCATAAGGAAGTCAGTTGGAGGCTACTAACTATGTGAGGATCGCCTCATGGAAGAACTGCTTAGGAATGAAAACAATATGCAGTCGACACCCAGGAAGATAACAATCCCAATTCACAAACACCCCACTGATTGAATGGGTCAGAACTACAAAAGTAGAAAGTGGCAGGTGCTAAGGGATTTGTTTTGTTGGGAGCCGCCCTTGACTTTGGCGACTCCATGCACAAGGGAATGAAACCCTGCCTGGTCCTGCTCCACCTCCACGATTGGTTGCAGATTGGACTATTGTGATCTGTAGGGTTTTCAGTGGCTGATTTTCAGAAGTAGATCACCAGGCGTTGCTTCTTGGTCCATCTTAGCCTGGAAGCTCCACTGAGAACTGTTCAGCATCACAGCAACACGCTAGCCTCCAGTGACAGACGGGTGGTAACTGCGCATGAGTTGCATTGGCTGGGATTCCAACCCATGGGCTCTGTTGCACAACGTCCTTTGCTACATGCCATTGACAAGGTAACTCCAAACGACCAGGTAACCACAGATAAGCTTTTTTTTTCATGCCCACAGTCTGCCAGCTATAGAAAACGATACTGAAGAGAACCATCATTGACCAGGTAAACCAGCACAGCCTGTCAAATGAAAGATAATTTGATTTCTGTAAGGGGAAACTTAGAAAATCTAATTGCTTAGAATTATTTAAATTGTTTATAATTCTTTTAAAGGAAAACGAGAGGTGTCCATAAGTATGCTTACAAAAGGAAAGCAGTGGATATACTGTTTCAAACAGGTACAAAGAAGTTTCACAACAAAATCTGGGATCTGATTGTAAACAGTATAATTTCCAGGGATTAATGCATTAAAATCATAATAAAATGTGTAAAATTATACAAATTAAGAACAGGATAAACATGTCTAAATGAGTATTAGAATTATGGAATATTATAAATACTGGGGGTTCCTGGATGGTGCAAACAGTTAAGCTCTTATCTACTAACCTAAAGGTTGGTGGTTCAAGTCCACCCAAAGGCGCTGCAGAAGGAAGGCCTGGCTATCTACTTCCAAAAAGCAGCCACTGAAAACAAAACAAAACCCTGTGGAACACAGTTCTGTTCTGATACACATGGGTATGCCATGAGTCAGAGTTGTCTCCATGGTAACTAGTATGTAAATTATATTAAGACCTTTAATTCATGAGTTTGGTGTATCTCTTCCATTTATTTAAAACTGTTTCAGTGTACAGGGCTTTCACACACGTTGTTAAACATAAGCCTATTTTTTTCTGCTCAAAATCTTTTACTGATAGGCTGTACATTTGGATGCCTTCTACAAGGCTGGAGACCTACAGGGCAGAAAGGAGATGAGGAGAACAGTGGGCAGGGTCATAACTGTGAGCTGGAGACTGGCGTACACTGGGCACTCTGCTCAAAGCAAGTAAATAACATCAGATATTATTGTTGTTAGGTGCCATTGAGTTGTTTCCGACTCATAAGGACCCTATGTACAACATTGTCTGGTCCTGCGCCATCCTCACAATGGTTGTTATGTTTGAGCCCATTGTTGCAGCCACTGTGTCAATTCATCTTGTTGAAGGTCTTCCTCTTTTCCACTGACCCTGTATGTTACCAAGCATGACATTCTCCAGGGGCTGGTCCCTCCTGATAACACGTCCAAAGTACATGAGACGAAGTCTCTCCATCCTTGCTTCTAAGAAGGATTCTGGCTGTACTTCTTCCGAGACAGATTTGTTTAAAAAAAACAAAAAGGAAGAAATAATAAATAAAAATATTGCTCATTAGGTCTCCATCTTATACTTTTACAATTTTTTATGAATTCTTTTTTTAATAATATTTTATTCTGTTTTCAGTGATTCCTTAGCTTTTTATACTAAATGCTAGTGGAAAATGCTTGAGCATGTAGCTAAAACCCACAGGTCCTTTGGAAAGTGAGGACTTGGCCAGTGGGTGGCAGCGTCTGCTTGTCTGCAACTCCAGGTGCTCCTTGAAGCCAGTGTTAGAACAGCGTGTTCACTTCACATACGTATCTTTTTAGAGTCAAAATATCCAAGAACTGTGTTTTCAAATATGGTCCTAAAGTTGTCATTTGCAATAGCTCTGTACTCATTGAGAATCAAAGAAAGAAATAACGATCAAACTATAAATAAAATTGCATGGGACTTTTCCCCCTGACTCCCTTTCATTCCTTTCTCAAGCATTCTCAGAGTAGAGTACTGGGCTGAGCTGAGCAAGTCCTGGAACTCCCTCCCTGCTTGCCCAAATTCTTCCATTCCTCTGCACCTAGGCCCTTACTCCATTCTGCTCATGACACGTTCCCAGCAACAGCTAGCCCCCAATATCTCACTCATCTGAACCCTTACGGCACTTATGAGAGGAGCACTGGGCTGGCCCTGAAGTGTCCTCACTGTTGTGTTCTCATTTTCCTCGTTGTATGTGTTCACCTTGCTTCCCCCAACTTGCTTGTGAATTCTGAGTCTCAGAAAGTGATTTGCATGTTTCTATAAACCCATGCTACTTTACTACAATTGTACAATGTTAAGTATAATGTAGATGCTTATTGTTCCTGTTAGGTGGCGGCAAGTCGGTTCCGACTCACAGCAGCCCTGTGTACAACAGAACGAAACACTGCCCAGTCCAGAGCCATCCCCACAATCATTTTTATGCTTGAGCCCATTGTTGCAGTCACTGTGTCGATCCATCTCATTGAGGGCCTTCCTGTTTTTTGCTGGCCCTCTGCTTTACCAAGCATGACGTCCTTCTCCAGGGACTGATCCCTCCTGATAACATGTCCAAAGTACGTGAGATGAAGTCTGGCAATTCTCCCTTCTAAGGAGCATTCTTGCTGTACTTCTTCTGCAACAGATTTGTCTGTTCTTTTGGCAGTCCGTGGTATATTCAATATTCTTCGCCAACACCACAATTCAAAGACTTCAATTCTTCTTTGGTCTTCTTTATTCATTGTCCAGCTTTTGCATGCTTATGAGGTGATTGGAAATACCAGGCTTGGGTCAGGCGCAACTTAGTCCTCAAAGTGGCATCTTAGCTTTTTAACACTTTAAAGAGGTCTTTTGTAGTAGATTTGCCAATATGTCATTGGATTTTAACTGCTGCTTCTGTGGTAATTGATTGTGATCCAAGTACAATGAAATACTTGACAACTTCAACCTTTTCTGCATTTATTGTGATGTTGCTTATTGGTCCAATTTCGAGGATTTTTGTTCCTTTATGTTGAGGTGTAATCCATACTGAAGGGTATAGTCTTTGATCTTCAATAAGTGTTTTAAATTCTCTTTACTTGCAGCAAGCAATTGAAGAAAGAACTGATTCAAGCCTTGAGTTGCAATATTGAAGGATTCGATGGGCAAAAAATTGAAAGAAGCAGAAAGCATCTAAAGGAGATGGTTACTACGCATCTATAAAGCAACACATAATTAAATACATCCACATAAAAACATGTCTGAGATGAATTTATTGGCAGTAACGAGAGACAAGGAACCGGTGGTGGTATGGTTAAATGCATGGCTGCTAACAGAAAGGCTGGCAGTTAGAACCCGCTCAGCAGCTCCAAGGAAGAAAGACCTGGGAGTCTGCTCCCATAATGATCACAGCCTAGAAAACCCTGTGGGGCAGTTCTACTCTGTCGCAGGGCTGGTTGAGTCAGAACAGACTCCAAGCAGCCAGCAGCAAGCGAGAGACAGAGAGTCAGGTCTGTGGACCTCTCGTGCTGGGGCGTCCAGTGTTTCACAGGAGAAACGGAAGACTCAATGCGATTCTCGGGAGCTTAAGATTGGGGTGTAAAAGCCTAATTCAGTATCTGTGTTGTACATGTATCACATATACAGCATACATATTGTAATTTTCTCAATATATCTGACACTTTTTAAAAATATAGAATCAACTTCTGGGGTACGGAGGTACACAAAATTGTTTAAAAATGGGAATTCAAAATACAGAAACCATTTTTAAATCATTCCATTTGGTATTTGGAACACTTGTCTTTTATTTGTTTACTTAGTCTCTGGAAGTGAAAGGACAGTCTGCATGCCTCCAGCGCCCACCTTCCATGCTCTTTAATTTGGGAACATGACCACAGAACATGCATTTACAGAGCTTCCGTTTGCTGTCAAGTAAAATTTGGAACAAAATATCTAAAACCGAAAGTGCCCTGTACAGTCAGATGACAATGAATAGCGGGTCACACGCTTAACTGATTAAAATTGGTCTCAATTTTTCACAGCCAAAGCAAGTGTTTAGATATTCTTAAACAATTCTCCTGTATTTATAATCAGCTCAGGGTAACAGTTTCCCCTGACGCTAACCTGTTGCCGTTGAGTCGATTCTGACTCATAGTGACCCTATAGGAGAGAGTAGAATTGCCTCATAGGGTTTCCAAGGAGTGGCTGGTGAATTGGAACTGCAGACAAACTCTTAACCACTGTCCACCAGGGCTCTGTTACTCTCAAGCACAGGGCACTCCCCTGTCATACAGGACAGTGGTTCTTAAAGGAATATTACACCAACACCCTAGTGCAGAGACAACTGCAAGAAAGGGGTAGAGTTTCCATCTGGAGCTGGGCATTTTGCATAATATAATTGAACTGGATCCCTCCTGGGCCTGATCCCAGAATAAAGATTGGCCTACAGGAAGACAACCCCCCCCCCCCGCCCCAGCCCCATGCGGCAAAGGAAAGAGCCATTGAGCTGGACATGAACTGCTTTCAATATGGCCAGTAACTGTTATCCCACTGTTTGTGTGTTTTGTTTTTTGGAAATGCAAAATTTATTAACCCCATGAGAGTCTTTGCCTATTTTTATGCTCCAGATATGATTTAAGTTCTTGTTTGGGGCATGAAAAGAGAGGGGACCTTCCCGCAAGGCATATCCACTATAATTCCATTTGCCTGATGGAGTAGACCAGCTCACGGTAGTCCCTTAAACCATGTTAAACCCTCCAATTAATTAAATTGTTTGGATTAAATAGGACAGCCAAGCAGAGCTCTTGGAGACTATCTAATAATACTGTGAAAACTTCAAAGATCTGTGATTGTTTTATAAATTATGTGAAAATATGAAAGAAGGTTAACCTAATCTTCCAACCCAAATGAAAATACACGATACTTGTGTCCACTGAGAGCTAAAGGCTGCCAAACAATGTTTTTAGGAACCTCTGGGAAGTGACTTCACTAATCACTGTTCCTGTGGCAATTAAGAATGCCTAATTGAAGATCCCATTAGCTGAACAACATTGCCTCTCGGGAACTTGTGGGACGGCGGATTAACTCCATGCTCTTCTGGACGTGGGTGTGATGGTTGTTACTGGACAGCACAGGCCATTTTCTCTAGATGGGCTGCACAGAGACTTTGCTCATCACAAAAACTAAAGGAGGTGTCTCTACTGTGGCTGATCAGAATTCCCAAACATTAGTAGAACACCTGGTGGCAACTCCTCCAATCTTGACTCCAGAAAGCACTCAGCTCTTTAGGAGAGGTGGCCTTTGACAATTATGGAATTCTTCTTTGATGTATTATGTACTTTTTTTTTTTTTTTTTGGACATCTTCTATGTAGCCATGAACATTGTCCACTTACCAAGAGTCATGAAGATAACACAGGACTGGGCAATGTTTTGTTCTCTTCTACCTGGGGTCACCATGAGTCAGAACCAACTCAACTAATAACAGTAACACATGGCCGCACTCTGCTAAATGCTGGAAGAAAAGATGTCTGAGCTGAGACGTGAAGGATAAGATAAAACTAGCCAGATTAAGAAGCTTGGAGTTCATCCAAAGGGGAGCTGGGAGCCACTTAGGAAATTTAAACATGGCGGAGATAGAATCACGTTTGGATTTCGTGGCAGGAGGTGGGGCCAGACGTTTGGGCGACAGGCAGTGGGGATTCCAAATGGGGATGGAAATAACGCTTGCAGGGTTAAGAGGCTCAGAGAGTAGAATTGGCTGGACTTAACGACGGCTTTAGGGCTGATATGAGTGGGATTCGCCTCAGCGCAATGGGTTTGGTTATTTTTAGTTTTAGTGACTGCTTCGATGTGAGTGTCCAGGTAAGTGGGGAAAGAGAAGCTGACATGGTGGGTTTCCAAAACCAAAGGCAGTTCTTATTTCTGACTTTAGTGAAAAGTTCTATACACAAAACCTGCTTTTCTTACAGAATTAAACCTTGCCTAGGAGGCCTGGTGGCACAGTGGTTAAGCTCTCGGCTGTGAACTGAAAAGCTGGTGGTTAGAACTCACCTAGCAGCTCTGCTGGAGAAAGGCCTGGCAATCTGCTCCCGTAAAGATTACAGCCAAGAAAACCCTATGGGGCAGTTCTACTCTGTAACACAGGGGTTGCCAAGAGTTGGAAGGGACTCAAGGGCACATGATGACATGTGTCCGGTAGGTGGCAGTCTAAGCCTGCAGAGGGTGCTGTTATGCTGGGGGATAAGGCTTATTTCCTGAGGGTTGTGTTTGTGGGCGCAGCCTGAGTGCACTTACCGGCTGGGGGCGTCCTGCCCTCAATCCCACTCAGCTGTGGCATTGTTCTTCTGCCAGCTGGACTCTCTAACCAGCTATTATTCTCCAAGATATTATTACCAGGTGGCAGTTGCCTTCAGCGCAGGAGAACATTGCTCATGAGGCTGTCCAAGTTACTTACAAGGGAAGGAGGCTTCCGCCTTTTCTGAGACAGCAGCTTTCTTCACAATCTTCGCTGCAGGCGTGAACTGCACAGGTTTCCAACGTCTCCGAGTTTTCCACTGCCTGAACCCAGAGAAGTCCTCCTGGTCTCAGAATCAACTTTTAACAATGACCCCACAAAGAACAAGAAGGAAAAGGATAAATGGATTGATAATTTTAGGGTGGAGAAGGCATGACCCAAACCCCAGAAGACATAAAGGGAAATACTGACAGCTTTTACTACCGAAAAATAAAAATGTCTGGACAGGAAAGGCTCATAAACAAAGTCAAAATGTAAACATCAAAGTAGTAAAGGATATTTCTAACACATGTGAAAAATAATGATCCTAAAACACACACATCAATAAAAAGTGATATACTGAAAAATAGGTAAAGGATATGAAGATATATTTTCCCAAAGAAAAACACCAAAAACTATACTCAACCTCACTGATGATTAAGGATTGTTCGTTAAAACAAGGGCCTATCAATTTTCACTGACTAGCTGATAACAATTTAAAAGCTTTCCCGTGTTTGTGAGTGTATGTGAAAACTGGCTTTCTCATTTGCCCTTGGTGAAAGTGTAAAGTGGCATAACTTCTGGAAGTCAGTTTGGCAATATGTATAAATATTATAGGTGCTTTTGCTATTCGACTCAGGAATCTTAGCCCATTTGCACAGCAATATTCCTTGCAAAATTTATTTGGAATAACAACAATAATAACTACAAAATAGAAAATCAAAAGTTCTACATTGTATAAAATTGGATAATGATAAAGTAACCCACTAAAAAAAATCCACTGCTTTTTTTTTTTTTTTAAATGGGTTACTTTATCATTATCCAATTTTAGGATAACAAAATTCTGTGTGCCAAGAGAGAGAACGGGTTGGCTTTATTTGTTCAGAAAGTATAAATGCCTGAGGTTCATTAAGTGAAAACGTAAGTAGCGAACAGTACTGATGACCACAGCAGCCAGGAGCTGCTTAGCCATCATCAAACAAAGCCTTCAGCTATAGCGCTGGGTGTGGCTCAGTCGGGAGCTGCTCAGACCCAGGGAATCTGTCGCTCTTTTCCATTGTTCTCAAAGCACTGGGTGTGGCTCAAGCCAGTCAAACCCAGTTTAGTAGCCTACATGCCACAGAAAAAATCCAATTTGTCTTCCTGCACCTGCATGCCCTGATATCCTATGTAGTCCATAATGTTTGCATGTATTTCCTTGTGAGGGATGGTATAAAAGGTTCTGCCCCGCTTTGATCAGAGAGCTTGATTTGAGGTGCACACCTTCTTGCTCCTTGCCTGCAGGCTTGAAGTAAATGCCCCTCCTCCCTCCTTACCTGGGTGTGTCTTTATGGATGAGAAGCTGCAGTGAGCAGAACCAGCTTTAAGTAACAGTACCTATGTTTTCTATGTGTATTGTTTTATATGCATATAATATTTTCTATATGTTAGAATATGCAGAAGGAAAGTATTTGGAAGACTATATACCAAACTTCTAACTGTAGCTAAAAAAAAATACAAATAAAACTCTCTCCAGCAGCAGAAAGCCCAGTACTAAGGGTCCCTCTTGTTTCTCTTCTGCCATCTAAACCATCTATTCACATGAGCAGAAATATCTTTTTGTCTGCTTTATTAAGTGTTATGAGCAGTATATGCTAGAGTCTATCCTAAATTTTGGACACTGTACTGTTGTTGGGTGCCATTGTGTTGATTCTGACTCAAAGCGACCCCATGTGACAGAATAGAACTGCCCCATAGGGTTTCCTAGGTTGCAATCTTTGTGGAAGTAGATCACCTGGTCTTTTCTCCCACGGAGCTGCTGGATAGGTTTGAACCACCAATCTTTAGTTCAGCAGCCCAGTGTTTCATCTCGTGCCACCTGGGCTCTTTTTGAACACTGTAAGCCTGATTAATTTGCAGGGTTTTACTAAAGGTGATTTAGGGCTGGGGAGAGAAATGGTGCAGTGTATTATTGACACATCAAATGAGCTAAGCCTGGGTCTGAGTCCCTGTTCCTCTACTTTATTACTGGTGTTCTCCTGTGATGTGGGCAGGATTCTATCCTACTTTCTCCAGCTACAACACAAGGGGCAGTAATAAGGCTTCAGTGGCAAATAAATAAGCTAATGCATATAAAGTAATCAGCACAGCTTCTAAATAAGTGTCAGAAGAGACTCGAAAACTGGCTCTTGAATGTCGAGTAGCTAAAGCAAAATGAAAAAATGAAAAAGTAAAAGAGCTGAACAGAAGATTTCAACGCATCGCTCAAGAAGAGAAAGTATTATGATGACATATGCAAAGAGCTGGAGATAGAAAACCAAAAGGGAAGAACAAGCTCACCATTTCTCAAGCTGAAAGAACTGAAGAAAAAGTTTAAGCCTCAAGTTGCAATACTGAAGGATTCTACAGGGATAATATTAAATGATACAGGAAGCATCAAAAAGAAGATGGAAGGAATACAAAGAGTCACTATACCAAAAAGAATTGCTCGAAGTTCAGCCATTTCAGGGATGGTAACATATGATCACCAACTGACTGTACTGAAGGAAGACGTCCGAGCTGCTCTGAAGGCATTGGTGAAAAACAAGGCTCCGGAAAATAACAGAATATCAACTGAGATGTTTCAACAAATGGATGCGGCACTAGAATTGCTCACTCGTCTATGCCAAGAAATTTGGAAGACAGCTACCTGGCCAACCAACTGGAAGAGATCCATATTTATACCTATTCCTAGAAGGGTGATCTAGCTGAATGTGGAAATTATCAAACAATATTATTAATATCAGGTGCAAGCAAAATTTTGGAGAAGATCTCTCAAAAGCAGCTACAGCAGTATATGAACAGGAAACTGCCATAAGTTCAAGCCGGATTCAAAAGAGGAAGTGGAACCAGGGATAACATTGCTGATGTCATATGGGTTGCAGTTGAAAGCAGAGAATACCAGAAGAATGTTTACCCATGTTTTATTGACTACACAAATGCATTCGATTGTATAGATCATAGCAAATTATGGATAATATTGCAGAGAATAAGAACTTTGAAACACTTAATAGTGCTCATGAGGAATCTGTACATGGATCAAGAGGCAGTGGTTCAAACAGAACAATAAGATATTGCATGATTTAAAGTCAGGAAAGGTGTATATCAGGGTTGTATCCTTTCACCATACTTATTCAATCTGCATGGTGAGCAAACAATCCAGGAACCTGGACTATATGAAGGAGAACAGAGTATCAGGATTGGAGGAAGACTCATTAACAACCTGTGATAGGCAGATGACAAAACTTTGCTTGCTAAAAGTGCAGAGGACTTGAAGCACTTACTGATGAAGATCGAAGACCACAGGCTTCAGTATGGATTACACTTCAACATAAAGAAAACAAAAATCCTCACAACTGGACCAGTAAACAACGTCATAATAAACACAGAAAAGATTGAGGTTGTCAAGGATTTCATTTTACTTGGATCCACAATCAACATCCATAGAAGCCGCAGTCAAGAAATCAAAAGACGCATTGCAGTGGGCAAATTGGCAGCAAGAGGTCTCTTTAAGCTATTAAAAAGCAAAGATTCCACCTTGAGGACTAAGGTGCACTTGACCTAAGTCATGGTGTTTTCAATCAGCTCATATGCATGCAAAAACCGGACAATGACTAAGGAAGACTGAAGAAGAATGGATGCCTTTGAATTATGGTGTTGGCAAAGAATATTGAATATACCATGGACTGCCAAAAAAATTTGTCTTTGAAGAAGTACAACCAGGAGAGGCAGGGCAAGGTGGCAGAGTAGTCAGACACTTCCAGTGAGCCCTCTTACAACAAAGACCAAAAAAAAAAAAGTGAAAAGATTATATATATGACAAGCTAGGAGCCCTGAACATCAAACGCAAAGTTAGAAAATGGACTGAGTGGAAGGGGAGGGAGAGGCAGTTCAGAAGCAGCGAGGAGTTGCTGGACTTAACTCAGGGGGAACCCTCAAGCAAGATCTCTTGGAGCAACCACGGCAGGGCTGGCGATAGCCTTCGAGACATGGCTTCCTCAGGGAGAAATAGCAAGCTGCACAGCCTATTCATTCTTCCAGAACCAGAGAAGGATGGAGCTCTCAGCAAAAGCTAAGTACTTGTGTTCATTTTATTGTGTTCCCAGCCCCAAAGCCAGCTTCAGTGGCTGTTGACCTCCCTGGGCCTGAGATAGGTCCTGCTGTGTGCTCTGAGCCATTGTCCTGGCCTTGGAGAAGGAATAAATTAACAGTTGGTGGGAAAAGATAATCTGCCAGTTCCACTAAGCTGGGTAGCTCAGGACAGAAGCAGCTACTGTCCAAGATTTTGAATACCTTTCACCCCTAAATGGACCTGTGTGGGCCCATTTCAGGAGAATAGGCCCTTGTTGGCAGACTGCAACAATTTCAGCTCTGCAGTGGAGAGGTGGGTTTTGATGTTTGACACCCCTTTGCTAGTAAACAGGGCCCTCACCACCCACATCAGGGGCCTAAGGACTGGTGGCTCCACCCATGTCAACTAGCCACCTGCAACAGGGGTCCAAAGATAAGTGGTACCTCCCAGTCCTTACAATGAAAAGCATTGGGAGCCCGTGGTCTGGCTGCACAACACTCCCACCCGCTCACTCTAGGGAACAGGGACACACTTTCCTCACAGACTCGGGGGACTGTTGTCAGCCACCTGCCTTGTTTAGGGCATGACCCCCTGCTACAACCAGCTACCTGTGCCTACACCAATCACCCTTGCCCCTCTAAGACTGTAGGACGGAGCCTGTACCATGCACTTGATGACCAACCACCTGGACACCTAAGCTGAATCCATACAAGAAAAGTGAGCAGACTCCTAGGCTCATACAACTGGTAACGGCACTAGCCATCTGATGACAGGACATTAGAGCTTCAAAATGAAAATAATCAGGCTAGCTCACTCAAGCAGCCTATTTGGGCGTATCAAAGCAAAACAAAGCAAGAAGTTACAATATAGTAAACCAAACCAAAACCAAACCAAGTGCCGTTGAGTTGATTCTGACTCATAGCAACCCTATAGGACAGAGTAGAACTGCCCCATAGAGTTTCCAAGGAGCGCATGGTGGATCTGAACTGCTGACCCTTTGGTTAGCAGCTGTAACACTTAACCACTATGGCACCAGGGTTTTCTAGCATACAGTAGGCAAACATAAAATAAATTAATGCAATAACTTACAGATGGCTCAAAGACAACAACAACAACAAAAGACAACAGTCAATATCAAATCACATAAAGAAGCAGACCATGATCGCTTCAACAAGCTCTCAAAACAAAGAATCAAGGAATCTTTCAGATGAAGGTGTCTTCTTGGAATTACCAGATGTAGAATACAAAAGATTAATATACAGAACGCTTCAAGACATCAGGAACAGTATCAGGCAAAATGCAGAACAAGCCAAGGAACACACTGATAAAACAACTGAAGAAATTAAAAATGTTATTCAAGAACATAATGAAAATTTTAATAGGCTGCAAGAATACATAGAGAGACAGCAATCAAAAATTCAGAAGATTAAAAATAAAATTAGAGGATTAGATAACTCAATAGAAAGTCAGAGGAGCAGAATTGAGGAAATGGAAGGCAGAGATTAAAGATAAAACACTTGACACCAATATATTTGAAGAAAAATCAGATAAAAGAATTTTTTTAAATGAAGAAAATCTAAGAATCATGTGGGACTCTATCAAGAGAAATAACCCACGAGTGGTTGAAGTACCAGAACAGGGAGTGATAACAGAAAATACAGAGAGAATTGTTGAAGATTTATTGGCAGAAAACTTCCCTGATATCATGAAAGATGAGAAGATATCAACCCAAGATGCCCATCGAATGACACATAAGGTAGATCTCAAAAGAAAGTCACCAAGACATATTATAATCAAACTTTCCAAAACCAAAGATGAAGAGAATTTTAAGAGCAGTGAGGGATAAACGAAAAGTTACCTACAAAGAAGAGTCAACAAGAATAAGCTCAGATGACTTGGCAGAAACCATGCAGGCAAGAAGGCAATGGGATGACTTATATAAAACAATGAAGGAAAAAAATTGCCAACCAAGAATCATAAATCCAGCAAAACTGTCTCTCGAATATGGAGGAGAAATTTGGACATTTCCAAATAAGCAGAAGTTTAGGGAATTTGTAAAAACCAAACCAAAAGTACAAGAAATACTAAAGGGAATTCTCTGGTTAGAAAATCAATATTAACAGATATCAGCCCAAGACTTCAACACAGGACAGAGCAACTAGATGTCAAACCAGCTAGGGAAATTATAAAAATAAATCAAGATTAAAAAACTGCTCAAAACAGGAAAACAGCGATGTCATTATGTAAAAGATGACAATATTAAAACAATAAAGAGGGACTAAAAAATATAGTCATAGATCTTTCATGTAGAGAAGAAGTCAAGGTGATATAAAAAAATAAAAGTCAAGTTTAAACTTAGGAAATAGGGGTAAATATTAAGGTATCCACAAAGGAGACTAGCAATCCTACTCAACAAAATAAAATAAAAGAAAAAAAAAAGAGACAGCAAAAACAGAATCAACAACAATGAATAAAAGGAAAAGACAATATATAAACTACTCAGCACAAAAAATTAATTGGGAAAAAGAAACTGTCAACAACAAACAAAAAAAGATAGAAAAAGGCAGCACTAAGCTCATAAAAAAAAAAGCTCATACCTATCCATAATTACGCCGAATGTAAATGGACTAAATGCAACAATAAAGAGACAGAGAGTGGAACAATGGACTAAAAAAAAAGATCCGTCTATATCCTGCCTACAAGAGACACACCTTAGACTCACAGACACAAACAAAGTAAAATTCAAAGAATAGAAAAAAATACATCAAGCAAAGAAGTATCAAAAAAGAGCAGGTGTAGCAATATCGATTTCTGACAAAACAGACTTTAAAGTTAAATCCACCACAAAGGATAATGAAGTACACTATGTAATGATTAAAGGGACAATATACCAGGAGGCTATAACCATATTAAATATTTACTCACCCAGTGACAGGGCTTCAAGATACATAAAACAAACTCTAACAGCATTGAAAAGTGAGATGGACAGGTCCACAATAATAGTAGGAGACATCGACACACCACTTTTGGTGAAGGACTGACCATCCAGAAAGAAGCTCAGTAAAGACCCAGAAGATCTAAATGCCACAATCAACCTACTTGACCCCATAGACATATACAGAACACTCCACCCAACAGCAGCCTAGTATACTTTCTTTTCCAGGACACATGGAACATTTTCTAGAATAGACCTCATATTAGGTCATAAAGCAAGCCTTAGCAGAATCCAGAACACTGAAATATTACAAAGCATCTTCCTTGACCATGTGGCCATAAAAATAGAAATCAATAACAGAAAAAGTGGGGAAAAGAAATCAAACATTTGGAAAATGAACAATACCCTGCTCAAAAAGGACTGGATTATAGAGGACATTAAGGATGGAATAAAGAAATTCATAGAATCCAATGAGCATGAAAACACTTCCTATCAGAGCGTTTGGGACACAGTGAAAACAGTGCTTAGAGGTCAATTTATGTCAATAAATGCACACATCCAAAAAGAAGAAAGGGCCAAAATCAAAGAATTATCTCCACAACATGAACAAATAGAAAGAGAGCAACAGAAGAAAGAAAATAATAAAAATCAGAGCAGAATTAAATGAAATAGAGAATAGAAAAACAATTGAAAGAGTTAACAAGACCAAAAGCTGGTTCTTGGAAAAAATTAACAAAATTGATAACCATTGGCCAAATCAATAAAAGAAAAACAAGAGAGGAAGCAAATAACCCGAATAAGAAATGAGATGGACGAAATTACAACAGACCCAACTGAAATTAAAAGAAGACCATATGAGATTACTATGAAAAATTGTACTCTAACAAATTTGAAAACCTAGAAGAAATGGATGAATTCCTAGAAGCACACTACATACCTAAACTAACACAAAAAGAGGCAGAACAACTAAATAGACCCATAACAAAAGAAGAGATTGAAAAGGTAATCAAAAAACTCCCAACAAATAAAAGCCCTGGCCCAGATGGCTTCACTGCCGAGTTCTACCAAACTTTCAGAGAAGAATTAACACCATTACTACTAAATGTATTTCAGAGCATAGAAAAGGATGGAATACTCCCAAACTCACTCTATGAAGCCAGCATATCCCTGATACCAAAACCAGGTAAAAACACCACAAAAAAAGAAAATTACAGACCTATATCTCTCATGAACTTAGATGCAAAAACCCTCAACAAAATTCTAGCCAATAGAATTCAACAATATATCAAAAAAATAATTCGTCATGACCAAGTGGGATTCATACTAGGTATGCAGGGATGGTTCAACCTTAGAAAAACAATTAATGTAATCCATCATATAAATAAAACAAAAGACAAGAACCACATGATCTTATCCATTGATGCAGAAAAGGTATTTGACAAAGTCCAACATCCATTCATGACAATAACTCTTTGCAAAATAGGAATCCAGGGAAAATTCCTCAAAATAATAAAGGACATTTATACAATGCCAACAGCCAATATCGTCCTAAATGAAGAGAGTTTGAAAGCATTCCTCTTGAGAATGGGAACCAGACAAGGATGCCCTTTATCACCACTCTTATTCAAATTGTGCTGGAGGTTCTAGCCAGAGCAATTAAGTTAGATAAAGAAATAAAGGGCATCCACATTAGTAAGGAAGAAGTGAAAGTATCTCTATTTGCAGATGACATGATCTTATACACAGAAAACCCTGAAGAACCCTCAAGAAAGCTACTGAAACTAATAGAAGAGTTCAGCAGAGTATCAGAATACAAGATAAACATACAAAAATCAGTTGGATTCCTCTACACTAACAAAGACAGCATTAAAGGGGTAATCACCCAATCAATACCATTTACAGTAGCCTCCAAGAAGATAAAATACTTAGGAAAAAATCTTACCAGAGACATAAAAGACCTATACAAAGAAAACTACAAGACACTACAGCAAGAAAACAAAGAGACCTACCTAAGAAGAAAAACATACCTTGTTCATGGATAGGAAGACTCAACATTTTAAAAATGTCTATTCTACCAAAGGAAGCCCTGGTGGTGTAGTGGTTAAGTGCTATGCCTGCTAACCAAAGGGTCGACAGTTCGAATCTGCCAGGCACTCCTTGGAAACTCTGTGGGGCCATTCTACTCTGTCCTATACAGTTACTATGAGTCAGAATCGACTCAACGGCTCTTGGATTTTATTCTACCAGAAATGATCTATAGACACAGTCCAATTCTGATCCATTTTCCAATGACATTTTTTAATGAGATGTGGAAACAAATCACCAACTTCATATGGAAGGGTCCCAGAGAAGTAAGGCATTATTGACAAAGAAGAACAAAGTGGGAGGCTTCACACTACCTGATTTTAGAACCTATTATACTGCCACAGTAGTCAAAACAGCCTGGTACTGGTACAACAACAGATACATCGACCAATAGAACAGAATTGAGAATCCAGACATAAATCCATCCACATATGAGCAGCTGATATTTGATGAAGTCCCAAAGTCAGTTAAATGGGGAAAAGTCTTTTTAACAAATGGTGCTGGCATAACTGGACACTCATCTGCAAGAATTGAAACAAGACTCATATGTCACACCATGCACAAAAACTAACTCAAAATGGTTCAAAGACCTAAATATAAAATCTAGAATGATAAAGTTCATGGAAGAAAAAACAGGGACAACGTTAGAAGCCCTAATACATGGCATAAACAGTATACAAAACATTACTAACAATGCACAAACACCAGAAGGTAAACTAAATAACTGGGAGCTCCTAAAAATCAAACACCAATGCTCATCCAAAGACTTCACCAAAAGAGTAAAAAGATTACCTACAGACTGGGAAAAATTTGTTAGCCATAACAGAAGAAGAATTGACACCTTTGAGTTCTGGTGTTGGTGAAGAATATTGAATATACCATGGACTGCCAAAAGACGAACAAATCTGTCTTGGAAGATGTACAACCAGAATACGCCTTAGAAGCAAGGATGGCAAGCCTGTGTGTTACATACTTTGGACATGTTGTCAGGAGGGATTAGTCCTTGGAGAAGAACATCATGCTTGGCAAAGTAGAGGATCAGGGGAAAAGAGCAAGACCCTCAAAGAGGTGGACTGACACAATGGCTGCAACAATGAGCTCAAGTATAACAATGATTGTGAGGATGGTGCAGGATTGGGCAGTGTTTCGTTCTGTTGTGCATAGGGTCGCTATGAGTTGGGAACTGACTCGACCACACCTAACAACAACAACATGACATTTTCGATCAGCGTCTGATCTCTAAAATCTACATGATACTGCAAAAACTCAAGAAAAAAAAAAACCACAACCCAATTAAAAAATGGGCAAAGGATATGAACAGGCACTTAACTAAAGAAGACATTCAGGTAGCTAACAGATATATGAGGAAATGCTTATGATCATTAGCCATCAGAGAAAAGCAAGCCAAAACTACAATGAGATTCCATCTTACTCCAACAAGGCTGGCATTAATCCAAAATACACAAAACAGTAAATGTTGGAGAGGTTGTGGAGAGACTGGAACACTTATACACTGCTGTTGGTAATGTAAAATTGTACAACCACTTTGGAAATCAAGTTGGTGCTTCCTTTAAAAGCTAGAAATAGAACTACCATATGATCCAGGATTCCCACTCCTTGGAATATATCCCAGAGAAATAAGTCTTTACACGAACAGATATATGCATGTCCATGTTCATTGCATCACTGTTTACAATGGCAAAAAGATGGAAAAAAACAAGGTGAATGGATAAATAAATTATGGTATATTCACACAATGAAATACTATGCATGGATAAAGAACAATGAAGGATCTGTGAAACATTTCATAACGTGGATGAATCTGGAAGGCATTATGCTGAGTGAAATCAGTCAGTTGCACAAGGACAAATATTGTATGAGATGACTATTATGAGAACTCAAGACATAATTCAAACATAGAAGAAAATATTCTTTGATGGTTACAAGGGAGGGGAGGGAGAGGGGTATTCACTAACTAGATAGTAGACAAGAACTATTTTAGTTGAAGGGAAAGACAGCACACAATACAGGAGAGGTAAGCACAACTGGACTAAACCTAAAGGAAAGAAGTTTCTTGAATAAACCGAACACTTTGAGGGCCGAGTAGCAGGGGAGGGAGTCTGGGGACCATGGTTTCAGGGGACATCTAGACACCGACATATTAAAATGTATTAAGGAAACATTCTGCATTGGTGAATGGTGTCTGAGGTCTTAAACACCAGAAAGTGACCTTATAAGATGCATCAATTGGTCTCAACCCACCTGGAGCAAAGGAGAATGAAGAACACCAAAGACACAAGGTAATTATGAGCCCAAGAGACAGAAAAGACCACATAAATCAGAGACTATATCAGCCTGCGACCAGAGGAACTAGATAGTGCATGGCTACAACTGATGACTGCCCTGACAGAGAACACAGCAGAGAACCCCTGAGGGAGCAGGAGAGCAGTGGGATGCAGACCTCAAATTGTCATGAAAAGACCAGAATTAATGGTCTGACTGAGACTAGAAGTGCCCTAGAGGTCGTGGCCCCCAGACCTTTTGTTAGCCCAAGACTGAAACCATTCCCAAAGCCAACTCTTCAGACAGGGATTGGACTGGACTATAAGATAGAAAATGATACTGGTGAGGAGTGAGCTTCTTGGCTCAAGCAGACATATGAGAATATGTGGGCAGCTCCTGTTTGGAGGGGAGATGAGAAGGCAGAGGTGACAGAAGCTGGCTGAATGGACACGAGATTACAGGATGGAGAGAAGGAGTGTGCTGTCTCATTCAGGGGAGAGCAACTAGGAGAATATAGCAAGGTGTATATAAATTTTTATATGAGAGATTGCATTGGTTTGTAAAGTTTCATTTAAAGCACAATTAAAAAAAGCAGAAGTACCACCAGAATGCTCCTTGGAGAAAGCATGAGCCCAAGAGAAAGAAAGGACCACAGAAACCAAACAGACTATTAGCCTGATACTAGAAGAACTAGATGGTACCAGGCTACCACCAATGACTGCCCTGACAGGGAACACAAGAGAGAACCCTTGATGGAGCAGGTGAAAAGTGGGGTGCAGACCTCAAATTCTAGTAAAAAGGCCAGGCTTAATGGTCTGACTGAGACTGCAAGGACACTGGAGGTCATGTCCCTCATGGTCTCCGTTAGCTCAAAACTGAAACCATTCTTGAAGCAAACTTCAGAAAAAGATTAGACTGGACTATAAGACATAAAATGATACTGGTAAGGAGTGTGCTTCTAAGCTCAAGTAGACACATGAAACTATGTGGGCAGCTCCTGTCTGGAGGTGAGATGAGAAGGCAGAGGGGGATAGGAGCTGGCTGAATGGACATGGGAAATACAGGGTGGAGAGAAGGAGTATAGGAGTGTGCTGTCACGTTGTAGGGAGAGCAACTAGGGTCACATATCAAGGAGTGTATAAGTTTTTGTATGAGAAACTGACTTGAATTGTGAACTTTCACTTAAAGCACGTTAAGAAAAAAAAAATAATTAAAAAAAGAATGCTCATTGGAAGCAAGAATGGTGAGAATTTGGACATGTTGTCAGGAAGGATCAGTCCCTGGAGAAGGACATCATGCTTGGTAAAGTAGAGGGTCAGTGAAATAGAGGAAGACCCTCAACGAGATGGACATTGGCTGCAACAATGGGCTCGAGCATAACAACGATTGTGAGGATGGTGCAGGACGGGGCAGTGTTTTCTTCTGTTGTGCACAGGGTGCTATGAGCTGGAACCAACTCAAGAGCATCTAACAATAGTATTTATAAGAGTGGTTAGGTTAGAGGACCTCAAGAATATTTCCAATTCACTTACTGCCAAATGCTGTAGAAGGATCCAGTCTCATCATGAATCCTTGAGGAATTCATGATATTGAATTGTCATGTCTATCAGCATTTATACCTGTAGGATTCCTCGTGGTTTTAAAATATGGGTCAAACATGCTTCTTATTTGGTGATACTCAATATAAAGAAAGTGTTTTCTCTGCATTTGTAATTTCATTTTGTTTTATTTAAAGATAAATGTTTTCCGAAAAAAAGATGACCATAAGATAATTCATGTCTCTGGAATTCTGGGTGTAACCCTGTGTAACGTGCCTCACTGGGTGAGGGATCAGCCAGACGGCTTTCCCCTGGGCTCTGGCCTGGTGTGCTTCCTGGGCTCCATTCAGACTGAACTGCATCCACCTCAATGCATGTTCATATCACAGGTCTTTCCTGGTAGGAGTCACCCACAGGCCAGAGAGAGCCTGTTCTAGCTCTTTCTTGACTGCTCTGCGGGAGAACAGCAAGGAGGGTTGTGCTGAGGCCACCTCCGAGGACCAGCAAGAGCTGTTGTTCAGTATTTGTCAGCATTGAGAGCCTCTTGTTAAGGTGGAGTTTCCAGGTGTTCCAAAGGAGTAAGCACTGGACTCTTAGAATGGTTGGTAGTTCAAACACACCCAGAGGTGCTGTGAAAGAAAGTCCTGGCAATCTGCTTCTGAAAGGTTGCGGCCTTGAAAACCCCATGGAGCGCAGTTCCACTCTGCACACATGGGGTCTCCACGATTTGGAGCCGACTCCGTGGTAACTAACAAGAGCAACATGGTTAAGGTAGCTTGGAATTGGCCATGGTGCGAATATTTGCCCCGTGAGCTTTGGCAGCTGGTACGAATCAGGGCCCCTCACGCTTCCAGGGTTGGGTAAACAGAAGCGAGTCATCTCCTCATGTCTGCTTCACTCTGACAAAGCTAAGTGAGAAGGCCTCAGGAACAATTCCATCCAGCAAACATTTACTCAACACCTACACATAGACGCAAGAAACAAGCAAAAACAGTAGCGGCTGAGTCGACGCCACCTCACTGCAACCCCACGTGTGGCGCAACAGAACTGGGCTCCACGTGGTTTTCAGTGGCTGATTTTTCTGAAGTAGATTGCCAGGCCTTTCTTCCTAGGAGCCTCTGGGTGGAGTTAACCTCCAATTTTCCAGTGAGCAGCCAAGTGCATTAGCGGTTTGCCCCACCCATAGACTCCTGAAGACCTGCAGAAGGTCCTGCTCCTTCCAGGGCTAGTACTGTCATCGAGAGTGTACCCACTCTGTGGAGCTGTCCTCTCACTTTGGGATGATGGAGCCACCTGCCCTAGCCTGGTTCCTTCATTGCTCTGGCCAGGGTTACAGAGCCTCTGCCTTTCCCTGAGTGAGCCCCTTGGAGTGGGTGCTGCCCCCACTGGACCATCCTGCTGCTGCAGTCAGTGTGAAATACAGTCCCTGCATGTAAGGCTCATTGACTGGGGAGACCAGACCTCCCGTATCACTCAGAGAGCTGGACATATTCTCCTAAATACCAGGGATTTGTGTTTGTAGCTTTACTTGGCCAGACATTTAATCTCTGCTTCATGAACCTGTGCCCACTAGAATTTAGAAAATCACAACACTGGGCACTGTACCTTGGATCCCAACACTGGGACTCTGAACCAGGGTCCCCAGGAACGGGTCCCAGCACCACTCCCACTGCGCTGGGGTTCCTGAGAGAGGGTCGCAGCTCCCCTCCCACTGCTGTGGGGCCCCTCGTGCATGATGACCTCCCCAAGGAGGGCTCCCAGTACCCCACCTGCCATGCAGGGGCCCCCAGGCTCACAGGCTCATCTTCACTGCAGAGCTTGTGCCCTGCTGGCTCCTCTGCAGTAAGAAACGTCCTCTCCCTCCCTCTGGAGCTGCCCTGTGGGGTACATGTGTACGCTGTTCACTCAGCTCCGCCTGCTTTCCCTTACTTAATACTCTTTATCTTTCTAGAGCAGCTTTAAGTTTACAGACTAATTGTGTACAAAATCCAAAGAGTTCCCACACATACCAACTCTCCCCCCACACAGTTTCTCTTGTTATTAACATCATGCATTCCTGCCTGTGGTCCATTTCTTACAATGCATTGAGCAGTACTGACGCATTGTTATAAGCTAAAGCCCATAGTTTACCTTGTTGTAGTTGTGGAGTGCCCCCCAGCAGTCAACTCGTACCTACAGTGACAGAGTAGAGCCTCCCCAAAGGATTCCCTAGGCTGTAATCCTTGAGGGAGCAGATTACCAGGTCTTTCTTCCAAGGAGTGGCTGGTGGCTTCAAACTGCATTTTGGTTAGCAGCTGAGCGTTTAACCACTGTGCCACCAGGGCTCACAACTTGTGCTGCACAGCCCTGTGGGTTTTGGCAAATATGTAATGTCATGCCCCCCATTACAGCGCCATGCAGAATGGTCTCATGGCCCTAAAGATGCCCTGGGCTCACCTGCTGCTCCTGCTCTCCATCCCTGGCTGCTGTTTGTGCTGTTGTTGATCTGTGAGCTGCGTCCTCCACGGGCTGATTGACAGACAAGGAAAGAAAACCTAAACCCACAGTGGTGCACGTTGTAATTACTCAGAGTAAAAACTCCCAGAAAGGCTCTTTTCAAAGCAGGTGACTGTATGTATTTAAGAAAATATGTGTCTGCTGCTGCTGACCATTCCCATTTTCTGGAGCTTGGGTGAATCTGGAGGTAAAGTGGGTTTATAAACCAACAGCGGACCTGCCCAGGCATCCTTTAATTCAGTTACAGTTGTAGGAAGTTTATCACTGTATCATGCCTCTTACAGACTGGCCTATTGCTCTGTCTGCTGTAAGAAATAAAGAAGTTTGCAAACTAATGAACCACGATTGCTGAGAGCCTCGGGGAAGTGGAAGCGATCCACGTGATTTAGTCATCTGGCTTCATGAGCAGCCCTGAGGCACGGCAGGAGCTTAGGCCTCACAAAGCAGACAACCACACAGAACGGCCTCCCTGGCCCCTCCTGGGCTGGCCTAGCAGGCTGCTAAATAGTGATGGATTAGCCCAGTTTCCCACTCCTGCAGCTAAAACAGCGCCTTCCAGCAGGATCGGGAGGGGTGTTGGGCAGCAACAGAAAACAACTGCAGAGCCAAGTCCTCAGCCCCTTTGATGCTTGGCATCTCTGCCATCCAGGAAAACTAAATTGGCATCAGCTTGGGACAGATTCTGCTGCCTGGAACCATGTACACAATTTAGTCATCGACTTGTCCCTTATTTTGGTGAACCACACGGTTCTTTACCGAAGCTGCTGATTCCCTCCTCTCATTGCCACGGTATCTGCAGGGGCTGTGACGTTGGCTGCGTTTTATCCCTTCTGCAGATGAAGTGCTTATGGTGAAAAGTAGAGAGCAGAGTGCCATGAGCTGGAAAGCCAGTCTTAGTCCCCTGCACAGTTAGCTCCACAGACAAGCCACGCAGATGTTGGCTGGGAACCCTCACTGGTTCACTTGGGGGAGGTGTGGTGCCACACGCTCTGATTCTCCCACCTGAGAAAGGTAAGAATCCCCTACCAACAATACCACCTACCTCCTAAGGCTCTGCCAATGTTAGCCATTGTTGCTATTATGAAGAATATGCATTTTGACCCTGACTCCCCTTGTCTAAACTCCACAAATTTACTTCCTATCTTTTACATTTGTTATTTTTATTGACCCCTTCTACACTCAGGGAGGGTATTTAGTTGACGTAGTGTTGCTGGGAAAATCTGAAGATGAAGAGGAGCCTTTTGTCTCTCAGCCACTAAGTTGTTCAGTAGTCGAAGTGAGCCCCACATACTGCTGTATCCGTCTCAGAGCCATTGGTGTGAGATGGAGCCACTGCTTTGTATGTCAATACAAAAACATGGCACCAATTAAAATATGGGTTGAAACTTTCTTACCATTTGAATTTATGTTGTTGTTGTTGTTAGGTGCCCTCGAGTCGATTCCGACTCATATCAACCTCATGCACAACAGAACGAAACACTGCCCGGTGCTCGACCATTCTCACCATCGCTGCTATGCTTGTGCCCATTGTTGCAGCCGCTATGTCAATCCATCTAGTTGAGGGTCTTCCTCTTTTTTGCTGACCCCCTACTTTACCAAGCATGATGTCCTTCTCCAGGAACTGATTCCTCCTGACAACACATCCAAAGTATGTGAGATGTAGTCTCGTCATTCTCGCTTCTAAGGAGAATTCTGATGGTACTTTTTCCAACACAGATTTGTTCGTTCTTTTGGCAGTCCATGCTATATTCAATATTCCTTGCCAACACCACAATTCGAAGGCATCAATTCTTCTTTGGTCTTCCTTATTCATTGTCCAGCTTTTGCAAGCATATGAGACAACTGAAAACACCATGGCTTGGGCCGGGCGCACTTTAGTCCTCAAGGTGACATCTCTGCTTTTCAACACTTTTAAGAGGTTTTTTGCAGCAGATTTGCGCACTGCAGTGCATCTTTTGATTTCTTGACTGCAGCTTCCATGGGTGTTGATTGTGGATCCAAGTAAAATGAAATCCTTGACAATGTCAATCTTTTCTCCATTTATTGTGATGTTGCTTATTGGTCAAGTTGTGAGGACTTTTGATTTCTTTATGTTGAGGTGTAATCCATACTGAAGGCTGTGGTCTTTTCATCTTCATTAGTAAGTGCTTCAAGTCCTCTTCACTTTCAGCAAGCAAGGTTGTGTCATCTGCATAACACAGGTTGTTAATGAATCTTCATCCAATCCTGATGCTCCATTCTTATTCATATAGTCCAGCTTCTCGGATTATTTGTTCAGCATACAGATTGAATGTGTCTGGTGAAAGGATATAACCCTGACGTACACTTTTGCTGACTTTAAACCACTCAGTATCCCCTTGTTCTATCCAAACAACTACCTCCTGATCTATGTACAGATTTCTCACTAGTACAACTCAGTGTTCCAGAATTCCCATTCTCTGCAATGTTATCCATAATTTGTTATGATCCACACAGTCGAATGCCTTTGCATAGTCAACAGAACACAGGTAAACATCCTCTGGTATTCTCTGCTTTCAGCCAGGATCCATCTGACATCAGCAATGATATCCCTCCTTCCACATCCTCTTCTAAATCCTGCCTGAATTTCTGGCAGTTCCCTGTCGATACACTGCTGCAGCCGCTTTTGAATGATCTTCAGCAAAATTTTTTTGCGTATGATTTTGTTCTATAATTTCCACATTTGGTTGGATCACCTTTCTTGAGAATAGGCATAAATATGGATCTCTTCCAGTCAGTTGGCCAGGAAGCTGTCTTCCATATTTCTTGGCATAGACAAATGAGCACTTCCAGCGCTGCATCTGTTTGTTGAAACATCTCAATTGATATTCCATCAATTCCTGGAGCCTTGTTTTTTGCCAATGCCTTCAGAGCAGCTTGGATTTCTTCCTTCAGTACCATCAGTTCCTGATCATATGCTACCTACGGAAATAGTTGGACGTCGAACCTACAGGACAGAGCAGAACTGCCCCATAGAGTTTCCAAGGAGCACCTGGCAGATTCGAACTGCCAACCCTTTGGTTAGCAGCCATAGCACTTAACCACTGTGCCACCAGGGTTTCCTATATATATATATATACTTTTTTTAAATTTTTTTTTTTTATACTTACAGAAAGAGGTCTTTTAGGCAAACTTAGGCAGATTTCATCATGTATCACTCTGTGAATATGTAAGAAGGGAACTGTAAATTAAATTGCAAGTCTCTGTAAGTGATGTTCAGAATCCATGCGTTTTCTACTCGGAGTCATTGATGACTGGAGTGACCAGGTGACCCAGTTTGCTTGGCACTGAGGGCTTCTCACAATAAAACTGGCAATGCCCTGGCAAGCTAAGGGGCTGGTCACCCTGGATAATTACTGTGTTTTCTGCACTGTTACGGATTAAGTTGCGTCTGCCTCCAAAACATGTGTTGCAATCCTAACCCCTGTCCCTGCAATTTTGAGCCTGTTTGGTAATAGTTTATTTTGTTATGTTAAGGAGGCATGCCAAGGTAGATGAAGCCTAAACCTAATCATTTCTGAACTATAAAAGGGGCAGATTACACAGAGGCACAGGAGGAGAAGAGGACGAGAGACAACTGAGATGAATGTGTCTACAAGCCCAGGAACACCAAGGATTGCCACGGTTGCTAGAAGCTGAAAGAGTCAAGGAAAGACCCACACCCTGAATTCAGGCTTCTGGTCTCCTGAACTGTGAAGTGATACGTTTCTGTTCTTGAAAACCACCCACTTGTAGTAATCTTTTTTTTCCTGTTTAGAAACACTGGAGTTTTATAAAAATGAAAAAGAACATTTTGAAACAAATGTTAACTAAGGATCTATGAACAATATAAGGATTACGCCCTAGTTACTGCATGCACCTTCTCAAAGTGTATTTGTGTACACTGACATAGTGCAGACACAATGTGTACAGTGGTTAACACCAGGGATCCAGGTCTTATTTTCCCTGGAGTGGTTGAGGCCACCTTAGTAGACACTTTAAGAGAGCCCTTGACCCATAAAGAAGTCAATATTAGAAAAGGCATTTGTTCCCGTCGCCAACAAAAGGAGGCCTGTGAAGAAATGGCTTGGTAATTAGAAAACCAACTTATCAAAACAGCTGCACATGATTTTATGGACAGTTATACGCTATGACCTAAACATTGAAAACTAAAACTTACCAAATGTTCTTACGTGAGCCCAGGGCTTTAATTGGAAAGACAAATAAGTGAATGGTAACCAATTGTTTTTAAAATTCCCAGCTGGGGCTCCTGTTGGTGGAGGAAAAAAGTGACTTGAATATTGCAGGAGTAGAAAGAGGCCTGGCCCACTGACTGAGTCCATTGTGTCAGCAGGAGAGACCTGGCTTCCTAGGGGGGCACCAACAGGCAGCCCTAGTCGCCCTGGTTTTATGAGTGTAGATTTCAGTACAATACTTGCCTGTAACCAGCCCTTTATATGAAAAGTTGGTGTGTGAAAAAGGCAATTTAAGCAAGCGTTATTTTATTTTCCTTACCGGAGTTTTCACCGTAAAATTCCTTTAGACAGCAAGTTCTTCCAGTGCATCGCACAGATTCCAATCACAGGCAACACAGAGCTGCCACTAGCCTACCCAGCACCTTGTGCGTTAGAAACATCCCCCAGTGTCAGGCCGTTACAGACCAACCACAGGACACAGGGCAAGCAGGCAGTAGGTTTGCTTCCAGGGACAACTCACCCTCAGTCCCAGGCAAACCAGGATGGCCAGTCACCCATCTGCAACCCTGTGTCATCATTTGAAGTCTTCTGTGTACAGGATTTTCTGTATCGCTTCAGAGAGTTCTCGGATGACGTCTAGTCAAGAATTCCTGCTGGATAGTGAGGTTGGGTTGTCCTAGAAATCCTGAGGAGGCTCCAGTCCTATGCTCTGGTTTCAAGGCAGTGAAGTGGTTCAGGAAAAGGAATGGGCAGTCTGGTTATTGCTCACCTTCAAACAGGTGACTTCTTTTGTTATTTGTGGAGCAGGAGCATGGCTAGACGCCTCTCCACAGATCTGGCCTTTTGCACTCGCCTGGACTCAGTGGGTTCAGAACAAGAACATCTTGGCATTGTGTGAGAGGACTGTCTTCCCAGATATAGTTACCCTGCCACTTGTAGTATTTTTGTTACAGTAGCTCTAGGTAATGGAGACGTACACGGTGTCCCCTCTGCGCCATCAGGGCTGTGAAGATGCATACTCTTAACAGATCACTCTCCTACTCTCCAGGACCTTTCTCTGAGCCACGATATCCATTTTTCAAGGTGCAATGTTGTCTTTCCTTGATTTTATCAGAAGGTGTACATTGAATGTTTTCAGACAAAAATCAGGACTGATGTTTTCCATTTGACTGGACTTTACATGGCTCATGGGCTGTAGCCTTGAGGGGTGGCAGTTGTCTGGTCATGGAGTGACAGGGGTGACCACCAGATCATCACCTGACATGGAACTTCAATTTTTTACCACAAATTGCAGATTTGAGCCTCCTGCCGCAAAGCCAATACTAAGACAGGAGGAGGTAAGCAGCAAGAGGGCTTTATTGAACTCCGTGTTCAAGAGACAGATTCTGTCTGCCCCAAGAGGGCTACAAGGGGGTTTTATAAGGAGAGGGTCAGGGTTTACAGATTTCTAGGAATGCTGATTCTTTTTTGAGGGGGACATAATGATTCTTCTTTGAGGGGACATAATGACAAAGTGACTTATTGTTGATGTCTTGCAGGCCTCTTTACACCATCCTGGTTTTGGTCACAAGATGGGTCCAGGTTTTGTTCAGTTATCTCGAGTCCTGATGGTATCACTCATTGTTTTTGTCACCTCAGAGAGAAACATGGTTTAATCAACAATAAAAAAATCTTGATTATCTTGTTTTTCTACAGCGGAATTTGTTTTTCTATAAAAGAACAATCGTGAGACAAATTCCAGAGCAAGTAATTGACGTTTTCAAAGACTAAAGATTTAATCACAGCTGATACAGCTAAATTAGAAAATATATTCTCTCTTTAATACTAAAACTCTACAGAAAGTATATTTTCTCTGCTCCAAGATCCAGACCATGAAATGCACCAAGTCCTGAAGTGCTGGTGGGCTGCACTGGCCGTCGCTGCACTGGGGGACTTGTGTTCACCTCCCCTCCTGTCTCTCTCCTCTTGGACCTGGTGAAATCTTTCTTCTCCCCTCATGGTCTGCAGGGAGGCTCTGCTATGCCTGTGGGTTCCCTTCCCCCACGGGCTGAGGGTTTTGTTAACCTGTGCCCCAAACCCAATTGAAGCAATGATGATATCACCATGTTCACTCCTGAACAGGTGGTAATATCCAGGTTATGACTCCTCCCATTGATTGTAAAAGCCCCCTGAGCTCAGAGATGTTAAAACCCAGGGGAAGGAGGTGTCCAACAAATGTGAAATATGATCATGTAGGCTAATCTGCAAGGAGATTCACTGTTAGCTGATGGTGTAGCGGGGGGCAGCCGGGGCTTCCCTGAACCTTTGTCACCATCTTCTCAGCTTGCTCTCGTCTTTCTCTTGATGTTGGTCTTCCTTCTCCCCATAGTGTACTTCTCCACGACCCTATCTCAAAGTTTCCCAGAGTCCACTTGGCCAGATGAAACTTTGGGCATTTGGATGAAAGGGACACAGCTTGTGTCCGGGTGCCTCAGCAGCTGCCCTTTTTGCCTGTCTCAGCTCTCTTCTGGTATCTCCTGTCGTTAGCTGCTCTGCAGTCAGCACTGACTCATGGTGACCCCACGCACAACAGAAGGAAACACTGCCCAATCCTGCACCATCCCCATGATCTGTTGCTGATTGGATCATTGTGTAGGGTTTTCAGTGGCTCATTTTTGGAAGTAGATCACCAGGCTTTTCTTTCTAGTCCTCTTAGTCTGGAAGCTCCACTGAAGCGTGTTCAGCATCACAGAAACCCAGAAACTTCCACCGACAGATGGGTGGTGGCTGCACATGAAGACCTTTGGCCAGGAATCAAACCCGGCCTCCCTCATAGAAGGGGAGAATTCTGCCACTGAGCTTCCACTGCCCCTGACGACTGAACTCACATCTTAGCTTTAGGAATAATGACTTGAGGATTTGTCTCTAACTAGACTGCCTTTTGCCTTTGTTATATTGACAATTGAAGGGAAAGGCTCACCAACTATTTGAATGATTATGATGGATTATTTTTATTTTCAAGATATTTTCAAAAATATCCTGAGTCCAGCCCCTAAACTCTACCCCAGCCTGGTAACTGTGTTTCTGATGGTCTATTGCTGTTGTTGGGTGACATTGAGTCAATTCCCACTCATTGTGACCCCAGGTGATGCAGTAGAACTGCCCCATAGTCCCACTCACTGTGACCCCAGGTGATGCAGTAGAACTGCCCCATAGTCCCACTCACTGTGACCCCAGGTGATGCAGTAGAACTGCCCCATAGTCCCACTCATTGTGACCCCAGGTGATGCAGTAGGACTGCCCCATAGTTCCACTCTTTGTGACCCCAGATGATGCAGTAGGACTGTGCCATAGTTCCACTCATTGTGACCCCAGGCGATGCAGTAGGACTGCCCCATAGTCCCACTCATTGTGACCCCAGGTGATGCAGTAGGACTGCCCCATAGTCCCACTCATTGTAACCCCAGGTGATGCAGTAGGACTGCTCCATAGTTCCACTCGTTGTGACCCCAGATGATGCAGTAGGACTGTGCCATAGTTCCACTCATTGTGACCCCAGGTGATGCAGTAGGACTGCCCCATAGTTCCACTCGTTGTGACCCCAGATGATGCAGTAGGACTGTGCCATAGTTCCACTCATTGTGACCCCAGGCGATGCAGTAGGACTGCCCCATAGTCCCACTCATTGTGACCCCAGGTGATGCAGTAGGACTGCCCCATAGTCCCACTCATTGTAACCCCAGGTGATGCAGTAGGACTGCCCCATAGTTCCACTCGTTGTGACCCCAGATGATGCAGTAGGACTGTGCCATAGTTCCACTCATTGTGACCCCAGGCGATGCAGTAGGACTGCCCCATAGTCCCACTCATTGTGACCCCAGGTGATGCAGTAGGACTGCCCCATAGTCCCACTCATTGTAACCCCAGGTGATGCAGTAGGACTGCCCCATAGTCCCACTCATTGTGACCCCAGGTGATGCAGTAGGACTGCCCCATAGTCCCACTCATTGTGACCCCAGGCGATGCAGTAGGACTGCCCCATAGTCCCACTCATTGTGACCCCAGGCGATGCAGTAGGACTGCCCCATAGGGTTCCCTAGGCTGTGATCTTTACAGGAGCAGATCACCAGGTCTTTCTCCCACAAAACTGCTGGGTGGATATGGACAGCCAACCTTTCATTTAGCACTTAACCATTGTGCTACCAGGGCTTCTCGATGTTCCTTGAATGTTATGAATACATGCGATGAGATTTTTCTTTGCTTTTCAGGCAGTGCTGGGCGTAAGAACAGACCTCTCTGCCACAGGCATGTGCATGCCACTCTTGACTGTGGGTTCCGATTGTCCTCCTTTTAGGGGTCTATCCCCCTCCCCTTGTGGGGAGAACTGAGGGTTTATGAATTAAAAGCAGTCGACTCTTCCAGGTGGTGCTTCCAGGAGGAAGTGGTAATTCGTGCTCTGATCTCCATGACATTTGAACCTATTAGAGATTTTTTCTTAACACCTTAAATCCATCCATCAAGACTTAAACCTGAAAAGGCGACGGGAAATATGTTAATTGCTGTATCTAAAATCTGCCTTCAAATGAGAATAAAAGCAGGTAAGTAGTTTGATGAATGCCCCAGGTAATCTTCTCCTTATTCTGTTATCTAAACCCTACTTTTGTCTCCTGACATCACTCGAACATAAAGGACACTAAGGCTTCTCCCAGCTTACACTGGCTGGCTGCCATTCCACAGGCTCAAGAGTGCAGCAGGATCATTTCATGGAACAGCCCTTGCAGGTTGAACTGAAAACCTAAGTTTGCCTGGGTTGGAATGACTCAAGCCCTGTTGTTAGCAGGGCAGGGACATTTAGCCCACCACACTCTATCAGGGGCAGGGCTCCCCTCAGGCACTTCTGTGATGTAGGTCCCTGGAAGAACCCGTGAGGGGACCCCAGACCCCACTCTCCTTGTTTTAGCCCTTTTCTGTAAGTAGAGAATTCCACGAGTAGTGCAAACTGTTAACACACTCAGCCGCTAACTGAGAGGTTGGAGGTTCGGGTCCATTCAGAGATGCCTTGGAAGAAAGTCCTGGTAATTTACTACTGAAAAACCAGCCATTGAAACCCCGTGGAGCACAGTCCTGCTCTGACATGCATGAGGTTGCCATGAGCCGGAGTCGATTCTACAGCGACTGTTTTTTCTTTTTTTTCCTTTAAGTGGAAGTAGAATATGCTTAATGTTTCCAAGTATAATTCAATGACACAGAAACAATCAACTTATTATGAAGATAGTAAGTCCTTTTCACACTTTGGCCAAGACACTACAGTGGAGGAAGTGTCCCTGATCTACAGGATCTTTTCAAGCATCACCTGGACTTCCGCGGGTCCTCTCGAGACACTTGAGATGTAACTGTCCTCAGAAGCACTGGCCCAGGGAGGCACTTCAGCCTGCAGGGGCCACCAGCACCCTCCCCACTGCTGGGGCATCAGAGGAAGGGGTGAAAGGCCGAGACCAGGCAGATGGGCCAGGAAGGACAGCCGCTGCGTCTCAGAGCCCTGTGAGTGGAGAGCCTTGCTGGGAGCGGTCGAGATTCCCAGGAGGGGAGGGGAGGCAGGTTGCCATCAGAAAGCATTTTGGGTAAATTTCCTAAAGGCATCTCAGAGAAAGGAACTAGGATTTCCAAGGTTCTAATAATTTGCTGTGATTAGTTTTCTCATTGAATTTTTTTTTTTTTACTTTTGTACCTGAATTTTTACCATTGAATTTCCCCGGTTGCAGAAACTTTGCTGTGAGTTGCAGTTGGGTTGCCTGTGACTCATAGCTACCTTACGTACAACGGGTGGATGCTAAATAGGACTTGGCATTTTGAGGGTCTTGTCTTAGTGTTTCCCACTTGGGGGAGGATTTAACTATATTCTGCTGCTTTCCCTTCCCTGCAGTCATGTGGCTACGTAACAGTGTGAAAGCTGTCAACATAAGCTCTTATTTTAATGTGAAATCTTTGGCTGTGTACTATTTTCCACTTTTAGGCTACTGTCTTACCCAATAACAAGGCCGTCTGCATAGAAACGCTTTATCAAAAGGCAGATTGCAACAGAAGAGGGGCACAGCTATCTTCCCAGTGAGCGCCGAAGAGGGTTTTTGCAAAGAGGATTCTGAAGATGGCGCAGGACCAGGCAATGTGTCATTCTTCTGTATGTGGAGTCACCATAAGTCTGGACCAACTAGACATCAACTACCACATTTTTACAAAAACAATGGGAGCCTTCTGCATTTGTTTGCCAGCCACACCCTCCTCCCTCGAGGCACCCTGGCAAGTGCCACCATGCTAATCCTCTTCCACACATTGCTGTAAAAAAAATTAGCACAGTGCACTTATGAGAATACCTCGAGGGGAAGGATGGGCCGCAGACAAACGCAGGAGGAGCTTGTTATTTGTGTAAAAATACAGGAACAGCAACAACATCTCTCTCTCTCTCTCTTTCACTTGCTCTCTATCCGCCTGCCTACCCATCTGTCTGTCTGTCTATCTACTTACCTACCTAGGACCTGGGATGGATTGCCAAGAGGAGGTGTTGATTTTCCCTGTTCCTTAAGAGTAGAGAATGCCAAAGTGGATGGCTAGGATGATGGAACTTGAAAGGACAACCAGGAAATGGCTAAGCTTAAGAAATCCTCAGATTTCCTTCAACAAAGACTCTGAGTGCAGCGTTTGGTCAAGGCAGGTCCAGGACCAGTTACACCTCTTCACGGATTCTTCTGTGGCTCGCATATTTCCAGAGTGCAAGTCGGAAGTGTTTGCAGAGGCCTGCATTTCAGAGGTCACACTGAATGAGGCATTAAAACCAGTTGCTATCGAGTGGACTCCCAGAGTTGCTCTCCATACCCATCAACCAATCCATTATCTTTGAGTCAGCCCCGAGCCTGTGTGTGTCAGGGTAGAACTGTGCTCATAAGGTTCTCAATGATTGATTTTTTGGAAGTAGATCACCAGGCCTTCTTCTAAGGCACCTCTGGGTGAACTCGAAAACCTTCAACCTTTTAGTTAGCAACTGAGCACGTGAACAGTTTGCACCATCCAAGGACACCCATGAAAAGGAAAAAAAAAAAACCAAGGACACCTGTGAAAAGGAAAGACGTGATTATTTTTCTGTGACCTTTCTGAAAGGTCTGGAACAATCATAAAATCAGTGGAAACTTCACTCCATCAAGCAGCTAGGGCTCTCCAGTCCAAATCTCTCTGCAGAGTCAGGTGCCACAGGCACCACGCAATGGATTTGGTGATCTCTGTTATGTAAGTTGGAAGGTGAGAACTCATGAAAGTGACGACTCCTGGCTCAAGAAGTGTTTGCATTTTCCCAATAAACGGATGTGAAAGTGTGACACGCTCTGAGTGCTGTCAGTCAGTGTCTGTGGAGTAAACCCGGTGATCAGTGCAGTTCCGGGGGTGTCTGCAGGCAGGACTGGGCTTCTCCCACCTGTGATCCCTGAGCTAGGCAAACTCACTTCCCAGCATCTCTCAGCATTCGTTAATAATGTTAAACCATTATGCACAGTTTGCTTCTTCATTTGTGATTAGACTTCAAAGGGAAGTAGTTTCACTTTTCATTTTCTTCCCTCCCTCCGTTTCTGGAGCCATGTAGCTAACAATAGAGCCTGGGACTAGGACACACTTTACAAATGGAAGACTTACCTTAGTCCATGTTACAGAGTTCAAACACCAAAGATCTATTTCTGGATCCACCACCGGTCTGTCAGTCTGTCCTACTGTGGTGGCCTGTGTGTTGCTGTGATGCTGGAAGCTAAAAAAAAAAAAATTTTTTTTTTTTTTTTTTCAGGGTCACCCATGGTAGACAGGTTTCAGTGGAGTATCCAGACTAAGACAGCAAGAAAGGCCTGGTAACCTACTTCTGAAAATTAGTGAAAGGAAACCGTATGGATCACAACAGAATATTGTCTGATACAGCGCTGGAAGATGAGTCCCCCAGGTTGGACAGACAGCACTCAAAATACACAGCAGCTGCAAAAATGGACTCAACCATACCAACAATAGTGAAGAAGGCACAGGACCAGGCAGTGTTTTGTTCTGTTGTATGTGGGGTTGCCACGAGTAGGGGCAAACTCTACCCCAACTAACAACAACAACAATTTCTGGGTACCTAAGTGTGAGTGTTTATTTGGGTCTCAAGAAGCATATTTGCAGTGAGGGGAGACAGGCCTTTCATGAAAGCCACAAAGGATTCCCTTTTGGTGGGTGGGAGAAGTAGGTAAAGGGAACACTTCTTAGAGTCTTCAAGGTTTCTGAGTGCTATTCTGCTGGGTTTAGGAGCTGTGTGTACCACAAAAAGGATGAGGCTTGACAGTGGTTGGAATTTGATTCAACTCCTGGTCAGACCTGGTTTGTGTGCTCGTTTCAGAGAGACTGCTTGTTGCTCCTTTTCTCTAATGTTAATTCATATTGTTTTTGTTGTTGGGTGCCCTCAAGTCAATCCAACTCATGCGGCAGAGTAAAATGACTCCATAGGGTTTCCAAGGCTGTGATCTTTACGAGAGCAGATCACTAGGTCTTTATCCCATGGAGCCGCTGGGTAGGTTCAAGCTGCTGACCTTTTGCTTAGCAGCCAAGCACTTAACCACTGTGCCACCACAGCTCCTTAGTGTTAATGTGTATGTATCTTATAATAAATGTGCACATAATACAGTCGGATGCGTTTGCAGGAAGCTGGCAGGCAAGGTGCAGCATACCTGCCTGCCTCCTTCCACAGCACACTCTGGCACCCCCAAAATTTAAAATCTTCACTAAGTGAAGCATTAAAACAAGTTATTACCAAGTTGATTCCAACTCAGGGCAACCTCATGTGCATCAGTGGAACTGTGCTCCATAGGGTTTTCAACTGCTGGTTTTTCAGAAGTAGATCACCAGGCCTTCCCTCCAAGGCACCTCTGGGTGGATTAGAACCTCCAAGGTTAGTAGCCAAGGGCATTCACTGTAGACAAATTGGTATTCCAGAATTCCTCCAGCAAATGTGGGTGAATACCATTTCCCAAATTCAAGAATCCTCCAGTGTGTGAGTGGGTACCATTTCCCGCTGGAGCAGGAATTGTGGGAAGAGCACAGCTGAGCCCTGGGGGCTCCTTCATCCCCTTGGGCCTTGGGTCTCTACCTGTAAGAGGGCAGGGCTGGCACACGCCTGTGGGTTCAGGAGGACCAGAGAGATGTGTTTAGTTCCTGACTAACATGCTCCATGAGAGGCAGCCCTTGTCACCAGGTGAGCATCCTCACATTCTGATATAATGCAGGTCTTCTGGGAACAGTGCTCCTGTCTTTCCCTGGATGTAGTAGCTACTATCTGTTGAACATTTGTTTATTTATTTATACATTTTATCTCAATCCTACCTAATCACCAGTCTTAACCAATCGCACCACAGTGCATCTGGTGTGAGATGGCCCCTTGATGCAGACCAATTAGTTGTGATTCCACCGGGGTTCTCCTGGGCAGTGGTAGAAGGGCAGGCTGCCCGATGAGACTTTGTCTCTGTCACATAGTGGGAGCACCCAGCCCAGCTGGCTCTCAGCAGGGACAGTTTGCAAAGAATTTCCTGTCTAGAAGAAGCTGGTCATGCATTTCTGCTCAGGATGTTTCATTTTGTTGTCTTCAAAACAAGCAGTGAATTGGGTTATTTTGTGTAACAATGCCTTCTCGGGGGGAGGCAAGAAAATTGGCTGTTTTTCTGTCTGTATTTTTGTTATTATTTCGTGCCTAACTGTTTCTTCCAGGAATGAAAATCTTTGGGATAAAAATCTTTGGAAAGAACCTCTTTTTGACTTTCTGTCCACTTCCTGTAAAGATCTGGGATCCTGAGGTTTCATGTATACTAGAATGATAACAATAATGGTGTGCACCTTGCAGACTCAGGAGTTTCTGGGTCATACTGCTCATGTGACCATCCCATGCCCATTCCTGCCACTGCTCGAGAGCTAGGACTGAGCTTCCGTCCTCGTGTACACCAGCACCCAGCATGGGTGAGGCACAAGGCAGGTGCTCAGCAAACACTCAGCGTGGGGTAAGGAATGAGGCAGGTGCTCAGCAAACAACCAGGGTGTGGTGAGGCAAGTGGCAGTTCCTCAGCAAATACCCAGTGTCAGTGAAGCATGTGGCAGGTGCTCAGCAAACACCCAGTGTGGGTGAGGCACACAGCAGGTACTCAGCAAATGCCCCACACTGGGAGAGAAACATGGCAGGTACTGAGCAAACCTGACATGAACCCAATGGCCGGGACCTGGTTGAGTGCAGAGAAGAGGTTCAGCTGCAGGTATCACTGCAGGGTGGCAATAATACCGACTCTCAGGATAGGGGTTGGGGGGTGTGGTGGGAAGACAAGGACAGACTCTTGGCACCGGGGGGTCAAGTCATAAAAATCTTCACTGAGGAGGTGACATTTGAGTTGGGCCTTGACGCATATGGTGTTTTCTAGCACTGGTGCTAAATATTCTACTGTGATCCATAGCGCTTATTAGAAGCAAGAATGGTGAAACTTCGGCTCACTGACTTTGGCCACTTCATCAGTAAACATCAATTCCTTGAAAAAGATGCCAAGTTTAGTAAAGTGCAGGGTCAGGAAAAGTGAGGGAGACCCTCGGTGAGATGGATGGACACAGTAGCCACAACAGTGGACTCAAACACACTGGCGATCGTGAAGACGGCGCAGGACCGAGTGGAATTCTGTTCTCACGCTTAGCTTGGCCATGAGTTGGAGCTGAGCCAGCTGCAATGAACAACAACAACCGGTGTTCAATGAACGCTAGGAATGCAGAGTGCTTCATGTTTGCCTGGCCTCGTCCTAAATGTGTTACCTGCACCACGTCACACAGTGCCCGTATTGATTATGGCCTCGCTGAGGATGACAACGGAGCTGAGCGGGCGAGGTGACTTGCTGGGAGCCCCGGCTTGCAGGTGCCAGACTTGGACTCCCCCACATCAAAGGGTTCTGAAGACCCTCTTAGAGCTGACTTAGTAGGATAGAAGGAAAACTGTCAGGATAAAAAACAAAACTAGTTAGTGTTAAGACTTGCTTTATTTACAGAGCCGGCTTTCAAACCCTTTCAAGCGGTTAAGACCTGTGTGGATTTTCATGCCCAAAGCCTCATCCCAGGGTGGGGCCTGGGTCGGGCTGGAGGACTGGGCACTGATTGAGCACATTAAACCTCTGGACTGTGACAAAACCACCTCTCCAGGGGCCCAAGAAGCTGCTTGTCGTTCATAACCACTGGGCTTGTGTGGAGAAAGTGAGAGGCGGCTTAGTTTCTTGCTTTCTCTTTGAAGGGTGGTTACAAGGTATGGCTGGCCAGGCATTCTCATCTCTTCAGAAACCCGAGCTGTGGAATGCAGGATGCTAAGTGGTCAGGGAATCAATTTGAAATATATGTGTGTCTAGAGAATATCCATCACCCATCTGTCAGTTTGTAGTAATGTCCTGTCTTCCATGTTGCTGTGATGCAGGAAGCTATGCCACTGGTATTTCAAATACCAGCAAGGTAACCCATGATTTCAGACTAAGACAGACTAGAAAGAAGGACCTGGTGGTCTAATTCAGAAAAGAATTGGCCAGTGAAAACCTTACGAATAGCAGCGGTACATTGTCTGATATGGTGCCAGAAGATGAGCCTCTCAAGTTGGAAGACACTGAAAATACGACTGGGGAACAGCTGCCTCCACGAAGTGGAGTCAACCTTAATGACGTGGATGGAGTCAAGCTTTTGGGCCCTGTATTTGCTTATGCAGCAGGACTCAAAATGAGAACAAACAGCCACAAACATCCATCAATAACTGGAAAGTGCAAAATACAAAGTATGAATCTAGGAAAATTGGAAATTGTCAGAAATTAAATGGAACACATTAAGATCGATAAGCGAGGCATTAAAACAAACTAAAAAAAACCAAACCCATTGCCATCGACTTGATTCCGACTCATAGCAGCCTTATAGGACAAAGTAGAACTGCCCCATAGAGTTTCCAAGGAGTGCCCGGTTTATTTGAACTGCTGACCTGTTGGTTAGCAGCCATAGCACTTAACAACCACACCACCAAGGTTTCCAAAAAACCTAGACATTAGTAAGCTGAAATGGACTGGTATTGGCCATTTTGAATCAGACAATCTTGTGGTTTACTATGCCAGGAATGACACCTTAAAGAGGAATGGTGTTACATTCATAGTCGAAAAGAACATTTCAAGATCTATCCTGAAGTACAACGCTGTCAGTGATAGGATAATATCCACACGCCTACAAGGAAGACCAGTTAATACGAGTACTATTCTAATTTACACACCAACCATTAAGGTCAAAGATGAAGAAATTGAAAATTTTTACCAATTTCTGCACTCTGAAACTGAGCAACCATGAAATCAAGATGCACTGATAATTACTGATGATTGGAATGTGAAAGCTGGAAACAAAGAAGAAGGATTGGTATTTGGAAACTACACGCTTGGTGATAGAAACCATACTGGAGATCGCATGATAGAATCTTGCAAGACGAACGGCTTCTTCATTGCAAATACTTTTTCGTTTTTTTTACCAACATACACAATGGCTCTACAGGTGGATCTTGCTGGATGGAATGCACAGGGGACAAGTCCACTACATCTGTGGAAAGAAATGATGGAAAAGCTCAATACCGTCAGAACAAGGCCAGGGGCTGACTGTGGAACAGACCATCAATTGCTCATAAGCAAGTTCAAGTTGAAGCTGAAGAAAATTAAAACATGAGGAGCTGTTCGAAAGAGGCGGGTCCTTCATTTATTTATAAAAGAATGTGCACGAGTCTTTTCTTTTCCATTTACAACAAAAATCAAACCCCATCTACCCCATCAACACCATCTACCTCATCTACCTCATCTACCCCATCTACCCCATCAACTCCATCTACCCCATCTACCCCATCAACTCCATCTACCCCATCTACCCCATCAACTCCATCTACCCCATCTACCCCATCAATCCCATCTACCCCATCTACCCCATCCACCCCATCAACCCCATCTACTCCATCAACTCCATCAACCCCATCTACCCCTTCAACACCATCTACCTCATCTACCCCATCTACCCTATCTACCCCATCAACCCCATCTACTCCATCTACCCCATCAACCCCATCTACCCCATCTACCCCATCTACTCCATCTACCCCATCAACACCATCTACCCTATCTACCCCAACACCATCTACCCCTTCAACACCATCTACCTCATCTACCCCATCTACCCCATCTACCCCATCAACTCCATCTACCCCATCTATCCCATCCACTCCATCTACCCTATCTACCCCATCAACCCCATCTACTCCATCTACCCCATCTACCCCATCAACCCCATCTACCCCATCTACCCCTTCTACCCATCTACTCCATCTACCCCATCAACACCATCTACCTCATCTACCCCATCTACCCCATCTGCCCCATCTACTCCATCCACCCCATCTACCCATCTACTCCATCTACCCCATCAACACCATCTACCTCATCTACTCCATCTACCCCATCTACCCCATCAACACCATCTACCCCATCAACTCCATCTACCCCATCTACTCCATCTAACCTATCTACCCCATCAACCCCATCTACCCTATCTACCCCATCAACCCCATCTACTCCATCTACCCCATCTACCCCATCAACCCCATCTACCCTATCTACCCCATCAACCCCATCTACTCCATCTACCCCATCTACCCCATCTGCCCCATCTACCCCATCAACCCCATCTACCCCATCAACACCATCTACACTATCAACCCCATCTACCCCATCATCTGCACCTACCCCATCAAGACCATCTACACTATCAACCCCATCAACACCATCTACACTATCAACCCCATCAACCCCATCTATGCTATCAACCCCATCTACCCCATTTGCCCCATCTACCCCATCCTCAATCTAAATTGAGATCATGAGCAGGCCCCAGGGTCCAACATGGGGATTTAACCAACCTGGACTCTAGGTCCACACCCCAGTGTCGGTGTGGTAACTGTAGGGGCTCGTGTTTTGCTGTGATGCAGGTAGCTCTGCCACTGTTATTTTAAATACCTGTAGGGTCACCCATAGTGGACAGGTTTCAGCAGAGCTTCCAGATTAGACAGGCTAGGAAGGCGGACCTGGCTATCTACTTCCAAAATCAGCCAATGAAAACCCTGTGGATCACAATTGAATATTGTCTGAAATAGTGCTGGAAGATGGGCCCGCTAGGTTGGAAGACACTCAAAATACACAGTGGCCAAAACAATGGCCTTGAGCACACCAACAATCATGAAGATGGCGCAGGACCAGACAGTGTTTTGTTCTCTCGTGTGTGGGGCGGCCATGAGTTTAAGCCAGAGTCTCCCAGTGGGGTGGGCAGGACTGGGGCTGGTCACTTTAAGGGCCACAAAACCACATCCAGGCCCCTAAAGAGATCATGCAGCACCATCCTACTCTCTTTTAAAACATATAAACACACCTGTAACTCCCCAGTGGTTTTTCACCCCTCAAATGCTCTGTGCTACATAAGCTAAGCCATAAAGGCCTGGATGTGCCCTTCCCCAGACCCAGCCCTGTCCTGAGAGCTGCAGGTTAATTACGGCCCACTACTCCCACACACCTCCACACAGAACCAGCCCTTCACTGGGCATGCTCAGAGGACTGCCCAGCGGAAATCTGCCTTTAAGAACCTAAGCCGGTAAGCAGGCTTTCCTCTAATTGGGAGTGCTGCATTAATTACAAAAGAAATACCAATGCCCTACCACAACTTTTTCTCTTAGGAAGCTCAAACTTCCTTTCCTCAAGCCAAAAAAGCAGATTAGTGTTTTAAAATGTGGCATGGAGCAGGAAAGAGCTGGGGAGGATTGTCATAGCCCAGTGGAGAATTTCCAGGAACCCAGGGAGGGTGGCCTCAGAGGCAATGTCCACACATCTCTTCATTGCCTCATGTTAAGGGACAATGGTTAGAGAAGTTCCTGCTAGCCAAAATAGGAACTGATTCAGATGTAATTTATTTAGGACTCTGAGGTGAATGGAGTCCTGGGTAGCACAAACATCAAGCAGGCTAGGCTGCTAACTAAATGGTGGGAGGTACTTGTTCACCCAGAGACTCTTGGAAGAAATGCCTGGCAATCCACTTTTGAAAATCAGTCACTGAAAACCTTATGGAACACAGTTGTACTCTGACACATGTGAGGTCAACATAAGTCAGATATGGCATGATGGATTTTTTTTTTTAGCATTAATTCAAACAGTTAGGTGTAAGACATCTATTATCTGGTTAAACGTCAAACTCATGTCATGAGAAATAATGTCATTAAATGAAATAATGTCATTAAATGAAGACGTAAATCAACAGAAACTTAGTGAGGCTCTACCAGGTCTCAGCTCAGTGCTCGGGCTCGCACTGGGAACACAGTCAAGGGAAGAAACACACAAGATGGGCAAGTATTATGAACAACCAGCAGACGGTTCTGCGGCAACCAAGAGAAGAGGAGTGACACTGCCTGGTTTCCTTAGGGGGTGTTATGGATTGAATTTTGTCCCCCAAAAAGATACATCGAAGTTCCAACACTACTACCTATGAAGCTGACCTTGTTTGGAAATAGTGTCTTTGAAGATGTTATCAGTTAACATGAGATCATACTGGAGCAGGGTGGGTCCTAATCCCATCTGAGTGGAGTCTTTATTAAAAAGGAGAAGAGACACAGAGACAGGGAAAGGACAACTTGTGAAGTGGCAGCCCCAAGTCAAGGAATGCCTGGAGCCATCAGAAGCTGGGAGGGAGGGAACAGATTGTCCCTCAGAGCCTCTGGTGGAATCAACACTGCCAACACCCTGATCTCAGACTCCCAGCCTCCAGAACTGTGAGAGAGTAAATTTCCGGTCTTATAAGCTACCTGTTTCAGGGTATAGGGTCCAGAACCTTCATCAGATTCTCAAAGGGCTCTGGGTCTTAAGAAAGGCTAGGAACTGCCCCATGGATTTCTGAAAGCCCAGTGAATTTGTCCAACTGCTGGGCAAGTGGAAATTCCTTGGGTGCCATGGGTTCTGTCTGCAAAAACCTTAAAAAGGAGGCATTTGTTGAGAACCTCTATAGACTTTGAGTTCTGTGATAGAAACTTTCTTGTACGTCATCTCATTCAGTCCTGATGTCTGCTATGAGTTGGATATCATTAACCGCATTGTCTAGACATTGGGGTCTACAGGGTCAAAAGTCTAGATCCAGGCTTTTGGACCATTGTCATTGTTTGTTTGTTTTTGTTTCTTTTGTTGTTGTTCTGTTGCAGATGTTAAACTGCTGACAGGAAAACCTATTGTTGTCATAGGAAAATTGTAATAAAAATTTTATTGCTAATTCTTTAGTTTAAAAATGTAATTTCTTTTCTTAAACTCTTTGACCTGATTTAAATGGACTATTTTCTTGATATCGCTCATTGACACCAGCCTTCTCTTAACTTATATGACAGACAATAAACTCCTTAAGTTTCTGTAATATGTACATGGGAATTCGACTTTTCATAGGCATTCTTTCTACTTAGACAAGATGTGTTATCATATAGAATTTCAGCTCAATGACTCCTTCCCAGAAGACTCAGAGGGCTTTAGGTCACTTGGAAATTGTTACAGGAGAGTTTGCCATGCCAAGGTAAACAACCAGAGAGTTTACACCAGCTCAGAGCTGACCCTCACTTCTTTAGAATCCATCCCAAATAAGAGCCAGCAAGGGAGCCAGGAGATTAACCTACACAATTACAGGCAAGTTGTTAAAAAAAAAAATGTTAGGCTTCCTATTGTAGCCTTGTACAAAGAACAGTGCACACACTCAACTTTTTACTGGAAAAACCTCCCCAGGCTAAGGAGCAGGTTGTCTGCCCCTCATACTAACCACTTATGGGCTTGACTAGGGACAGCTGACTCCTCCATCCCTGCGCCTATGAAGATGCTAGAACTTTCCACCATCCAGAAAACCACATGCCTAATGATTCTGAATGGGAAAACTAAAACATTCAAAACTAACTAGATTCTAGAAAGTTAGGGCAGAAAGCAAATTTGTAAAAAAGGAGACACTGAGGCCTGCAGAGTTGGGGGGGGTCTTCCCAACAACACCCTCTATTTAGCAGCAGAGCCAGGAGGACAATGGTCCTATCACTGCACCTTGTCACAGTCCAGCTCTCCTTCTGCCAGTCCTGGAAGAACTTAAACCAGCATAACTTGAGTGAATGGGATTTTCTGTGTGATCAAGCCCAGCTCATCACAGCAAACCACACAGAACTGTGGACATTCTTTCACCCTAGCCTTGTGTAGCCCATATGTACGTATGTATGTATATATATATGTATATATATATATTTAAATAAATGGGGTCCCTGAGAAATTGTAAATCTATCTCACATGAGAATTTGTGCCCTAATGTGGTTTTTAACAATGGCGTTCTATCAGCTTGCGTTTAGGTTTAGAAGATGTATTAAACCAAAAACCAGACGACTAGCAGTTGTGTTGACTCAACTCATGGTGACCCCGTGTGTGTCCATGCACAGTTGAATTTCATAGAGTTTTCAATGGCTGATTTTTTGGAAGTACATTGCCAGGCCTTTCTTTTTGATGAGCCTCTGGGTGGACTGGAACCACCAACTTTTGGTGCTCATGTGTGAACACTGGCTTAGTTACCACGAGGAGTCAGAGAAAGGATGCCATTGGTAGAGCTGAGCTGACTCTCTGTGATTTTAAGTCCAGGATGGGCCTTCAGGCAAAGCATGAATGTCTCTATGGTGCCTAGCCTTGGTTTCTCTGCACCCTCTACTGTCATCTCTTCCTCTTTATTTTTGGAAATCTGCTCCACCCTTGGCTCACTGGCTTCAGTGGAATGGCCCAGCTCCCAGCTCCAGAGAGTGTGCATCTGGCTGGGCTCATGGCACCCCTGAAGTCAGTGTTTGCTTCAGGTTGGGCATACCATCCTGGTCAGGCCAACCAAAGAAGAGATCGAGTTCTGGGACTTCTGTCTGAGTCCTGTGGGGAGAGTTTCTCTCCATTCCCATGAGCAGGAAGGAGAATTCCCGGCAGATACACAATGAGCCTATTTTTTAGTCACTTTTGGAACTCTTGTAGCACAGTGGTTTAGAGAATGAACTCCAGGACCAGCTCTCTCAGCTATAATCCCAGGTCCATTACTCAACCTCTCTGTGCCTGTTTCTTTATCTGTGACATAGAGATGATAATAACTACCCTTGCCTCGTGTGGTTGTTATGAGCGTTAGATGATTTAAAACCCCTAAACTGCTCAGAACAGTGCCCAGCACAGTAAGCACTCTAATAGCACAACCAGTATTGTCCATTGCTGTGGAGCCAACTTTGAATCATGGCGGCCTTATGTACAACAGAACAAGATGTTGCCAGTTTATGTTATCATCTCTATATTATAATTTTTCTATATCCAAAGAGAGGTGTTCTTGATTTTATTACTTATTTATTTATTGAGAAGCATTCTTCCTTCTTCAACAATGATAAAGATGTTGAAAATGACTTTGGTTCCCCTCTTTGGGGACTGCCTTCTGAGGTAGTAGAGAATCCACACTAGAAAACTAGTCTTGTCCATTTTTACTCTTTTCTAGTTCTGGAATACAAATAGTATTACTGACTTGATCAGACTCCTATTTTGTCAGCTTTGGTTCATATCAACTTTTGGCTATTTTTCAATAATCAAATGAACTTGTAAATAACAGAAATTTATTATTACTGAAGATATTTAAATAATTTTTTGCAGGCTTTGATGCCATCTTCAAACAAACCAACCGTAAACAACCAGCCAGTTGCCATGCAGTTGACTCCAGTGTGTGGCAACCCTGTGTGTGTCAGAGTAAAACTGTGCTTCACAGGATTTTCAGTGCCAACTCCGGAGTTATTGAAATAACATAGATTCGCTCAGGATAATCGCTTCAAAAAGGACAGCACTCATGAGGACGTTAAAGTTCTGTTATTTCCATTGAAAAGGTACTATTTTTGCACTTACCCTTCTGAAGGCAATGCCACATTGCATCATAAACTGAATCACGTAGTACGTGTGATCTTTAATGGAAGGGCCATATAACTGGTATTTGTTATCCACTGGTACTGAAGTTAAAACTGAAAAAAGTTAGAACAAGTCCATGAGAGCCAAAGTACGACCTTGAGTATGTCCCACCTGAATTTAGAGACCATCTCAAGAATAGATTCAACACATTGAACACTAATGACCAAAAACCAGGCAAGTTGTGGAATGACATCAAGGACATCAAACATGAAAGCAAAAGCAAGAGGCCATTAAAAAAACAGGAAAGAAAGAAAAGACCAAAATGGATGTTGGAAGAGACTCTGCAACTTGCTCTTGAATGTCAAGCAACTAACGAAAAAGGAAGAAATGTTGAAGTAAAAGAACTAAACAAAAGATTTCAAAGGGTGACTGGAGGAGACAAAGTAAAGTGTTATAATGACATGTGCAAGGAGTTGGAGAGAGAAAACCAAAAGAGAAGAACACACTCAGCATTTCTCAAGCTGAAAGGACAGATGAGAAAATTCAAGTATCCAATTGTAATAGTGAATGATTCTAAGGGGAAAATATTAAACTACACGGGAAGCATCAAAAGAAGGTAGAAGGAATACACGGAGTCATATCAAAAAGAATCGGTCGATATTCAACCATTTCAAGACGTAGCATATGATCAGGAAATAATGGTACTGAAGGAAAAAGCTCAAGACGCACTGAAGGCATTGGCGAAAAACTGACAAACTCCAAGAACTGACAGAATATCTATTGAGGTGTTTCAACAAACAGATGCAGCAATGAAAGTGCTCAGTCATCTATGCCAAGAAATTTGGAAGACAGCTACCTGGCCAACTGATTGAAGAGACCAACATTTATGCCTATTCCTAAGAAAGGTGATCCAACCAAATGTGGAAATTATCAAATAACATCGTTAATATAACACACAAACAAAATTTTCCTGAAGATCACTCAAAAGCAGCTGCAGCAGTATATCAACAGGGAAGACTCAGAAGAAGACGTGGAACCAGGGATATCATAAATGATGTCAGATGGATCCTGGCCGAAAGCAGAGAATACCAGAAGGATGATTACCTGTGTTTTGTTGGCTATGCTAAGATGTTCGACTGTGTGGATCATAAAAAATTATGGATAATGCCATGAAGAATAGGAATTCCAGAACACTTAATTGTGCTCATGAGGAACCTTTACATAGATCAAGAGGCAGTTGTTCAGGCAGAACAAGGGGATACTGCATGGTTTAGAGTCAGGGAAGGCGTGTGTCAGGGTTGCATCCTTTCACCATACTTAATCTGTATGCTGAGCAAATAATCCAAGAAGCTGGACTATATGAAGAAGAACAGGGCATCAGGATTAGAGGAAGACTCATTAACAACCTGTGTTATGCAGATGACACAATCTTGTTTGCTGAAAGTGAAGACGACTTGAAGCACTTACTGACGAAGATCAAAGATCACAGCCTTCGGTATGGATTATGCCTCAACATAAGGAAAACAAAAATCCTCACAACTTGACCAATAAGGAACATCATGATTAATGGAGAAAAGTTTGAAGTTGTTAAGGATTTCATTTGACTTGGATCCACAATCAACAGCCATGGAACCAGCAGTCAAGAAATCAAAAGATGCATTGCATTGGGCAAATCTGCTGCAAAGGACCTATTTAAAGTACCGAAAAGCAAAGAAGTCACCTTGAAAACTAAGGTGTGACTGACCCAAGCCATGTTATTTTCAGTCGCATTATATTCATGTGAAAGCTGGACAATGAATAAGGAAGACCGAAGAAGAATTGCCGCCTTTGAATTGTGGTGTTGGTGAAGAATATTGAATATACCATGGACTGCCAAAAGAATGAACAAATCTGTCTTGGAAGAAGTGCAACCAGAATGCTCCTTAGAAGCAAGAATGGCAAGACTGTGTCTTCCATACTTTGGACATGCTGTCAGGAAGGATCATTCTCTGGAGAAGGTCATCATGCTTGGTAAAGTACAGGGTTGGCAGAAAAGAGAAAGACGTTCAATGAGAGATTGACACAGTGGCTGCAAGAATAGGCTCAGGTGTAACAATGATTATGAGCACTGAGGAGGACCAGGCAGTGTTTCGTTCTGTGGTGCTTGGGGTTGCTATGAGTTGGAACCTGACTTGACGGCACCTAACAACAACAATGACATCCAGTGGTACTTTGAGCTTCTCAGTGGCATCTGTCAATTACATTCCTTGATTGTTTGCTCATGGGGCACAGGCAAGCATGGTCGTGCACAATAACCAAAGAGGTTTTTCTGAACCACTAGGTTAAGTCTAATCAAATGTCTCTGGGAGATTTTTCAATATGAACTCTGAAATCCTATAGTGTGAGGTCTGAAAACTCACATGATTTTGTTATGTAAAGCCCCAAGCTGGTTAATTTTATTGTCCCTCTGAAAGCAAGGCCTCTGTTAACAACCCCTGTGTCTACTTTATCCTGGCTTTTATCCTGTAATGCCAAGCTTAAATCATGGTGTATCACTCCATCTGTCCAACTCACTGCCTCTTAGGGAACACATATTGATTAAGGCCTTAATGTAGGAGAAAGCCTTCTGATAGATGAGGTCATATTGCTTTGAAATGATTAACTTGGGGTGTAATTCCAAGAGAGTCATCCATACAGTTCGTTTAGATAGGCAGCAGGTGAGGTTTGAGATGCTGCCCAGAGTCTGTGGTTCAAGTCTGGATTTGGTAAGGATAGAGAAAGGAGAGAAATGTTAGGCTCTAAGAATGGAGTGGAGTAGGACAAAAGGAAGGGCATGGAGCTAGCTGTAGTGGAGCCAGAGGAAAGAAGGAGAGAATAATCGAAGGCACAGAGGAAAAGACATCTGGGTGTAAGGTAAGGGAAGTCACAACACCTGCCTTATAAAAAAAACAAACCTGCTGCCATCGAGTCAATTCCAACTCATAGTGACCCCATGGGACAAAGTAGAACTGTCCCGCAGGGTTTCCAAGGAGTGCCTAGTGGATTTGAACTGCCAGCTTTTTGGTTAGCAGCTATAGCTCTTAACCACTATACCACCAGGGTTTCCTGCCACATAAAACCGAAAAAAACAAATCCGTTGCTGTCCAGTCGATTCTGACTCATAGCAACCCTGTAGGTACCTGTGAATATTTTCTGAGTGAGTAAGTAGAAACACTAAAATGTAACATGTGTAGGAATACTCCAAAATGAGGCACCTGGCTGGAAGAGGATAGCTAACCTCGATTTGAATAAAACTCCACATTGTTAACTAGACTCCATTTTGAATCAGACTTTACTTGACCAAAGCCTCTGCCTCTGCATTCCTGAGAACGTAGCCCAAGACTTCCCTAAACCCAATGTTCTTAGCTAATAAGGGAAGAGCTTGTTGATTATGATGCTGGTGGTCTCTCACTGCCCCTTCCCGATTGGCTTATGTTAAGAGAAGATGATGGTGTTGATGGGCTCTCACTACTCCACCCCCATTTTACTATTAGGTAAGTTGTCACGCGTTTACCCTCCCCATCTTACCATATAAAAGTCTCACCTCTCCCTCAGAAAGGGAGAATACTTCATAGATTCCTCTCTGCCCTGTGTTTCCCCAATTCTTGAACTGTATCCCCCTCAATAAATCTCTTTGCTTTTCCTTTACCAGAAGGAAACATTCTTACTCTTAGGCAAATGTAAACTCTAAGTATCTTAAAAGTTGAGCATTTCAATTATAACTTTACTTGGGATTAGCTGGGACAAGTTTTCATCTCATAAGTGCTCTGTTATGGTTTGAGTAGTATCACCCCAAAATATTTGCTGTAAATTCGAATCCCATACTTGTGGGTATGATCCCATGTAGGTATAAGGGTTTTTTTTTTATGTTAATGGGCCATATCAGTGTGAGGTGTTTTAACCCAATCACTTTTGAGATATAGAAATAGTAGATTATATTCAGAGAACAAGTACAGATGTTGAAGCATAGATACTGTGATGTTAAGGTTGTGTTAACTTGGCTAGGCCATGATTCTCAGTGGTTTGGCATTTTGACGTAGTTTGGATGATATGTAATGGTGTAATCACCTCCATGTTGAGATCTATATTATAAGCAGCCAATCATTTGAAAGGGAATTTCCTTGGGAGTGTGGCCTGCATACAACATAGGTGGACTTTCTGGCAAAGCTTGCTCTGAATCCTGAAGCTGGCTCCTGTTCATCTGACCTCCAGTTCTTGGGACTTGAGCTAGCAGTTTACCTGCCAGTCTTGGGATTTGTTGGCCTCCACAGCCTGTGAGCCAGAGGCCTGCTGTCTCGCCTGCCGATCTTGAGTTCACCAGCCCCTGTTGCTACTTGTGTCAGGAGAAGCCTCCAGCCTTACTCACAGACTTGGGACTTTCTATCCTCTAAAACCATGTGAGCCATTTCCTAGATATAAATCTCTCTCTATATGTATCCCCCACGTGTCTGTCAGCTTGTCATACTGTGGGGGCTTGTGTGTTGCTGTGATGCTGGAAGTTATGCCACCAATATTCAGATGCCAGCAGGGTCACCCATGGAGGACAGGTTTCAGCTGAGCTTCCAGACTAAGACAGACTAGGAAGAAGGACCCAGCAGTCTACTTCTGAAAAGGATTAGCCAGTGAAAACCTTATGAATAGCAGCAGAACATTGTCTGATACAGTGCTGAAAGATGAGCCCCCTTGAGCCCCCCAGGTTGGAAGGCACTGAAAAGATGACTGGGGAAGAGCTGCCTCCTCAAAGTAGAGTTGACCTTAATGACCTGGTTGGAGTAAAGCTTTCAGGATCTTCATTTGCTGATGTGGCATGACTCAAAATGAGACGAAACAGCTGCAAACATCCATTAATAATCGGAACCTGAAATGTATGAAGTATGAATCTAGGAAAATTGGGAATCATCAAAAATGAAATGGAATGCATAAACATCCATATCCTAGGCATTAGTGAGCTGAAATGGACTGGTATTGGCCATTTTGAATCGGGCAATCATATAGTCTACTATGCTGGGAATGACAACTTGAAGAGGAATGGTGTTGCATTCATCATCAAAAAGAACGTTTCAAGATCTATCCTGAAGTACAACGCTGTCAGTGATAAGATAATATCCATACGCCTACAAGGAAGACCAGTTAATACGACTATTATTCAAATTTATGTACCAACCACTAGGGCCAAAGATGACGAAACAAAAGATTTTTATCAGCTGCTGCAGTCTGAAATTGACCAAACATGCAGTCAAGATGCATTGACAATTACTGGTGATTGGAATGCAAAAGTTGGAAACAAAGAAGAAGGATCAGTTGCTGGAAAATATGGCCTTGGTGATAGAAACAATGCCGGAGATCAAATGATAGAATTTTGTAAGAGCAACGACTTCTTCATTGCAAATACCTTCTTTCACCAACATAAACGGTAACTATACACATGGACCTCACCAGATGGAACACACGGAAATCAAATTGACTACATCTGTGGAAAGAGATGATGGAAAAGCTCAATATCATCAGTCAGAACAAGGCCAGGGGTCGATTGTGGAACAGACCATCCATTGCTCATATGCAAGTACAAGCTGAAACTGAAGAAAATCAGAGCAAGTCCACAAGAGCAAAAATATGACCTTGAGTATATCCCACCTGAATTTAGAGACCATCTGAAGAACAGATTTGATGCATTGAACACTAGTGACTGCAGACCAGACGAGTTGTGGCCTGACATCAAAGGACATCATCCATGAAGAAAGCAAGAGGTCACTGAAAAGACAGAAAATACCAAGATGGATGTCAGAGGAGACTCTGAAACTTGCTCTTGAGCATCGAGAAGCTAAAGCAAAAGGAAGAATTCATGAAGTAAAAGAACTGAGCAGAAGATTTCAAAGGGCCTCTCGAGAAGACAAAGTAAAGTATTACAATGACATGTGCAAAGAGCTGGAGATGAAAAACCAAAAGGGAAGAACACACTCGGCATTTCTCAAGCTGAAAGAACTGAAGAAAAAATTCAAGACACAAGTTGCAATAGTGAAGGATTCCATGGGGAAAATATTAAACGATGCAGGAAGCATCAAACTAAGATGGAAGGAATACACAGAGTCATTATACCAAAAAGAATTAGTCGATATTCAAACATTTCAAGAGGTGGCATACGATCAGGAACCGATGGTACTGAAGGAAGAAGTCCAAGCTGTTCTGAAGGCATTGGCGAAAAACAAGGCTCCAGGAATTGATGGAATATCAACTGAGATGTTTGAACAAACAGATGCAGAACTGGAGATGCTCACTCGTCTATGCCAAGTAATATGGAAGACAGCTTCCTGGCCAACTGACTGGAAGAGATCCATATTTATGCCTAGTCCCAAGAAAGGTGATCTAACTGAATGTGGAAATTATAGAACAATATCAGTAATATCACACATAAGCAAAATTTTGCTGAAGATCATTCAAAAATGGCTGCAGCAGTATATTGACAGGGAACTGCTAGAAATTCAAGCCGGTTTCAGAAGAGGACATGGAACCAGGGATATCATTGCTGATGTCAGATGGATCCTGGCTGAAAGCAGAGAATACCAGAAGAATGTTTACCTGTTTTATTGACTATGCAAAGGCATTTGAGTGTGTGGATCATAACAAACTATGGATAACACTGCAAAGAATGGTAATTCCAGAACACTTAATTGTGCTCATGTGGAAACTTTACATAGATCAAGAGGCAGTTGTTCGGACAGAACAAGGGGGTACTGATTGGTTTAAAGTCAGGAAAGGTGTGCATCAGGGTTGTATTCTTTCACCATACTGATTTAATCTGTATGCTGAACAAATAATATGAGAAGATGGACTATATGAAGAAGAACAGGGCATCAGGATTGGAGGAAGACTCATTAACAACCTGTGTTATGCAGATGACACAACCTTGCTTGCTGAAAGTGAAGAGGACCTGAAGCACTTACTAGTGAAGATCAAAGACCACAGCCTTCAGTATGGATTACACCTCAACATAAGGAAAACAAAAATCCTCACAACTGGACCAACGAGCAACATCATGATAAATGGAGAAAAGATTGACGTTGTCAAGGATTTCATTTTCCTTGGATCCACAATCAACAGCCATGGAAGCAGCAGTCAAGAAATCAAAAGACTCATTTTATCGGGCAAATCTGCTGCAAAGGACCTCTTCAAAGTGTTGAAGAGCAAAGATGTCACCCTGAAGACTAAGGTGCGCCTGACCCAAGCCATGGTATTTTCAATCACATCATATGCATGTGAAAGCTGGACAATGAATAAGGAAAACCGAAGCAGAGTTGACGCTTTTGAATTGTGGTGTTGGTGAAGAATATTGAGTATACCATGGACTGCCAAAAGAAGGAACAAATCTGTCTTGGAAGAAGTGCTGCCAGAATGCTCCTTAGTGGCAAGGATGACGAAACTCTGTGTTACATACTTTGGACATATTGTCAGGAGGGATCAGTCCCTGGAGAAGGACATCATGCTTGGCAGAGTACAGGGTCAGCGGAAAAATGAAGACCCTCAACGAGGTGGACTGACACAGTGGCTGCAAAAATGAGCTCAAGCATAACAACGATTGTAAGGATGGTGCAGGACCGGGCAGTGTTTCATTCTGTTGTGCATAGGGTCACTATGAGTCGGAACCTACTTGACGGCACCTAACAACAACAACAACATATATGTATATTTATACAGTCCACTAGTTTTGCTTTTGTAGAGAATCCAGCTTAAGACATTTTGTACTTTGGGTGGTTCTTGGGAAACAAAATTGTAAAGATGAGTTTTCTAAATTAGTTCTTCGGTCTGGTTAGTCTTAAAGATGTTGATGGCTGCTTCCAGTATTAAAGAGGATACTGCTAATCCATGTTGTGAGGTAGCATTAAAAAAAAAAGCATTAGAAATATGAAAAATATCACCACCAATAGATCAGGTATTGGTGAGAGGTAAGGCTCTGGGCGACTGCACGTTTGATAACTTTCTATGATTTTGTGAGAGTGAGAAGTATAAGGAAGCTGGTTGGTGGGTCCTATTTTCGCTAGACAAAGTGGTAAGAACAAGAGATGAGCTGAGGTCCTCAGACTCACAGTTCATACACCATATAAATGACCTTAAAGTTTCCACTTCTGCCTTGAAAGAAAGCCTTATTTCTTATAGTAACAGAACTGATATTGCCGAAAACCAAACCCAGAGTTTTATTGTAAGAGTTACTTAATTACAATGCCAATTGAATTCCCAACCTTGAATGGTGTCTGAAGTTAAAGTGAGGACATTGATTGAGAATAAATGGGATCCTAAAATTTGGGATGGGGACATATGGGCAGATAATATGGAAGCTGGTGACACTGAACCCCCAAATTCCATTGAATTACTCCTGCCTTCTCCCTCCCATTTGAAGATATTACTCCATCTTTGTCTGCTAATCCACCATATTCAGTAAAACCATTAGCACCTCCATCCCCATCTGACGAGATTAACATAGCAGTGTCTGAAGAGCCTTTGTCTGAGTCATTGCCAAGGGTATCACCTGAGGCAGATGCTTTACAAGACAATGCTAAGTGTTTCCAGAACACATATCCATCATCTATTTTTGCTTCTAGATTTGTAACTAGACTGAAGTCCCAGCAAGCCCCAAAAGGTAATCCACAAAATGTGACCCAGGAGGAGGTATGCTAAGCTCCAAAAGAACTGCTTGACTTTTCTAATATGTACAAACAGAAATCTGGAGAATATGTGTGGGAATGGCTATTAAGGGTATGGGATATTGGTGCAAGGAACATAAAGATGGATCAGTGTGAGTTTATTTATATGCATTCACTAAGCACAAATTCTTCATTCAATGTTTCAGCTCCAGAGGTTAGGGAATGATCTAATAGTTTATTCGGTAGGTTTGCTGAAGCATAGATTACATGATGGCCCACACTAAATCAAGTTGAAATGCCAGAACTGCCTCGGTATACTACAGAAGAAGAAATCCAAAGCCTTAGGAAAATTGCATGTTAGTGTGGATTTATCAGGTTAGACACACAGACCCACACATGGAGTGCCCAGAAAACACACCTTTTACCACAATGGTTATTGCTGTTATGTGCTGTCGAGTCAGTTCCAACTCATAGGGACCCTATGTACAACAGAACAAAACACTGCCCAGTCCTGCATCATGCCCACAATTGTTGTTATGCTTGAGCCCACTGTTGCAGTCACTGTGCCAATCCACCTGCTTGAGGGTCTTCCTCTTTTTCATTGACCCTGTACTTTACCAAGCATGATGTCCTTCTCCTGGGACTGATCTCTCCTGACAACATGTCTAAAGTATGTAAGACGTAGTCTCACCATCTGGGTGAGAATTGCGTCTGGGGAGAATTCTGGTTGTACTTCTTCCAAGACAAACTTGTTTGTCCTTTTGTCAGTCCATGGTATATTCAATATTCTTCACCAACACCACAATTCAATACAACAGTAGGCAACAAATTTGTGAAGGGAGCCCAGCTGTTTTGCGTAAGTCAGATCTGACACTGGGAACTGCCTTAACTAAATTAAGACACCTAACTACAATGGGGCTGATTGAACCCTGTGGTAGTAGGGACCAAATGGCAGCTCTTGATTAACAAACACAAGGTGGGCATGGTTACCACAATGGAGCAGAGTCAAAACAGCAATCAGAATAGTCTGAATCATATGGACTTAAGGTGTTGGCTGCTTAGTCATGGTGTTCCTAGGAGTGAAATATATCAGAAGTCTACTAAATTTTTACTTGACCTGTACAAGTGGAAGAATTCTAGGTCACATAAAGGCAGTCTAACTCAAATCACTAGAATATAGAATCATGATTCTTCAATGAAATTGCAAAGTTGAACCAGTTTACAGACCCATAAACTCCTGAATGAAGGCAAGGCTGGGTTCCCTTGAGGAAAGACCCCACTACAATGTCAAAAACTTATACTGTTAATCTTCCTCCCAGCCCTCCTCAAAAGTATCTATGGTATTTTACAAGAGTGACTGTTCACTGGGGAAAAGGAAATAATCAGATTTTTCAAGGATTACTAGACACTGGCTCTGAACTGACACTAATTCCAAGAGACCCAAAACATCACTGTGACCCACCAATCAGAGTGAGGACACATAGAGGTCAGGTTATTAATGTAGTTTTAGCTCGTTCCCATCTCACAGTAGGTTCAGTGGGACCCCAAACCCATCCTGCAGTGATTTCCCCAGTTCCAGAGTGCATAATTGAATAGTTATACTGAAAGACTGGCAGAAACTCCACGTTGGATCCCTGAAAAATGGAGTAAGGGCTATTATGGTAGCAAAAGCCAAGTGGAAGCCATTAGAATTGCTCATACCTAGGAAAACAGTAAACCAAAAGCAACACCGGATTCCTGGAGGGATTACAGAGATTAGTGCCACCACGAAGGATGCAGCAATAGTGATTCCCACTGTATCCCCATTCAACTTGGCAGTTTGGCCTGTGCAAAAAACAGATGGATCTTGGAGAATGACAGTGGGTTATAGTAAACTAACCCAGGTGGTGACTCCAATTGCAGCTGCTGTTCCAGATGTGGTTTCATTGCTTGAGCAAATTAATCCATCTCCTGGTACCTGGTGTGCAGCTGTTGATTGGCTAATGCCTGTTTCTCCATACCTGTTTCAAAGGACCATCAGAAGCAGTTTACACTCAGCTGGCAGGGCCAACAATATACTTCACTGCCCTACCCACAGGGTATATCAGCTCTCCAGCCCTATATTATAATTTAGTCTGCTGGGAGCTTAATCACCTTTCCGTTCCACAAGATGTTGTATTAGTCCATTATGTTGATGACATTATGCTGATTGGACCTAGTAAGGAAAAAGTGTCAGTGACTCTGGATTTATTGGTAAAACATTTTTGTGCTAAATTAAACCAAACCCATTGCTGTTGAGTCGATTCCAACTCATAGAGACCCTATAGGACAGAGTAGAGCTACCTCATAGGGTTTTGAAGGAGCAGCTGGTAGATTTGAACTGCTGACCTTTTAGTTAGCAGCTGAATGCTTAACCACTGCACCACAAGGACTCCATTTGTGTGCTAGAGGGTGAAAAATTAACCCAGCAAAAATCCAGACTCCTTTCATCTCAGTGAAATTTCTAGGGGTGCAATGGTGTGGGGCACGTTGTGATATTCCCTCTAAAGTGAAGGATAAGCTATTGGCATCTGGCCCCTCCCACAACCAAGAAGGAGGTGCAACATCTAGCGGGCCTCTTTGGATTTTGGAGGTAACATATCCCTCATTTGGGTGTGCTACTCCACCCTATTTATCAAGTAACTCCAAAAGCTACCAGATTTGTTTGGGGCCCAGACAGAGAAGGCTCTGCAACAGGTTCAGGCTGTTGTGCAAGGTGCCGTGCCACTAGGGCCATATGATCCAGCTGATCCAGTGGTGCTCGAAGTGTCTGTGTCAGATAGAGATGCTGTTTGGAGTCTGTGGAAGGCCCCTATTGGTGAATCACAGTGCAGGGCCTTAGAATTTTGAAACAAAGCCCTTTTATCCTCTGCAGATAACTACTCTCCTTTCGAGAAACAGCTTTTACCTTGTTACTGGGTCTTAGTAGAGACTGAACACTTAACCATGGGCCACCAAGTCACCATGCATCCTGAGCTGTCCATCATGAACTGGGTGTTGACTGAACCACAGAGCCATAAAATCAGACTTGCACAGCAGCATTCCATCATTAAATGGAAGTGGTATATATGAGATTGGGCCCAAGCAGGATCTGAAGGCACAAGAAAATTGCAGAAGGGTGTGGCCTAAGTGCCCATGATCTCTTCTCCTGCTGCATTATCTTCTCTCTCCCTGTCTGCATCTATGGCCTCATAGGGAGTTCCTTATGATCAGTTGACTGAGGGAGAGAAAATCCATGCCTAGTTTACAGATGGTTCAGCACAGTATGCAGGCACCACACGAAAGTGGACAGCAGCAGCACTACAGCCCCTTTCTGGGACTTCCCTAAGGACAGTGGTGAAAGGAAATCCTCCCAATGAGCAGAACTTTGAACAGTGCACCTGGTTGTTCACTTTGCTTGGAAGGAGAAATGGCCAGATGTGTGATTATACACCGATTCATGGACTGGGGCCAATGATTTGGCTGGATATTCAGAGACTTGGAAGGAACATGATTGGAAAATTGGTGACAAGGAAGTATGGGGAAGAGGTACGTGGATAGACCTCTCTGAATGTGGCAAAGAAGTGACAATATTTGTGTCTCATGTGAATGTCCACCAAAGGGCGACCTCAGCAGGGGAGCATTTTAACAATCAAGGGGATAGGATGACATAAAAAAGAAGTTTCTTTTTTTTTTTTTCCAGTCATCCTCTTTCCCCAGCCAGTCCCATCAATGTACAATGGGCTCGTGAACAAAGTGGTCATGGTGGCAGGCATGGAGGTTATGCATGAGCTCAACAACATTGACTTCCATTCACCAAGGCTGACCTGGCTGCAGCCACTGCTGAGTGCCCAATCTGCCAGCAGCAGAGACCCTAATACGGCACCATTCCTCGAGAAGATCAGCTAGCAACCTGGTAGCAGGTGGATTACGTCGGACCACTTTCATCATGGAAAGAGCAGTGTTTTGGTCTTACTTGAATAGACACGTCTCTGGATATGGATTTGCATATCCCACACAGCATTGCCTTGGATCAAGCAACTTATTTCACTGCAATTTGAGAGGACAATGGGCCTATGTTCATGGAATTCACTGGTCTTACCATGTTCCCTAGAGCCCTGGTATTTAAAAGCTCGACTACTAACCAAAAGGTTGGCAGTTTGAATCCACCAGCTGCTCCTTGGAAACCCTATGGGGCAGCTCTACCCCTATAGGGTTGCTATGAGTCAGAACTGCCTTGATGACAACAAGTAAACATGTTCCCTATCATCTTGAAGCAGCTGGCAATGTAGAATGACCTTCTAAAGACACAATTACAGCACCAGCTAGGTGGCCGTATATTGCAGGGTTGGGGCAATGTTCTCCAGGAGGCTATATATGCTCTTAACCAGCGTCCAATATATGGTGCTGTTTCTCCCATAGCCAGGATTCATGGACTCAGGAATCAAGGGGTAAAAATGGGAGTGGCACCACTCACTATTACCCCTAGTGACCCACTCACAAAATTTTTGTTTCCTGTCCCCATGACCCTATACTCTGCGGGTCTAGAGGGCTTAGTTCCAAATGGAGGAATGCTGCCACCAAGAGACACAACACTGATTCCATTGAACTGGAAGCTAAGAATGCCACTCGGCCACTTTGGGCTCCTCATGCCTCTGGATCAACAGGCAAAGAAGGGATTTACTGTATTGGCTGGTGTGATTGATCCTGATTACCAAGAGAAATTGGATTTATATTACAAAATGGAGGTAAAGGAGAGTATGTCTGGAATACAGGAGATCCCTTAGGATGTCTCTTAGTACTACCCTGCCCTGTGATTAAAGGTAATGGAAAACTACAGCAATCCATTCTGACTTGAGTACTAGTGGTTCAGACTCTTCAGGAATGAAGGTTTGGGTCACCCCACTTGCAAAGAACCACAACCAAGCTGAGGTGCTTGCTGAGGGTAAAGGGAATATGGAATGAGTGGTGGAAGACGGTAGTTCTAAATATCAGCTATGACCACATGACCAGTTTCAGAAATGAGGACTGTGTTTGTATTTCTTCCTTGTATGTGTACATCAAATATTTTTGTTTTCTTCACTTATAAAATATTAGCTGTAAACAGGGCTAGTGCATTTTCGATTGTACATGTGTTAGTTGTGTCATGGTAGGTGCAAGTATGACTTTGTATTTGTCTTTATTTAGAGATTTATATGGGTGCCAAGTTGACAAGAGGTGGACTGGGATAGTTAAGGTTGTGTGTCAACTTGGCTAGGCCATGATTCTCGGTGGTTTGGCATTTTTGATGTAGTTTGACATCTATGTAATGCTGTAATCACCTCTAGGATGAGATCTGTTATGAGCAGGCAATCAGTTGAAAGGGAGTTTCATTGGGGGTGTGGCCTGCAACCAATATAGGTGGACTTTCTGGCAAAGCTCTCTGACTTTTGCTCACTCTGGATCCTGCAGCTAGCTCCTGCTCACCTGACCTCTGGTTTTGGGGACTCAAACTAGCAGCTTACTTGCTGATCTTGGGATTTGTCAGCATCCACAGCCTGTGAGCTAGAGGTCTGCCATCTGACCTGCCAGTCTTGGTTCACCAGCCCCTGCAGCTTTATGTGTCAGGAGAAGCCTCCAGCCTGACTCATGGGCTTGTGACTTTCCAGCCTCTACAATCGCGTGAACCATTTCCTTGACATAAATCTCTCTGTGGTTTTGTATATATTTATATGATTCAGTAGTTCCGCTTCTCTAGAGAAGATAGATGCCATGTGAAGATATCCAAGGAATACCTAGAAGAACGCTAGGGAAGCTGAGACAAGGATCTTACCCCAGAGCGGACAGACTTCCCCTAGCACTGGTGCCCTGAATTTAGACTTCTATCCTCCTGAACTCTGAGAAAATAAATTTCTGAAAGCCACCCACCTGTGAAATTCTTGTTATAGCTTCTCTAAAAGATAAGGGTGTTTTTTAAAGAGTATAAGCTGCTGGTATTGACTCCCTTGTGTAGTCTGAACTTGCAATGAATCATACCTTGTCCATGTGACCTAGAGAGTATGGTGAAAGTTATGGTGCGTGACTTCCAAGGCTGGGCCATAAAATACACTGCAGCTTTTGACTTGGTCTTTGGTTTGCTTTCTCTGAGTGAAGTCGGCAGCCATGTTGTGAGGACACTCAAGCAGCCCTGTGGAGACTTCCCACCAATAAGCAGTCTCAGCTCATCAGCCATGTGAGTGAGCCCCTTGTAGGTGGGTCTCCCAGCCTCAGTCAGCCTCCTAATGGGCTTGGAACCCTGACCTCAGCCTCAAGAGAGATCTTGGGTCAGAACAGCCCAACTAAGCCACTCCTGCTTCTACATCCACAGAAACCATGAAAGGTGAAACATGCTTATTGTTTTGTAAGCCACCTAACTTGGGGGTTATACGTTATTTAGCAAAAGATGATATACTCCTCTCTTAGCTACCTAGTGCTACTGTAACAGAAATACAACATGTGGGTTGCTTTAAAGAACACAAATATATTTTCTCAAGGTTCAGGAGGCTAAGTCTGAACTCAGGGCACTGGCTTTAAGGGAAGGCAGTCTCTGTTGGCTCTGGGGGAAGATCTTTGCCTCAGCTTCTATAGCCCCAGCGTTGTGCTGTTCATTGGTGATCTCCACGTGGCGTCTATCTTCCCCCATCTGACCTTGTGGGTTTCTGTGTCTGTGCTACTTCTTGTAACTCAGAAGTGATTCAGTTTAGGACAGACCCTACACTGATATGGTCTCATTAACACAGCAATCAGGATTACATCCACAGGTGTAAGGGTTAAGATTCCAACACATGTTTTGGGGAGACCCAGTTCAGTTCCTAACCCCCTACTTTATTCTCAACACAACAGCCCGAGTTGTCTTTTAAAAATTTAAATCTAATCATATCAACCTACTGAAACGGCTTCCTACACTCAGGATAAACGGTCAGCACTCACCATGACCTAGCAGGGTCTGGTGTCCGGATGCCTCTCTGTTCTCACTTTCTGCCACTTGCCCCAAACTCGCTCACTTGTCCCCACTGGCATTCTTACTGTCACTCAAGCACGCCAACCACCTCCCACCTCGGGGCCTTGACCTCATGCTATTTCCTCTTCCTGGAAAGCACACTCTTCCCCCTGACAGCCCATTTCCCTCAAATTTAGATTCAAACATCACCTGCCAGGGCGGCCTTCCCTTAACACTATCTACAATAGCACCCCACCGCCTGCTCTGCCTGTCCGCTTACGATGCTGTAATTTTCTTTGTAGCACCGACACGGTATGATACATATTGATAAACACACACACATACACACGCCTTATACCAAAATGTACACATTTTGTAATTATATCCTGAGTGATGAGATTGTAGGTAATATCTACTTTTCTCACAACTTTCAGTACTTACAACTTCTATCGAGAATATTCGTTAACTTTATTACAAAATAAAATCAGTGAAACATTTCTAGAAACAAGCATTATAATGCAGAATTTTACTGCCTTTCAGGCTGGATAAATCCCTCTGTTTAGATCCTTCAAACTCATTTCAGCCATGCAGAGCCCCAGCTAAGCATCATGGTAGGGTTTACACATCCACTGGGTAAATTCATAGGTTTTAAAGGTACCAACCGCAGGTCCCAAAGTATTACAATGTCACTCTTTTTTCAGAATGGTATTTTGCTGGAGCCTGGTGTCCAGAGGGCCAAGCATTTTGGCTCTTTTCATCACAAGGTAAAACCGTTTTCTGTTCCTGTGAGATGTGACTGTGCTGGTCCTGGTTGTCGGCCACCTGTCCTCTCTATTGCTGACCCATGACTCAAGGACCTGGCGTGCCCTGTTGGTCCTGTTGCCATCAGGAGCAGTCAGCAGAGGTCTGGTCAGGCAAGACAGCAGTGACTGCTCTCCAGGCCTCAGCAGCAGGAAATCCCTCGTCCTAATAGGATGACCATTGATTAGAGCACCTGAGCCAAGCCAGGAGCAGCCTCGTGGAAGCTACGCTTGTGTTCACCAGGTCAAAAAAGATCATTCTCTCCACCTCTCCATTAAGTGAAAAAAGAGTAGCCTGGTCAGAGAACAAAGAAAGCAGCCCAACACACACATACATGTGTATACCACATACACCACACATGCACACACATACCACATACACACACATTCATACATCACACATGCAAACATACTATACATGCACACCCCCACCCACACCACACATGCACACACACACCACATGCACGTACACACCATACGTGTACACATACACACACCACACACATCATACACTCACACACACAAACACATTTGCATATTAATATTTATAAAACTTTTAAGAAACTCTTTAGTTGCCTGAGGCAGGCTTCTCCTCTTCCCTTAAATTCTCACCCGAGGGGTAGGGGTGATCCAGGCACCAGGGCTTGGAGTCAGGTGAATCTTGTTTGAATCTTGGCTCTGCCCCTCACCTGCTGTGTGACCTTGGGCAAGTTGTATAACATTTCTGAGCCTCGGGCTCCTAATCTGTAAAATGGGGTGAACAGACAGAGTTGTTGTAGATGTCCATGGATTACACTGCGTGACCTTGGGTGAGTCATATAACGTTCCTGGGCCTCGGGTTCCTCCTCTGTAAAATGGGGTGAACGTAGCCATTATCGACAGAGTTGCTGTGGATGTCCGTGGATTACACTGCCCCACAACAAGTGTTCACACCTTTTTGTGGCACTGACAACAGATCCCTTAACCACTTGCTGGGAATGGATGCTAAGCCGCAGGGGCCATTGAGGAAAGTAAATGTGGAGAGAACTGATCCACGTTTCATTCCTCCTTTGTCTTTCCAGCTGTTCCCTAACATCTGAAGCTCGTTCAGTGTGTGGCCGATGCATGTGATCAATAAACTTCGTGCAGTTGCAGAAACATGCCATGGGGCAGACAAGCCTGTGCACGGGCAGAGATGAAACAACACAAGGTGTCTCCATGTGAGTGCAAGGGGAGGGGAAGAAAGTTACACACAATAGAACCAGCTGAACCACTAATCCCACAGCCGGACAGCTGAGTCTGCAGAGTCAGGGAGCCAAGGCCAGCTCACCACAGCCCAGCCTGTGTCTCCCCGAGTGCACCTGGAGGGAGGTGAGCTAGTCTTTCTCAGCCCAAGCCATGACCACACAGGCTGGGCTCAGGGGGGCTCAGGTTCCCAAGCTCCTCAGTCAGAAAGACAGGGTTGGGTCTACACTCCCTGGCCTGGAGCTGCTGGAGGCAACACGGCAGGACCCTTGGGGGGAGGGTGGTGTAAATCCATGTGAGGAGCTCTCTGCTCCTACTCAGAGGGTCAGCTGGGCATTATCTGAAGCAGGGGCAGAGATCCTCTCTTGGAAAAAGGCAATGAAGGAATTTAATTTCCAGGGCAACAATCTAGGACCCGGGGGTTTTAGCCAATCACTGGAGAGCTGCTTTCCGGGGCCTGGCAGGGTGCTAGGGGGGCTGTCTCTTGTCACTGCCCCCCAAGTGAAGTGTGTGATCCTGGAAACAGGACACCTGCATCTAGTAAGTTATGCATTAAAACAAAACACACACACAACACAACATGACACAATTTAACAACTCTACAAAACACACACACAAAACACACAATACAACACAACTCAACACAAGACTACACACACAATATAACAACTCTACATAGCATACGGAAACCCTGGTGGCATAGTGGTTAAGTGCTACAGCTGCTAACCAAAGGGTGGGCAGTTCGAATCCTCCAGGTGCTCCTTGGAAACTCTATGGGGCAGTTCTACTCTGTCCTACAGGGTCACTGTGAGTCGGAATTGACTCGACGGCACTGGGTGGGGACATAGCACACACATAACACATACAAAACATAAAATATTACACAACTCAACACAATATACACACTACACGCACATAACACACACAATGCACACAGTACCACACATACAGCACAACACATATAACACACAGAATAAAACACAATTCAACACAACACACAATACACACAGTATAAAACACAAAACACACATAGTGCAACACCAAACTCAATACAACACGAACACAACACAACATATAATGCAGCATACAGAACACAACACACATGTCATGGTTTGAATTATGTCCCCCCAAAATATCTGTCAACTTGGCCAGGTCACAATTCCCAGTATTGTGTGATTGTCTGCCATTTTGTCATCTGATGTTATTTCCCTATGTGTTTTAAATCCTATCACTATGATGTTAATGAGACAGATTAGCAGCAGTTATACTGGTGAACTCTACAAGATTATACAGTGTCTTAAATCAATCTCTTTTAAGCTATGAAAGAGAGAAGTGAGCAGAGAGAAATGTGGACCTCATGCTACCAAGAAAGCAGGGCCAGAAGCAGACCTCGTCCTTTGGACCTGAAGTTCTTGTGCTGAGATGCTCCCAGGCCAAGGGAAGTTTGACAAGGGACCTTCCTCCAGAGCCTACAGAGAGATAAAGACTTCCCTTGGAGCCGGAGCTCTGAATTTGGACTTGTAGCCTACTGTACTGTGAGAGAATAAACTTCTGTTTGTTAAAGCCATCCACTTGTGGTATTCCTGTTGTAGCAGCACTGGATGACCAAAACAGCACACAACACAATGCTGCAGACAGCACACAACACAACACTGCAGACAAAGACACACCAATGACACAGCAAACAACAGAGCATCACAGGACATAGGCCCTCATGCCCAAAGTGCTGGCAGGTTTATCTGGATTAGAAGTATTTGTTGTGGGGACTAGATGGAGTAGTGGCCAGTGATTTATCTTGGCTCCAAGGGTAAAGAAATGAAAAGCAAATGTTTATTTAATAATTCTATCAATAATATATTTCTCAGGTGGAGCAAAGATGGCAGAATAGACAGACACTTCCGACGAGCTCTCTTTACAACAAAGAACCGAAAAAACAAGAGAAATGAGTATATTTATGACAAGCTAGGAGCCCTGAGCATCAAAGGCAAGCTTAGAAAATGAACTGAAGGGCAGGGGGAGGAAGAGACAGTTTAGAAGCAGAGAGGAGTTACCAGACCTGAATCACAGGGATCCCTCAGGCACCATTCCTGGAGAGGAGGCAATGGGCCGGTACTAGTGTTCGGCTGCAGTTTCCTCAGGGAGAAGCAGCCAGCCACACAGCCTACTCATGCCTCCGGAACCAGAGAAAAACGGTGCTCTCGGCAAAAGCTAAGTACCTGTGTATATTTTACTGCACCCCCGCCCCCCACAACCAGGCCAGCTTCAGTGGCTGAATTTCCTGGGCCTGAGATAGGCTCTGTTGAGCACCTAGAGCCATCCTCCCAGCCTTGGAGAAGGAATAAATTTACAGTTGGGGTAAAACACAATTTGCCAGCTCCACTAACCACGGGAGCTCAGGACAGAAGCGGCTCCTGTCAAGGCATAAACGATCTGGATACTTTGAGTACATTTCCCCTCGCATGGACGTGTGGGGGCCTATTTCAGGAGAATAGGCCCTTGTTGGCAGACTCCAACCATTTCAGCTGTGTGGTGGAGAAATGGGTGTTTGATGTTTGACATTGCTTTGCCTATTAAACAGGGTCTTCACCTACCCACATCAGGGACCTGAGGACTGGTACCTCTACTCAGGTCACCCAGCCACCCATGGAAGGAGTCCAAGGATAACTGGTACCTACCAGTCCTTATAACCAAAAACACTGGGTGCCCATGGTCCATCTGCAGAACCCACCCACCTATATGCTCTAAGGATCAGGGACAGGCTTTCCTCAGAGACACGTGGGGGATGATTCTCAGCCCCCTGCCTTGTTCAGAGTGTGGCCCCCTGCACCAACCAGGTACTGGTACCTACACCAATCACCCCTGCCCCTCTAAGACTGTAGGACAGAGCCTGTATCACACACTTGATGATCAGCTACCTGAACACCTGAGCTGAATTCATACAAGAAAACTGAATGGACTCCTAGACTGATATACTTGATAACAGCTGTAGCCATCTGGTGACAGGACTTCTGAGTTCCAGAGGCAAAAACACTCAAGCTAGCTCGCTCGAGCAACCCATTTGGGCATATCAAAACAAAACAAAGCAAGGAGCTATGACACAGTAAACAAACATTAAAAAAAAAAAAACTAATACAACAACTTACAAACAGCACGGAGACAACAATAAATATCAAGTCACATAAAGAAACAGATGATGATCACCTCAACAAGCTCTCAAAACAAAGAATCAAGAGATCTTCTAGAAGAAAGTGCATTCCTGGAATTACTAGAGGCAGGTATTAAACTTTTGTATTCTGGCTCTGGTAATTCCAGGAATGCACTTTCATCTAGAAGATCCCTGGGTTCTTTGTTTTGAGAGCCTGTTGAGGTGATCATGGCCTGTTTCTTTATGTGACTTGATATTGACTGTTGTCTCCGAGCCATCTATAAGTTATTATATTAATTTATGCTTGCTTACTGTGTCGTAGCTGCTTGCTTTGTTTTGTTTTGGTATACCCCTATGGGTTGCTTGAGTGAGCTAGCTTGATTATTTTCGCCTTTGGGGCTCTGATGTTCTGTCCCCAGCTGGCTAGAGCTGTTATCAGGTATATCAGTCTAGGAGTCCATTCACTTTTCTTGTATGAATTCAGCTCAGGTTTCCAGGTAGCTGATCATCAAGTGGGTGGCATGGGCTCTGTCCTACAGTCTTAGAGGGGCAGGGGTGATTGGCATATATACCGGTATCTGATTGCAGCAGGAGGTCACGCTCTGAACAAGGCAGGGGGCTGAGAACCGACCCCCATGTGTCTCTGAGGAAAATGCGTCCCTCTTCCCTAGAGCATGCAGGTGGGTGGGTTCAGCAGATGGACCATGGGCACCCAATGTTTTTGGTTATAAGGACTGGGAGGTACCAGTTATCTTTGGACCTGTCACGGGTGGCTGGGTGACCTGAGAGAAGCTACCAGTCCTTAGGTCCCTGATGTGGGTAGGTGAGGACCTTGTTTAACAGGCAAAGCAATGTCAAACATCAAACACCCACCTCTCCACCGCACAGCTGAAATGGTTGGAGTTTGCCAACGAGGGCCTATTCTACCAATAGGCCCACACAGGTCCTTGCAGAACGGAAAGGTACTCGAGGTCCACGGATGGTTTATGACTTGACAGGAGCCGCTTCTGTCCTGAGCTCCCCTGGTTAATGGAGCTAGCAAATTATCTTTTCCCCCCAGTTGCAAATTTTTTCCTTCCCCAAGGCCAGGAGGATGGCTCTGGGTCAACGGGACCTACCCCAGGCCCAGGGATTCTGCCACTGAATCCGGCTTGGGGGTTGGTGGGGGGTGTGGTAAAATATACGCAAGTACTTAGCTTTTGCCCAGAGCTCCGTTCTCCTCAGGTTCCGGAGGTGTGAGTGGGCTGTGTGGCTGGCTGCTTCTCCGTGAGGAAACTGCGGCCAAACGCTAGTACCAGCCCACCGCCGCCGCCGCTCCTGGAATGGTGCCTGAGGGCTCCCTGTGATTCAGGTCCGGTAACTCCTCTCTGCTTCTGAACTGTCTCTTCCTCCCCCTGCCCCTCAGTTCGTTGTCTAAGCTTGCCTTTGATGCTCAGGGCTCCCAGCTTGTCACAAATATGCTCATTTCACTTGTTTTTTCGGTTCTTTGTTGTAAAGAGGGCTCGCCGGAAGTGTCTGTCTATTCCGCCATCTTGGCTCCGCCTCCTCTCAAGGCTTGAATTTTTTCCTAAATTTTTGCAGCTTGAGAAATGTTGAGCGTGTTCTTCCCTTTTGGTTTTCTGTCTCCAGGTCTTGGAAATGTCATCATAATATTTTGTCTTCTGGAGCTGCCCTTTGAAATCTCCTGTTCAGACCTTTTACTTCATCATTTTTTTCTTTTGCTTTAGCTACTTGCCATTCAAGAACAAGTTTCAGAGTGTCTTCTGACATCCATTTTGGTCTTTTCTTTCTTTCCTGTGTTTTTAATGACCGTAGTCATTTCTGACACATAGCGACTCCATGTATAAAACACTGCTGGGTCCTGCACCATCCTCGTGATTCTTGTTAAGCTTGAGTCCATTTTTGTAGCCACTGAACCAATCCATCTCTGTTGAGGGTCTTCCTCTTTTTTGCTGACCCTCTACTTTAGCAAGGATGATATTCTTCTCCTGGGACTAAGTCCCTCATGATAAAATGTCCAAAATATGTGACAAAATCTTGCCATCTTCACTTCTAAGGAGCATTCTGGCTGTACTTCTTTCAAGACAGATTTGTTCGTTCTTTTGGCAGTCCATGGTACATTCAATATTCTTTGCCAACACCATAATTCAAAGATGTCAATTTTTCTTCAATTTTCCTTTTTCATTACCCAGCTTTCACAGGCATATGAGGCAATTGAAAACACCATGGCTTACAAGTAGAAGATAATCAATATTAGGTTATTTTTTGTTTGTTTTGTTTTAATGATGATTTTGTTTGGTTTCCTTCCAACGAAGACATAATCACAGTGGTTAAAAGCATGGATTCTAGTTCCAGGCAAGTACAGCTTGACGCCTGGCTCTGCCACTAAATATGTTTGTGGTACTGGGCAAGTTACTGGGCTTACTTATGCCTCCGTTTTCTCATCTGCAAAAAACGAAAAAAAAAGCCAAACCCAGTGCTGTCAAGTCGATTCTGACTCATAGCGACCCTATAGGACAGAGTAGAGCTGCCTCACAGAGTTTCCAAGGAGCGCCTGGCAGATTTGAACTGCTGACCCTTTCGCTAGCAGCCGTAGCATTTAACCACTACGCCACCAGGGTTTCCTCATCTGCGAAAAGGAGGGTAAAAACAGAACCTAATTATTAGCTCAGCTGCCAACAAAGAGCTGGCAGGTTGAGTTCACCCAGTGGTACCTCGGAAGGGAAGCCTGGTGGTGTTCGTCTGAAGAATCATCCATTGAAAACCCTGCGGGTCACAGTTTTACTCCGACTTATGTGTGAGTGCCGTGAGTCAGAGCTGACTCAAGAGCAGCTGGGTTTTTTTGTTTGTTTGTTTGTTTGTTTTTGTAGTTTGAAATATGTCCACAAGTTCTTTAATACTTCCTCCAAAAAGTGCAGCCTAATTCCTTCCTTCCAAATGTGGCTGGACATAGCAACTCACGTTCGGCAACTGGAAAAGCAGTGGAAATGACGGCCACAGGAAGCACAGTGGGTCCCTGCCTGTTCTCTGTCTCAGATCACACGCTCGAGGGAGCTGGCCCCCATGCCACCGTACAGGAAGGCCCACATGGCTGAGGCTACAGTCAGCAGCCAGCAGGGAGCCAAGAGCCAGCTGAAAGGAGGCCCGCAACCTCAGTCCAAGTTTCCCATGAAGCAGCCCCGGCCGACTCCAGACTGAAACCCTGAGAGAGGCGCAGGTCACCGAGCTTCCCTGAAAAATATGGGGTAATAGCAGGGTTTGGCTTTAAGCTGCTAAAATTTGGAGTAATTTGTTAAGCAGCAATAAATAACTCACCCACTACCTCATGAGGTTTTTGTGAGGATTAGAGGGCTTAGAACAGTGCCTGGGGTGTTGTAAGTTTGTTTAAAATGCCACCTATGTGTTTTGTGTTCAGTTTGTGCTGACTGATCTTTACTTTGGAGAACCACATGTATTGTTTTTGCCTACCACAGATAGAGGAGGCCGTATGAAGGGTTGGGGCCAGGACCCTGACAAGGACAAAGACGTGGATGGAGAACATACACTCACGGGCTGCATTGCAGAAGAGACTTCCCACACGGAGCCTGCGAGGGGACCTGCAGGGCGGCTCCACTCAGGTACTAGCCAACAGGGAGAAGGGTTAACAGGCGTTAGACTCTGGTGGCCACTCCTGTTTGCATTTCATCTAGTAACTCCTGGTTTGCTGAAAGCTCCCTCTGGACTCCTCTTGGGCTTTTGTTGCCTTTGTTGGTGGTTGTCGTTGAGTCAGTTCCCACTCATGGAGACCCCATGTGTGCAGAGTAGAACTGCTCCATAGGGTTTTCAGGGCTGTGACCTTTCTAAGAGCACCAGACCTTTCTTCTGAGGTACCTCTGGGTAGGTTTGAGTTGTCAACCTTTCAGCTAATAGTCGAGCACTTAAATTTTTGTGCCACCCAGGAGGTCATCTTGGATTCTAAGGGAAGAGCATGGTGTTTGATTATGACACTGCCCAGTTATAGCAGCTGGCCAAAGACATCGGGCCAGAATCAGTGTGTGATGTTCTTAGAAGGCAGTTTGTCCCTGGTGCCAGAGGCACTGGGGGGACAGGACTTCCTAGCTTCCCTCCACAGCCCAAACCACACCAAACCAGTTGCCATCCAATAGACCCAGACTCAAGGCAACCCCCTGGGTGTCAGGTTGGAACTGTGCTCCATGCAGTTCTCAGTGGCTGACTTTTTGGAAATAGATCACCAGTTCTTTCTTCTGAGGCAACTCTGGGTGGACTCCAACCTCCAAGTTGGTATTCACCATTTGACCTACCCATGGTGGCTTATTACTTATCTGTCGAGTGCTGTAACCTGCCCAGCATGCGCCGTGGGGCATGGTCCACAGCCCTGAGGAGTGAAGGTGACAATTCAGGTTCCTCATTTGAACTGAGGCTGCACTACATACAAAAATGCAACTTTGGGAAAGCCACTCTATCTCTCAATGCCTGGTTTTCTCATCTATAAAATGGGGACGATAATGTTATTTCCACCACCGGTCTGTCAGTGTGTCGTACTGTGGTGTCTTGGGTGTTGCTGGAAGCTATGCCACTGGTATTTCAAATACCAGCAGGGTCACCCTCGGTGGACAGGTTTAGGCAGATCTTCCATATTAAGACAGACAGAAGAAAGGTCTGGAGATCTACTTCTGAAAATCAGCCATTGAAAATCCTATGGCTCACAAGGAAACATAGTCTGACTCTTTTACTTGGGACTCATCACCAGGAGGGATCAATCCCTGGAGGAGGACATCATATTTGGTCAAGCAGAGGATCAGCAAGTGTGAGGGAGACCCTCAGTGAAATGGATTGGCAAGCGGTCCCTACAATGGACTCAAATATGCCATCAATCATGAAGATGGTGCAAGACCAGGGAACATTTTGTTGTGATACATAAGGTCCCCGTGAACTGGCGCCAACTCAGTGCAGCGAACAGCGACAACAACAAGGATGTTACTTACCTCACTTTATTGAAGATCACCTGAGGTAAAGAATACAAAGCCATCAGCACACGCCTGGCACACCATCGGCTCTCCCAAATGCTGACTGTTGTTACAGGCACTGCAGATGCCACCAGGAAGGAGAGGGACATGGGGCCTGAGCTCAGATTACCCACAGCTCAGCCACACTTGGGCTGTTGAGAGCCAATGCGATCAAGTGGGGTGGTCACCATTGAGGGGGTGGAATTCTGAAAAGTACAGTAAATTTCATGTACCTGTTTTAGAAATGGAAACCCTGCTGGCATTGTGGTTAAGAAATATGGCTGCTAATCAAAAGGTTGGCACTTTGATTCCACCTGGCACTCCTTGGAAACTGTATGGGGCAGTTGTACTCTGTCCTATACAGTCACTATGAATTGGAATCAACTTGATGGCAACAGGTTTGGTTTGTATTTTTTGTATTTTAGAAATGGGAGCCAGGGTTTGAAACCTGCCCTGGGTGGTGAAGTTAATGGGTTAATGGGCTTGAATTCTAACTGAAAGGTTGGAGGTTTGTGACCATCCAGAGGTGCCTCAGGAGAAAGGCCTGGCTATCTACATCTGAATAATGAGCCACGAAAGCCCTATGGAGCACAGCTGCACTCTGACACACATGGGATCACCCTCAATCCAAGCTGATTTCACAGCATCTGGTTATTTTAGAACTATGATAATTCCTTGGTGTATTTAGAGATCAACAGGGCGGAGAAAAGAAGGATTTGAGCATTAGGGCTTGGCGTAGAAAATTCCGGGCTGAGTGACCTGACATTTCATCAAATATTCAGCACAATGTAAATATGTTAGACTCTTCATAGTGTCGGTTGTAGGAAGCAGATTTAACGGGCTTTGTGAGTCTTTGTGTCTTTGTTGTGAGGTTCCACACTGCGCAAAAGAAGCTGTGAGGTCCTCAAACAGACCGGGGCAGGGGTTGTGATGGGAAGTTCCTGGGTTGTTCCTGCAACAGGGAAGATGAAAAAGCCAGTGCTGGGGAATTCCTGCCCCCTCCACGGGTAACTTCACAAGCATTGCCCTTGCACTCGGATCTTCCATGACAGGGAGGTTTATGAAGAGAAACCTGCCAGGAGTCCTGTTCACCAAGCCGACCACTCCATTGTGCCTGTGATCACAAACTTTACCTGCCAGGAGTCCTGTTCAAGGTGACCACTTCATTGTTCTTGCCATCACAGACCTCACCTTCTACAATGAGGTCCTGTTCATCAAGGTGACCACCCGTTGTGCCCACGATCACAAACCCCACACCTGCCACAAGTCCTGTTCACCAAGCCAACCACCCCTTGGTCCCACAGTCACAAACCCTGCCAGGACAGTGAGCCTGAAAGCAGCTGGTACCACGTCTTTAGCTCTTAAAACTGTTAATACAAGATCATCTATTTTCCCTTTGGAGTTTAAATCAGAAAAATTAGAGGAAAATTAATAAGAGGAGTACAGAATCATATATTTTGGCAAAAACCAGTGTTTATGGAGACCTTCCTACGCACTTAGTGGTTGAACGCTTGGCTGCTAACTAAAACGTCGGTGGCTGGAACCACCAGCCACTCTGCAGGAGAAAGATGTTGCAGTCTGCTTTTATACAGATTACAGCCTTGGAACCCTATGGGGCAGTTGTACTCTGTCCTATAGTGTTGCTATGAGTCAGAATTGACTCAGTGGCAGTGGGTTTCCCACACACAGATTATCCTCAGGTCAGACACCTCACGTCCCCCTTCTGTTCCTGCCTGGCCTCTGACCTGGGCTGTTGTTGTTAGCTGCCCTCAGGTCAGCCCCAGACTCAGGAAATGCGTATGCACAGGGAAGGAGACGCTGCCTGGTCCTTTGCTGTCCCCACGATCAGCTGTGCATCTGACTGTGATAATCCATAGGGTTTTCACTGACTGATTTTCAGAAGTAGATCTCCAGGCCTTTCTTCCTAGTCCATCACAGTCTGGAAGCTCTGTGAAACCTGTTCAGCATCACAGCACCATGCAAGCCTTCACTGACGGACGAGAGGTCGCTGCACATGAGGCGCATTGGCTGGGGATCGAACCTGGATCTACATGGAGGGCGAGAGTTCTACCACTAAGCCACCTGTGGTCAGGGATTAAAGTAGGCTTGGACCTTTCCAGATTTTAGACTCGCTCTCTCTCTCTTTTTAATGACATTGATTTAAAGCTGTCTTTTCAAAATCTCCAAATTCATTGATAACTATTATATTAAATCCCTTGTCAATTTAGTAACTCCTCAAAATATCCACTCTTCCATTTCCTTGTCTTTAATTTAGGGCATAATGTATCTTCAGAGAACATTCGCTTGTCAGCAGGGTGTTGTTTATAAAAGGAATTTTTAGGTTTTAGTTTGTATGTTAAACTTTATGTTAAAAAAAGATATTTGCGTAAGCTTCGGAATTATGATGTTTGCGCGATTCCTCCATTTACTGCGTGTTTTCCTAGTTGTTTTCCTTGCTGTGTAGGTGTCTACTGCGTGAATACAGCAGTTTATTTACCCATTTTACTGCTGATGGGCATTGGGCTGGTGACAGCTTTTGGGTATAAAATTAGAGATGCTATGAGACTTTTGTGCATGTCATTTGGTGAATATATGTACATATTTCTGTTGGAGATATATGTATGTAAATATTGCTGTTGTTAGGTGCCATTGAGTCAGCTCCAACTCATAGTGACCCCGTGTACAACAGAGCAAAACACTGCCTGGTCCTGCACCATCCTCACAATCCTTGTTATGCTTGAGCCCATTGTTGCAGCCACTGTGCTAATCCATCTCACTGAGGATCTTCCTCTTTTTCACTGACCCTTTACCAAGCATGATGTCCTTCTCCAGGGACTGATCCCTCCTGATAACATGACCAAAGTATGTGAGACGTAGTTTTGCCATCCTTGCTTCTAAGGAGCATTCTGATTGTACTTCTTCCAAGAAGATTTGTTCGTTCTTTTGGCAGTCCATGGAATATTCAATATTCTTAGCCAACACCACAATCCAAAGATGTCAATTCTTCGGTCTTCTTATTCATCGTCCAGCTTTTGCATGCATATGAGGCGATTGAAAATACCAAGGCTTGGGTCAGGCACACATATACACACACACACACGCATATATATATCTATGAAATTACTCATCTCTGGGGTATGCGAAAGAGTCCCTGGGTAGCTCAAACAGTTAAGTTAATGCACTCAGCTACTAACTAAAGGTTGGGGTTTTGAGTTCACACAGAGGCACTTTGGAAGAAAATCCTGATAATCGGCTTCAGAAAATCAGCCATTGAAAACACTATGAAGCTCTGTTCTGCTCTGACACTCATGGGATGGCCATAACTTGGAAATGATTAGAAGGCCAATGGTTGGTTGGTTGGTTGGTTTTGCCCCTACATATTGGATGTAGTTAAAAGTATTTCTACCCTCAGAAACAACAGTCTAATGTACAGCAGAAGCTGTGTTAGGCAATCTTATGAATGCCATTTCAGCTGTCCTCAGGACAATGATGGAATTTAGGTATGATTCTTCTCATCCCTGGTGGCACAGTGGTTATCTGTTATGGCTGCTAACCGAAAGATCAGCAGTTCAAATCTACCAGGCGCTCCTTAGAAACTCTATGGGGCTGTTCTAGTCTGTCCTATAGGGTCGCTATGAGTCAGAATAGACTCGACGACAATGGGTTTTTTTCTTCTCGTCCTATAGGAGGGGAAAGTCAAGAGTGTGGTTTGAGAAGGAGAGCTCAGAAAACATAAGTGACCTGCTCAAGGTCTTATAGCTGGCAAGCAGCAAGCTGGCGATGGCCACAGCCACTCACACCTAATCTCCACCACATACTCTCCCCATCTTTGTTATAAACCATTGCTATTTCTCCATCTAAATGTTAAGGCATTTTTGCACACTCACTTTCAAGCCTGTTTCAGTGAGCCTGTCGTCTTTAAGCCCCACCCAGAGAAATTTACTCTTGGTAAGACGGTCACGTGCAGCAATTGAAAGTCACTGTGGAGAAATGGAGAAGCCTGCTGAAGATTCTTGTGCACACAAGTTCAAAGCGATCTACTGGCTTCACCTTGAAACCTTCTCTTCTCCTTCTCAAACCACACTCTTGACTTTCCCCTCCTCTTTTAATCAATTAAAAAAAAATCTCCTTCAGGTCAGTCCTTGATCTTCTCTTAACTGCTGCTGTATGTCCTGTCAGAAAGTGTCTCTCCTGTTTTCAGCCCAACCACAGGACTACCCTCTCTCCCCTTTGGTAGACGAGTCACCTAAGGCAGGAGGAATTGATTTATCCTCAAATTTTTATTAAATGCAAGTAAAGTTCGAGAAAAGTAGCCAAATATACAGTGCTCCAAAGAAGGTTGTTTTGTAGAAACTGATCCAATTTTCTTTTCAATATCAACTTTGTATGTGAACAGGGTGTGGAGAATTGTACAAAGGCATTAAAGAGGGAAAATGCAAAAAAAAAAAAATCAATATCTTTCCTTAGAAAGCTTTGCATATCACGGTTTCATGTGATTTATGACCATACTTGAATGCCTGTGACCCTTATTCCAAAGGGAAATGATTGAGTAGGGACTGGGTTGTTATGAACTGGCTTGTGTGTGTAGGAATTGGTGTTGGTTCATTGTTTCATTCATTCCCAGCATTGCCATGTGCCCATTGCACATCAGGTGTGTATCAGGCCTGGGGACATGAGCATGAGCAAACGCCCGTCTCTGCCCCACACCCCGTGGGTTCTGGAGGGAACTGTGATGAGTGATTCATCCTCCACGGTGAGCTGCTGCAGTGCCACTAATCCCAGGAAGATGAACAGTCAACAAAAGGGTAGATTTCTCTCTCTCTTTTTTTCTTTTCTTTGTTTTTAAACTGGGCAAGCATAGTGACTCCTGTGAAGTATACGTTTTCAGCATCCCTTTCAATTATCCTTGGAGTTTGGTAGTTTGCTCTTTCATGGCTCTAACCGTCACCTTGGAGTTTGGTAATTTGCTCTTTCGTGACTCTAACATCACCTTCTTCTCCCAATGAGTTTCCTAGAGTCTTGCCTCCTCCACTTCAGCATCCCGAGGTTTCCCCTCCCTCCTGGATGCCCTGAGGCTCCATGTCCCTGGCGGTCTCCTGTGGTCCTTGGCAGTGGCCTTAGGCTGCACTGGCTCTTCAGAGAAAACCTGGTATATAGCATTTTGAAGGGCTGGGGTATGGTGTTCACTTAGCTGGCCAAGGAGGACTTTCTGCCATCCTCCCTGCAAAGCACTTCTCATAAAAATGCCAAGACTAGAGACTGAGGTCTCATTTTTCACAATGCCAAACTCAAACAAGAAATGGGATAATTGCAAATTACCTCTATAGGTGCTGTGAAGGAAGCCAGCAGCAGCCTTGACTAAAGGACCCCTGCAACCCACATCCCCCCTCAGAGGAGGTGGCCTTTAACTCGAGTCCTAAATACAGAGAAGGCACTGATGGGATAAGAGGCTTGTGCTCTGCAGAAGGTAGCCACTGGCTCACCGGGATGGTCACTTCCCGCTGTAGGGGCTGGTAGAGCAGCCACACTTCCTCCCACCCAGGGGGCCCAGGCCTGTGTACAGGCTGTGCTGGCAATGCCACCTGCTCAGGGACAGACTGTGTGGCCCGTATGAGCTCCAGGGCTCAGCAGACCTGAGCTGCAGTCTCGCACGGCCTGAGTGTGGATGGGGCTGGGGCAGCACCACGGAATCGGATGATTGGCCACCCTCTGGGACCCGAGCAGCACCCTGAGGCCTGATGGACCACGAGGACCAGTGGAGGTGGGTGGAGCCAGGCAAAGCCATGTGCTGGGGGCACTGGAGTCATCCCCTCTGATGGTGTCACCTGGTGGGGTCCCCCACCCTGGAACACCCTTAGTGATGCCACTGGACACAGCAGTTATAATTCATCAGCCTATATTTCCCTCAGCACCAACCTTACCCATGATTCCCAGAGATGACTTGTTTTAACAAGAACCCTCTGTAAAGCCTGCTTCCAGTGTTCAAATTACTGATCGTGCAACACATTGTCATTAAAATCCCTGCAGAACGAATTGGAATAGGAAATGTCCCCTCAATGTGGAAAGAGGGGAGGGTGAGTTACAAAATAAACAGAAGGTGGCTGAGAGTCTAGCCTGAGGGTCTCCATGTGGGCAGCACTATCCATCTCCCTCCTCATCCCCACTTTCTCCCAACTGTCTGGTGGCTCCTGAGTGCTCAGCATCTGCGCACCACACTCCCTCAAATTCAGGAGCAGTTTGCATACAGCTTAAGAATTTTTCTAGGAAAGCTATTATTATATCCAAACTCTGTAATTAGGGTTCTTTTTATTGGAAGAATCAGAGATCCACTCAGGCCACTTACATAAGGAAGGTTTTACAATGAACTTGAGTACGTCAACAGGAAACTGCTAGAAGTTCAAGCCAGATTCAGAAGAGGGCATGGAACCAGGGATATCAATGCTGATGTCGGATGGATCTTGCCTAAAAGCAGAGAATAACAGAAAGATGTTTACCTGTGTTTTATTAACTATGCAAAGGCATTTGACTATGTGGATTATAACAAATTATGGATAACATTGCAAAGAATTGGAATTCCAGAACAATTAATTGTGCTCATGAGGAACCTGTACTTAGGCCAAGAGGCAGTTATTCAGACAGAACAAGGGGATACTGCATGGCTTAAAGTCAGGAAAGGTGTGCATCAGAGTTGTATCCTTTCACCATACTTATTCAATCTGTATGCTGAGCAAATAATTTAAGAACCTGGGCTGTATAAAGAAGAACTGATCATCAGGATTGAAAGAAAACTCATTAACAATCTATGTGATGTAGATGACACAACCTTGCTTCCTGAAAGTGAAGAGGACTTGAAGCACTTACTAATGAAGATCAAAGACCCCAGCCTTCGGTATGGATTAGACCTCAACATAAAGAAAACAAAAATCCTAACAACTGGATCAATGAACAACATCATGATAAACGGAGAAAAGACTGAAGTTGTCAAGGATTTCATTTTACTTGTATCCACAATCAATACCCATGAAAGCAGCAGCCAAAATATAAAAAGAAGCATTACATTGGGTAAATTTGCTGCAAAAGACCTCTTTAAAGTGTTAAGGTGCACCTGACCCAAGTCATGGTGTTTTCAATTGTCTCATATGCATGTGAAAGCTGGACGATAAATAAGGAAGACTGAAGAAGAATTGATGCCTTTGATTTATGGTGCTGGTGGAGAATATCGAATATACAATGGACTGCCAAAACAATGATCCAATCTGTCTTGGAAGAAGTACAACCAGAATGCTCCTTAGAAACAAGGATGGCGAGACTACATCTCACAATCTTGGGATGCGTTATCAGGAGAGACCAGTCCCTGGAGAAAGATAATCATGCTTGGTAGAGGGTCAGCGAAGAAGAGGAAGACCCTCAATGAGACGGATTGACACAGCGACTTCAACAATGTGTTCAAGCATAACAACGATTGTGAGGGTGGCGCAAGATTGGGCAGTGTTTCTTTCTGTTGTACACGGGGTCACTATGAGTTGGAACTGACTTGATGGCACCTAACAACAACAATGGACTGCCAGAAGAATGAACAAATCTGTCTTGGAAGAAGTATAACTAGAAGGCGTCTTAGAAGGAAGGATGGGGAGACTTCGTCTCAAGGACTTTGGACATGTTATCAGGAAGGACCAGTCCCTGGAGAAGGACATCATGCTTGGTAAAGTAGAGGGTCAGCGAAGAAGAGGAAGGCCCTCAGGGAGCTGGATTGACACGGTGGCTACAACAATGGGCTCAAGCGTAACCATGATTGTGAGGTTGGCACAGGACTGAGCAGTGTTTCGTTCTGTTGTACATAGGGTTGCTGTGAGTTGGAACGGACTCAAAGGCACCTAACAACAACAACAAAGTTCTCAGGGGGCAGTAGTGGCTCAGTGGTAGAGTTTTTGCCTTCCAAGCGGGAGACCCGGCTCCCGTTCCTGGACAATGCACCTGAAGCACGGCTACAACCTGTCTGTTAGCTTAGGCTTATGTGTTGCTGGGATGCTGAACAGGTTTCAGTGGAGTTTCCAGACTAAGACAAAGTAGGAAGAAAGGCCCGTAGATCTTCTTCTAAAAAGTAGCTACTGAAAACCCTGTGGGTCACAGAAGTCTAATCCACAACCCATCATGTGGATGGTGCAGGACTGAGCAGCGTTCTGCTTTGTTGCGCATGGGGTCACCACGAGTCTCTGTCAACTGGAAAACAGCCAATAACAACAATGTGGAATTCCCCGCTTGTGGTGGCTTCGTTATTTACAGTCACAGGTTCACGCAGGTGGGGAAGGGAACAAGCACTCCGAAGATTTTTCCCTTGAACCTTGTACTGGTAAAAAAAGTAACTATCCATATCAGAAATAATTCAGATGTCTTTAAAGGACATAAAGTTACTTGGCAAATGTATAAAATATAAAAATAGCCTGCCTCCCTAAAAACATTAAAGTAATTTATAAAAGGCAGCAGTCTGAGAAATTTTTAATTCTACGTGCCAACCAACTTGGGAGCATGTGGTAAGGTAGTATAAACCTCCTCCAGGAGTGTATTAAGTTCTCAGTCAAGGTTATTTTAACACCTCAATGAAAAAGTCAAGGTGCTTACTTGCTCTGTCTTTGTTAGCCATGGCATTCATGCCAATGTTATCAAAACTGGATTCCATACTTTCATCCAATAGGTGGCCAAATGAAAAAAAAAAAGGAATAAATTTATTAGAAAACTTAACACAATGTAGAATAGTTAACTTCTTAAAGCAGTACTTCGATCTTACCTCCTCACCAAATACAAACAGGCAGAAATCATTGAGATGTCTTTTCTTTTTTTGCCTCCATCGTGATAAGAAGCATAAAACTAGATTATTCAATTGTAGATTCAATGATTTTGGGGGAAATGTAAACCTTTCAACATGGGTTTGTTGAAAAAAATCATATTTGGCTTACAAGCCACTTATTGCAATTATCTTCTACCCTATTAAGTAGCCGGCTTTTAAAGACAGAAATGTCACTTAAGAACCAGTACCTAGGTTTGTTTGTTTTTCTTGTAGCTGATATTCTAAAAAGAAAAAACCAAACCCGTTTCCATCGGGTCAATTCTGACTTATAGCAACTTTATAGGACAGAATAGAACTGACCCATGTTGTTTCCAAGGAGCGGCTGGGGGATTCGACCTGCTGACCTTTTGGTTAGCAGCCTGAGCTCTTAGCCACTGCGCCCCCAGGGCTCTGATGTTCTAACAGAATTGTCCAATGACAATAGTGTCTTCTCGCCTTCCAGATTTGACCAGTGACCAAGGTTTACCCTTAGGAGCGATACCATAAAATCAGAGTAGACTAAAATCTGAAAATTTAGGTGGAGGATTTAGGCATATCGGAAGCAAAAGGTAAATTCTGGGAGGTTTCTTCTTTGGCCTACTTGTGAAAACATTGATTGAAGGTTGCTTTATTACATTATAAATAAAGTTTTGGCTATACCACTGAAAATAAAGTTTTTTCTTTAAAAAAGCCTACCTATAAAAAATGTCTTGCTTGATTAATAAATCTCCCAGCCATGCTGGAGGAAGCTAGAGCGACAGTGACCTGTGGCTGTGCACGTTGTTGGAGAAGGTTCCAGAATCGCCCGGTTATCTAGAAAAGCCTCTTAGGGACGTGGACTTTTAAGAGCCACAACTGCTTCTTTCCATCACCTTTCTAGTTTCTTTGTGGTCTCCCTTCTTACCTTTTATTCCTCTGAAATGTGTCTAAGAAATGCAGTATTATACCTATAAATATTGCAAGCTTAGAAAAGGATTTACAATTATGAAACACCTAGCTGAGTACGTTGTGCAAAGCTTCTGGCATGAGGCACTTGTGCTGATGAACTGTTTTCTTGAAAGCCGAGGGAGGACATAACACCGCAGTTCCAGCCGGTGAACTAAAGACGCCTGAGGCAGCGGGGTTGGTGCCAGCGTCCAGGGACCCAGTGCACATCTCAACTTGTAGAGGAAATAAAGAATGTCTTATTCAAATAATGAATACCTGCATTTCCATGTTTATAGATGCTGACGTGGTGGATAAAATACATGTTTTTTCAATGTATGCTTGATTTCACATTTGTTTTTTGTCATAAGTTTTTTTTTTTCTTTTTCCCAATTAAAGGGAGAGTTACTATCATGTAGGTGATCAGCAGAAAGTTTTTTTCTGACACCAATAGGATCCTAGGAAAGTTTGGAAACCCTGCTGTAAGGTCATGGAATGCCCGTTGAGATCCTTTCTCTCTTATGATTCCAAACAAAAGGACAATGTTCTTCAGCCAAGTGAAATCCAAAAGTCAGGTGATGGGCCGGTGCTGATGGTACAAGGCTGTCTCTGGGAGTTAGTGCTGGTTTTCAGGTCTTGCAACAATTTCACTGCCAGTTAAGCACCAACGCAAGGGGCATGCAAAAATGGCTCCTTTGGGAGAAAGGAACTATATCAGCTGGTCTTCTTTTACTATGTTCATTGCACTAAATAAATAAAACCACCACCACTGCCAGTCTCCAGGGAGTCAATTCCCACCGATGGCAACCCCACATGCCTCAGAGTAGAACTGTGCTTCGTAACGTTTTCAGTGGCTGACTTCTCAAAAGTAGGTCACCAGGTCTTTCTTCTAAGGTGCCTCTGGGTGGACTCGAACTTCCATCCTTTCTGTTAGGAGCCAGGTACTTAACTATTTGTGCCACCCGAAAAAACCAAACCCATTGCTGTCGAGTTGATTCTAACTTATGGTGACCACATTTGTTACAGGGTACAATTGTGCTCCATAGGTATACTTTACAGAAGCAGATTGCCAGGTCTTTCTTTTGAGGTACTACTGGATGGGTTTAAACCACCAAACTTTATGTCAGTAGAGCACAAACCATTTGTGCCATTCGGGATGCTGTCTTAGGCTGGGTTTTCCAGAGAAGCAAAACCAGTGAAGTGCCTATATGTGTGTGTGTGTGTGTCTTACTAATGAAGATCAAAGACCACAGCCTTCAGTATGGATTGCTCCTCAACATAAAGAAAACAAAAATCTCACAAATGGACCAATGAGCAACATCAGGATAAACAGAGAAAAGATTGAAGTTCTCAAGGGTTTCACATTACTTGGATCCACAATCAACAGCCATGGAATCAGCAGTCAAGAAATCAAAAGATGCATTGCATTGGGTAAATCTGCTGCAAAAGACCTCTTTAAAGTGTTGAAGAGCAAAGATGTCACCTTGAAGACTAAGGTGCGCCTGACCCAAGCCATGGTATTTTCAGTCGCATCATATGCATGTGAAAGCTGGACAATGAATAAGGAAGACCGAAGAAGAGTTGACGCCTTTGAACTGTGGTGTTGGTGAAGAATATTGAATATACCATGGACTGCCAAAAGAATGAACAAATCTGTCTTGGAAGAAGTGCAGCCAGAATGCTCCTTAGAAGCAAGGATGGTGAGACTGCGTCTTACATACTTTGGACATGTTGTCAGGAGGGATCAGTCCCTGGAGGACATCATGCTTGGCAGAGTACAGGGTCAGCGGAAAAAGGAAGACCCTCACCGAGGTGGATTGACACAGCTACAACAATGAGCTCAAGCATAACAACGATTGTAAGGATGGCTCAGGACAGGGCAGTGTTTCGTTCTGTTGTGTGTAGGGTCACCATGAGTCAGAACTGACTAGACAGCACCTAACAACAACAACAAAATAAAGAGAGAGATTTATCTCAAGGAAATGGCTCACATGGTAGTAGAGGCTGGCAAGTTCGAAGTCTGTGGGCCAGGTATGAGGCTGAAGGCTTCTCCTAATTCATGTAGCTGCAGGGGCTGAAAAACCCACCATAGTCAGGTCAGACGGGAGGCCACTGGCTCGCAGGCTGTGGAGGCTGATAGATCCCAAGACTGGCAGGCAATACGGCAGGCAGCTGGCTCAAGTCCCAAGAACCAGAGGTCCAACGATGCTGAGCCGGGTGCGGATCCAGAGCAAGCATTTCCAACTTCAGCATTTCAATCACCAGTAAGTACCAATGTGCCTTGATTGCATGTTTGATTAATTTCAGACTGCAGAAGCTGGTAAAAATCTTGAATTTCCTCATCTCTGGCATTCGTGGTTGGTACATAAACTTGAATAATAGTCATACTAAGTGGTTTTCCTCGTAGTCATTGGATATTATCCTATCACTTACAGCTTTGTACTTCAGGATAGATCTTGAAATGTTCTTTTTGTTGATAGATGTTGACACTATTCCTCTTCAATTTGTCATTCCCAACATAGTAGACCACATGATTGTCTGATTCAAAATGGTCAATACCGGTCCATTTCAGCCCACTAATGCCTAGGATATCGATGTTTATGCGTTCCATTTCAGTTTTTGACAACTTTCAATTTTCCTAGATTTATACTTCATACATTTCATGTTCTGATTATTAACGGATGCTTGGAACTGTTTCTTCCCAGCCAATGACGGTCCTAAAAGCTTGACTCCAACCACGTCAGTAAGGCTGACTCTAATTTGAGGAGGCAGCTCTTCCCCAGTCATATTCTGAGTGCCTTCCTACCTGAGGGGCTCATCTTCTGGCACTATACCAGACAATCTCCCACTGCTACTCATAGGGCTTTCACGGGCCACTTTTTTCAGAAGTAGACCGCTAGGTTCTTTTTCCTAGTCTGTCTCAGTCTGCAAGCCCCGCTGAAACCTGTCCACCATGGGTGACCCTGCTGGTGTTTGAAATACTGGTGGCCTAGCTTCCAGCATCACAGCAACACGCAAGCCACCATGGTAAGATAAATTGACACACAGGTAGGGTCCCTCCTGATAGCATGTTCAAAGTTTGTGAGACAAGGTCTCCCCATCCTCCCTTCTAAGGAGCATTCTGGCTGTACTTCTTCCAAGACACATTTGTTCATTCTTCTGGCAGTCCGTGGAATATCCAACATTCTTTACCAACACCACAGTTCAAAGGTGCCAATTCTTGTTCCATCTTCCTTATTCATTGTGCAGCTTTCGTAAGTGTATGAGGCGATTGAAAATACCACGGGTTGATCTTTAAGGTGACATCTTTGCTTTTTAACACTTTAAAGAGGTCTTTTGCAGCAGATTTGCCAAATGCGATACAGCCTTTGATTTCTTGACTGCTGCTACCATGGGCACTGATTGTGGATCCAAGTAAAATGAAATTCTTGACAACTTCAATATTTTCCGCATTTACCCTGATGTTGCTAATTGGTCCAGTTGTGAGGATTTTTGTTTTATTTTTGTTTTGACGTAATCCATACCGAAGGCTGTAGTCTTTTGTGTGTGTGTGCTTTAGAAGAAGGTTTATAGAGCAAGCTGTGGTTAGGTGCCTTAGAGTCGGTTCCGACTCACAGCGACCCTATGCACAACAGAATGAAACATTTCCAGGTCCTGTGCCAGCCTCACAATTGTTGCTGTGCTTAAGCCCATTGTTGTAGCCACTGTGTCAATCCATCTGTTAAGAGTCTTCCTCTTTATCACTGAGAGAGCAAATTAATTTCTCCTTAAACAATTAATACACATATTGTTTTGTGACGTTTGTAAACCTCATGACGTGTCACCTCTGTCCCCTTCTGGACCTTGGGTTTCCCATTACCAGCTTTCCTGTCCCCTAATGCCTTCAAGTCTTTGCCCCTGGGCTGGTGTGCCCATTTAGTCTTATTTTGTTTTATTGGTTTTTTTTAAGGCTGTAGTCCTTGATCTTCATCAATAAGCACTTCAAAGCCACTTGGCTTTCAGCAGGGAAGGTTGTGTCATTTGCATACTGCAGTTTGTTAATGAGTTTTCCTCTAATCCTAATGCCTCATAGTTATTTAAATAGTCCAGTTTCTTAGGTTATTTGCTTATAAAATGTAATGATCATCAATATGATTGATGATATATGTTAAATCTTAATTTTTACAATTTATTTAATATAATTTTACTAACTATGCTATTTGTATTTTAATTTTATTTAATTCGTGTTAATTACATTTATTTTTTATATTTTATTTTAAAATTTACATTATTTTATGTTTAGTTTAATTTGCTATTTTATTTTATTTATGTAATTTTTTTATGTAATTTAGTGTATTTTATTTATTTCATTTTATAATATTTAAGAATTTGTTATTTTTTACTTTGTGGTATTTTACTGATTTTACATTATGTTATATCTCTTATTTTACCTTTTATTACAGTTATTTTATTTTCATGTATTATTTCATTTTACAATGTATTTGTAAATATTCATTATACACTGTAATTTTATTTTTCACATTTTATTTGTGTATTTATTTTATTTATTGCATTTTAGATATTCTATTCTATTTCTTGCATTTTATTTTCTTTTATTATTTATTATTATTTTATTTATTTGTGATATTTTGTTCTATTTATCTTATTTTAGTTTTATATTTGATTTTGTAATTTAATTTAATATTATGTTATATTATATCACAATGTATTGTATTGCCTTAAAATAATTTAATTCAATTCCATCTTTAAATTTATTTAATTTTATGTATATTGTGATAAGTTGGTATTTTCTTTTTATACTTAATTTTAATTGTTATTTCATTTGTTATGAAGTGTTTAGTTATTTATATATCTTGTATTATAATTTATTTGTCATTTACATTTTGTTTTATTTTATTAATTTAATTTAACTTATTTTATTATTTTAATTATGTATTTAACTTTACTTATTTTATTTTATGTAATTTTTATTTTTTACATATTTTATTTGTATGCTATTTTATTTATATTATGTTATGGAGGTTTGTTATCTGTTTTAAATTTTTTATTTCAGTTATTTTTTTACATTTGATTGATTTATTTCACATTATGCAATTTTATTGTATTTATTTGTCTTATTCAATTCTTATATTTTTGGTAATTAATTTTTTTAGTTTGTATTTCATTTATTCATTTAAGTACATTTTCATTTCATTAATGCAATGTAATTTATTTTTTACTTTATGTGCATTACGTTATTTTATTATATCATGTTTTATTTTTATTTTGTATAATCTGTTTTATTTATGTTATTTTTGCTCTTTTAGCTTATTTTATTTTATTTCTATTATTGTATTTATTTAAGTTGTGCTGTGTTATTTAGCTACCCTTTCACGTCCAGCCGTACCTATAACAACTGGGAACTTCTCAGCCTCTGGTTATCGGGAAGCTGCTGGAAGACTGCCAGTGCCTGCTGTCCTAAGGCCGTCGAAACTGAACGGGGGGGTGCAAATTACTTTTTTTACACAGTATTATATGAGATATGTGAGTTGTTGGTAGGAAAACAGAAATTTTGAAAATTTTTATTTGTTATACATATGTACCAATAGGCCCATGTGGGGACTCTGGGGTATAACTCGTGGTACTTCATACGTACTGCTAGGAAGCCCTGGTGGCTCAGTGGTTAAGAGCTAAGGCTGCTAACCGAAAGGTCGGCAGTGGGAATCCACCAGGCGCCCCTCGGAAGCCCTATGGGGCAGATCTACTCTGTCCTACAGGGTCGCTGTGAGGCAGAAGCGACTTGACAGGAACGGGTTATGGTTTTCTATGCACTACTAAACACTTAGGATAGGCTTGTCGGGGGGGCAAGAAAAGAAATCCCTACTACCTACCAAAAAGTCGAGCACACGCAATGGTTCAGCGAGCCTCTGTTAAGGACAGCACCCGATAGCAACCAAAAATTCACAGCAGGAAATAACTGCATCATCAAAGGGTTAAATTATTCATTTATTTGTTGTATTTATCTTACATTATTTTTGCTATTTTTAAATTTTATAAAATGAATTCGTCTTTATTTTCATATTTTATTTTAATTAAATTTTTTTAATTTATATCGTACTGTTTTTACCTTTTGTTTACTTACTATAATCTGTTTGAATTATTTCATGCTATGCTATATTTTGTTGTTTCATTTTTATTGGTTATTTAAATTATTTCACTAATTTTATCATTTAATTAATTATTAATTTTTTTGAAATTGTTATAGTACCCATTGAAATTGTTACAGTATGTTATTTTATTTTCTTTATGGTCAGTTATGTTATTTTATTTGTGTTGTATATGTTAGTTTATTTTAGTTGTGTTTGTTACTTTATTTACTTTTTATATCACTTTATTTATTTCATAAAGACAATAAACTGGACACCTCCTGCAGCCCTGGTGTACACCTGCCCCTGGAACTGGGCCCTGGGCTCGGCAAGCCCTGTGTGCCCCTTCCTGGATGCTCTGCAGGGGACGTTTGCATCTGGGCTCCCGCTGCAGTCCCCTCATTGTGTCTCTCTCCCACACGTGTTCTGGGCTCTTAGGTTGCCTGTTTGCAGATACAGCTAGTTCTTAGTGTTGTCCCTGGAGGTGGTGATTCAGCCCTTCACAGACTCTGGGTTGATAGTGCCACCACCATGCAACTACCGCGAGACCCACTCCTGGCTCTTTTCTGGAGGCACAGTCATCAAAGGTGAACCCAGAGCTTCATGGGAGAGGCACAGAAACTCTTGGGCTGTCTCACAACTCCCTAGACTCCACCTCCACCTTGTTCTGTGCACCTGTCCTGGACACCTGCAGTCAGAGACATGAGAAGGTGATTCGTGCACATGCACACGCACACACACACAGAGTATAAAATTGGCCCAAAAGAAAAGCCCAGCTCAGCACACTTCATGGTGAGTTCTCTGGCCTCAGTCCTGGGCACAGAGTAGGGAGAGCTCTAACACCTGGGGAGGAGGCTTCTCTCATACAGCTTCAGGGAAGGGGCTGGGCTGCTTTTCAGGACCAGAAGGAGGGGCTCATTTGCATATCCTTTTCCTCATAAGGGCCCCTGGCTCCCACTCTACACAGGTTGCTCTTTCCTGGCCCTCCAGTCTCTGCATCCAGAGCACCTGACTGACAACAGCCAGTGAGAAGCTGTCCATGGTGAGAGTGCTGTAACCAATGGATATATTTGTTTGGAAGGGGGTCATACTTACCAGTTTCCTACTGAGGCCAGGGTCTTGAGAAAAGCCCCCTACTCATTAAAAACGGAGAAAGACCCTGCAACAAGGCATACTGACAGATGTACAGAAGACAACTTTCTATCTTCTTGGATTTCCAACGCATTACACTTGACGTTTGATGACACCCAGTGAGTGCTGCCGCCAGCTGCACTGGCTTGTAGGAGACGATTCCAGCATCTCTTGTGTGCAGCAACTTCATGTTGAGATCAGCCATGATGGAAATATTTACACCACAGCAATGAGAAATGGCTGCATGACAAGGCGCTCTGTCCCCTACTCCCCCTTCCCCACTAGGAGCTGGTTTACCAAGACGGCACTGAAAATATTTCACAGATAAGCAATACAGGTAGGTGCCTACCTACATTTCTTACTTCTTAGTTCATAACCCCCGAGTCAAAGAAAGGCTGTGGGCACATTGTCCCTGTAAAGGCCTCAGCCTAGCATGGCTGTCTGCTACCCAGGCTTCTGTGTGTACCCACAGTAATACGCAGCAGTGTCCTCAGCCCTCAGGCTGCTGATCTGTAGATACGCTGACTGGGGCATCTGTGGAGAAGATAGATGGCTCTGTGAAGCTCTGGGCAAATGCCGGCTTCCCCGTGTCAATGTTGATCCAGCCCATCCACTGCAGGCCCTTTCCTGGGGTCTGGCACCCCCAAGCCATAGCGTAGCTGGCGAAGGCGAATCCAGAGCCCTGCAGGAGACCTTCAGCAACTCTCCCAGCCTCTTCACCTCCGCCCCAGACTGCACCAGCTGGATCTGGGAGTGTGCACCTGTGAAAAAGTAAAGGGGGAAGTGGGGCCCTGGAGCTGCCTCAGAATCCTTCCCAGTCCTGAATCCTGGGGACAACTGCCAGCAGGAAAAGGAGAGTCCACCCCACTCCACGGCGAGTGGGATGTGGACTCAGTGGCTCTGTGAAACCAAAGGGGCAGTGCCCTTGCTGAATGGTGTGTCGGGGAGCACCTCAGCTTTCAACACTGCGAGTTGCACATTGTTTGCATGTGAGTCAGGCTCTTTAATGCCCATTCCTGGTATGAATAGCCTGATGCCCTGGAGAGTCCTAAACGAAAACCAAACCCATAGCCATCAAGTGGATCCCGGCTCATAGCAATCCTATAGGACAGGGTAGAACTGAACTCTCCCATAGGGTTTCCAAGGCTGTAAATCTTTATGAAAGCAGGCTGCCACATATTTCTCCCATGGAGAAGCTGGTTGATTTTGAACTGCTGACCTTTTGGTTAGCAGTGGAGCACTTAACCAGGGCTCCTTAGAGAACCGCTAACCTGGGTGGCTAAGCCTGGGCCTCTTGAAGCTGTGGTGCCTGGAGTCCTGATTACTAATAGTGGATGTTCTTCACCCAAGGAGGCTGACAGCTGGCAGTGTCTGGATATGGGTGTCCCCACTTACCCAGGCCCCACGGCTTCACTGCCCCTTCCTCTGACTTCACAGCTGAAACAGGAAAAGCAGCTTCTGCAGACCTGAGGCTGGCCGTTCCCTGGGGTAGTCCCTCTGTGTCTCTGGCCACGTGCAGTGATTTCACCCTGACCCATCATGTGCTGAGACTTACTCATTCCTCTCTACTTTACCTCCGGGGTTTATCCTTCCTTATCCATTGTCTCAGAAATAGACCTTACTCCTGACCTTGGTAGGCTGTCGTTTGCGATTTTCCAATAGCTTCATGGTCTTTCCTACTTAAGGGTTAGAACTGAGATAAAGATAACATTTAATATGTATAATTCTATTTTTTATTCCCTCTCCTTGCTTAAAAACCAACCAACCAGACAACAGGTACAACAAATCTAAGCAGAATTTAAAAGAAAAGAAATGACCAATCAAAAAAAGCAAATCAAAAATTATCCAAAGCGCTAGAAAAAGCATCGAAAACAAGCAATAAAACCTTAGAAAGATAACGATATAGAACCCTTAACACCATAAGTCAGACTAATAACCCCGTTGCCATTGAGTCGATTATAGAGGTCCGGGATTTGCGGCATTGATTATTAACCCTGTGCAGATTCACAGAAGTGGTAAGTGAGGAGTCTTATGAAAATTATTGCTGATGTCAAACGGGTCTTGGCTGAAAGCAGAGAATATCAGAGAGATTTTTACCTGTGTTTTATTGACTACGCAAAGGCATTCGAATGTGTGAGTCATAACGAATTATGGATGACAAACGAATCTGTCTTGGAAGAAATACAGCATTCTTCTTCCACGACAGATTTGTTCATTCTCCTGGCAGTCCCTGGTATATTCAGTATTCTTCCCCAACACCATCATTCAAAGGCATCAATTCTTCTTCAGTTTTCCTTATTCGTTGTCCAGCTTTTCATGCATGTGAGGAGATTGATACCAACACCATGGCTTGGGTCAGGGCCACCTAGTCCTCAAAGTGACATTAGTAAGGAGCTCCGCTAAAACCTATGCAGCTCTAGTTCTGAGCATCACAGCAATACCAAAGCCACCACAGCAGGACAAACTGACAGATGGGGGTGTGTGATGGATTGAATTGTGTCCCCCCAAAATATGTGTCGACTTGGTTAGACAATGATTCCCAGTATTGAGTGGTTGTCCTCCACTTTGTGATTGTAATTTTATGTTAAAGAGGATTAGGGTGGGATTGTAACACCCTTACCAGGTCACATCCCTTATCCAATGTAAAGGGAGTTTCCCTGGGGTGTGGCCTGCACCACTTTGTATCTCCCAAGAGATAAAATGAAAAGGAAGCAAACAGAGAGTTGGGGACCTCATACCACCAAGAAAGCAGCACCAGGAGCAGAGCGTGTCCTTTGGACCCAGGGTCCCTGTGCCTGAGAAGCTCCTCGACCAGGTGGAGATTGAAGACAAGGACCTTCCTCCGGAGCTGACAGAGAAAGCCTTCACCTGGCGCGGATGCCCTGCATTTGGACTTCTTCTAAACTGTGAGAGAATAAACGTCTGTTTGTTAAAGCCGTCCACTTGTGATAGTTCTGTTATAGCAGTGCTAGGTGACTGAGACAGGGACAGATATTCTGGGTAAAAAATGGAACCTGTTGCTGCAAGTTTGATTCCAGCCCATGGTGACTCCATGCATTACAGGGCAGAACCGCTCCAGAGTGCTTTCTTCCATGGTGCTGCCGGGCAGGTTGGGACTGCCAACCTTTAGGTTAGTAGTCTAGTGCAAACTATTTGTGCCACCCAGGGACCGACATTCTGGATACTGGACTGGTATTAGACATATGATTTTATTCCTGAGTTTTGTAGAAGGAAATGAGAGGTTTTTTTGTTTGTTTTGTTTTTGCAAGAAGTAGGAGACAAACGCAGGAAGAAGGAAAGAGTACCAGGTGGAACTATTTGCTCGTACAGGACAAAAGCAAAGATCAGACAGGAAAACAAACCCCCCCCCCCACCAAAAAAAAATCTCTCTTCCTTCCTTCTGCAAATGCTGCTTCTTGCCCCCAGAGCTGGGTACTTGAGCTCAATGGGTCCTGAGCACCCCCTGCAGCCCAGCCCCCACTCTGCAGGGAGGCTGTGTCTGGGATCCCACTCCTGCTGTCTTCCACTGGCTGGGTTGCCTGCATGGTGATTCCTGGCCATTTCCTTGGTGGTCACAGGCCCAGCTATAGGGAGAGCTGGCTCTTGGTGTTTTCTCTGGAGACAGAGGGGACTGTGTGGATCGTCTCTCTCTTGTGGCATTTGAAGCCCACAGCCTCCCTTGCCCGCTTCCTGGGGCCTTGGACACCCAGTGCTCTCACATGTATGGAAGTGAGGTCTGGGGGCTCAGAGGACCCTGCACCTTCCAGGTTCCTCCCCCTGTACCTCGCACCAGCCATCTGGAGATACCCAGAGACAGAGCCCAGGTCACTTGGTCACACATGTCTTGTCCACGCTGGGCCTCAGGCACTCACTGCCTGGGATGTGGCCAGAGAGAAAACCCAGCCAGAGGCTCCCCAGGTGCAGCTGCGGCCCTGTCCTGGCCTCTGGGCACAGACCTTGCCATGTTCCTCTCTCAGTGCTGCAGGGACAGGGCTGGGGCTTTTCCTCTACAGAAGGGGCTGTGCAGTCTGCTGTCCTCGTCCCAGAGGCCTATGGGGACCTGGAGACCCTTCCTGGCCACACAGAGAATGGTCCTGGAGCTCGGAAACAGAGTTAGGTCAACGCCCTGGATTCTTGCAGTGGCTGAGGGATCAGAGGTTCTGTGCCCACCTCTACAAGTCGCACGCTTCCTGGGCTCACCTCTGACCGACCTGGCCAACCACACACCCTGGAGAAGGACATCGTGCTTGGTAAAATAGAGGGTCAGTGGCAAAAAGGAAGACCCTCAACAAGATGGATTGACACGGTAGCTGCAACAAAGGGCTCAAACATTGCAACAACTGTGAGTATGGCACAGGGTCAGATCACATTACGTTCTCTTACACATAAGGTCACTGTAAGTCAGGGCAGGCTTGATGGCACCTCACAACAACAAGAAAAGGAAAGGAACATGGAACAGACCAGACTTTAGAGGCAACCAGTAAATGATGCAGTATTCTCAATACATCACTAATTGTATTAAGTTTAAATAGATTGCCTATATTTTCAAAATAAAATGGAAATATTCACAGTTTGAAGGAAAATGAAGTTTTTGTTTCTGATATGACCTGTTTAAGAAGCTTCCCTCCCACCATAAACGACTAAATGACCGAATGTCAACTATCTGTTCCCTCAAGGGCTCCAGCAGGGGGCGCGCTTGGACCATTAGCTGAAAACTGATCTGCAGATGAACGTGAGGAGACCACAAAGGGCCAGAGAAGAACCAAGTAAGAGGACTGTTGTTGTTGTTGTTAGGTGCCTTAGAGTTGGTTCCGACTCATAGCGACCCTATGCAAAACAGAATGAAACATCGCCAGGTCCCGCTCCAAGCTCACAATCCTCATTATGCTTGAGCCCATTGCTGTAGCCGCCGTGTCAATCCATCTCATTGAGGGTCTTCCTCTTTTTCACTGACCCTCTACCAAGCATGATGTCCTTCTCCTGGGACTGATCCCTCCTGACAACATGTACAGAGTATGTGAGACATAGTCTCATTATCCTTGCTTCTGAGGAGCATTCTGGTTGTACTTCTTTCAAGACAGATTTGTTTCTGTTTCTGGCAGTCCATGGTATATTCAATATTCTTCGTCAACACCATGATTCGAAGGCATCAATTCTTCTTCAGTCTTCCTTATTCATCATCCAGCTTTCCCATGCATATGATGCGATTGAAAACACCATGGCTTGAGTTAGGCACACCTTAGTCTTCAAGGTGACACCTTTGCTTTTCAATATTTCAAAGAGGTCTTTTGCAGCAGATTTGCCCAATATAATGCGTCTTTTGACTTCTGGATTGCTGCTTCCATAAGTGTTGATTGTGGATCCAAGTAAAATGAAACTCTTTACAACTTCAATCTTTTCTCTGTTTATAATGATGTTGCTTATTGGTCCAGTTCCGAGGATTTTTGTTTTCTTTGTGTTGAGGTGCAATCCATACGGAAGGCTGTGGTCTTTGATCTTCATCGGTAAGTGCTTCAAGTCCTCTTCACTTTCAGCAAGCAAAGTTGTGTCATCTGCATAATGCAGGTTGTTAATAAGTCTTCCTCCAATCCTGATGTCCCGTTCTTCTTCATATAGCCCAACTTCTTGGATTATTTGCTCAGCATACAGATTGAATAGGCATGGTGAAAGGACACAACCATGACGCTCACCTTTCCTGACTTTAAACCACACAGTATCCCCTTGTTCTGTTAGAACAACTGCCTCTCGGTCCAAGTACAGATTCCTCATGAGCACAATTAAGTGTTCTGGAATTCCCATTCTTTGCAGTGTTAGTCACAATTTGTTATGATCCACACAGTTGAATGCCTTTGCATAGTTAATAAAACATAGGTAAACATCTCTCTAATTTTCTCTGCTTTCAGCCAGGATCCATCTGACATGAGCAACGGTATCTGTGGTTCCATGTCCTCTTCCAAATCCAGCCTGAATTTCTGGCAGTTCCCTGTCAACGTACTGCTGTGGCCACTTTTGAAAGATCTTCAGCAAAATTTTACTTAAGTGTGATATTAATGATATTGTTTGATAATTTCCACATTTGGTGGGATCACCTTTCTTGAGAATAGGCATAAATATGGATCTCTTCCAGTCAGTTGGCCAGGAAGCTGTCTTCCACATTTCTTGTCATAGAAGAATGAGTACTTCCAGCACTCATCAATTTGTTGAAACATCTCAACTGATATTCCGTCAATTCCTGGAGTCTTATTTTTTGCCAATGCCTTCAGTGCGGCTTGGACTTTTCCTTCAGTACCGTTGGTTTCTGCTTATACAGTACCTCATGAAATATTTGCATGTCAACTAATTCCTTTTGGTATAGTGACTCTGTGCATTCCCTCCATCTTCTTTTGATGTTTCCTGAGTCGTTTAATATTCTCCCCATGGAATCCTTCAATATTGCAACTCGAGACTTGATTTTTTTCCTCTGTTCTTTCAGCCTGAGAAATGCAGAGCATGTTCTTCCCTTTTGGTTTTCCATCTCCAGGTCTTTGCACATCATTACAGTACTCTTCTTTGCCTTCTTGAGCCGCCCTTTGAAATCTTCTGCTCAACTCTTATACATTATAGTTTCTTTCTTTCTCTTTAACTACTCTGTGTTCAAGAGCAAGTTTCAAAGTCTCTTCTGACATAATTTTGGTCTTTTCTTTCTTCCTGGCTTATTAATGATCCCTTGCTTTCTTTATGCATGATGTCCTTGATGTCATTCCACAGCTCACCTGGTTTTTGGTCATTAGTGTTCGACTCATCAAATCTGTTCTTGAGATGGTCTCTAAATTCAGGTGGGATATACTCAAGGTCGTACTTTGGCTGTCATGGACTTGTTATAATTTTCTTCAGTTTCAGCTTAAACTTGCATATGAGCAATTGATGGTCTGTTCCACAGCCGGCCCCTGGGCTTCTTCTGACTAATGATATTGAGCTTTTCCATTGTCTCTTTCCACAGATCTAGTCGATTTGATTCCTGTGTGGTCCATCTGGCAAGGTCCATGTGTACAGTCTCCATTTATGTTGGTGAGAAAAGGTATTTGCAATGAAGAGGATTTGCATAAGAGGATTAGAGGGAAAAATATTTGGAGCTTATATAGGGTCAGGAGTGTTTCCTCTTCCCATTAACTGGAGTAAAACAAAAACAAACAGAAAACTAAACTCATCACTCACGGATCATCATATAGAATACTCAAAAGAGTTTAAACACTATTGGGACAAATGTAACCCTAGACTAAAGATTGACTCATTACCCCCAAAGTTTCAAAATGAAATCAAAAGGATCAAACTGCTTCTAAATAACTGCAAACCAAATTAACAAAGTAAAATTTGCAAGAAGTAGGAAATGTAAACCATAATGAGGACAAATATTAATCCGTCCAGAAAGAACATGGGTGGTAGAACTCTCAGACAAGGAAATTTGAAGTGTTATAACTGTGTTTCATATATTCTAGACTCTAAAGATCAGATTGCACATGAGAAGGAGAGTGACGTGGATGATACTAAAAGCCCCAAATCGAACTTTGAGAGATGAAAAGTATGATGTGTGAGACGAAAATGATTAAGGTTTGGGTTTGATTAAGGGAAGATCAAACATTGTAGAAAAAAGATTAGACAATCCACTCACAAGGCAAAGATTGATGTACTGGTGAAAAAGCAAGAACCCACTGTATTCCATCTTCAAGAAAGCCACTCGAAATATAAAGATACAGATAAGCTCAAAGCGAAAGGATGGAGCACATACGCCATGACATGGCTAGCCAAAAGGAAGATGGAGGTGATATATTGAGAGCAAACATAGTGAATTTATTAGGGATGTTGCTACTGTTAGGTGCCCTTCAGTTGGCTCTGAATCATAGCGACCCCATGTACAACAGAAAGAAACACTGCCTGGTCCTGCGCCATCCTTACAATTGTCGAGCCCATGTTTGCAGCCACTGTGTCAATCCATCTCGTTGAGGGTTTTCCTCTTTTCCGCTGACGCTGTACTTTACCAAGCACAATATCCTTCTCAAGGGGTTGATCCCTCCTGATAACATGTCCAAAGTAAGTGAGATGAAGTCTTGCCATCCTCCCTTCTAAAGAACATTCTGGTTGTACTTCTTCCAAGACAGATTTGTTCGTCCTTCTGGCAGTCTATGCTATATTTAACATCCTTTGCCAACACCACAATTCAAAGGCATAATTCTTCTTTGGTCTTCCTTATTCATTGTCGTTTTTGCCTACATACTGGGCAATGGAAAATACCATGGCTTAAGTCAGGCACACCTTATTCCTCAGTGACATCTTTGCTTTTTAACACTTTAAAGAGGCCTTTGGAAACCCTGGTGGTGCAGTGGTTAAGTGCTATGGCTGCTAACGAAGAGGTCAGCAGTTCAAATCCACCAGGCACTCCTTGGAAACTCTATGGTGCAGGTCTGCTCTGTCCTATAGGGTCACTATGAGTTGGAATCAACTCGATGGCAATGGGTTTTTTTTAAAGAGGACTTTCACAGATTCAGGCCCCTGTGACGTTGAGCCCTCTGGCCCTCAGTTTTCTCCTCTATGAATTAGGCTCATGCTTTTCCTCCTCTGTAAGTATTTTTGGGAAAATTATGTTAGAGGCTGTTTCTACAGTGGCTGGTTCGTAGTAGAGAGTGGGTGTCAGCTCCAGCATGTGCAGGGTTCGTGTTTGCTTTTGTGGATCACAGACAATGACTACAGCTCTGATGACCTTGCTGGCTTTTCATTTGCTTGTTTCCAGTAACTTTAGTTGCAATATGAGTAAATTTTGCATAAAGTGGTCGTGTGCCTGTGGTTCTGTGCACGTGAATGCTGGTGAGGGCGTCCTTACTGTTTACAGCTTCTGGACTCAAGCAGTCACCTTCTTGCCTGCCTCTCCATACTGCCCAAGTGGGACGAAAACCATTCAGTGGTTATTCAGGGCTGCAGATTGTATTCAGCTGCCCAAATGAATACAGTTAGCCCTCCGTATCCCCAGATTCTGCATCCCCAGATTCAACCAAACGTGGATTGAAAATATTCACACAGAAAAGAAAATTCCAAAAAAGAAAGCTTGAATTTGCTGCGCGGAGCACCGGTTCTGAACCCACACGAATGACACAATGTGCAGCAACCCCTGCCGTAGCCTCCCCCACCTCACAGACCCTCGGTCTCTCTCCAGCACTTGCTGTTTGAGCATTGCTCGCCTCTGAGACCTGTCGTTATTCCCTCAAAAACACAGTACTATATAACAACTATTTACTTGGCCCTGGTGGCACGGTGGTTAACAGCTCAGCTGCTAATCGAAAGGTCAGCAGTTCAAGTCCACCAGTCATTCCTTGGCAACCCTATGGGGCAATTCTACTCCTATAGGTCAGTATATCTCGGAATCAACTCGACAGCAACAGGTTTGGTTTGGGGTTTTTTGTTTTTCCTCACATTATATTAGGTATTATACGTCATTTAGAGATGATTTAAAGTATACAGAAGGATGTGCATTTTATAAAGTATACAGCACGTGAGCATCTGAGGGCTTTGGTATCAGCGGGAGTCCTGGAACCCATCCCCAGGTGGCACTGAGGAAGGACTGTATTGGATTACATCTTTGACTAATTGTCACTCCTGCCTCCCAAATATAGAGCTTGCTTTAAGTATAAGAATAGTCTGTGCCAGATTAGATGCCTTCTGTGGGAGATTGAAATTCACTTTACTTTCAACATTGTATTAAAAAAAAAAAATTATGCTACACCTGCCACTTTGGGGGGTGGTGAGCTATTTTTGACAATTAGAATTTTCTGGGAGTGACCATGAGTATCGCAAAGAACACTGCACTGTCAAGAAGTTTCCAGCACAGGCTCTCTACAGCCGCCTGCTCCTTGGTTTCCCCTCTTCTGTGGGCGGGATTCATGTTTTCTCTCCTGAGTCCTGTGCTTTTGCTCCAAGCCTTGCAGCTTTGGGGGGCTCTGCGCTTCCCCCGACAGGCCCCAGCACTGCTTGAGTTTGGCCTGTGGACAAACCACTGACATTTTTTTTCTGGTTTGGCTGGATTTCTTTAAATATTTTAAACCAGCATCAGTTCGTGCCCTGTTCACTCTCAGCAACAGCCCACTGGGCCAGGCCCAGTTATACAGACAACACGTTCTCACCTAAGTCCAGCATTAGTGATCCATTCATGAAATCACGGAACAGCCAGGGCCGCAGGGGATGAGGACCGCTCGGCCCATGGCAAGAGTGAGGATGTAACCCTGTAATTCCACCCCGTCTCTTCGTGGTGTGGCTCAGAGGGGACAGCAGTGGGGATGAAGGCTCTTCCTTGAGGAGCACCAAGTTTTGGCACAATTAAGTGTAGAGACAGGTGATCACTATTTTCAGATGAGGTGAGAGGCCCTGGCAGGTCCTGGCAGGGTCCTGGGGTGTCTGCTGACGACACTTTGAGTCTTCGAAGTAGAAATAGGCTTCTTGAGGATATTTGCAAAGTTGTAAAGGGAATACTGGACTTATCTTACAATATATGAAGGCAGCCAGCACCTGTCTGTCAGTCTGTCATACTGCAGCGGCTTGCGTGTTGCTGTGACCCTGGAAGCTCTGCCACCGGTATTTCAAATGCCAGCAGGGTCACCCATGGTGGACAGGCTTCAGCAGAGCTTCCAAACTAAGGCAGACTAGGAAGAAAGGTCTAACTATCTACTTCCGAAAACTAGCCGATGAAAACCTTAAGGATCACAACAGAACACTAGCTGATATAGTGCTGGAAGACGAGCCCCCAGGTTGGAAGGCACTGAAAATATGCAGCGGCTGCTGCATATTCAAGTATGACAACGTTGATGAAGATGGCACAGCACCGGGCAAGGTTTCCTTCTGTTGTACACGGGGTCACCATGAGCTGACTTGACAGCAGCTAACAACACATGGGGTCAGTGGTGTTCAGTGGTAGAATTCTCACCTCCCACCCAGGAGACTGGGTTAACACACATCAAACATAGCCACTACCTGTCTGTCAGTGGAGGCCTGGGTGTTGCTGTGATGTTGAACAGGTTTTAGGGGAGCTTCCACGCTTAGACTAGGAAGAAGGGCCTGGGGATATGCTTCCGAAAATCAGCAATAAAAACCCTCTGGGTCATAGTGCTCTGATCCACTACCCAGCATGTGGATGGCGCAGGACTGGGCGGCATTTTGTTCGGTCGTGCGTGGGGCGTCATGAGGCAGGACTGACTTGTAGGCAGCTGACAACAACAACAAATCTCATTGGTAGTTGTATTTACCTGCTAGAGAGGCAGGTTTATAAACACAGAGCATCTAAATCTCTCCAACGTAAAAAATGCAACCTATTCCTTTAAGAGCTAATGTTTTATTCAAAAAAAAAAAAAGCAGAGAAATCTCCCTCAGATAGCGCAGAAAGTTATAAGATCTACTAAGCCCACCCCATTCTCTCTTTTCCCCATGAATACTTCCAAACCCAGAATTAACTAAGCCCTCCTAACAATCTTTTAAAGCCAAGGAATGTAGGCTTTTACCCAAAATTAAGTCTTGTGGAGACAGAACTACAATCATAATAAAGACATTGCTTTGCAGGTACCAAGGGAAGAGAAATGGTGGTCTGTAAAAATGAAAAAGGCGTTAGTGGTTTGTCCACACGAGTGAAGGAGAAAAAGAGAGAGAGAAAGGATAAGATTCTAGGGAGTTCGTAGCAGATATCAGACTTTTCACTGATGGGGCCTGTTGGGGCCCACGGAGCGGATTTCAACCAGAAAGGATGGTAAGCTTTCAGCTTCAACTTCCGAGGGCCTGGTTGAGGGTTTAGAGCTAGAAGGTTCAATATGTACCCAAAGCCACTCATTTTTTCAAAATAAACTTTGTATGGGGTGAGGAGGGGATAAAGCACAGTACTCTGTGAAATCTTCGATAATTTTTATTCTGCTTGTCAGGTGCCTGGGGGTGCAAACGGTTTGTGCTCAACTCCTAATCTATGACGGTCAGCTGTTTGGACCCTCCGGCGGCACTGCAGAAGAAAGCCCTGGCCATCTGCTTCTGTAAGGTCACAGTTGTGAAAGCCCCATGGAGCAGTTCTACTCTGACATGCATGGCATCACCATGAGTTGGAATCAACTCAATGGCAACAGATTTGGCTTTATTCTCTTTATTAATGTCTGTAGTTTTGTTGTTAGTTCATAATCTGTATGGAGGGTAGGAGCAGACAGAGGAAGGTGAGTCTAGAAAGCGGCTCCATGATAAAAACAGACACACACACACACACGGGCATAAAGGACGGAGGAAAATGTGGGTGTTGGACATTCTCAGAGAAGCCTGCGCTTGGTCCTCAGGGAAGGGGTTTTCACCTCTTCTCCCGGCCTCTCTGATCCAAAATGGCTCCTCTTCCTCCCTCCTCTTCCTTCACTTCCACTGTTCTCTCCCCCTTTGCTCCCTTCCCTCCCCTCTCCTGTCCTCCTCTCCCTCTTCCTTCCTTCCCCTTCCCTATTCTCTCCTGTCCTCCTCTCTTCGCCCTTCCCCTCTTCTCCCCTCCCCCTTCTTCTCTCCTCTCCAGTTCTCCCCTCCTTTCCCCCTCCCATCTCTCCCCCTCCCCTGTCCTTTCTTTTCTTTCCCTCCTTTTTTTCTTTTTTCTTTCTGTTTCTTTAATTTGCATTTTCTGCAGGGAGAGCCCAAGGCCTCAGGTAAGGAGCCAGGCCCTGGCCCCACCCACCCAGGACCCACCTCCACCTGCAGCACCTGGAGCCTCCTCTCTGGCTTCCCTGGACCCTGCTCTGGCTCAGTGTGACTCTGCTGAGTGGCCAGGCAGTAACAGCTGGTTAAACATTGTTTTTTCTGAAACTGCTGAGCAGATGGGGTTACGCTGAAAAGGTGGTCGGGGTGATGGAAGTACAGGGGCTTGTCCCTTGGTCACCATGTGGAGTGTGTTCTCCAGAGCTGAAGGGCCTGACCCAGCCAGCTCCATGCTGACAGCCTGTCCAGATTCACCAGGAAGTCCCGAGTGAGGAGGGGGCCGAGGGACTGGGTATGAAAAATTACAACCAGTTATAGGAGAGGCTGGACTGAGAGCAGGAGAGGCAGAGAGAGGAAATCCACCTCAAAAACATAAATACTGCCTTTAGAACATGAAAATGTGGGCTTGGCCTGTGATATTTGTTCTAGGGGACCCCTGGTGATATAAATGGTTAATCAAAATTCAAGTCCACCCAGAGGTGCCTCAGAAGAAAAGCCTGGCAATCTACTTCCAAAATATCATTGAAAGCCTTGTGGAGCACAGTTCTAATCTGATATACATGGGGTCACCATGAGTTGGGGTTGACCATGGCAACTGTTCAAAGAATGAGGAACGTCAGCAGATAAAGAAGGTGGGAAAGGGGAGTGAGTGTTCCAACGGACAGTGTGTATGGAGGTCTGGAGACAGAAAGATGGCACAAAGTCAAAGGGTGGGAGCAAGGTCAGCACAAAGGACAAAAGGTGACAGACATGCCTGGACCTTGAAGAGAAGGCAATGGAGGGTCTGCCCAGGGACTGGACTTTATTTTAAGGGCAACGAGGATACTGGCCTTTTAAACAGAGGAGGGAAAGGAATGAGAAGGCAGAACCTCGAAGCGCAAGAAACAAGTTTGAAGCCATTGTCATTCTTCTGAGCCCTGGTCTCTGGAGGAGGCTGGAGCTGGGTCTTCATCTTAGTTTGGAATTTGTCTCGTATAGCTTTGGAAAGATAGAGCAATACTTTTAGCCACAGGCCCTCTGCACTCACTTTTCTCCCTCAAAGTCTCTATGGAGTGCCTTGAAATTCTGTGCTATTCTATGATGCACTGGAGCAAAGCTTTGAAAAGGTGAACCTTTGCTTATGGGTGGGAAGGTCCCTGGGTGGCACAAACGGTTTGTGCTGGGCTGCTAACCTAAAGGTTGGTAGTTTGAACCCACCCAATGGCATCACAGAAGAAAGGCCTGGTGATCTGCTTCTGTAAAGATTACAGCCGAGGAGAACCCTATGGAGTGGTTGTACTCTACAGCACGTGGGGTGTCTGTGATTTGTAGTCAGCTCGGTGCAGCCATGTTTGTTTGCCGATATATTTACATGTGCCTTTTTCTGAGGTTCTCACTTCCTCCCGTCTCAGATCTGGCAGAAGTGTGTCCTGTGCCGACACTGTGGGTCAGGGGAAATTTCAGGGTGTGCTGACAAGTGGCAGTAAAGTGACAAACATCTAACCTCACCCGGGGACCCTGTGCCCACCCTGGCTCCATGAGGGAAGGAACCAGACCAGGAGACCAAGTTGCAGAGAGACATACTGGCCCACTGGTAATTGTACCTGGCAATTCTCCTCCTCCGTCCCCACACTTCGTGTTACACCCTCCAAGGAAAACATCCGCCCACCCCCAATGTGGTATTAGATGGTGGTGAGTGCTGATCAAATAATTGAGTCCCCCAATGTGGAAAATGAGATCTGGGTGGCAAAAGTGGGTAAGCAATCAACTATTAGCTAAAAGCTTTACAGTTCGAACCCACCCAGAGGTCCCTCAGAAGACAGACCTGTTCATCGTCTTCAAAAAATCACTGCCTTGAAAACCCTATGAAACAAAGTTCTACTCTGCACACATGGAATCCTTCTGAGTCAGAATAGACTTGATGGCAACTAACAATGATAAACATTTCAGGAGGGAACATATGATCAGGAACCAATGGTACTGAAGGAAGAAGTCCAAGCTGCACTGAAGGCATTAGTGAGAAACAAGGCTCCAGAAGTTGAGGGGATATCAACTGAGATGTTTCAACAAACAGATGCAGTGCTGGAAGTGCTCCCTCATCTGTGCCTAGAAATGTGGAGGACAGCTACCTGGCCAACCAATTGGAAGAGATCCATATTTATGCCTGTTCCGAAGAAAGGTGATCCAACAGAATGTGGAAATTATTGAACAATATCATTAATATCACACTTCAGTAAAATTTTGCTGAAGATCATTCAAAAACGGCTGCAGCAGTGCATCCACAGGGAACTTCCAGATGTTCAAGCTGGATTTAGAAGAGGGCATGGAGCTGGGAATATCATTGCTGATGTCAGATGGGTCCTGGCTAGAAGCAGAGAATACCAGAAAGATGTTTACCTGTGTTTTATTGACTATGCAAAGGCATTCAACTGTGTGGATCATAACAAATTATGGATAACATTGCAAAGAATAGGAATTCCAGAACACTTAATTGTGCTCATGTGGAAACTGTACATTGACCAAGAAGAGGCAGTCGTTCGAACAGAACAAGGGGATACTGTGTGGTTTAAAGTCAGGGTTGTATTCTTTCATCATACTTATTCAATCAACTAATCCAAGAAGCTGGACTATATGAAGAAGAATGGGGCATCAGGATTGGAGGAAGGCTTATTAATAACCTGCATTATGCAGATGACACAACCTTGCTTGCTGAAAGTGAAGAGGACTTGAAGCACTTACTGATGGAGATCAAAGACCACAGCCTTCAGTATGGATTGCACCTCAACAAAAAGAAAACAAAAATCCTCACAACTGGACCAATAAGCAATGTCATGATAAATAGAGAAAATATTGACGTTGACAAGGATTCCGTTTTATTTGTATCTACAATCAATGCCCATGGAAGCAGCAGTCAAGAAATCAATAGATATTAAGAAAACATTCTGCATCCCGCTTTGGAGAGTGGTGTCTGGAGTCTTAAACGCAAGCAAGCGGCCATCTAAGATGCGTTGATTGGTCTCAGCCCACCTGGAGCAAAGGAGAATGAAGAACACCAAGAACACAAGGTAATTGTGAGCCCAGGAGACAGACAGGGCCACATAAACCAGCGACTACATCAGCCTGAGACCAGAAGAACTAGATGGTACCTGGCTAAGACCAATGACTGCCCTGACAGGGAACACAACAGAGAACCCCTGAGGGAGCAGGAGAGCAGTGGGATGCAGACCCCAAATTCTAGTAAAAAGGCCAGACTTAATGGTCTGACTGAGATTAGAAAGACCCCAGTGGTCATGGCCCCCAGACCTTCTGTTGGCCCTGGACAGGAACCATTCCCAAAGCCAACTCTTCAAACAGGGATTGGACTGGACAATGGGTTGGAAAGGGATGCTGGTGAGGAGTGAGCTTCTTGGATCAGGTGGACACTGGAGACTATGTTGGCATCTCCTCTCTGGGGGGGAGATGAGAGGGTAGAGGGGGTTAGAAGTTGGTGAAATGGGCATGGAAAGAGAGAGTGGAGGGAGGGAGTGGGCTGTCTCATTAGGGGAGAGCAATTGGGAGTATGTAGCAAGGTGTATATAAGTTTTTGTGTGAGAGACTGACTTGATTTGTAAATTTTCACTTACAGCACAATAAAAATTTAAAAAATAAAAATAAAAAAATGAAAAGGTATATCGCATTGGGCAAATCTGCTGCAAAAGACCTCTTTAAAGTTGTCTTAGTCGTCTAGCGCGGCTATAACAGAAATACCACAAGTGGATGGCTTTAACAAAGAAAAGTTTATTCTTTCACAGTCCAGCAGGCTACAAGTCCAAATTCAAGGTGTCAGCTCCAGGGGGAATGCTTTATGTGTCTGTAGGCTCTGGAGGAAGGTCCTTGTCCTCAAACTTCCCCTAGTCGAGGAGCTTCGCAGGCGCAGGTACCCCGGCTCCAAAGGATGTGCTCTGCTCCTGGGACTGCTTTCTTGGTGGGATGAGGTCCCCAGCTCTCAGCTTGCTTCCCTTTCCTTTTATCTCTTGAGAGATAAAAGCTGGCGTAGTGGTTAAGTGCTATGGCTGCCAACCAAAAGGTCAGCAGTTCGAATCCACCAGGCGCTCCTTGGAACCTCTATGGGGCAGTTCTACTCTGCCCTATAGGGTCACTGTTAGTCCGAATCGACTCGATGGCAACAGGTTTGGTTTTGGTTTTAGGCCACACCCCAAGGAAACTCCTTTTACCTTGGATCAGGGAGGTGACCTGAATAAGGGTGGTATTACAACCACACCCTAATTCCCTCAACATAAAACTACAATCACAAAATGGAGGACAACCATGCAATACTGAGAATTATGGCCTAACCAAGTTGACACATATTTTTGCAGGGACACAATTCAATCCATGACAAAAGTGTTAAAAAGCAAAGATGTCACTTTGAAGACTAGGGTGTGCCTGACACAAGCCATGATATTTTAAATCTCTTCCTTAAGTATGTGAAAGCTGGTCAATGAATAAGGAAGCAGAAGAATTAATGCCTTTGAATTATGGCATTGGGGAAGAATATCAAATATACCTTGGACTGCAAGAAGAACAAACAAATCTGTCTTGGTAAAAGTGCAGCCAGAGTGCTCCTTAGAAGCAAGGATGGTGAGAATTTGTTTTGTGTACTTTGGACATGTTATCAGGAGGGAATAATCCCTGAAGAAGGAAATCAAACTGAATAAAGTAGGGGTCAGTGAAAAAGAGGAATACTCTCAATGAGATGGACTGACACAGTGGCTGCAACAATGGGCTCAAGCATTACAAGGATCATGAGGATGACACAGGACCAGGCAGTGCTTTGTTCTGTTGTACACAGGGTTGCGATGATCAGGAACTGACTCGATAGCACCTAACAACAACAACAACAGCCCAAGGTGGAATCTTTTCCCAGTAAGTTACCTAGTAGAATGCTTGTGCCTTCAGAAAGTCCTTCAGCAGTGTCTGATAACAGGAGTTTCTGTAGGAAAGGCATTTTTAGTTTCTAGTGAGTGTTTTCTAAATTCCTTTAGAAGCAGATGCCTACATCATTGGATGAATCCACTCTCTGTTCCTGTTCCATGTGTTCATTCTAAGGGATGGGTATAGGATTGGGATCCTTCTGGCCACATATCCTGGGCCTCTGGTCAATTGGGGTGTTGCTGCCAATCCCTAATTTTTCCTGAAATAAAGATTCCTTGTCATCTTTGTCATCTGCTGCCATCATGTTGGCCCCCACCCATGGTGACCCCATGCACAATGGAACAAAGCATGCCTGATCCTGCACCATCCCCGTGACTGGTTATGGATCAAACCATTATGATCCATGGGTTTTCAATGGCTGATTTTCTTAGAAGTACCTCTCCAAGCTTTTCTTCTTAGTCTTAGTCTGGAAGTTCGGCTGAAACTGTTCAGTATCATAACAGCACGCAAGCCTCCACAGACAGACAGGTAGGTGGTGGCTGCACATGAAGCGCACTGGCCAGGAATTGAACCTGGGCCTCCTGCATGGAAGGCAAGAATTCTATTGAACTCTATACACCTAGATTACCTATATGCATGCTGAGACCTATAGCTACCTTCATGTCCTTGTTGTTGTCATTGTTAGGTGCTGTCAAGTCAGTTCTGACTCATAGTGACCCTATGCACAACAGAATGAAACACTGCCCAGTCCTGAGCCACCCTTACAATTGTTGTTATGCTTGAGCTCATTGTTGCAGCCACTGTGTCACTCCAGCTCGTTGAGGGTCTTCCTCTTTTCTGCTGACCCTGTACTCTGCCAAGCATGCTGTCCTTCTCCAGGGACTGATCCCTCCTAACAACATGTCCAAAGTATGTAAGACACAGTCTCACCATCCTTGCTTCTAAGGAGCATTCTGGCTGCACTTCTTCCAAGACAGATTTGTTTGTTCTTTTGGCAGTCCATGGTATATTCAATATTCTTCGCCAACACCCCAATTCAAAGGTGTCAGTTCTTCTTCTGTCTTCCTTATTCACTGTCCGGCTTTCACATGCATATGATGCAATTGAAAACACCATGGCTTGGGTCAGGTGCACCTTAGTCTTCAGGATGTTTACCTGAGTTTTATCGACTATGCAAAGGCATTCGACTGTGTGGATCATAACAAACTATGGATAACATTGCGAAGAATGGGAATTCCAGAACACTTAATTTTGCTCATGAGGAACCTTTCCATAGATCAAGAGGCAGTTGTTCAGACAGAACGAGGGGATACTGACTGGTTTAAAGTCAGGAGAGGTGTGCGTCAGGGTTGTATTCTTTCACCATACCTATTCAATCTGTATGCTGAGCAAATAATAAAGAAAGTAGCTACCTCCATACTAAGAGGTAAAAGATCTTTAAGCTGGAGCTATCTAAACAGTGCTCATAGTCAGCTTCCTAAGAGGCATCTAAGTGACATCTAACAGCTATCTGGCAGGATAATTGGTGCGCAAGGCGAGAGTGACTGGGTGTTTGGAACGAAGAGTGAGTAGCGTAGCCTCCTCAGTGTAATGTTCCACGGCAGTGGGTAGACACCATGAATTTAATCCCTCTGTTAATTTTTTTTTGTTAATATGGAATACCTACGATCCTGAAGATGGCGCAGGACTGGGAAAGGCTGCATTCTGTTGTTCAGAAGGTCCCCAGTGAGTCAGTGTTGACTTGATGGCAACAAACAACAATTGATTTGCAAACTGAGAGATCTGTATTAAATTTTTAAGAACAATTTTTTTTTTTTTTGCTTTTTTTTCCTATCCTCTTGTGTTTTGTGGGCAAAAGAACTTACTGAGCTCACTAAAATGATATACAAATAAGGTTCAGGATGAATTTTAAACATTAATAACTAAGATTAAAAACTCAGGCTGCAAATTTAGTGACTTATAAGGCTCATCAAGTAGATGATAATATATAATCTAGTCTCATGTGTCTTTCTGTGAGTTGGAATCGACTCGATGGCAGTGGGTTTTTTTTTTTTTGGTTTTTCTCATGTGTCAAGCAAACCATAATATATAAAAAACAAGCTAGTACAATTGAAATCTTTATTAGCTTTAAAAGAAAAAAATTTGGTTTCCTTTAAATACTATTCATACACCACCAGTATTTCTAACATAGACACATCTTTCTCGTTAAAGTTCTGATTAAAGTCTAATTTAGACTATGCACTTTATAAAAACAGTCATGTTAATATACTTCATCGCTCAAACATGGAAATGTGTCTGCTTTGATGAGAATTCTCTACAGTTGCTATGGAAAATGTTTACCCAGTGGCATGCTGTAATTAATTGAGTTGTTTCCCCCCCAAAATATGTGTCAACTTGGTTAGGCCATGATTCCAGTATTGTGCGGTTGTCCTCCATTTTGTGATCTTCCTGTGTGTTATAAATTATAATCTCTGCCTGTGGTTAAAGAGAATTAAAACAACAACAACAAAAAAAAACTCCACTGCCGTCGAGTTGATTCTGACTCATAGTCGACCCTGTAGGACGGAGTAGAACTGCCCAATAGAGTTTCCAAGGAACACCTGGTGGATCTGAACTGCCGACGTCTTGGTTAGCAGCTGTAGCACTTAACCACTATGCCACCAGGGTTTCCTAAAGAGGATTAGGGCGGGATATAACATCCTTGCTCAGGTCACATCCTTGATCCAATGTAAAGGAACTTTCCCTGGGGTGTGTGTGGCCTGTATCACCTTTTATCTTACAAGAGATAAAAGGAAAGGGAAACAAGCAAAGATTTGGGGACCTCATACTACCAAGAAAGCAGCACCAGGAGCAGAGCGTGTTCTTCAGACCCACAGTTCCTACACAGAGAAGCTCCTAGTCCAGGGGCAGATTGACAAGAAGGGCCTTCCTCCAGAGCCAACACAGAGAAAAAGCCTTCGCCTGGAGCTGATGCCCTGAATTTGGACCTGTAGCCTACTAGACAGTGAGAGAATAAATTTCTCTTTGATTAGCCATCCATCCACTTGTGGTATTTCCGTTATAGCAACCCTAGATAACTAAGACACATGCCAAGTTATTGGAAATTATTTTTCTGAGAGATTAAATTCTGGCAAAACAGAGTTTGTTTATATTAACCGCAGGATGTAAAGTTTTGATTTGTTCTAGTCAATTTACTCAGCACTTCTATTATCCTGCACTGCCCTGGATAGGAGTCAAAATAGCCACAAAACATGGGTACCACTGTGAAGATGTCACAGGGCTGGGCACCATTTGTTCTGTTACACATAAGCTCCTTGTGAGTCAGAAAGGCAACTAACAACAACAACAAGAGGAGTCAAATTAAGATGCTTGTAAAGCTGATTGTTCTTCAAAGGATGATTAAGTAGGCCTGACCCTCAGGTCAAAAGGAAAATAAAAATCAAAAGACAGAAAGTGAAAATGAACCCCTTTCTATGCTTACCAGTTTCTAGAATTTGCAGTTGTATAAGCTCACTTACTTTCTGAATTACTCTGACACTTGGAACTAACATGGATTTGGGAAAAAGGTAACAGAAACCTGGAAAAAGTGAATTGTTCACTCAGATAGTACTGGTAAAATCTCCAATTTCTAGAGTCATCTGCCTTGCCTCCTTAGTGATCACATTGAAAGGCAATTTTAGAAATCTGAGGTTGTCACTGGCTGCTGTCAATGTGGGGAGGGATTCCGTTTTTCACCTTAGTGCCCTTCACCTGGAGCTGATGCCCTGAATTTGGACTTGTAGCCTACTTTTTTCTGGGCAGCAAATGATGCAGGCTTTGGCTTGTGTGCTGTGGGTCTTCTCATCAAGTGGGGATCACCAGCTCTGTGGAGAAAGCAATTCTCCGAGAGGTGGCCGAGGGGAGATGCCAGCTGCCTAGAAAGAAGCCACTCATCGGCATCTGGACTGGTTTCTGACGCTGAACACGTGTGGATAAATGTTTTCTGACGTCTGGTTGCCACAAGGGTCATTTTGCCAGGGGTCTGGAAGCCCCACTGGGTAAAACAGCAGTGGGATCGTGTTTATAAAAGCAGAGTTTTCTGCTTGAAGCCCGCACTTCAGCAGGCAGGTGTTTATCAGCTCACCCCCATCTCAGTATTACACCCAGCCCTTGACAAGTGGTTTTCCACAGAGCTGTAATAATTAAATTATACTCATTTCAGGTATTGTCTTAGTTTTCCCAAGCTGCTGTAACACAAACATCACAGGGGGTGGGGGTGGCTTTAAAGAACAGAAATTAATTTGCTCGCAGTTTTGGAGGCCAAAAGTCCAAATTAGGGTCTCATCCATGTCGATTCCTTCCTTATAGGTAGCTCTGGGCTTTTCCTGGGTTACAGATGACCCTCACATGGCATCTGTCTCTCCCCGTGTGTGTGTCTCTGTAGTTGTTGTTAGGTGCCGTCAAGTCCATTCTGACTCACAGCGACCCTACATACAACAGAACGAAACACTGCCCGGTCCTGGGCCATGCTCACAATCGTTGTTTTGCTTGAGCTCATTGTTGAAGTCACTGTGTCAGTCTAACCCATTGAGGGTCTTCTTCTTTTTTGCTGACCCTGTACTTTACCAAGCAATCTCTAGCTAGTGTGCTGTTTATGTAACTCAGACACGATTAGATTTTGAATCCACCTACACTGATATCACCTCGACTGATTGATTACATCGCGTTGGATGCATTATGGAAGGTGATTACCTTGCGTTAGGTTATATCCACAGGTGTTTTGTCCTTGTTAGTTACTGTCCAGTTAATCTCAGCTCATGGCGCCCCATTGTAGAGAGTAGAACTGCTCCATAGGGATTTCAAGGCTGTGGTCTTTTGGGAACAGATCACTAGGCCTGTCTTCCAAGGTGCCTCTAGGTGGGTTTGAACCCCCAACCTTTCAGCTTTTTGTTGAGTGCTTAACCTTTCGTGCCACCCAGGGACTTCACATCTAATTGTGCTTATTAGAAACCATGGAGCCAGGGTGATATTTTATTTTTTCCTTCAGCTTTTAAATAGGCTTTAGTTTTTCATTTTAGGGTTACAGAAAAATTACGTAGAAAGTACAGAGAGTTCCCATACATCTCCCCTCACCCTGCACACAGTCTCTCCTGTTACTAGCATCTTGCATTCTTCTGGTACATTTGTACAGTGGATGGGCCAATACTGATACGTTGTTATTAACAAAAGACCATAGTTTACATTGGGGCTCAGTCTTTGTGTTGTACAACGCTACAGGTTTTGACAAACACCTATCACATGTCCACCATTACAGCATCCTACAGAATGGTGTCACTGCCCTAAAAGTGCCGTGTGCTCCACCTGTTCACGCCTCCTCCCCCTCCCCTGGCCCCCTGGCAACCGCTGATCTTTTTACTCTATGCATAGTTTTCCTTTCCCAGAATGTCAAAGAGTTGAAATCCTAAAGTACATAGGCTTTGCAGACTGGCTTCTTTCATCCAGCAATACGAACTTAAGGTTCCTCCATGTCTTTTCATGGCTTATATCTCATTTATTTTCATGCTGAATAATATTCCATTCTGTATAAGGAAGACTGAAGAAGAAATGATGCCTTTGAATTATGGTGTTGATAAAGAATTTTGAATACATCATGGACTGCCAAAAGAACAAAGAAATCTGTCTTGGAAGAAATACAGCCAGAATGCTCCTTAGAAGCAAGGGTGGCGAGACTGCCTCTTACATACTTTGGACATGTTGTCAGGAGGGATCAGTCCCTGGAGAAGGACATCATGCTTTGCAAAGTACAGGGTCAGTGGAAAAGAGGAAGACCCTCAACGAGGTGGATTGACACAGTGGCTGCAACAATGGGCTCAAGCATAACAACAATTGTGAGGATGGCACAGGACAGGGCAGTGTTTTTTTCTGTTGTACATAGGGTCGCTATGAGTCAGAAGTGACTCAACAGCACCTAACAACAACATTGCATTCTATGGATGGACCACGGTGCGTTTGTTTGTCAAGTCACCTATTGAAGGACTTCTCGGTTTCTTCTAAGTTTTGGGGCAACTATGAATAAAACTGCTATAAACATTTATTTGCAAGTTTTTGCATGGATGTAAGTTTTCAACTTATTTGAAGCAATTTCTGGATAACCTATGCTTGGCTTTCTGGGAAACTGCCAGCTTCTCTTCCAAAGTGGCTATGGCGTTTGCATTCCCATCAGTGATGAACAAGAGCTCCCGTTGCTCCACATCCTTGCAGTATCTGGAATTGCCAGTGTTTTCAGTTTTGGCCATTACAACACGGGTGTCTATTGGGGTGGTTCGGTGGTAGAATTCTCACCTTCTGTGAGGGAGATCCAGGTTCCATTCCCACCCAATGTACCTCATTGTGCAGCCACCACCATCTGTCCATGGCAGCTTGCATGTTGCTATGATACTGAACAGGTGTCCGCAGAGCTTCCAGGCTAAGAGGACTAGGAACAAAGGCCTGGAAATCTACTTCTAAGAAATCAACCTGTGAAAACCCTATGGAGCACAGTGGCCTGATCCAAAATAATCATGGAGATAGTGCAAGGCTGAGCGGTGTTTTGTTCTGTTGTGCATGGGGTCTCCATGAGTCAAAGGTGGACTTGATGGCAGCTGACAACAACATAGGTGTCCCCATCTGTTTGTCAGCTTGTGGCACTGTGGTAACTTGCATGTTGCCACGGTGCTGAAAGCTATGCCACCAGTATTTCAGATAGGGTGACCCATGATGAAGAGGCTTTAGCAGAGTTTCCAGACTAAGACAGACGAGAAAGGAAGGCCTGGTGATCTACTTCTGAAAATTACCCATGAAAACCGTATGGATCACAACAGAACATTTTTCAATATAAGTTGGAAGATAAGCTCCTTAGGTTGGAAGGCACTCAAAATATGAAGTGGACTGGAGCACAGCAACAATCATGAATATGGTGCAGGACCAGGCAACGTTTTGTTCTGTGTATGGGGTCCCCATGAGTTGGGTAACTACAAAAATAACAGGGATGTAGTAGCATCTGATTGTTGTTTTCTTTTACAATTACCTGATGGCACGTGATATTGAGCATCTTTTCATGTGCTTATTTGCCACTGGTTTATCTCCTTTGGCGAGGTGTCTGTTCAGATCTTCTCCCATTTCCTAACTGGGTTGTTGGTTTTCTGAAGGTGATGGATTTGGGTGCTGTTTCTTGACAGTGCTGTGTCCACGGTCACCATCTGACCCCAGTGACCTCTGAGCCCCAGAGCCAACACATCGCTGTGCTCCGTGGTCACAAGGGTAACTGCTTGTAACCACTCAATGCACAAATCCTCACCACGCTCACACAGGCCCACACAAAGCTGCTGACAGATTTAGCTACAGCTTTAACTTCTGAGATCTTCAGATTTTTCCTGCAGGTAAACTAGCAAAAACATGAAAGTAGGAATACATGGGAAAGAACTGGGAAAGCAGCTATTAATCTTCCTGCCCATTAAGTGCCTGGCTGCTGACCGAAAATTCAGTGGTTTGAAGCCACTAGCGGCTCTGAGGAATAAAGACCTGGGAATCTGCTCCCATAAAGCTTACAGCCTAGGAAACCCTGTGGGGAAGTTCTACTCTGTCAAATGGGGTCACTGAGTTGGAGTCAACTCAATGGTACCCAACAACAATCCATATGACTGCAAAAAAAAAAAAAAAAAACTGCCATCATATACGTCTTTGGGCCATAAGCAAAGCAGGGAAAACATTGCTTAAAACCAAGTCCCCTGGAACGAGCATCTTGGCCTTGTTGCTGCAGCTCGGACATTTTTAAACAAGGAAGCAATTAGCGCTCCCTTGCATGAAAGGCACTGCAGGAAGGGGCCTTGGGGGGATTACCCCGAGCACCGAGCTGTGGCTCAGTAATCCCTCAGGCACGTAGGGTGCAGCTGCCATGTCAGGAGCTTCAAGCACAGACTTTAAGCCACTTGAAACTGGCCAGTAAATTAGTAAAAAGACATTGTTAAGCAAAAAGGCAGCCTCCTTACTGAAATATTTAACAGGAAACTTTGTCTTTGATCAAGGTAGTTAAAAAGTAGGAGCATTTCCTGATCAATTAGATGATTATTCAGCAGCGTAGTCAGACTGTTGCATGCAAGTTAGAAACGGATGTGACTAGGTAATTGGACCAGAACAGGGAAAGCAGGCCTCCTTGGCTCTTTTATTGAACCCACAATCAGAAAGGGGATTTGAGGGGTTGCTGCCGTTGCCCCCACACTTCGAGAGCAGCAGCCACCCAGCTGACCCCGTCTCTGTGCCTGGTGCCCTAACGGGGCTCATCTGTGCGGGGCGTCTGTCCACTGCCTGCTGTCATCACACCCAGGGACACCGGGGCTGTGGACCCGGGGCAAATCTGACTTACATTGATGAGTTTGAATGTTTGTCCAAAAGCACCCCTGTTCGTGGTTGCATCCTCCAATCTAGTGGCCAATAGCCCCACGTGGCTATTTACATTTAAAATCGATAAAATGAACAGTTTGGCGTCTCAGTCGCACTGACCACATGTCACATGCTCAGCAGTCAAGGTGACTTGTGGCCAACACGCTGGCCGTGCACTTACAGACATTTCTGTCCCCACAGGAGCGTCTAAGGAGATGCTCCTGCAAACCAGGGCTTCAGGAATGGTTAACACGAAGCCGGATTCAGACGTTCATGAAGGCAGAGTTCCTGACCAGTCGATCCTTCAGAAAAGCAGAAAAATAATGGTGAAAGGTCCTCTAAATCCCGCCCCCCCCGCCCAGTGTTCCCTTGTATTAACATGTACCTTTCTTTCTGATCTTATCCTTGTTGTTGTTGGGTGCCATCAAATTAGCTCCAACTTACAGTGACCTTACGTATAACAGAAGAAAATGCTGCCTGGTCCTGCGCCATCTTCAGGATTGTTGGCGTGAAAAAGGCCATTGTTGCAGCCACCATGTCAGTCCGTCTCACTGAGCGTTTCCCTTGTTTTTGTTGACCCTCTGTTTTACCAAACATGATTTCCCTTTTCTAGTGATTAAAAAAAAAAAAAAAAAGATTAGTCTTTCCTGACAGTGTATCCAAAGCAAGCACATTCAAGCCAAGGTCAATATTCTGTGATCCACTGGGTTTTTGAACAAGTTTTCTTCTTACAAAAAATGAGGTCATACACACACACATGCACGCACACATGCATACTGCCTTTTCTCAGATTTGGAATATTAAATCATATCTCGAATTACCTCCCACTCCAAGAGTCTTCATTCTTTTACTAAAACTCAAGCAGGGGAGGCAGTGTGAGCTGGAGATGAGGACCCCAGTCTGGGTCAGACAGACACATGCTCAGACCCACCCCACGCTTACCAGCAGCCTGTCCATGACTAAGTCAATCGATACCTGTCCGTCTCTGATGCCTGTTTTGTAAAATGACAATAATAAAGGGTTAAGTCTGATCATGTCAGCAAAGTGGTCAGCCTGTAGAAACTTACCAGAGCTGTTAGGCAAAACTGGAAATAAGATCAGGGCTTTGCTTGTTTTGGTGGGGAAGATACAGACCATGCGGGAAGGAGGGGTTTCAATATGTGCTGCAATTGATCCTGTCGTCTGTCCACTGTCTGTCCTGGCAGCACAGCTGTCACACGCTCTGTGGCCTGTCCACTGGCTCTCCTGGAAGCACTGCTCTGATGCACCCTGCAGCCTGTCCACTGCCTGTCCTCACAGCCCTGCAGTGACACACCTGTGGCCTGTCCGCTGCCTGTCCTCACAGCCCTGCAGTGACACACTCTGTGGCCTGTCCGCTGCCTGTTCTCACAGCCCTGCAGTGACACACCCTGTGGCCTGTCCGCTGCCTGTTCTCACAGCCCTGCAGTGACACACCCTGTGGCCTGTCCGCTGCCTGTCCTGGCTGCACTGCTGTCATGGACTTGAGGTCCTGTTATGACTACCAACTGTGCTCACTCCTGCCTGCAATGTCATGCCTGTTAAGGTGTGTTGAACCATTTGTCTGAACAAGGAGGGGTGTTGTGTGAACAGGGCCTTGCCAGATGGACACACAGAAATCAAAATTTGCATGAAAGACAAACAAAAGAGTTTTTGACAAAGGAATGCCGAAGCTCCTGGAACCTTCCAGAGCTGTCAGAACGCCTCAGAGCTTCAGGCAGACACCGTGCTGGGAAAACTTACTAACTGGAAAAGCTCTGTCAGACCACAGCTTCCCTTCAACCCCCACTGCCCCCGCAGCACACAGGGCCATATTTAAACGACTGGGATACCATCAGGCTGGCTCAATAACACCCAGAAGGTTCTCCGTGTGTTAGGGTCCCCATTCCTTCCATTTTACCAGGACTCAGGTGGGGATGCAAGCTCACAAAGAGGTTTTCCCGAGGCTGAACTGTGCACGTGCTCTGTCATCCATCTCCTTCCTCCTCTCAGCCCCACAACTGTCTTATTTCCGTACCTGCACAGGGTTTTCTGTGACCCAGGGGTGTGAAGGGAAGGAGAACAGACAGCGTGTGCTGTCACCACACTGCAGGGTCTGGAGACTCCTGGCCAGACTTAAGGCTCTGAGATCACCTGACACTCAACTAGTAAACTGAAATTCGTGGACTGAATTCTCCTTGTGCATTGTGTGTGTGCGTGTGTATATGTGTGAGTGTGTCTGTGTGCATGTGTGTGTGTATATATGTGTGAATGTATCTGTGTGTGAGTGTGTATGTGTGTTTCTGTGCTTGCATGTGTATTTGTGTGAGTGTGTCTGTGTGTGTGAGTGAGATGGCTTAAATAATCAAATTGAAAATAACCAGAGAGGGTGCTATTATATTTCCTTTTATGTAAGGAGTTAGAACTTTAGAATTTGTAATTAAAATGTATGCCAAAATATGACGGAAAGAAATACATTGAGCCAAACCTCTTGTTTTGAAGAAAAATATAAAGAAGACAGTGTCAAAGGAGACAAGGGAGGGGCAGTGAGGTCGGAAGCTGGCAAGCAGAGTCGCATTTCACGCCCGTGGGACGCATTTGTGGAGCACATGTTCGCAGGATGGTGGCCAAGTGTGAGGCCCTGGCCTAGAGACACCGGAGACCGGAGGGAGCTGCCATGGGGGACAGCCTCCACTTCCCAGCCGTGAATGATGTCTCCAGCAGCAGAGCATGGCCCAGGGTGACCACATTCAGGGTGACGTGCTGGGCGGGAATGGGATGACGTGCTGGGCGGGGGAGATGTTCTAATGCAATTCATCTAAAGTTGTTATGGCAATAACAAACAAACACTAGGATGACTTTTTAGAAGAAGGGGTAGGAAAGCTGTCTGTTTTGCACATAGTAAAGAACGGTAATACTTAAACGAGGGTCCACACCCTCTGATGCGTCATGACAGTCATTCACATGCTCATGAACTGATAAAACGTTTGTCTTTTTTTACTTCTTATGGGCAAACATTGCACAAGTCTATAAAATTTACTTCTTACAACTCAGGCCTACATGCTAACCATTTGTGAGTGGTTGTTAAGGATTAATACAATTGGTGTGAGGAGCCCTTGCATACAATATAATGTGTACGTACACAGAGGGAAGCCACAAGGAGGCCAGGAACCCCAAGGACACTGGAAATACTGAGGTCAAAAGACAAACACAAACGGGTCCAGCATAGAAAGATGCTAAGGAACAGTTAGAAGCTGACACGTGTCCCCAAACAGATCCCTGGGGCCAGCACAAAGTCAGGGGACAGGCCCCTGGGGGTAGCGCCCAGTCAGGGGACAGAGCTGAGGGCAGTGAAGAGTCAGAGGACAGACCCTGGGGGCAGTGCAGAGTCAGGGGGGCAGTGCAGAGTCAGGGCACAGACCTGGGGGCAGTACCCATTCAGGGACAGATCCTGGGGGCAGTGCAGAGTCAGGGACAGACTTGGGGGCAGCGCAGAGTCAGAGACAGACCCTGGGGGTGGTATCCAGTCAGGACAGGCCCTGGGGGCAGTGCAGAGTCAGGGACAGACCTGGGGGCAGTGCAGAGTCAGGGACAGACCTGGGGGCAGCTCAGAGTCAGGGACAGACCTGGGGGCAGTGCAGAGTCAGGGACAGACCTGGGGGCTGTGCCCAGTCAGGATAGACCTGGGGGCAGTGCACAGTCAGGGACAGACCTGGGGGCAGCGCAGACTCAGGGGACAGACCCCGGGGGCAGTCACCAGTCAGGGACAGACCTAGAGGTAGTGCAGAGTCAGGGGACAGAGCCTGGGGGCAGCGCAGAGTCAGGGGACAGACCTGGGAGCAGTGCAGAGTCAGGGACAGACCCTGGGGGCAGTACCCAGTCAGGACAGACCCTGGGAGCAGTGCAGAGTCAGGGACAGACCTGGGGGCAGTGCAGAGTCAGGGACAGACCTGGGGACAGTGCAGAGTCAGGGACAGACCCTGGGGGCAATGCAGAGTCAGGGATAGACCTGGGGGGAGCACAGAATCAGGGACAGACCTGGGGGCAGTGCAGAGTCAGGGACAGACCTGGGGGCGGTGCAGAGTCAGGAACAGACCTTGGGGCAACGCCAAGACAGCAGAATGATCTACTCCGTGGATCCCCTTCCTCCCAGGCCAGGCTACACTTCCATGGGCAATAGTCACTCCACCTTCCCTTCTGGCCAGAGATTAGACAATGGCAGAGCCAAGGGATTTGGAAAAAAAAATAAGGGCCTTAAGCGCAGCCATACATTTTACATGATGTGATTTTCAGAGACAGAGGCACAGAACCTAAGAGCAGAAAGGAAAGCTCCATGTCATGACGTATGAGGATAGAAGCAGAGAGGGGAGCCCAGAGACTCACGGAAGTATCTTCTCAGGGTAAATGGTGAGCCACAGGAGACGCTGACAACATCTGAGAACCTACAGAGCCAGGATCTAGAAGGGCAGGCCCCGGGAGGGGAATAAGAGCCCCGGTACAGTGGACTTGGGGCTCGGAACACACTTTCTCTTTCCCCAGGCCTTCTCAGATGATGGTCACCGCTCCCTACCTCCCACCACAGCCATGGCACCCAAGGCCCATGGCCAAGGCCAAGAGATATCCCTGTTGAGACAAACATTTTTAGTACACTTAAGGAACATGCGTGTAGGCCATTGCTGTCCAGATCGCTCTAATGCGTGCTTCTTCAGGTTCGTGTAACTCACGAGAGACTGGTGAAAGCGATGGACCCTCCCCTCAAAGTGCGTTACCTCAAAATGTACACCAATGCACTGTTCACAGTGGCAGAAATGGGGACACAGCCAGTGTCCTTCCACAGAAGATGGATAAACACAACGCTTACATACACACAATGGAATATTATTCAGCCATGAGAGAAACCAGGTCCTGATACGTGCTACAATGCGGGTGAAACTTGAAAACATTATGCTGGGCGAAATGAGTCAGTCACAAACAAATATTGTATGATTCCATTTATATGAAACTTCTAGAACAGGCAATGCCTAGAGACTGTCATGGATTGAATTGTGTCCGCCCAAAATGTGTGTCAGCTTGGTTAGACCATGATCCCCAGTATTGTGTGGTTGTCCTCCATTTTGTGATTTTCATGTCTGTTATAAATCATTTTTAATCTCTGCCTGTGTTTAAAAAGGATTAGGGTGGGATGTAACACCCTTGCTCAGGTCACACCCCTGATCCAATGTAAAGGGAGTTTCCCTGTACCACCTTTTATCTCTCAAGAGATAAAAGGAAACGGAAGTGAGCAGAGAGTGGGGACCTCAAACCACCAAGAATGCAGCACCAGGAGCAGGGCATGTCCTTTGGACCTGAGGTCCCTGGGCAGAGAAACTCCTAGACCACGGGTAGATTGGTGACAAGGACCTTCCCCCAGAGCCAATAGAGTGAGAAAGACTTTCCCTGGAGCTGAAGACCTGAATTTGGATTCTAGCCTATTAGACTGTGAGAGAATAAATTTCTCTTTTTTGAAGCCACCCGCTTGTGGTATTTCTGTTATAGCAGCACTAGATGACTAAGATAGAGACCAAAGTTTGTTCGTGGTTACCAGGGGAGGAAGGGAGGGGAGAGGGGGGGGTCATCTGACAGACATCACGGAAAACAGGATTCATCAGAAGTGCCGTGTTTGCAGAGAGCACGCCTGTGTCTGCTTTGAACACAGCAGCCTGTCTATGGGAGCAGGCTCCTGTCTTATGCAGTCCAGTGACACAGAGCTATCTCAGATCACCTGTTACATCTTGTCCTAACAGAGACTGGCAGCTCCAGACAAACAACCACTAGGTCACACAAAAAGAGGAATTCATTCAAGAAAGAGATGAATTTCCAGTAGATGTGAAATTGGCTTGTGGGCTGTTTGATAAGCCAGTTATTGAAGAGCACCCAATCATATGACGCATGGGACAATGATGTAAATTTCTTACTGATTTGACATCAAGGGGTAGTGGTGGTTCAGTGTAGAATTCTCACCTTCCGTGAGGGAAACCCAGGTTCCATTCCTGGCCAGTGCCCCTCATGGGTAGCCACCACCCGTCTGTCAGTGGGGCTAGAGTGTCGCTGTGATGCTGAACACATTTCAGGGGAGCTTCCAGACTAATATTTACTAGGAAGAAAGGCCTGGCAATCTATTTCTGAAAATAAGTCAGTGAAAACCCTATGGATCACAGTGTTCTGATTTACAACCAAGCGTGAAGATGGCGCAGGACTGGGCAGCGCTTGGCTCTGTTGTGCTTGGGGTCACCATGAGTCAGGGGCCGACTCGGTGGCAGCAACAACAACATTGACATCCAGCTCAGCGCACCACAAAAATGAGGACAAACTGGTTAATAATGAGAGTTGTCAACTGAACGAGCAATAAGATTGGTCACACCAGAAGAAAAGTTGAAATGTCCTGGAATTGTATAGTTGTGTATGAAAGAAACTTGATAGAGATTTTTCCAAATCTAATAACAATCATAAAAAGGTGTATGTTATTAGAAGGAAGTTCTGTATATAAAAGAAACTTTCCTAAACTGAATAATAAAAGCAATTTTGATCTCTCATGCTAGAAGGAAAACTAAGTTACCTTTCCTATTCTTTCTTTAGAATCCTTTGCCATGCGGAAATCCAAGCGAAGAGTACGTCAACAAGAATGACGTGGAGAAAAATAGCATGGAGCAGGATCATCAGTTAAGTAATAAAGACTTCTTTTCTGCATTTGAGTGTATTTGTCAGTTTTTATTTATTTTAATTTCTTTTCTCATTCTAAATTAACATTCACTTCTATGCCTAAATTTGTATTTTAAATTTTGTATTATTTTCCTTGGAGTCTGTGGGTGTTGCAAAAGGTTAATGTGCTCAGCTGCTAACGAAAAAGTTGGAGGTTTGAGTCCACCCAGGAGCACATCAGAAGAGAGACTTGGTGACCTATGTTCGAAGAATCAACGGTCGGAAACCCCGCGGAGCGCAGTTCCGCTCTGACACGCGTAGGGTCGCTGTGAGTTTCGGTGACTCGGCAGCAACTGGCACTGGTTTATTCCTTTTCTTCAAGAGAGCTTCCAGAATTACAGGCGCTTCAGGCCCACTGGCCCTGGGTGCACCCGTCCAGGCTGCGTGACGCTGACGGCTCCTGCTGACAAGGTTGGGCGCCGCGACAGAGGCCGGCGGGGGTGCGGGAATGCTGGGCAAGGATGGTGCTGTGGGTTAATACGTGTCTCCCAGGTAAATGTGTTGTAAATCCTAGCCCCTGTACCTGTGGACTTATTCATAAGGTTTTCACTGGCTAATTCTTCTCAGAGGTAGACTGCTGTGTCCCTCTTTGTTAAAAAGCAAAGATGTCACCTTGAAGACTAAGGTGCACCTGACCCATGGTGTTTCAATCGCCTTATATATATTCAAAAGCTGGACAATGAATAAGGAAGACCAAAGAAGAATTGACGTCTTTGAAATGTGGTGTTGGCCAAGAATATTGACTATACCACGGACTGCCAAAAGAACACACAAGGGCCAACAAATCTGTCTTTGGAAGAAGTACAACCAGAGTGCTCTTTAAGAAGCAAGGGTAGCAAGACTGCGTCTCACCTACTTTGGACTTGTTATCAGGAGGAATCAGTCCCTGGAGAAGGACATCATGCTTGGTAAAGTACAGGGTCAGCAAGGAGGGGGAAGACCCTCAACGAGATGGACTGACACAGCGGCCGCAACAACAGGTTCAAGCGTAACGATTGTGAGGATGGTGTAGGACCAGGCGGCGTTTAGTCTGGTTGTACATAGGGTCGGTGGTGTAGGACCGGGCGGCGTTTAGTCTGGTTGTACATAGGGTCGGTGGTGTAGGACCGGGCGGCATTTAGTCTGGTTGTACATAGGGTTGATGGTGTAGGACCGGGCGGCGTTTAGTCTGGTTGTACATAGGGTCACTATGAGTTGGAACCAACTCAATGGCACCTACCAGCAACATACATGTGGAGCAGTTCCTGAGTGTCCAAAATGGTTAAAGGCTTGATTACTAGTTGAAAGGTTGGAGGTTTGAACCCACCCAAAGACGCCTCAGAATACAGACCTAGTGATCTACTTCTGAAGGGTCACAGCCTTGAAAATCCTATGGAGCACTTCTGCTCTGCACACAAGGCGTTGCCATGACTTAGAGCCTACTTGGAGGCAACTAACAAGAACATAGCAGAAGCCATGTTTACCAGGTGAATATAGTAAAATGTTTCCGGAAGGGCTTTGTTCCTCACGAGCAACACCTCCTCCTGGGAGCAGCTGAGTGTTCCCTCTCAGTATGAGAAGCTGCTTCAACAGGAATGGCCCAGGCTATGGAAGGCCTTCAGTTCTTAAAAAAAAAAAAAAATAGCACTCAATAATTCAGTTGTGGCTTAAGTCGAGCTTGGCCTGGCCTACACAAGATGCTTACGAAGATTTCACTGATCACTCCTTCTGCCAGGAATCTGATTATTTAGTCTCTTCTATGGAAGACACTTGAAGCCTTGGTGGTGCAGTTGCCATGAGTCAAAATCCACTCAATGGCAATGGGTTTGGTTGGATTTTTTGTGGGAGACACTCAGATTAAGAATTCTCCAGTAATACCGTCTTAACAGGAAGCTAATTTAATTTACAAACTGTGTGTGGGAAACCCCACAGCTTGTGTCATCTGCTGAGCCTATGAAGCAAGTTGTTGACAAATCAAGCCAGAACAGGTCAGTGTGGCACTACCATTGGTGCTCAGAACACACCCCAAAATATGAACAAAGGCATCTCCACACATCCTACAACAACACCACCTGCTTAGACGGCCAGATTATGCTTTTTGTTCCAGAGAGAAGAAGAAAGATAACGCGTCCTTGCTTTTGTTCTTTGCACAAGCATAAGTAATCCAGGGATTTGGTTTGCATTCTCCCTAAAAGGAGGAGGCTTGCAGTGTCAGCTCTCCCCTCACATGAGGGAGTTCCCCCCAGTACCCGTTAAGTATGTATTTATTTATTTATTTATTTAGGCTTAGTTCTCTACAGAAGCAAAACCAGTGAAGTTCACATATAGAAATACATTGGTGCTCTTGTTAGGTGCCGTCAAGTCTGTTCTGACTCTCAGCGATCCTAAGTACTACAAAACGAAACACTGCCCATCCTGTGCCATGCCCACAATAGTTGTTACGCTTAAGCCCACTGTTGCAGCCACTGTGTCAGTCCATCTCACAGAGGGTCTTCCTCTTTATCACTTACCCTGTGCTTTCCCAAGCATGATGTCCTGCTCCAGGGACTGATCCTCCTGATAACATGTCCAAAGCATTTAAGATGCAGTCTCACCATCCTTGCTTCTAAGGAGCGTTCTGGTTGTACTTCCTCCAAGACAGATTTGTTCATTCTTTTACAGTTCATAGTATATTCAATATCCTTTGCCAACACCACAATTCGAAGGTATCAGTTCTTCTCAGTCTTCCTTATTCATTGTCCAGCTTTCACATGCATACGATGCTATTGAAAATACCATGTCTTGGGTTAGGTTCAACTTAGTCTTCAAGGTGACATTTTTGCTTTTTGACACTTTAAAGAAGTCTTTTGCAGCAGATTTGCCCAACGCAATGCATCTCTTGATTTCTTGACTGCTGCTTCCATGGCTGCTCATTGTGGATCCAAGTAAAATAAAATCCTCGACAATGTCAATCTTTTCTCCGCTTATCATGATGTTGCTTATTGGTCCAGTTGTGAGGGTTTTTGTTTTCTTTATGTTGAGGTGTAATCCATACGGAAGGCTGTAGTCTTTGATCTTCATTGGTAAGTGTTCATGTCCTCTTCACTTTCAGCAAGCAAAGTTGTGTCATCTGCATAACACGGGTTGTTAATAAGTCTTTCTCTAATCCTGTTGCCTGCTTCCTCTTCATACAGTCCAGCTTATCAGATACATAAATATAGATATATAAATATAAATATATAGAGAGATATTTATCTCAAGGAAATGGCTCACAAGATTGTGGAAGCCAGCAAGTCCCAAATCTGTGGGTCAGGCATCAGCCTGGAGGCTTCCTCTGACTTACCTGGCTGCAGGGGCTGACAAACCCAAAACTGGCAGGTTAGATGGCAGGCTTCTGGCTTACAGTGCTGCAGAATCTGACAAATCTCAAAATCTGCAGGTTAGGTGGTAGGCTGCTGGCTGATGCCCAAGAGCCAGAGATCAGAAGATGACAAGACAGGTGCAGGATGGAGAGGGGGTGAGCTTTGCCAGAACATCCATACACTGAGTGCAGGCCACACCCCAGGGAAACTGTCATTTCAACTGATTTGCTGCTCACAACAGATTACATCATGGATGGTGATTACGTCCTATCTGCCAAACCACTGAGGGTCATGGCCTAACCAAGTTGACACATAACCTTAACCATCACAGTTCAGGTACAGATACAGATACAGAAGATATAGATATGCAGAGATATACATAGAGACAGATTTCATAGTCAAAGACATAAATACACATAAGAATACATTTCCCTGGAGGTAAAATCTGTTCCCGTTCAGAAGAAGTACATCTTAAGGAAATGTCTCTACCTTTTCATTGCTGAATTGAGATGTCACTTTATTTGACGTATAAAAAAGAACCTTCTGAGGCATACCCAGAATAAACAGCCATTGCCTATTGCTCCTCACACAGATCAGGTCCTGAGGCCTGTCCTGGCCTGAGTGAGCAGCAGGCAGTGACCTTGGAGGTGGGGGAGGGCACCATAGGCTGGGGCCTCTGAGCAGAGGCACAGGGAGTGACACAATTAACCTTCTGAGCACCACATTAGAATTTTCTTGTCAGAACTCACAACTGCACAACCAACTTCCTCAAGAGAAGAAGAAGAAAGTTCCTTTTCTATCATCTTCCTTAAAGGCCATCTTCCTTGTGGGAAGTTTTAATTCTACTCATTGGCTATTACTGCCCCTTTCCCCTTTCCACCTCAAAAATACTCCTGTCCCACCTGGCGGGCCTCCAGCAGGAGGACCTGAGGAGAGGTCTTGAGAGGAAGGTCTCACCTCTGTCTTCTGCTGTGGTTGCATGGACTGTTTACAAACATGCGTTCAGTCATGTTGATAAGTAGGGTTTTCAATTCATGTATACACTTACTGATTTTCTGTCTACCTTTTTATGAATTATTGAGAGTGATGTCGAAATCACAACTATAATTGAATATTTGTCTTTTTCTCCCTACATTTCTATCATTTCATATATTTTGAAATTCCTTTTTTAGGTTTGGAAGTGTTTAAGACTGACACAGATTCTTGATTAATTGCCTCGTTTATCATTATAAGTCTCTTTATCCCTAGTAGCCGCCACTCATCTGTCAGTTTGTCATACTGTCATGGTTTGCATGTTGCTGTACTGCTGGAAGCTATGCCTCAGGTACTGCAAATACCAGCATGGCAACCCAAGGTAGACAGGTTTCAACAGAGTTTCAAGATTAAGACAGACTAGGAAGAAGGACCTGGTGATCTACTTCTAAAAAAATTGTCCAGTGAAAACATTATGGATAGCAGCAGAACATTTTCTGATAATGAATGTAGGAAAATGAGCTCCTCAGGTTGGAAGGCACTCAAACTATGACTGGGGAAGAGCTGCCTCCTCAAAGAGTCAACCTTAAAGACGTGAATAGAGTAAAGGTTTCAGGACCTTCATTTGCTAATGTGTCATGCCTCAATGAGAAAAAAAACAGCTACGAGCATCCATCAGTAATCAAAACATGGAACTTACGAAGTATGAATCAGGTAAAATTGAAAGCTGTCAAATTCCGAGGCCATCTCAAGAATACATTTGATGCATTGAACACTAATGACTGAAGATCAGATGAGTTGTGGGATGACATCAAGGACATTATGCATGAAAAAAGCAAAAGGTCATTAAAAAGACAGGAAAGAAAGAAAAGACCAAAATGGATGTCAGAGGAGATGCTGAAACTTGCTCTAGAAGGTAAAGTAGCTAAAGCAAAAGGAAGAAATGATGAAGTAAAAGAGCTGACCAGAATATTTCAAAGGGTCGTTTGAGAAGACAAAGTAAAGTATTATAATGACATATACAAAGACATGGAGTCAGAAAAACAAAAACAAAGACAACAACATACAGATTGAATAGTAGGGTAAAAGGATACAACCCTGACTCACACCTTTCCTGATTTTAAACCACACAGTATCCCCTTGTTCTATTCCAGTGGCTGCCTCTTGGTCTATGTACAGGTTCCTCATGAACACAAGGGTTCTGGAATTCCCATTCTTTGCAATGTTATCCATAATTTGTTATGATCCACACAATCAAATGCTTTTGCATAGTCAAAGATTGAGGGAAAGTCCTCATCTATATGCTGAGCAAATAACCTGAGAAACTGGACTATTTGAAGAAGATCATGCCATCCAGATTGGTGGAAGATTCCTTAATAACCTGTGATATGTAGGTGACACAAACATGGTTGCTGAAAGCAAAGAGTGCTTGAAGCACTTACTGGCAAATATTAAAGACTCCAGCCTTTAGTATGGATTACACCTCAACATAAAAAAAAAAAAAAAAAAAAAAAAAAACCTTCAAAACTAGACTGATATGTAACATAATGATAAATGGAGAAAATATTGAAGTTGTCAAGGAATTTATTTTAATGGGAACCATAATCAATTCCCTTGGGAGCAGCACTCAAGAAATCAAAGGACACATTGCATTGGGTAAATCTGCTGCAAAAGATCTCTTTAAAGTATTCGAAAGCAAGGTCATCATTTTGAGAACTAAGGTGTGCCTGTCCCAAGCCATGGTATTTTCAATCGCCTCATATTCATGCGAAAGCTGGACAATAAATGATGAAGACTGAAGGAGAATTGATGCCTTTGAACTATGGTGTTGAGGAAAAATATTGAATATTGAATATGTCATGGACTCCCAGAAGAACAAATAAGTATGTCTTGGAAAAAGTACAGGCAGGGTGCTCCTTGGAAGCAAAGATAGTAAGACTTCATCTCATGTAAGCTGGACATGTTACCAGGAGAGACCAGTCCCCGGAGAAGGACATTATGACTGGTAAGGTAAAGGATCAGCAAAATAGAGGAAGACCCTCAACGAGATGAATTGACACAGTGGCTGCAACAATGGGCTCAAACAAAGCAATGATAGTGAGGATGACATGAGACTGTACAGTGTTGTACATGGGGTCACTGTGAGTCGTCACAACAACAGTCTGTGGCTGAAAGGCGGACTTTGGGAGTGGCTTCAGTTCTGAGAAAGCAGGGTGTCTGAGGGCCATACGTCGGGGGTTTCTTCAGTCTCTGTTAGACCAGTAAGTCTGATCTATTTCTGTGAATTTGAATTTTGTTCTACGTTTTTCTCCTGGTATGTCTGGGACTCACTATTGTGATCCCTATCAGAGCAGCAGGTGGTGGTAGCCAGGCACCATCTAGTTCCTCTGGCCTCAGGGTGGTAGATGCTGTGGTTTATTTGGTCCATTAGTCCTTTGGACTAATATTTTCTTGCGTCTTTGGTTTTCTTCATTCTCCTTTGCTCTGAACCTGATGGAACCAATAGGTGTATCTATTTGGCTACTCACAAGTTTTAAGACCCCAGGCGCAACACACAAAAGTAGGATGTAGAACATTTTCTTCATAAAGTGTGTTATGTCAATTGACCTGGATGTCCCCCACCCTGAATCCATGATCCCTAGCTCTCAGCCCCAGTAACTCTGTCTCTCAAGGTGTTTGGATGTGTCTAGGAAGCTTCTGACCCAAGGCATGGTGTTTTCAACTCCCTCATATGCATTTTTTTCATATGCATGCAAAAGCTGGATGAAGAATAAGGAAGACCGAAGAAGAAGAATTAATGTCTTTGAATTGTTGTGTTGGTTAAGAATATTGAATATACCATGGACTGCCAAAAGAATGAACAAATCTGTCTTGCAAGAAGTGAAACCAGAATGTTCCTTAAAAGCAAGGATAGCGAGACTTGGTCTCACACACTTTGGGCATGGATCAGGAAGAATCAGTCCCTGGAGAAGGACACCATGCTTGGTAAAGTAGAGGGCAAGCAAAAAAGAGGAAGACCCTCAAGGAGACGGATGCCACAGTGGCTGCAACAATGGCCTCAAGAATAACAACAATTGTGAGGATGGTGCAGGAACAAGCCGTGTTTCGTTCTGTTGTACATAGGGTCGCTATAATTGACGCAGTGGCACCTAACAACAAAAAGGAAGCTTCTATGACTTTGGGTCGGGCAAGTTGTACTGCCTTGCCTATATTGTGTGTTGTCTTTCCTTCACCAAAGTTAACGTATCTTCTATTTAGTTAGTGATTTCCCCTTCCCACTCCACCTTTCCCTCGTAACCATCAAAGATTTTTTTTTTCCTGTGTGTAAACATTTTCTTGGGTTTTTATAACCGTGGTCTCATACAAGATTTGTCCTTTGGTGATTGATGTGTTTCACTCAGCATAATGCCCTCAAGGCTCGTCCTCATTGTGACATTATTTGTGGATCCATCATTGTTCTTTATCATTGCTTGGTTTTCCATTGTGTGTATGTACCATAATTTATCCATTCATCTGTTGATGGGCACTTAAGTTGTTTCCACCTTTTTATTATTGTGAATAACGCCAGAACAACATCAGTGTGCATATGTCTATTCTTGTGATGACTCTTATTTCTCTAGGATATGGTCCTAAGAGTAAGATTGCTGGATCATATGGTATTTCCATTTCTAACTTTTTAAGGAAGTGCCATATCATTTTCCATAGTGTTTGTACCATTTTACATTTCCACCAGAAGTGCCTAAGAGTTCCAGTCTCCCCGCAACCTCTCCAATATTGCTTATTTTCTAGTTTTTTTGATTAGTGCCAGTAACGTAGGGGTGAGATGGTATTTCTTTGTAGTTTTGATTTGCATTTCTCTAATGCCTAGTCCCCTTTCTTTGTAGTTTTGATTTGCATTTCTCTAATGCCTAGTCCCCCACGCATCTGTCAGTTTGTCATACTGTGGGGACTTGCCTGTTGCCATGATGCTATAAGCTATGCCACCTATATTTATATACAAGTAGGTTCACCCATGGAAGCCAGGTTTTAGCTGAGCTTCCAGATTAAGGCAGACTAGGAAGAAGCACCTGGCAGTCTACTTCTGAAAAGAATTAGTCAGTGAAAACTGTCTTAGTTATCTAGTTCTTCTATAACAGAAATACCACAAGTGGATGGCTTTAAAAAAGGGTTTATTCTTTCACAGTCCAGTAGGCTAGAAGTCTGAATTCAGGGCACCGGCTCCAGGGTAAGGCTTTCTCTTTCTGTCAGCTCTGGAGGAAGGTCCTTGTCATCAGTCTTCCCTTGGTCTGGGAGCATCTCAGCACAGGAACCTTAGGTCAAAGGACTCACTCTGCTCCTGGCACTGCTTTCTTGGTGGTATGAGGTCCCCAAGTCTCTCTGCTCACTTCCCTCTTTTATATCTCAAAAGAGATTGGCTTAAGACACCATCTAATCTTATAGAACTCATCAATTTAACTCTCACTAATCCATCTCATTATATCATATTGGTAGGATTTGCAACACATAGGGAAATCACTTCAGATGACAAAATGATAGACAATCATACAATACTGGGACCCATGACCTAGCCAAGTTGACAGATATTTGGGGGGGACACAACTCAATCCATGGCAAAAATCTTATAAACAGCAGCAAAACATTGATATATTGCCAGAAGATGAGCCCCCAGGTTGGGAGGAACTCAAAAGACGACTGGGGAAGAGTTGCCTCCTCAAAGTAAAGTCCACCATAATGATGTGGATGGAGTAGAGCTTTTGGGACCTTCATTTGCTGAAGTGGTATGACTCAAAATGAGAAGAAACAGTTGCAAGCAACCATTATGAATCAGAAGGTAGAATGTACAAAGCATGAATCTAGAAAATTGGAAGTTGTCAAAAACGAACTGGAATGCATAAACGTTGATATCCTATGCATTATTGACCTGAAATGGACTGACATTGGCCATGCTGAATTGGATAATCTTATGGTCTACTGTGCCAGGAATGACAACTTGAAGAAGAATGACATTGCATTAATTGTCAAAAAGAACATTTCAAGATCTATTGAGAAGTATAATATTATCAGTAATAGAATAATATCCATACACCTACAAGGCAGGCCAGTTAATATTATTATTATTCAAATTTACACACTAACTATTTTATTTTAATTTTTATTGTGCTTTAAGTGAAAGTTTACAAATCAAGTCAATCTCTCACACAAAAACTTATATACACCTTGCTACATACTCCCGATTGCTCTCCCCTAATGAGACACCCCCCTCCCTCCCTCCAGTCTCTCTTTTCAAGTCTATTTCGCCAGCTCCTAACCCCCTCTACCCTTTCATCTCCCTTCCAGAGAGGAGATGTCAACATAGTCTCAAGTGTCCACCTAATCCAAGAAGCTCACTCCTCACCAGCATCCCTCTCCAACCCATTGTCCAGTCCAATCCCTGTCTGAAGAGTTGGCTTTGGGAAGGGTTCCTGTCTTGGGCCAACAGAAGGTCTGGGGGCCATGACCACCGGGGTCCTTCTGGTCTCAGTCAGACCATTAAGTCTGTTCTTATTACAAGAATTTGGGATCTGCATCCCACTGCTCTCCTGCTCCCTCAGGGGTTCTCTCTTGTGTTCCCTGTCAGGGCAGTCATCGGTTGAAGCCAGGCAGCATCTAATTCTCCTGGTCTCAGGCTGATGTAGTCTCTGGTTTATGTGGTCCTGTCTGTCTCCTGGGCTCGTAATTACCTCGTGTCCTTGATATTCTTCATTCTCCTTTGATCCAGATGGGTTGAGACCAATTGATGTATCTTAGATGGCCACTTGCTAGCGTTTAAGATCCCAGATGCCTCTCTCCAAGGTGGGATGCGGAATGTTTTCTTAATAGATTTTATTATGCCAATTGACTTAGATGTCCCCTGTCACCATGGTCCCCAAACACCCACCCCCGCTATGCTGGCCTTCAAAGCATTCAGTTTATTCCAGAAACTTCTTTGCTTTTGGTTTAGTCCAGTTTACACACCAACTATTAAGGCTTAAGATGAAGAAATTAAAGTTTTTACCAAATTCTGTCTTCTGAAATTGATCAAACATGCAACCAGGATGCACTGATAACTACTAGTGATTGGCATGTGAGTGTTGTAAATAAAGAAGAAGGATAGGTGGCTGGAAAATATGGCCTTGGTGATGGAAACAATGCTGGAGATTGCATGATAGAATTTTGCAAGACCAACGTCTTCATTGCAAATACTTTTTTCAACAACATAAATGGTGACTGTATACATGGACTTCACCAGATGGAATGCACAGGAATCAAATTGACCACATCTGTGGAAAAAGGCAATGTAAAAGCTCAATATCAACAGTCAGAACAAGCCCAGGGCCGGACTGTGGAGCAGACCATCAATTGCTCATATGAAAATTCAAGTTGGGGCTGAAGAAAATTTAAACAACTCCAAGAGATCCAAAATACAACCTTGAGTATATCCCACCTGAATTTAGAGACCATCTCAAAAACAGATTTGATGCGTTGAACACTAATGACCGTAGACCAGATGAGTTGTGAAATGACATCAAGGAAGTCATACATGAAGAAAGCAAGAGACCATTAAAAAGATAGGAAAGAAAGAAAAGACCAAAATGGATGTCAGAAGAGACTCTGAAACATGATCTCGAACATCAAATAGCTGAAGCGAATGGAAGAAACGATGAAGTAAAAGATCTGAACGAAAGATTTCAAGAGGTGGCTCGAGAAGATAAAGTGAAGTATTATAATGACATGTGCAAAGACCTGGAGTTAGAAAACTAAAAGGGAAGAACATGTGTGGCATTTCTCAAGCTGAAAGAACTGAAGAAAAACTTCAAGCCTTGAATTGCAATAGTGAAGGATTCTGCAGGTAAAAAATATTAAATGATGCAGAAAGCGTCAAAAGAAGATGGAAGAAATACACAGAATCACTATACCAAAAAGAACTGGTTGACTTAAACCATTTCAGGATGTAGTATATGACCAAGAACCAATGGTACTGAAGGAAGACGTCCAAGCTGCACTGAAGGCATTGGGGGAAAACAAGACACCGAGAATTGACTGAATACCAATTGAGATGGTTCCAAAAAAGAATGTAGCACTGGAAGTGCTCACTTGTCTGTGCCAAGAAAATTGGAAGACAGCTCCCTGGTCAACAGACTGGAAGAGATCCATATTTATGCCTATTCCAAAGAAAGGTGATCCAACAGAATGTAGAAATTATCAAAAAAAAATCATTAATTTTACACTAAAATAAAATTTTGTTGAAGATCATTCAAAAGTGGCTGCAGCAGTATATCGACAGGGAACTGCCAGAAATCCAAACCAGATTCAGAAGAGGAGGCAGAACCAGGGATATCATTGCTAGTGTCAGATGGATCCCGGCTGAAAGCAGAGAATACCAGAAAGATGTTTACCTATGTTTCATTGGCTATACAAAGGCATTCTACTGTGTGGATCATAACAAATTAGGAATAACATTGCAAAGAAAGGGAATTTCAGAATATTTAATTGTGCTTATGAGAAAATTTTCACGTAAATCAAGAGGCAGTCATTCAAACAGAACAAGGGGATACTGAGTGGTTTAAAGTTAGGAAAGAAGTGTGTCAGGGTTGTATACATTCACCATACTTGATCTGTATGTGGAGCAAATAATCAGAGAAGCTGAAAGATATAAAGAAGAAGGGGCATCAGGATTGAACAAAGACTCATTAACAACCCTAATTATACAGGTGGCACAACCTTGCTTGTTGAAATTAAAGAGGACGTGAAGCACTTAACAGAAGAAAATCAAAGACCACAGCCTCCAGTATGCATTGCACTTCAACATAAAGAAAACAAAAATCCTCACAACTGGACCAATGAGCAACATCATGATAAATAGAGAAAAGATTGAAGTTGTCAAGGATTTTGTTTTACTTGGATCCACAATCAACATCCATGGAAGCTGTGTTGTTGTTGTTAGGTGCCATCGTGTCGGTTCTGACTCATAGTGACCCTATGCACAACAGAACAAAACACTGCCCAGTCCTGCACCATCTTTACAATCGTTGTTATGCTTGTGCTCATTGTTGCAGCCCCTGTGTCAATCCACCTCGCTGAGGCTCTTCCTCTTTTCCACGGACCCTGTACTTTACCAAGCATGATGTCCTTCTCCAGGGACTGATCCCTCCTGACAACATGTCCGAAGTATGTAAGATGCAGTCTCACCATCCTTGCTTCTAAGGAGCATTCTGGAGATTTTTTCGTTCTTTTGGTAGTCCACATTATATTCAATATTCTTCGCCAACACCACAATTCAAAAACATCAATTCTTCTTCAGTCTTCCTTATCTTCCTTATTCGTTGTCCAGCTTTCACATGCATATGATACAATTAAAAATACCATGGCTTGGGTGAGGCGTACCTTAGTCTTCAAGGTGACATCTTTGCTTTTCAACACTTTAAAGAGGTCCTTTGCAGCAGATTTACCCAATGCAATGCGTTGTTTGATTTCTTGACTACTGCTTCCATGGCTAGAAACCCTGGTGGCATAGTGGTTAAGTGCTACCACTGCCAACCAAAAGGTCGGCAGTTCGAATAAACCAGGTGCTCCTTGGAAATCCTATGGGGAAGTTCTACTCTGTCCTATGGGGTCACTATGTGTCAGAATCTACTCGATGGAAAGGGTTTGGTTTTTTGTGCTTCCACGGCTCTTAATCGTGGATCCAAGTAAAATGAAATCCTTGACAACTTCAAACTTTTCTCACTTTATCATGATGTTGCTCATTGGTCCAGTTGTGAGGATTTTTGTTTTCTTTATGTTGAGGTGCAATCCATACTGAAGGCTGTGGTCTTGGATCTTCATTAGTAAGTGCTTCAAGTCATCTTCACTTTGAGCAAGCAAGGTTGTATCATCTGCATAACGCAGGTTGTTAATGAGTCTTCCTCCAATCCTAATGCCCCATTCTTCTTCATGTAGACCAGCTTCTCAGATTGTTTGCTCAGCATACAGATTGAATAGGTATGGTGAAAGGATGCAACCCTGATGTACACATTTCCTGACTTTAAAAGAATCAGTATCCCCTTGTTCTGTCCAAACAACTGCCTCTCGATCTATGTAAAGGTTCCTCATGAGCACAATTAAGTGTTCTGGAATTCCTATTCTTCACAATGTTATCCATACTTTGTTATGATCCACACAGTCGAGTGCCTTTGCATAGTCAGTAAAACACAGTAAACATCCTTCTGGTATCCTCTGCTTTCAGCCAGGATCCATATGACATCAGCAATGATATCCCTGGGTCCATGTCCTCTTCTGAAACTAGCCTGAATGTATGACAGTTCCCTGTCGATATACTGCTGCAGTCGTTTTTGAATGATCTTCAGCAAAATTTTGCTTGTGTATGATATTAATGATATTGTTCTATAATTTCTGCATTTGGTTGGGTCACCTTTCTTAGGAATAGGGATAAATACTGATGTCTTCAGTCAGTTGGCCAGGAAGCTGTCTTACATATTTCCTGGCATCGAGAAGTGAGAACCCCCAGCACTGCATCTGTTTGTTAAAACATTTCAATTGATATTCCCTCAATTCCTGGAGCCTTGTTTTTCGCCAACGGCTTCAGCGCAGCTTGGACTTCTTCCTTCAGTACCATTGCTTCCTGATCATATGCTACCTCTTGAAATGGTTGAACATCGACTAATTCTTTTTGGTATAATCACTCTGTGTATTCCTTCCGTTTTCTTTTGTTGCTTCCTGCATCATTTAATATTTTCCCCATAGAATCCTTCACTGTTGCAGCTTGAGACTTGAATTTTTGCTTCAGTTCTTTCAGCTTGAGAAATGCTGAGCATGTTCTTCCCTTTTGGTTTTCTATCTCCAGCTCTTTGCACAGGTCATTATAATACTTTATTTTGTCTTCTCGAGCAGCCCTTTGAAATCTTCTGTTCAGTTCTTTTACTTCATCATTTCTTCCTTTTGCTTTATCTGCTCAACATTCGTTAGCAAGTTTCAGAGTCTCCTCTGACATCATCTTGGCCTTCTCTTTTCTTCCTGTCTTTTCAATGACCTCTTGCTTTCATCATGTATGATGTCCTTGATGTCATTCCACAACTCTTCTGGTCTTCAGTCACTAGTGCTCAATGCACCACCTCTATTCTTCAGGTGGTCTCTAAATTCAGGTGGGATATACTCAAGGTCATATATTGGTTCTCTTGGAGTTGCTCTGATTTTCTTCAGTTTCAGCTTGAACTTGCATATGAGCAATTGATGGTCTGTTCCACAGTCAGCCCCTGGCCTTGTTCTGACTGATGATGTTGAGCTTTTCCATCATCTCTTTCCACAGTTGTAGCCAATTTGATTCCTGTGTGTTCTATCTGCCAAGGTCCATGTGTATAGTCACTGTTTATGTTGGTGAAAGAAGGTATTTGCAATGAAGAAGCAGATGGTCTTGCAAAATTCTATCATTTGATCTCCGGCATTGTTTCTATCACCAAGGCCATATTTTCCAACTACTGATCCTTCTTCTTTGTTTCCAACTTTCTCATTCCAATCACCAGTAATTATCAACTCATCTTGATTGCATGTTTGATCAATTTCAGACTGCAGCAGCTGATAAAAATCTTCTACTTCTCCATCTTTGGCCTTAGTGGTTGGTGTGTAAATTTGAATAGTCGTATTAACTGGTCTTCCTTGTAGGCATATGGATATTATCCTATCACTGACAGTGTTGTACTTCAGAATAGATCTTGAAATGTTCTTTTTGATGATGAATGCAACACCATTCCTTTTCAAGTTGTAATTCTGAGCATAATAGACTGTATGATTGCCCGATTCAAAATAGCCAATACCAGTCCAATTCAGGTCACTAATGCCTAGGATATTGATGTTTTATGCATTCCATTTCATTTTTGACAATTTCCAATTTTTCTAGATTCATACTTCATACATTCCAGGTTCCAATTATTAATGGATGTTTTCAGCTGTTTCTTCTCATTTTCAGTTGTGCCACATTAGCAAATGTCCCAAAAACTTTACTCCATCCACGTCATTAAGGTCAACTCTACTTTGAGAAGGCAGCTCTTGCCCAGTCATCTTTTGAGTGCCTTCCAACCTGGGGGGCTCATCTTCCAGCACTATATCAGGCAATGTCCCCGCGTGTCTGTCACTTTGTCGTACTGTGGAGGCTTGCGTGTTGCTATGGTGCTGGAAGCTATGCCACTGGTATTCAGATACAAGCAGGGTCACCTATGGAGGACAGGTTTTAGCTGAGCTTCCAGACTAATACAGACTAGGAAGAAAGAGCTGGCAATCTACTTCTGAAAAGTATTAGCCAGCAGAACATTGTCCATGGAAGCAGCAGTCAAGAAATCAGGCGGTGCATTGCATTGGTCAAATCTGCTGCAAAAGACCTCTTTAAAGTGTTAAAAAGCAAGGATGTCACCTTGAAGACTCAGGTGTGCCTGACCCAACCCACAGTGTTTTCAACCACTTCATATGCACGTGAAAGCTGGACGATGGATAACGAAGACCAATGAAGAATTGATACGTTTGAATTGTGGTGTTGGCAAAGAATATTGAATATGCCATGGACTGTCAAAAGGACCAATAAATCTGTCTCGGAAAAGTACAGCCATAAGGCTCCTTAGAAGCAAGGATAGCAAGACTGTATCTCACATACTTTGGACATGTTATCAGGAGGGATCAGTCCCTGGAGAAGGACATCATGCTTGATAAATTAAAGGGTCAGTGAAAAAGAGGAAGACCCTCAACGACATGGATTGACACAGTGGCTGCAACAACGGGCTCAAGCACAATGATTGTAAAGATGGTGTAGGACTGGGCAGTTTTTCATTCTGTTGTACATAGGATTGCTGTGAGATGGAACTGACTAGGATGTACCTAACAACAACAACAACAAGGATTTTGCATAGTCTGGTATGGGAGGAGGTCCGTGGAGGGGGGAAGACACCATGATTTACTGTATTGCATGACACCAGGCTTAGTGACACCACTGGCCATATCCATGCTGGCAACGACCCAGTTTGCCAGCATTCATACTACATTTCCTTTCCATAAAAAGGCCAAGGGATTCTTACCGCAATTGTGTCCAAACGGAACCAAAGAGCAGCTTGTGAAGCGTGGTTCCATCCATCCTGGCTTAACTGTATTATGATAATCCAGCTCTTTGCTTTGTTTGCTTTATGGAGTTGTTAATATTTGAGTGCTGAAGTGAGTAAGGAAAAGTTGCTTTTCTCACAAGTTGGGTATTCCCATGAATAATGATCATGGAGATTCATTTGAAATGAAAAAAAGCATGACTGAGTTTTTTGTCTGGTTTCCTAGAAACCCATCTCTGTCTTGCTGGCCAGAGCCTCCCAGCAGATACAGAGGAAGTCAGAGAGGGCAGCCAGGGCTCCTTTCATGTCAGATTAGGACACACCAATGGCAGATTATGGTGGCCATGTCTGGAAACCTGTCACTTTCACAGATTGGGGGAAGATAGATGCCACGTGGGTACCACCAATGAGCAGAGGAACACTGGGGCTATAGAAGCTGAGGCAAGTATCTTCCACTAAGCTGACAGAGGCAGCCTCCCCCTAGAACCAGTCCCCTGAATTCAGACTTCTATCCTCCTGAACTTCAAGAAAATACATTTCTGTTCTTTAAAGCAACCCACATGTGTTATTTCTGTTATAGCAGTATTAGATAACTAAGACAGGAGCATATTACTTATCTTTTGCTACATAATATAAAAAAAATAACCCCCAAATTCAGTGGCTTACAAAACAATAAGCATGTTTTGCCTTTCATAGTTTCTGTGGTTGTTGAATCTAGGAGTGGCTTCACCAGGCTATTCTGACTCAAGATCTCTCATGAGGCTGAGGTCAGAAAGCAGTCTCCATCTGGAGGCTGACTGAGGCTGGAAGACCCTCCTCTAGCGGTGGTCTAGTGCTGCTATAACAGAAATACCATAAGTGGATGGCTTTAACAAGGAGAAATTTATTCTCTCACAGACTAGGAGGCTATAAGGCCAAATTCAGGGTGCCAGGTCCAGGGAAAAAGTTTTCCTTTTGAGTAGGCTCTGGGGGAAGGTCCTAGTCATCAATCTTCCCTGGTTGAGAAGCTTCTCAGCACAGAAACCGCAGGTCCAAAAGGCACTCTATTCTCCTATTCTCCTGGCTCTTCTTAGTAGTATGAAGTTGCACCATCTCTCTGCTCAATTCTCTCTTTCATATTTCAAAAGAGATTGACTTAAGACAAAACCTAATCTTGTAGATTGAGTCCCGCCTCACTAACATAACTGCAAAGAATCCTGCCTTATTAACATCACAGAGGTAAGATCTACAACAAAAAGGCAAATCACATCAGGAGAAAAGGTGGTGGACAATTATACAATATTGGGAATCATTGCCTAGACAAATTGACACAAATTTTCGGGAGGGACACAATTCAGTCCGTAACAAGGGCTCACTCAGGTGACTGATGAGCTGAGGCTGTTTATTTGTGGGAAGCCTCTATGAGGCTGCGTCAGAGACCACACAACATGACAGCCAACTTCCCCCAGAGAAAGCAAACTAAAGACCAAGACAGAAGCTGCAATGCATTTTATGGCCCAGCCTCGGAAGTTACACACCATGACTTTCACCATACTCTGTTGATCACACGGACAAGGATTTAATGTGAGCGCAGACTACACAAGGGAGTGATTATCAGCAGGTTACACTCTTTAAAAAACACCTTTATCTTTCAGAGAAGCTATAAAAGAAATGCTACACGTGGGTGGCTTTAAGAAACAGAAATTTATTTTCTCAGTTTAGGAGGCTAGAAGTCTGAATTTAGGGCACCAGCTCTAGGAGAATGCTGTCTAAGAGCTCTGGGTGAAGGTTCTTTGTTTCAGCTTCCCTAGTGTTTCTATCACCATTCCTTGGAGATCTCCAAGGGGCATCTGTGTTCCCTCCATCTGTGCTTGCTCTCTGTGTGTCATCTGCTGTTTCTATACCTCAAAAGTGATTAGGTTAAGACACACTCCACACTGATATGGCCCATTAACAAAACAAAACAAAAAACACTCTCTACCCAAATACGATCTCCACAGGTAGAAAAAAAAAAAAATACGATCTCCACAGGTAGAGTGGGTTAGAATTTACAAAACCTATTTTGGGGGGCCACAATTCAATCCATAACAGGGCATAATGAGATGGAACACTTGTCCCACATGACCCCAATAACCAGATGATTGAAATGTTCAACTTTTCAGACACTTAGAGTTTACGTTTGTCAAAGAGTAAGAACACTCACTTCTGTTAAAGTAAAAGCAAAGGGATTTGCTGAGGGGAATACAGTTCAAGAACGGGGGAAACTCAGGGCAGAGAGGAATCTATGAAGTGCTCCCCCTTCCAAGGGAGGGGTAAGACTTTTATATGGAAAAATGCGGAGGGTAAGTGTGTGACAACTTACCTAATAGTAAAATGGGGTGGAGTAATGAGAGACCACCAACACCATCATCTTCTCTTAGCATCAGCAAATCCAGGAGGGGCAACGAGAGACCACGGACATCATAATCAACAAACCTTCCCTTATCAGTTAAGAGTGTTGGGTTCAGGATGCCTTGGGCTACATTCTCAGGAATGCAGAGGCAGGGCTTTGGCCAAGTAAAGCCTGATTCAAAATGGAGTGTAGTTAGCAAAATGGAGTTTGATTCAAATTGGGGTTAGCTATCCTGTTCCAGTCAGGTCCTCATTCTGGAGTATTCCTACACATGTTACAAAGCTTTGGATGCTATCACCATTGATTTCATTTAGTGTTTCTACTTACTCAGAAAATATTCACATGTACTTATAGTGTCACTATGAGTTGGAATCAACTTGACGAAAATGAGTTTGGTTTTTTTTTTTTTTTTTTTGGTTTTATACAGCAGGAAACCCTGGTGGCATAGTGGTTAAGAGCTACAGCTGCTAACCAAAGGGCTGGCAGTTCAAATCCACTAGGCCCTCCCTGGAAACCCTGCGGGGCAGTTATACTCTGTTGGAGTTGGAGTTGACTCGATAGCAGCGGGTTTGGTTTTTTTATTCGGCAGGTGTCGTGACTTCCCTTACCTTACACCCAGATGTCTTTTTCTTTGTGCCTTCGATTATTCTTTCTTTCTTCCCTCTGCCTCCACTACACCTCCCTCCCTCCCCTTTCTTTTGTCCTACTCCATTCTTAGGGCCTAACATTTCTCTCCTTTCTCTATCCTTACCAAAACCAGACCTGAACCACAGACTCTGGGCAGCATCTCAAACCCCACCTGCTGCCTATCTAAACAAACTGTATGGGCAGCTCTCTTGGAATTATACCCCAAGTTAATAATTCCAAAACAATCTGACCTCATCTATCAGAAGACTGTCTCCTACATTAAGGCCTTAATCAATAAGCGTTCCCTAAAAGGCACAGAGTTGGACAGATGGAGTGATATATCATGATTTACGCTTGTCATTGGAGGATAAAAGCCAGGATAAAGTAGACACAGTGGTAGTTAACAGAGGCCATGCTTTCAGAGGGACAATAAAATTAACCACCTTGGGGCTTTACATAGAAAATCACATGAGTTTTCAGACCTCGCACTGTAGGATTTCAAAGTTCATGTTGAAAGATCTCCCAGTGAGATTTGATTAGACGTAACCTTGTGGTTCAGAAAAACCTTTGTTTATCGCGCGCAGCCATGCTTCCCTGTACCCCCATGAGCAAACAATCCAGGGACGTAACTGACATCTAACTGCACAGCACAGAGTCACAGAGACAATAAATGCTAGACGCCACAAAGTTGCTCAAAGTCCCGCTGGATAAAAAACACTAATAACGTGGCTCTTCCATTACAGGTCACAGGCACAACAGGTTGCAGTTTATGACAGAATGTGGCATTGCCTTCAGAAGGCCGAGTACAAAAATACTACCTTTTCAATGAAAATCACAGAACTGTAAGGTCTTCATGAGTGCTGTCTCTTTTGAAGTGGTCATCCTCAGAAGATCTGCTTTACATTACTCCAGTAACTGTAGCTGGCACTGAAAAGCCTATGGTGCACACTTCAACTCTGACACACACGGGGTTGCCACGAGCTGGAGCTGAGTGTATGGTAACTGGTTGGCTGTTTTTTGTTGGTTTGTTTGGAGTTGGCATCAAAGCCCACTACAAGTCAAGTTCTTTAAATATCCTCAGTAATAATAAATTTCCATTCTTTACAAGTTGGTTTGACTATTGAAAAAACGGCAAAGTCAATATAAACCAAAGCTGATGAATAGGAGGGTGATCAAATCAGTAATACTGTTTGCATTCCAGAACTAGAAGAGAGTAAAAATGAACAAGACTAGTTTTCTGGTGTGGCTCATGAAGTGTCTCAGAAGGCAGTCCCCAAAGAGGGGAACCAAAGACGTTTTCAGCAACATCTTTGTCATTGTTGAAGAAGGTAGAAAGCTTCTCAAAAAAAAAAAAAAAAGAAGTGTAAAGAACACTTCCCTTTTGATATAGAAAAACTATAATATAGAAACGATAATACAGACTGGGCAACATTTTGGTCTGTTGTATGTGAGGCCGCAGTGAGTCAGAGCTGGCGCCACAGCAACGGACAATAGCAGGTGTGCTGTTAGAGTGCTTACTGTGCTGGGCACTGTTCTGAGCAGTTTAGAGATTTTAAATCATCTAATGTTCCTAACAGCCATACGAGACAGGGATGATTATTATCTCTATGTCACAGATAAGGAAACTGAGGCACAGAGAGGTTGAGTAGTGGATCTGGGACTGGAGCTGAGAGAGCTGGCCCTGGAGCTCATTCCCCAAACCACTGTGCTACTAGAGTTCCAAATGTGACTAAAAAACAGGCTCATTGCCTTCCTGTCCCACACTGTACACACAGGTTCTCATTACAGTAATGCAAACAATTTTCATGGGCTTTTCTCGCAAGAACAATTCATACTGTCCTCTGTGTATTATTAACTTTTTCTTGGATCACTCCATCTGTTAGGACTCTAAGTTGCTAATGACAGAAAACCCAAAGCCAATTTCTTGGTTCCATGAGTCCTGAGGAGACCTGGCTTCAGACCCCCTGGGGTAGTGCAATACTGAGATCTGCTCCTGGTCTCTCCCTCCCTCAGCTCTCTTCTCTGTGTCCTCCCCACTCTCAGACAAGTCCTCCTGGATTGTTATCTGCCAGGACTCCTCCTTCCCGCTCATGGGGACGGAGAGAACCTCTCCTCACGTGGCTTGAACAGAAGTCCTAGAACTCAATCTCATCTCTGGTCAACCTGACGAGGATGGTATGCTCAATCTGAGGAAAACACTGGCTCCAGGGGTGCCATGAGCCCGGCTAGATGCACACCCCCAGAGCTGGAAGCCAGATGCATTCCACTGAAGACAGTGAGCCAAGGGTGGAGAGAGAGGGGATCCCCCAAAACAAAGAAGAAATGATGCCAGGAAGCCACGTATGCCCACCACGATGCTGAAGCACCATAGTGACAGTCATGACATACCTGAAGGCCTATGCTGGACTTAAAATGGCAGAGGGTCAGCCCAGCTCCACCATCGGCATCCTCTCTCTGACTCCTCCTAAATACTAAGCCAGTATTCAGACATGAGAACCAAAGTTGGAGTTTCAAGTCTACCCAGAGCCTCTTCGGAAGAAAGGCCCGGCAATTTACTTCTGCAAAATCAGCCTCTGAAACTCTATGTAGCGCAACTCTACGGGACACCCATGGGGTCACCATAAGTTGAGTCAACACAACTGCAAGTGGTCAGGTTTTTGGTTTAATACATCTTCTAAATCTAAACACATGCTGACAGAAAGCCACCGTTAAAAACCCTGTTAGGCACCAATTCCCACGTGAGACAGATTTACAATCTCTCAGAGATCCCACTCATTAAAAAAAAAATATATATATGTATGTAAGTATATATACACACATATGGGCTACACAAGTTTAGGGCGAAAGAATGTCCACAGTTCTGTGTGGTTTGCTGTGATGAGCTGGACTTGATCACACAGAAAATCCCATTCACTCAAGCTGTGCTGGTTCAAGTTCTCCCAGGACTGGCAGAAGGAGAGCTGGGCTGTGACAAGGTGCAGTGACAGGACCCTTGTCGCCCTGGCTCTGCTGCTAAATACAGGGTGGTGTTGGGAACTCCCTCAACTCTTCAGGCCTCAGTGTCTCCTTTTTTTACAAATTTGGTTTCTGCCCTAACTTTCTGGAATCTGGTTAGTTTTGAATGTTTTAGTTTTCCCATTCAGAATCATTAGGCTTGTGGTTGCCTGGGTGGTAGAAAGTTCTTGCATGTTCATAGGGTCAGGGATGGAGGAGTCAGCTGTCCCTAGTCAAGTCCATAAGTGGTTAGTGTGAGGGGCAGACAACCTCTCCTTAGTTTGGGGAGGTTTTTCAGTAAAAAGTTGTGTGTGCACATTGTTGTTTATACAAGTCTACAATAGGAAGCCTAACATTTTTTTTAACAACCTAACAACTTGCCTGTAATTGTGTAACTTAATCTCTTGGCTCCCTTGCTGGCTCTGTTTGGGATGGCTTCTAAGGAAGTGAGGGTCAACTCTGAGCTGGGGTAAACCCTCTGGTTGTTTACCTTGGCATGGCAAACTTTCCTGTAACAGCTTTCAAGTAATCTAAAGCCCTGAGTCTTCTGAGAGAAGGAGTCATTGAGCTGCAATTCTACAGGATAACACATCTTGTCTAAGTAGAAAGAATGCCTTTGAAAATTCAAATTCCCAAGTACATATTACAGAAATTTAAGGAGCTTATTGTCTGTCCTATGAGTTAAAAGAAGGTTGGTGTCATTGAGTGATATCAAGAAAGGCATTTGACACTGGACACCCCAATGTCTATACAATGGGGTTAATGATATCCACCTGGTAGCAGACATCAGGACTGAATGAGATGACATACATGAAAAGTTTCTATCACAGGACTCAAAGTCTAGGAAGTTCTCAACAAATGCCTCCTTTTTAAGGTTTTTGCAGACAGAACCCATGGCACCCAAGGAATTTCCACATGCCCAACAGTTGGACAAATTCGCTGGGCTTTCAGGAATCCATGGGGCAGTTCCTAGCCTTCCTTAAGACCCAGAGCCCTTTGAGAATCTGATGAAAGTTCTGGACCCTATGCCCTGAAAGTCTTGGCTTATAAGATCAGAAATGTATTGTCTCACAGTTCTGGAGGCTGGGAGTCTGCATCAGGGTGTTGGCAGTGTTGACTCCCCAAGAGGCTCTGAGGGACAATCTGTTCCCTCCCTCCCTCCCAGCTTCTGATGGCTCTAGGCATACCTTGGCTTTTGGGGCTGCCCCTTCACAAGTTGTCCTTTCCCTGTGTCTGTGTCTCTTCTCCTCTTTAATAAAGAGGTCACTCAGATGGGATTAGGACCCACCCTGCTCCAGTATGACCTCATGTTAACTGATAACATCTTCAAAGACACTATTTCCAAACAAGATCAGCTTGTTGGAACTTTGATGTATCTTTTTGGAGGACAAAATTCAATCTATAACACCCCCTAAGGAAACCAGGCAGTGTCACTCCTCTTCTCTTGGCTGCCACAAGACCATCTTCTGCTTGTTCATAATACACGCCCATCTTGTGTGTTTCTTCCCTTATTTGTGTTCCCAGTGTGAGCCCGAGCACTGAGCTGGGACCTGGTAGAGCCTCACTAAGTTTCTGTTGGTTTACGTCTTCTATATTTTTTCATTTAATGACATCATTTCTCATGACATGAGTTTGAGGTTTAACCAGATAATAGGTGTCTTACACCTAACTGTCTGAATTAATGCTAAAAAAAAAAAAAAAAAAAAAAATTCCATCAAGCCATATCTGACTTAAGTTAATCCCACATGTGTCAGAGTACAACTGTGTTCCATAGGGTTTTCAGTGACTGATTTTCAAAAGTGGATTGCTGGGCATTTCTTCCAAGAGCCTCTGGGTGAACAAGTACCTTCCACCATTCGGTTAGCAGCCTAACCTGCTGATGTTTGTGCTACCCAGGACTCCATTCACCCCAGAGTCCTAAATAAATTACATCTGAATCAGTTGCTATTTTGGCTAGCAGGAACTTCTCCAATGGTTGTCCATTAACATGAAGCAATGAAGAGATGTGTGGACATCAGCTCTGGGGCCACCCTCCCCGGGTTCCTGGAAAGTCTCCACTGGGCTGTGACAATCCTCCCCAGCTCTTTCCTGCTCCATGTGGCATTTTAAAACACTAATCTGCTTTTTTGGCTTGAGGAAAGGAAGTTTGAGCTTCTTAAGAGAAAAAGTTAAGGTAGGGCCTTGGTATTTCATGCTGCCTGTAATTAATGTAACACTCCCAATTAGAGGAAAAGCCTGCTTACCGGCTTAGGTGCTTAAAGGCAGATTTCCGCTGGGCAGTGCTCTGAGCATGCCCAGCGAAGGGCTGGTTCTGTGTGGAGGTGTGCAGGAGGAGTGGGCTGTAATTAACCTGTAGCACTCAGGGAGGGGCTGGGTCTCGGGGAAGGGCACGTCCAGGCCTTCATGGCTTAGCTTACCCAGCACAGAGCTTTTGACAGGTGAAAAACTACTGGGGAGTTACAGGTGTATTTATATGCTTTAAAAGAGAATAGGATGGTGCTGCATGTTCTCTTTAGGGGCCTGGATGTGGTTTTGTGGTCCTTAACGCGGTCAGCCCCAGCCCGGCACATCCTACTGAGAGTCTGTGGCTAAAACTCATGGTGACCCCACACACGAGAGAACAAAATACTGTCTGGTCCTGCACCATCTTCATGACTGTTGGTATACTCAAGGCCATTGTTTTGGCCACTGTGTATTTTGAGTGTCTTCCAACCTAGTGGGCCTATCTTCCAGCACTATTTCAGACAATATTCAATTGTGATCCAAAGAGTTTTCATTGGCTGATTTTGGAAGTAGATAGCCAAGTCCTCCTGCACAGTCTGTCTTACTGGAAACTCTCCTGAAACCTGTCCACCATGTGTAACCCTGCAGGTATTTGAAATACCAGTGGCAGAGCTTCCAGCATCACAGTAACACATGAGCCCCCACAGTACCACACTGACATTGGGGGGGGGGGTGACCTGGAGTCCAGATTGGGTAAATCCCCATGTTGGACCCTGGGACTTGCTCCTCATCTCAATTTAGATTGGGGATGGGATAGATGGGGTTGATGGAGTAGATGGGGTTGATGCGGTTGATGGGGTAGATGGGATTGATGGGGTAGATGGGGTTGATGTGGTAGATGGAGTAGATGGGATTGATGGGGCAGATGGGGTTGATGGGGTAGGTGGGGTAGATGGGATTGATGGGGCAGATGGGGTTGATGGGGTAGATGGGTTTGCTGGGGCAGATGGAGTAGGTGGGGTAGATGGGGTTGATGGGGTAGATGAGGTTGATGGGGTTGATGGGGTAGATGGGATAGATGGGTTTGATGGGGCAGATGGAGTAGGTGGGGTAGACGGGGTTGATGGGGTTGATGGGGTAGATGGGGTAGATGGAGTAGATGGGGTTGATGGGATTGATAGGGTAGATGGGGTTGATGGGGTTGATGGGGTAGATGGGATTGATCGGGTTGATGGGTTGATGGGGTAGATGGGATTGATAGGGTAGATGGGATTGATGGGGTTGACGGGGTAGATGGGGTTGATGGGGTTGATGGGGTAGGTGGGGTTGATGGGGTAGATGGGATTGATGGAGCTGATGGGGTAGGTGGGGTTTATGGGATTGATAGGGTAGATGGGGTTGATGGGGTAGATGGGGTTGATGGGATTGATAGGGTAGATGGGGTAGATGGGATTGATAGAGTAGATGGGGTTGATGGGGTTGATGGGGTAGATGGGGTTGATGGGGTTGATAGGGTAGATGGAGTTGATGGGGTTGATAGGGTAGATGGGGTTGATTGGGTTGATGGGGTAGATGGGATTGATAGGGTAGATGGGGTTGATGGGATTGATAGAGTAGATGGGGTTGATGGGGTTGATAGGGTAGATGGGGGAGATGGGATTGATAGGGTAGATGGGGCTGATAGCGTAGATGGAGTTGATGGGATTGATAGGGTAGATGGGGTTGATGGGGTTGATAGGGTAGATGGGGTAGATGGGATTGATAGGGTAGATGGGGTAGATGGGGTTGATGGGATTGATAGGGTAGATGGGGTTGATGGGATTGATAGAGTAGATGGGGTTGATGGGGTTGATAGGGTAGATGGGGTTGATTGGGTTGATGGGGTTGATGGGGTAGATGGGGTTGATGGGGTTGATGGGGTTGATGGGGTAGATGGGGTTGATGGGGTAAATGGGATTGATGGGGTTCATGGGGTTGATGGATTGATAGAGTAGATGGGGTAGATGGGGTTGATGGGATTGATAAAGTAGATGGGATTGATGGGGTTGATAGGGTAGATGGGGTAGATGGGGTTGATGGGGTTGATGGGATTGATAGAGTAGATGGGGTTGATGGGGTAGATGGGATTGATAGGGTAGATGGGGTTGATGGGATTGATAGAGTAGATGGGGTTGATGGGATGGATAGAGTAGATGGGGTTGATGGGGTTGATGGGATTGATAGGGTAGATGGGGTTGATTGGGTTGATGGGATTGATAGGGTAGATGGGGTTGATGGGATGGATAGAGTAGATGGGGTTGATGGGGTTGATAGGGTAGATGGGGTAGATGGGATTAATAGGGTAGATGGGGTTGATGGGATTGATAGGGTAGATGGGGTTGATGGGATTGATAGGGTAGATGGGGTTGATTGGGTTGATGGGGTTGATGGGGTAGATGGGGTTGATGGGGTAAATGGGATTGATGGGGTTGATGGGGTAGGTGGGGTTGATGGATTGATAGAGTAGATGGGATTGATGGGGTTGATGGGGTAGATGGGGTTGATGGGATTGATAGGGTAGATGGGGTTGATGGGATTGATAGGGTAGATGAGGTTGATTGGGTTGATGGGATTGATAGGGTAGATGGGGTTGATGGGATGGATAGAGTAGATGGGGTTGATGGGGTTGATAGGGTAGATGGGGGAGATGGGATTAATAGGGTAGATGGGGTTGATGGGATTGATAGGGTAGATGGGGTTGATGGGATTGATAGGGTAGATGGGGTTGATTGGGTTGATGGGGTTGATGGGGTAGATGGGGTTGATGGGGTAAATGGGATTGATGGGGTTGATGGGGTAAATGGGATTGATGGGGTTGATGGGGTAGATGGGATTGATAGGGTAGATGGGGTTGATGGGGTTGATAGAGTAGATGGGGTTGATGGGGTAGATGGAGTAGATGGGGTTGATGGGGTAAATGGGGTAGATGGGGTAGATGGGGTTGATGGGAGATTGATGGGGTAGATGGGATAGATGGGTTTGATGGGGCAGATGGAGTAGGTGGGGTAGACGGGGTTGATGGGGTAGATGGGGTAGATGGGGTACATGGATTGATAGAGTAGATGGGGTTGATGGGATTGATAGGGTAGATGGGGTTGATGGGATGGATAGAGTAGATGGGGTTGATGGGGTTGATAGGGTAGATGGGGTAGATGGGGTAGATGGGATTGATAGGGTAGATGGGGTTGATGGGATTGATAGGGTAGATGGGATTGATGGGATTGATAGAGTAGATGGGGTTGATGGGGTTGATAGGGTAGATGGGGTTGATTGGGTTGATGGGGTTGATGGGGTAGATGGGGTTGATGGGGTAAATGGGATTGATGGGGTAGATGGGGTTGATGGATTGATCGAGTAGATGGGATTGATGGGGTTGATGGGGTAGATGGGGTTGATGGGATTGATGGGGTAGATGGGATTGATAGGGTAGATGGGGTTGATGGGATTGATAGAGTAGATGGGGTTGATGGGGTAGATGGGGTTGATGGGGTAAATGGGGTTGATGAGGTAGATGGGGTTGATGGGAGATTGATGGGGTTGATGGGATAGATGGGGTCTGGTTTTTGTTGTAAATGAAAAGCAAGAGCTCGTGTGTTTTATTTTACAAATAAATGAAGGGCCTGCCTCTTCTGAATGGCTCGTCATGTTCCAAGCCTAGAAAACCCGAAAGGGCAGACTTCCCGCCTGCAGGCCACAGCATGCCAGCCTATTGTGGCCCTTGCACTCACCGACCACCTGCTGGTGCACTCAAAGAATATGCCTCCTGGGCAGAAAGGCCTATAAGATGGTGGTCTGCCACCTCTTCAAGATTCCCAGGCATTCATCTGTCATGGCTTCCCTTGGAAGTGGATTTTGGCATTCAATCACTCCACTCAAAGAAAGATATTCACTAGACACACATATGTTTCAAATAGTTCCCAGGCCACTTGGCTTCCCTCCTTCCGCAGTTCAACTGTTTAAAGAAATGAGGATGCCTGGCCAGGCACACCTTGCAATCACCCTCCAAACAGAAAACAAGAAGCTAAGCTGCCTCTCACTTTCTCCTCACAAGTTCAGTGGTTGTGAATGACAAACAGCTTCTCAGTCCCCTGGAGAGAGGGTTTTGTCACAGTCCAGAGGTTTAATGTGCTTAATCAGTACCCGATCCTCAAGCCTGACCCAGATCCCACCCTGGGTTGAGGCTCTGGGCATAAAGGTCCACACAGAAGGTCTTCACAGCTTGAAAGGGTTTGAAAACCAGCTTTGTAAACAAAGCAAGTCTTAACACTTAACTAATTTTGTTTTCGTATCACGACGGTTTTCCTTCTATTCTACTTTAGTCAGCTCCAGGGCTTCACCAAGTGGTCTTCAAACCTTCTGAAGTGGCAGAGTCTGACTCTGGCAGCTGAGAGCTGGGCCTCTCAGCCAGTCCCCTCACCCACTCAGATCCATCGTCATCCTCAGTGAGGCCATGATCAACAAGGGCACTGCATGACGTGGTGCAGGTAACACATTTAGGACCAAGCCAGGTAAACACCAAGCACCCAATAAATGTCAGTCTCTGCATTCCTAGGGTTCATTGAGCACCTGTTGTTGTCTGTTGTTCATTGCAGTTGAGTCGGCTCCAACTCATGGGCACCTTATGTATAATAGAACAAAATGCCGTCCTCTCTGTGCCGTCTTCATGATTATTGGTATGTTTGAGTCCATTGTTGTGGCTACTGTGTCAATCCATCTCATTGAGGGTCTCCTTGAACTTGCTCTTTACTAAGCTTGATGCCCTTTTCTAGAGATTGGTGTTTCCTGATGACATATCCAAAGTAAGTGAGCTAAAGTCTTGCCATCCTAGGTTCTAATAAACCCCATGGATCACAGCAGAATATTTAGCATCATTGCCAGAAAACATTTCAAGATCTATTCTGAAGTACGATGCTGTTAGGAATAGGGTAATACCCATGCCCTACAAGGAAGAACAGTTCATATGATTGTTGTTCAAGCTTACCCACCAACCACTAATGCCAAAGAAGAGGAAATTGAAGATTTTTATAAACTTCTGCAGCCTGAAATTGATCAAACAAGCAATCAAGACACATTGATAATTACTGACGATGGCAATTGGAATGCAAAAGTTCGAAACAAAGAAGAAGGATCAGCCACTGGAAAATATAGCCTTGGTGACAGTAACGATGCCGGAGATCTTATGATAGAATTTTGCAAGACCAATGACTTCTTCACTGAAAACATCTTTTTTCAACAGTGACTATATATGTGGGTCTCACTAGATGGAATACACAGGAATCAAATCGACTACATCTGTGGAACGAGACAACGGAGAGGCTCAATATCATCAGTCAGAACAAGGCCCGGGGCCAACAGCAGAACATACCATCAAGTGCTCATATGCATGTTCAAGTTGAAGCTAAAGAAAATTAAAACAAGTCCACAAGAGCCAAAATATGAACTTGAGTATAATCCACCTGAATTTCGAGACCATCTTAAGAATAGATTTGACACATTGGACATTAATGACAAAAGACCACACGAGTCATGGAATGACATCAAGGACACTATACATGAAGAAAGCAACAGGTCATTAAAAAGACAGGAAAGAAAGAAAAGACCAAAATGGATGTCAGAAGAGATTCTGAAACTTGCTCTTGAACATCGAGTAAAGTGGATGGGAGAAATAATTAAGTAAAAGAGCTGCACAGAAGATTTCAAGAGGCAGCTTGAGAATACAAGGTAAAGTATTATAACGAAATATGCAAAGACCTGGTGTTAGAAAACCAAAACAAAAGAACATGCTCAGCATTTCTCAAGCTGAAAGACCTGAAGAAAAAGTTCAAGTCTTGAGTTGCAATGTTGAAGAATTACATGGGCAAAATATTGGATGATGCAGAAAGCATCAAAAGAAGATGGAAGAAATACACAGAATCACTGTACCAAAAAGAATTGGTTGACATTCAGACATTTCAGGAGGTAGCATATGATCGAGAACCAATGGTACTGAAGGAAGAAGTCCAAGCTGCACTGAAGTCGTTGGTGAAAAACGAGGCTCCAAGAATTGACAAATACTGGTTTAGATGTTTCAACAAAGGGATGCAGCGCTGGAGGTGCTCACTGCTTTATGCCAAGATACTTGGAAGACAGCTACCTGGCCAGAAGACTGAAAGAGATCCATACTTGTGCCCATTACAAAGAAAGGTGACCCAGTAGAATGTGGAAATTAACAAACAATATCATTAACATCACATGCAAGTAAAATTTTGCTGAAGTTCCTTCAAAAGCATTAGCAGTAGTGCATCAACAGAGAATTGTCAGAAATTCAAGCTGGACTCAGCAGAGGATGTGCAATGAGGGGTGTCATTGCTGATGTCAGATGGATCTTGCCTGAAAGCAGAGAATACAAGAAAGATATTTACCTGTGTTTTATTGTCTATGCAAAGGCATTTGACTCTATGGATCATAATGAAATATGGATAACATTGCAAAGAATGAGAATTCCAGAACACTGAACTGTGCTCATGAGGAACCTGTGCATGGAACAAGAGGCAGTCATTCCAGCAGAACAAGGGGATACTGCATGGCTTAAAATCAGGAAAAATGTGCGTTAGGGTTGTATCCTTTCACCATACTTACTCAATCTGTATTCTGAGCAAATAATCCAAGAAACCGGACTGTATGAAGAAGAACACAGCATCAGGGTTGGAGGAAGACTCATTAACAACAGGTGATATAAGGATGACACAACCTTGCTTGCTGAAAGTGAAGAGGACTTGAAGCACTTACTGATGACGATCAAAGATCACAGCCTTCAGTATGAATTATACCTAAATATAAAGGAAAAAAAAAAAAACCCAAAAACCTCACAACCAGACCAATAAGCAACATCACGATAAATGAAAACATTGAAGTTGTCATGAATTTCATTTTCTTGGATCCAGAATCAACACCCATAGAAGCAGTATACAAGAAATCAAAGGGTGGATTACATTGGGCAGAACTGCTGCAAAAGACTTCTTTAAAGATTAAAAAGCAAAGATGTCCCTTTGAGGACTAAGGTGTTCCTGACTCAAGTAATGACATTTTCAGTCACCTCATAAGCATGAGAAAGCTGGACAACGAATAAAGTAGACCAAAGAAGAATTGATGCCTTTGAATTATGATGTTGGTGAAGAATATTAAATACACCATGGATTGCCAGAAGAAGGAACAAACCTATCTCGGATGAAGTACAGCAAGAGTACTCCTTGGAAGTGAGGATGGTGAGACTTTGCTTCACATTCTTTGGACAAGGTATCAAGAGTGATCAGTCCCTGGAGTAGCACATCATGCTTGGTAAGGCAGAGGGTCAGTGAAAAAGACGGAGAGCCTTAATGAGATAAATTGACTCAGTGGCTGAAACAATGGGCTCAAACCGAGCAAGAACTGTGAGGATAGTGCAGGACTGGGTGATTTTCCTTCTGTTCTGCAAGGAAACAGTGTTTCCTTCTGCTGTTGCTTTGAGACAGAACCAACTTGATGGCACCTGAGGACAACAACACGTAAAAAACAAATGCATCAAGGCCCGGGTCAAATGTCATCTCTTCAGTGAAGACTTTTATGACATGACCCCAAACTGCCAAGGGTCTGCCCCTGTCTTCCCACCACACCCCCCAGCCCCTTTCCTGAGAGTCGGTATTATCGCCAACCTGCAGTGAGACCTATAAGGTCGCTATGAGTCAGAATCAACTCGATGGCAACGGGTTTGTTTTTTTTATTTGGTTTGGCAGTGATACCTGCAGCTGACCCTCTTCTCTGCACTCAACTAGGTCCCAGCCATTGGGTTCATCTCAGGTTTGCTGAGCACCTGCCACGTTTCTCTCCCAGTGCTGGGCATTTGATGAGCACCTACCTCGTGCTTCACCCCACCCTGGGTGTTTGCTGAGCACCTGCCATGTGCCTCACTCATGCTGGGTGCTGGTATACGCGAGGAAGGAAGCCCAGTCCCAGCTCCCAAGCAGGGGCAGGAATGAGCACGGGATGGTCACTTGAGCAGTACGACCCAGAAACTCCAGAGTCTGCAAGGTACACACCATATCATTATCATCCTTGTGTACATGAAACTTCAGGATCCCAAATCTTTTCAGGAAGTGGACAGAAAGTCAAAAGAGGCTCCTTCCAAAGATTTTTATTCCAGGAAGAGAAAGTTAGGCACAAAATAATAACAAAAGTACAGACAGAAAACCAGCCAATTTTCTTGCCTCCCCCCCAAGAAGGCATTGTTACATGAAATAACCCAATTCACTGTTTGCTTTGCAGACAAGTGAAATGTCCTGAGCAGAAATGTATGACCATCTTCTTCTAGAAGAGAAATTCTTCGCGACATGAAGTGGGAACTGTCCCTGTCGGGAGCCGGCTGGGCTGGGCGCTCCCTCCACTTGACAGGGACAACAAGGCCTCCTCAGGCAGCCTGCCATCCTACCACTGCCCTGGAGGAGCCAGGAGGAGTCGCGACTAATTGGTCCTGCACCAAGGGGCCACCTGGCACCAGATGCACTGTGGCACGGCTGATTAAGGAAACATTCAGTTAACTGAGCATTGTCATTAGAAGGAGATGAAATACCCGGGAGGCACTGGTCCCTCCCGGCAGAATGGCGTGTTTTCCTTCGGAGTGTTCAGTGATAACACCTCAGTTGGTTGGCTTAAGCGTGCCTTCCTTCTTCATCTGTACTGTACCTTACTGCAATAAAAGGATGTAACCAGAGAATTCAATCCCATTTTTATAAGATGTCCGGTCAAACTCCCAAAAAGACACAGAGAATTTTAAACTCATTTTGTGCAGAATTCTCGCAAAGAAAATGAATCAGCATCACAGCCCTCACTGGGCCCTCCCTTCCTACATTGCACATGGGTGTGGACACCTGGGTCCTCCCCATTTACATACTGCACATGTGTGTGGATACCTGGGTCCTTCCACCCGCACTGCACACACGTGTGGACACCTGGGCCCTCCCCACCCACAGTGCTCGCATGTGTGGACACCTGGGTCCTCCCCACTCACATACCGGACATCTGGGTCCTTCCACCCACACTGCACACACGTGTGGACACCTGGGTCCTTTCACCCACACTGCTCACATGTGTGGACACCTGGGTCCTCCCCACTCACATACTGCACACACATGTGGACACCTGGGTCCTCCCGCCCACACGGCACACACGTGTGGACACCTGGGTCCTCCCACCCACATTGCACACACGTGTGGACACCTGGGTCCTCCCTGCCCACAGCACACATGTGTGTATACACCCCCCACACCACAACACTCCTGTGTCAGGTGAAAGAATAAGAGGGGAGGGGGCTGCAGGAGGAGAGGGGAAAATTGATCACCTGCGAAGACCACTGTGTCCAGTTATCTCAACTCAGGTGTGGCCGGGGCTTCATGCTGTACTGAAGGGGCCTTGCATACACCAGGCTTGAGGGGGGGCTGGAAAGGGGATTGACAAGTGTCCTGGTCCTCTGTACCACAAACTTGGAGGGCTTAAACAATGAACATGTATCCCTTCAGACCTCCAGAGGCTAAAAGTCTGAAATTCAGGGTGTCAGCAGGGCGGTGCTCCCTCTGAAGGCTCTGGGGGAGGATCCTTCCTGTCTTTTCCAGCTCCTGGCAGCTGCAGGCGTTTCTGGGCTTCTGGCTGCATTACCCCAGTCTCTGCCTCTGTCTTCACAAGGCGTCTCCCTCTGTGTGTCTGTCTCTCTGTATCTCTTGTAAGGACACGAGTCATATTGAATTAGGGCCCACCCTACTCCAGTATGGCCTCGAGTTAACCTAACTGACAACTTCTTCTAAGACCCTATTTCCAAACAAGGTCAGGTTCACAGGAACCCAGGTTATGACTTCTCCGGATCAAGCAATAACAGGAGGTGTTGGTAGCTAACAACTTAGAAAAAGAAACCTGTTGGGGGAAAAAAAAAAAAAAAAAAACCATTAAGCTGGGCAATTTATTTCTAATGAGATTTTGAAATGCATGTTCTGTGAAAGCTTGTTCTTCAGAACGGGGTGCTTCTGTTCCGCCCCAGGAACAGGGCATAGACAAGCTGACTTTTCAGACCTCTTTCCTGTGATGAAAAGGGCTCATTCCTGCCTGGACAGTGATGTCTGATCCCGCTGTCATTCCTACCTGGACAGTGATGTCTGATCCCGCTGTCATTCCTACCTGGACAGTGATGTCTGATCCCGCTGTCATTCCTACCTGGACAGTGATGTCTGATCCCGCTGTCAACCAAGCTGGGCCCCAGTACACATGACAGCTCTCTCCTAGACCCCTGTGCTCAAGGAGTTGTTGATTGTCGGGATGTGGTGGCTGGATTAAGAGGGATGCCTGGGGCACCTTAAGTAATTCAACAGGAAGCCGCAGCATAGAAACACAGCAGGACAAGGTCTGTCTTCCCTTCCAGGTGGCCAGGGCTCCAGGAGGCCAGGGCTCCAGGAGGAGGTCTGAGAGTGAAATGAGCAAGGATTACCTTACACCAGGCTGTCATTAGCACTGGCAGATGGTCTAGAGACTGGGAACGGTGCTCTCTGGGGGAACTCTGCAGATGCAGGGACAGGCATCCACCCTAGGCAGGGTGACCAGGGCACGGCCTCAGGGCTGCATTGGCAAACAGCAGGGAAGGGGCATGGGAGAAGAAATGGGGGCTTCTGCACCTTTGCAGAGGCAGATATTTCTCATTTTAAACCAAACAAAAAAACCTCACCCATTGCAGGCAAGTCCCTATCGACTCTTGGTAGCCCCGGTGTTGCAGAGTACAACAGCCCCATAGAACTTTCTTGGCTTAATCTTTGTGGACACTGATCACTGTGAAGCAGCTGGGAGAGTTCAAACTGACACCTTATTTTAAAAGGATATATTTTGCTGTAGACCATTCAAAAGTGATTGCAGCTGTATATCAACAGGGAACTGCCAGAAATTTAAGCTGGATTCAGAATTTTTTTTTTTTTTTTTTTTTTTCAGAATAGGACATAGAAAGAGGGATATCATTGCTGATGTCAGATGGAGCCTGGCTGAAAGCGGAGAATACCAGAAGGATGTTTACCTGTGTTTTATTGACTATGCAAAGGCACTTGACTGTGTGGATCATAAAAAATTATGGATAACATTGGGGAGAATGGGAATTCCAAAACCCTTAATTGTGCTCATGAGGAATCTGTACGTAGATCAAGAGGCAGTCTTTCAAACAGAACAAGGGAATACTGAGTGATTTAGAGTCAGGAAAGGTGTGCATCAGGGTTGTATCCTTTCACCATACCTATTCAAGTGGTATGCTGAGCAAATAATCCGAGAAGCTGGACTATATGAAGAAGAACGGGGCATCAGGATTGCAGGAAGACTCATTAACAACCTGCATGATGCAGATGACAGAACCTTGCCTGCTGAAAGTGAAGAGAACTTGAAGCACTTACTAATGAAGATCAAAGACCACAGCCTTTAGTACAGATTATACCTCAACATAAAGAAAACAAAAATCCTTACACTTGGACCAGTAAGCAACATCATAATAAATGGAGGTTTAAAAGATTTCATTTTACTTGGATCCACAATCAATGTCCGTGGAACCAGAGGTCAAGAAATCAAATGACACATTGCATCAGGAAAATCTAATGCAAAAGACCATTTTAAAGTGTTAAATGGCAAAGATGTCACCTTGAAGACTAAGGTGCGTCTGACCCAAACCATGGTGTTTTCTATCGCCTCATATGCATGTGAAAACTGAACAGTGAATAAGGAAGACCAAAGAAGAATTGACGCCTTTGAATTGTGGAGTTGGCAAAGAATATTGAAGCTACCAGGGACTGCCAAAAGAAGGAACAAATCTGTCTTAGAAGAACTACAGCCAGAATGTTCCTTAGAAGCATGGATGGCAAGCCTTTGCCTCACATACTTTGGACGTGATATTGGGATGGACCAGTCCCTGGAGAAGGACATCATGCTTCATAAGTAGAGGGTCAGTGAAAAAGTGGAAGATCCTTGACTAGATGGATTGACTCAGTGGCTGCTTCAATGGGCTCAAACATAGCAACGACTGTGAGGATGGCACCAGACTAGGCAGTGTTTCATTCTATTGTCGGAACTGACTCGATGGCACCTAACAACAACAACAATGATATATTGCAGTTCCTAGGTGGTTCACACACTTGGCTGCCAACCAAAAAAGGTTAGAGGTTCGAGTTCACCCAGAGGTGCCTCAGAAAAAAGGCCTGGCTATCTACTTCTAAAAAATCAGCCATTGAAAACCCCATGGGGGCAGTTCTCCTCTGACACACATGGGGTCGTCACGAGCTGGAGTTGATTGGCTGGCAACTGGTGCTGGTAATACATTGGCGTATTGATATATCATGTTCTCAATTTTTAAAAATCGCTTCTCATAGGAGTTGATAGTTTTCATGTAAAAACATCATAATCTTTCACTCCAAATCAGTTATATTTATAAAAACAATGACTATTTCAAGGAAAACATTGTATGTTAAATGTGTAGGGGTGTCCACGTAACTCTATGTGTGGAAAAGCCATGTATCTGCTGTGGTTGTAACTGTATCGTCAGCACCGAGCAGGGTGTCTTCAACATTGTTGCTACTTAAACATATTTATTGCATGAACCCATTTAGAGTAAGCGGCTCCATGTGGCGAAGTCTGTTCATATGTTTTAGGGTTTTATAATCCATTGGCATGAAAGAAATGTGGACCAAATATTCTACTGAATTTGAAAGATTCCCTGGGAAAATATTAATTTGCATAACTTTGGGTCTGGTCTGAAAGGCAAAGTTCCATTTAGCTATATCAAAGCCTGGCAATTTTCTATTTCTTCATTTCCAAAAAAAAAAAAAAAAAAGGCAAAAATGATCAAAACAAGTATAATTTTTATTAGAGTTTCAGAGTTATAACTTCAGAATCTGAGCTCTATTTCTTACCCCAGTACCTGGGTGGCACAAACTATTAACATGCTCAGCTGCTAACTGAGAGTTTGGAGGTTCAAGTCCACCCAGAGGCACCCTAGAAGAAGGACCTGGCCATCTACTTTTGAAAAATCAGCCCCTGAAGCCCTTATGGAGCACAGTTTTACTCTGACACAGGCGGGGTCGCCATGATTTAGAGTTGGCTCAATGGCAACTGTTTTTTTTTTTTGGCGGGGGGGGTTTGGTTTCCTACCCCGTCATTAACACGTAAAAAGCTGTTTGCAGCTCAGCATTTCATTTGCTTAATGGGGAATTCCATGTACTCTTTCCACTACATTTCGCATTCATGGTAGACTCTGGGATTATTTTTACGACGCTCAGAGGAAGGCAGAGCTGATCTCCTGAACAAATGGGCTGGAGGGTGGGAGCTTAAGCTGCGCCCTCACAGGACATTCTTGGGAGGTCAGGAAATTAATTCAGTGACCCACATCAGCCCTTTAGTTATTGCCTCCCCACTGCTGTTACATTTCAAAGGGGAATTACAGTGGATTTGACAATGCCCAGAGGAATAGCTGGAGTAATTATGATTATGAAGCCAATAATAAGATCCGTGGAGAGAGCACCGTTAACGCTGACGCCTGGAGAGCTATGACCTAACCAGTCATAACACCTCAGAAACACGTAACCCAGATGTTCTCTGTCCACATGCTCACGCTGGCCTCTGGGTTGCCCTAGCTTGGTTCCAGTATAGAATTCTCACCTTCCATGTGGCATGCGGAGCCCCGGGCTCGGTTCCCTGCCCATGCACCTCACGCCAGCCACCACTTGTCCGTGGAGGCTTGCTTGTTGCTGTGATTCTGGACAGGTTTCAACGGAGCTCCCAAACTAAGATGGACTGGGAAGAAAGGCCAATGAAAACCCTATGGGACACAATGGCCTTACCCACAACTGCCCGTGGGGATGGCGCAGGAACAGGCACAGTTCCCTTCTGTTGTGCATGGGGTCACCATGAGTCCAGGGCTTGGTTCCGGAAGAGAAATAAAGTGATGCAATACAAGTAACGGCCAACCCGTTGTGAAGAACTGGTTGAAAAATAAAATTCCTTCAGGTGTTGGCCCAATGTAGCTCTCCAGGGATCATATCAATAAACATAACAAAGTTTTTAGTGTCTTTTATATTACGAACATTAAGGTGATAAAGTTTACAAATTATTATGTTATTTGGGAAATCACTGAGTAAAGTAGGAAATGGAAATAAAAATTTATACTGCAGGACTTGGGTCATTATTTCTAAATAATGATTTCTAAATTGGAAACCTCCAATAGTTGCTGGTTAAGTTGAAATAAGTAAACCCCACACAGGCTGGGTTTTGGGATAGAAACAATTGCTACTTTTTTTGAAATAAAAATCAAACAAATATCCTTGGAAGCCTGGCAGCTTGGAGTTGAGCCGCTGAAACAGGCTTTGAGCTGACCTGCTGTTTACCGGAGAATCAGTGGGCGCTGGGTGTTGAACTTACTGCCGCGGTACCTACTTGCTGGGAGACTATTGCACGTTTCCCCTTCCCGTTGCTTCCAGCCTGAGAGCCAGTTGCCAAGGAAGCACATAGCCTGCGCCCTCCCTTTCAAAGGGTGTGTTGATTTCTAAGCAGATCCTTCAATAACAGGCCCCTTTGCCTTGGGCTTTAAAGGGAGGATTCCTGACAAGTTTGAGGAGAATTTCAAAATTGTCTCCTTAGACTATTGGCATTGTTAGGTGCTGCTGAGTCAATTCTGACTCAGTGACCCCAAGTGACAGAGTAGAGCAGTCCCATAGGATTTTCTGGGCCGTAATCTTTATTTTTTTTATTTTTATTTATTTATTTTTTAATCTTTATGGGAGCAGATCACCAGGTCTTTTTCCTGTGGAGCTGCTGGTGGGTTCGAACCACCAACCTTTTGGTTAACAGCCAAGCACATAAGTGTTTCATCACCAGGGCTCCCTCCAAAGATACATTTTCATAAAGACAAGATTGTACTGATTGTTGCTGTTGGCATGTACTGTCAAGTCGATTCCAATTCACAGCGACCCTACAGGACAGAGTAAAACTGCCTGCCTCGCAGGATTTTCTAGGCTGTATTCTTTATGGGAGCAGGGGGCAGACTGCCAGGTCTTTCTTGCTTGGAGAAGCTGGGTGGGTTTGAACTGCCGACCTTTCAGTTAGCAGCTGAGCACTTTAACCACTGTGCCACCAGGGCTCCTTAACGTACTGATAAAACCAAACTCGTTGCTGACAAGTCAATTCCAACTCACAGTGACCCTATAGGACAGAGTAGAACTGCCCTGTAGGGTTTCCAAGGAGAGGCTGGTGGATTTGAACTGCTGACCTTTTGGTTGGCAGCCGTAGCTCTTAACCACTTTGTCACCAGGGCTTCTAATAGGACTTTGTCCTGATAGGACTTTGTAAAATGAAGCTGGTTCGTTACTGTTCAACACTGAAAACCATCTATCTAATTGTTTGCTGAATTACCAAAAATACCTGTATTGTATTTCATCGTTATATTAATACATTTATTCAACAAACAGTGACAGAGTGCCCGTCCTGGGGCAGGAGTGTGCTGGGCAGGACAGGTTGCTGCTAAGGGGCTATAACCCTGCCCCAGAAGTTTCTAGTCCAGAGGTGGACATGATTCGTGCATCGACAATCCCACCAGCCTGGGCCCTCCAGTCAGGAAGCTCCCCTGTCAGAGGTCGGCAGGCAGCTCCAAGTCACGCTCTCCATTTACAGCAATTCTGGGTGTACATGTCACGACCCTGCACGTGACAGTAAGCTTCTTACTCACAGCAGGGGGCACCGTCCTTGTCTTAGGCAAGTGCAGTATATTATGCTTAGAAAACCCACTGCCATCAAGGCAATTCTGGCTCATAGTGACCCTGGAGGGCAGAGCAGCACTGCCCCATAGGGTTTCCAATGAGCACCTGGTAGATTCGAACTGCCGACCTTTTGGTTAGCAGCTGAGCGCTTAACCACTGAGCCACCAGGGCTCCACATTGTGCTTGGTAGATGTGAATGAAGTTAATGAATAAATGAGTGGATAAAACGACGTACAGGCATAAGGATGTACCTAAATGTAGGATATAGGCTTTGAGACTAAGAGATGCAGCCTAAAAAAAAAAAAAAAAAAGAGTTCAAATAGTTAATGCCCTCAGCTGCAACTGAAGGGTTGTAGGTTGGAGTCTACCCAGAGGTGCCTCAGAAGAAAGGCCTGGGGACCTACTTCCAAAAAAAATCAGCTATCGAAAAGCCCTGTGGAGCACAGTTCTGCTCTAACTCACGTGGGGTGGCCACGTGCTGGAGCCAGCTTGGCGGCTGCTGGTTGGTACATTCCCCAACACAGGGGTTAAGAAGTTGGCTGCCATACAAACCAGGGAGGTCTTGCATTGAAATAATAGTAACAACAATTAACATTGACAGCGTGCAGCCATCAGCCTCTCATGTGGAGAGAATGCCTTTCCCCATCTCTTAAAGGAGCCAGGCTGGTCAACGGAGGCAGTGCCACCAGGAGAAGCTGAGTGCCTGCAGCAGGGCCAGCAGAGAACCTCAGTGTGAAGGCTTGCATCAGGCCCGGTGCCCCGCTGCCAGAGAACTTCAGTGTGAAGGCTTGCGTCAGGCCCGGTGCCCCGCTGCCAGAGAACTTCAGTGTGAAGGCTTGCGTCAGACCTCGTGCCCTGCTGCCAGAGAACTTCAGTGTGAAGGCTTGCATCAGACCCGGTGCCCCGCTGCCAGAGAACTTCAGTGTGAAGGCTTGCGTCAGACATCGTGCCCTGCTGCCAGAGAACTTCAGTGTGAAGGCTTGCATCAGACCCGGTGCCCCACTGCCAGAGAACTTCAGTGTGAAGGCTTGCGTCAGGCCCGGTGCCCCGCTGCCAGAGAACTTCAGTGTGAAGGCCTGTGTCAGGCCCGGTGCCCCGCTGCCAGAGAACTTCAGTGTGAAGGCTTGCGTCAGGCCCGGTGCCCCGCTGCCAGAGAACTTCAGTGTGAAGGCCTGCGTCAGGCCCGGTGCCCCGCTGCCAGAGAACTTCAGTGTGAAAGCTTGCGTCAGACCTCGTGCCCTGCTGCCAGAGAACTTCAGTGTGAAGGCTTGCATCAGACCCGGTGCCCCGCTGCCAGAGAACTTCAGTGTGAAGGCCTGCGTCAGCCCCGGTGCCCCACTGCCAGAGAACTTCAGTGTGAAGGCTTGCGTCAGACCTCGTGCCCTGCTGCCAGAGAACTTCAGTGTGAAGTCTTGCATCAGATCTGGTGCCCTGCTCCCAGAGGGCACCATGACACAAACTCCTGGGTTTTATTGCAAGCCTAGGAGGATCTGCCTACCTGCCCAGTAAGGCCCTGATATGCTCTGTTTGGCTCAGTAACTGTGTCAGACTAAGCACGGGGCTTACAGATTAGAAACACGGGGACAGAAAGAAGGAATGTGCCTGGGCAATCCATGTCTTTAGGATCGAGGGAAAGAATCTTAAGCAAAATGGACTTGGCTGTTTTGGAAACCTGTAATGGGTCCTAACTCCATTCAAAGGAGCCCTTGTGGCTCAGTGGTTAAGCGCTCAGCTGCTAACCGAAAGTGCAGCGGTTCACACACCAGCAGCTTTGTGGGAGAAAGAGCAGAGGGTCTGCTTCTGTAAAGATCCAAGCCTAGAAAACCCCATGGGGCAGTTCTGCTCTGTCACACGGGGTCGCTATGAGCTGGAATCCATTCCATGGCACACAACAACAACAACCACACTGTATAACCATCTGGTATTATAAAAAATACGTAAACACAGCCACGAAAATATACCGTAGCCATCTGTATTTTTTAAGCCACTCACAAGTGCTAATTTTCTATAAAGTGTTTAAATCAAAGATCACATTGACTCAAGCTGGTGATTGGTCGCCGTCCGAAGTTTGCCTCACCTTTTCCAGACGTCTGGCACTGCACAGCCTTGTCAGACCTGCTCACTTTGCTCTTCCAGGTCCTGCCCGTTACTGATCAAGACGTCCTGCCTCTGGGCTCACCTTCTGGAAAAAACAACCTCTGTGTGGTGTTCTGTGACCCATTGCCATGCACGCCAGAGAGGCCTCTCCGTGGAGCCCTCCTGGGGTGATCGTTGGGTGGAGGGCGAAGCAGAGGGGTCGGCGAGAGAAACACCCCAACAGGCCTCCCGTGTTCACATTGCTGAGAATCACCTTTGTCAGGGAAGATTTTCCCAGGCTAGGTAATTTCCGGATCACCTAGGGAATCCACATTCTTTCCTTCCCTTAAATGTTGTTCTTGTTGTTGACAGTTGCCGTGGCGTCAGTTCTGACTCACGAGGGCCCCATGTGTGCAGAGTAGAACTGCTCCACAGAGTTTTCAAGGCTGTGACCTTTTGGAAGCAAATCACCAAGCCTGTCTTCCAAGGTGCTTCCAAGTGGGTTCAAACCACCAAGCTTTCAGCTAGTAGTCGAGCACTTAACCCCTTGGAACACCCAGGGAGCGGCAATCCCTTCAAGGCACAGCACTGATCATAACTGAAGTTTTCTCTGGGTAAAACAAATTACCTTTCGCTATGGAGAATTTTCAGCTTATGGTGTCCGAGCTCAGAGCAAAGGAAACTGCTCTGTAAATAAGACACCGGGGAATGGCTTTGGGTGTCACCAGGCCAGTACAAGGAGTCCTCCCAGCACCCCGTGCAGCCCTTACTCGATGGAAGTCTTTGTTCACTTTACCCTGCTCATCCTTGAGTGTGGGCACAGAGGAGGGCTCTGACCACGAGAGAACATTTCCAGCGTTGACACAGCGCCCACGCAACTCACGTAGGATTTGTGGGGAAAAAACGAAAACATAAAATTAATCAAACATAAGTGCTCAAGGATAATGAAAACACCTACAAAGGTAAAAATGAAAACACCTACAAAGGTAAAAAGTACTTTTTTTTTTTTGAGTTAAAACATTTCTGGGAGGGCGGGGCCAAGATGGCGGACTAGGTGGACGCTACCGCGGATCCCTCTTGCAATAAAGACTCGTAAAAACAAGAGAATCGATCACATACATAACAGTCTACGAACTCTGAACAACAAACACAGACTTAGAGACGGAAAACGAACAAATACGGGCAGACAGCGACCGTTTTCAGAACTAGGAGCCAGCGTACCAGGCAGGTGACCTTTGGAGCCCGATCTGGGGCGGAGCCCGGGGGGCAGACGGCACAGACAAGGGGCCCAGCCCTACCCCCCCCGAACCCATCCTGGGAGGGAATCTAGCTGGTTGGCGCGGGCGGCGTAGCGGCGCAGCCGGTGGCAGAAGCACCCAGGAGGCAGTGACTGATCTTGGAGTGGGGAGAGCAGCGTCCCAGCAGGGGAGCCGTCCCGCCGGGAGTTTGGCGGGAAGCGGGCATGGCGCGAGCGGGGGGGGGGGGATCAACTATATTTCCCTAAAGCGACCCCGGGGGGGGACCACACGTTCGTGCGGGGGACGCCCACCCAGTGCGTGCGTGTGGCGCGGCGCACCGGAGGGAGAAGTCCCTGGGAGGAAGTGACTGGTCTCGGAGCGGGGAGAGCAGCGTCCCAGCCTGGGAGCCGTCCTGCCGGGATTCTGGTGCGCGCGGGCGGGGCGTGAGCGTGGGGTCCAGTTATATTCCTTTGAATAGACCCCGGGGGTGGGCCCACCTGGTCGTGCGGGTGACGCCCACCCAGTTCGCGCGAGCGGTGCAACGCGCTGGAGGGAGAAGTCCCCGGGAGGAACTGACTGGTCTCAGAGCGGGGAGAGTAGCGTCCAAGGCGGGGAGCCTTCCCACCGGGATTTTGGTGGACAGGGGCGGAGCGTGAACGCGGGGATCAACTCTATATTCTGTGGTGCTACACTCCTAGCTCTCTGATCCCTCCCCCACCCTCCCCAGGCGGCTCCATTAACATCCGAATACCCTGAGCCAGAGGGAGAATTCAGATAGGGATCTGACTGCATTTTTTTATAGCTGATTACCTGGAAAATCTAGTTTCCCAGTGATGGCTCGGAGACAGCAGTCCATATCAAACCACACAAAGAAACAGACCATGACAGCTTCTCCAACACCCCAAAACAAAAAAAAATCAAAATCTTTCCCAAATGAAGATACAATCCTGGAATTATCAGATACAGAATATAAAAAACTAATTTACAGAATGCTTAAAGATACCACAAATGAAATTAGGATAACTGCAGAAAAAGCCAAGGAACACACTGATAAAACTGTTGAAGAACTCAAAAAGATTATTCAAGAACATAGTGGAAAAATTAATAAGTTGCAAGAATCCATAGAGAGACAGCATGTAGAAATCCAAAAGATTAACAATAAAATTACAGAATTAGACAACACAATAGAAAGTCAGAGGAGCAGACTCGAGCAATTAGAATGTAGACTGGGACATCTGGAGGACCAGGGAATCAACACCAACATAGCTGAAAAAAAATCAGATAAAAGAATTTAAAAAAATGAAGAAAACCCTAAGAATCATGTGGGACTCTATCAAGAAGGATAACTTGCGAGTGATTGGAGTCCCAGAACAGGGAGGGGGGACAGAAAACACAGAGAAAATAGTTGAAGAACTCCTGACACTAAACTTCCCTGACATCATGAAAGACGAAAGGATATCTATCCAAGATGCTCATCGAACCCCATTTAAGATTGATCCAAAAAGAAAAACACCAAGACATATTATCATCAAACTTGCCAAAACCAAAGACAAACAGAAAATTTTAAAAGCAGCCAGGGAGAAAAGAAAGGTTTCCTTCAAGGGAGAATCAATAAGAATAAGTTCAGACTACTCAGCAGAAACCATGCAGGCAAGAAGGGAATGGGACGACGTATACAGAGCACTGAAGGAGAAAAACTGCCAACCAAGGATCATATATCCAGCAAAACTCTCTCTGAAATATGAAGGAGAAATTAAGATATTTACAGATAAACACAAGTTTAGAGAATTTGCAAAAACTAAACCAAGACTGCAAGAAATGCTAAAGGAGATTGTTTGGCCTGATGACCAATAATATCAGGTACCAGCACAATACCAGCACAATACAAGGTCACAAAACAGAACGTCCTGATATCAACGCAACTCAAATAGGGAAAGCACAAAAACAAACAAATTAAGATTAATTCTAAAAAATAAATAAATAAGCAAAATAATACACATAACAGGAAATCATGGAAATCAACAGATAAACAATCACAATAATCAAAAAGAGGGACTAAATATAGGAGGCATTGAACTGCCAGATGGAGAGTGATACAAGGCGATGTAGAAGGATACAAGTTAGGTTTTTACTTAGAAAAATAGGGGTAAATAATAAGGAAACCACAAAAAGGAATATAAATTCCATAACTCAAGAAAAAAAGCCAAGAAAAACGTAACGACTCAACAAACATAAAGTTACGCATTATGAAAATGAGGATCTCACAAGCTACTAAGAAAAACGTCTCAGCACAAAAAAGCATGTGGAAAAATGAAACGGCCAACAACACACATGAAAAGGCATCAAAATGACGGCACTAAAAACTTATTTATCTATAATTACGCTGAATGTAAATGGACTAAATGCACCAATAAAGAGACAGAGAGTCACGGACTGGATAAAGAAACACGAGCCATCTATATGCTGCCTACAAGAGACACACCTTAGACTTAGAGACACAAACAAACTAAAACTCAAAGGATGGAAAAAAATATATCAAGCAAATAATAAGCAAAAAAGAAGAGGAGTAGCAATATTAATTTCTGAGAAAATAGACTTTAGACTTAAATCCACCACAAAGGATAAAGAAGGACACTATATAATGATAAAAGGGACAATTGATCAGGAAGACATAACCATATTAAATATTTACGCACCCAATGACAGGGCTGCAAGATACATAAATCAAATTTTAACAGAATTGAAAAGTGAGATAGACACCTCCACATTTATAGTAAGAGACTTCAACACACCACTTTCGGAGAAGGACAGGACATCCAGTAAGAAGCTCAATAGAGACACGGAAGACCTACTTACAACAATCAACCAACTTGACCTCACTGACTTATGCAGAACTCTCCATCCAACTGCTGCAAAATATACTTTCTTTTCTAGTGCACATGGAACATTCTCTAGAATAGACCACATATTAGGTCATAAAACAAATCTTTGCAGAATCCAAAACATCGAAATATTACAAAGCATCTTCTCAGACCACAAGGCAATAAAACTAGAGATCAATAACAGAAAAACTATGGAAAAGAAATCAAATACTTGGAAAATGAACAATACCCTCCTGAAAAAAGACTGGGTTATAGAAGACATCAAGGAGGGAATAAGGAAATTCTTAGAAAGCAACGAGAATGAAAATACTTCCTATCAAAACCTCTGGGACACAGCAAAAGCAGTTCTCAGAGGCCAATTTATATCGATAAATGCACACATACAAAAAGAAGAAAGAGCCAAAATCAGAGAACTGTCCCGACAACTTGAACAAATAGAAAGTGAGCAACAAAAGAACCCATCAGGCACCAGAAGAAAACAAATAATAAAAATTAGAGCTGAACTAAATGAATTAGAGAACAGAAAAACAATTGAAAGAATTAACAAAGCCAAAAGCTGGTTCTTTGAAAAAATTAACAAAATTGATAAACCATTGGCTAGACTGACTAAAGAGAAACAGGAAAGGAAACAAATAACCCGAATAAGAAACGAGAAGGACCACATCACAACAGAGCCAAATGAAATTAAAAGAATCATTTCAGATTACTACGTAAAATTGTACTCTAACAAATTTGAAAACCTAGAAGAAATGGATAAATTCTTGGAAAAATACTACCTACCTAAACTAACACATGCAGAAGTAGATCAACTAAATAGACCCATAAGAAAAAAAGTGATTGAAACGGTAATCAAAAAACTTCCAACAAAAAAAAGTCCTGGTCCAGACGGCTTCACTGCAGAGTTCTACCAAACCCTCAGAGAAGACTTAACACCATTACTACTGAAGGTATTTCAAAGCATAGAAAAAGATGGAATACTACCCAACTCATTCTATGAAGCTACCATCTCCCTGATACCAAAACCAGGTAAAGACATTACAAAAAAAGAAAATTTTAGACCTATATCCCTCATGAACATAGATGCAAAAATCCTCAACAAAATTCTAGCCAATAGAATCCAACAATACATCAAAAAAATAATTCACCCTGATCAAGTGGGATTTATACCAGGTATGCAAGGCTGGTTTAATATCAGAAAAACCATTAATGTAATCCATCACATAAATAAAACAAAAGATAAAAACCACATGATCTTATCAATTGATGCAGAAAAGGCATTTGACAAAGTTCAACACCGATTTATGATAAAAACTCTTACCAAAATAGGAATAGAAGGAAAATTCCTCAACATAATAAAGGGCATCTATGCAAAGCCAACAGCCAATATCACTCTAAATGGAGAGAACCTGAAAGCATTTCCCTTGAGAACGGGAACCAGACAAGGATGCCCTTTATCACTGCTCTTATTCAACATCGTGCTGGAAGTCCTAGCCAGGGCAATTAGGCTAGACAAAGAAATAAAGGGTATCCAGATTGGCAAGGAGGAAGTAAAGCTATCACTATTTGCAGATGACATGATCGTATACATGGAAAACCCTAAGGAATCCTCCAGAAAACTACTGAAACTAATAGAAGAGTTTGGAAGAGTCTCAGGTTATAAAATAAACACACAAAAATCGCTTGGATTCCTCTACATCAACAAAAAGAACACCGAAGAGGAAATAACCAAATCAATACCATTCACAGTAGCCCCCAAGAAGATAAAATACTTAGGAATAAATCTTACCAAGGATGTAAAAGACCTATACAAAGAAAACTATAAAACTCTGCTACAAGAAATTCAAAAGGACATACTTAAGTGGAAGAACATACCCTGCTCATGGATAGGAAGACTTAACATAGTAAAAATGTCTATTCTACCAAAAGCCATCTATACATATAATGCATTTCCAATCCAAATACCAATGTCATATTTTAAGGGGATAGAGAAACAAATCACTAATTTCATATGGAAGGGAAAGAACCCTCGGATAAGCAAAGCACTACTGAAAAAGAAGAAGAAAGTGGGAGGCCTCACTCTACCTGATTTCAGAACCTATTATACAGCTACAGTAGTCAGAACAGCCTGGTACTGGTACAACAACAGGCACATAGACCAACGGAACAGAATTGAGAACCCAGATGTAAATCCATCCACGTATGAGCAGCTGATATTTGACAAAGGACCAGTGTCAGTCAGTTGGGGAAATGATAGTCTTTTTAACAAATGGTGCTGGTATACCTGGATATCCATTTGCAAAAGAATGAAACAGGACCCATACCTCACACCATGCACAAAAACTAACTCCAAGTGGATCAAAGACCTAAACATAAAGACTAAAACGATAAAGCTCATGGAAGAAAAAATAGGGACAACCCTAGGAGCCCTAATACAGGGCATAAACAGAATACAAAACATTACCAAAAATGATGAAGAGAAACCAGATAACTGGAAGCTCCTAAAAATCAAACAACTATGCTCATCTAAAGACTTCACCAAAAGAGTAAAAAGACCACCTACAGACTGGGAAAGAATATTCAGCTATGACATCTCCGACCAGTGCCTGATCTCTAAAATCTACATGATTCTGTCAAAACTCAACCACAAAAAGACAAACAACCCAATCAAGAAGTGGGCAAAGGATATGAACACACATTTCACTAAAGAAGATATTCAGGCAGCCAACAGATACATGAGAAAATGCTCTCGATCATTAGCCATTAGAGAAATGCAAATTAAAACTACGATGAGATTCCATCTCACACCAACTAGACTGGCATTAATCCAAAAAACACAAAATAATAAATGTTGGAGAGGCTGCGGAGAGATTGGAACTCTCATACACTGCTGGTGTGATTGTAAAATGGTACAACCACTTTGGAAATCCATCTGGCGTTATCTTAAACAGAAACAGAACTACCATACAACCCAGAAATCCCACTCCTCGGAATATACCCTAGAGATACAAGAGCCTTCACACAAACAGATATATGCACACCCATGTTTATTGCAGCTCTGTTTACAATAGCAAAAAGCTGGAAGCAACCAAGATGTCCGTCAACGGATGAATGGGTAAATAAATTGTGGTATATTCACACAATGGAATACTACGCATCGATAAAGAACAGTGACGAATCTCTGAAACATTTCATAACATGGAGGAATCTGGAAGGCATTATGCTGAGCGAAATGAGTCAGAGGCAAAAGGACAAATATTGTACAAGACCACTATTATAAGATCTTGAGAAATAGAAAAAACGGAGAAGAACACATACTTTTGTGGTTACAAAGGGGGGAGGGAGGGAGAGGGCTTTTTATTGATCAATCAGTAGATAAGAACTGCTTTGGGTGAAGGGAAAGACAACACTCAATACAAGGAAGGTCAGCCTAATTGGACTGGACTAAAAGCAAAGAGGTTTCCGGGATAAAATGAAAGCTTCAAAAGTCAGCGGAGCAGGGGCTGGGTTTGGGGGAACTCGGTTTGAGGGGACTTCTAAGTCAATGGGCAAAATAATTCTATTATGAAAACATTCTGCATCCCACTTTGAATTGTGGCGCCTGGGGTCCTAAATGCCAACAAGCAGCCATCTAAGATACATCAATTGGTCTCAACCCACCGGGAGCAAAGGCAAAGGAAGAACACCAAGGTCACACGACAACTAAGAACCCAAGAGACAGAAAGGGCCACATGAACCAGAGACCTACATTATCCTGAGACCAGAAGAACTAGTTGGTGCCCGGCCACAATCAATGTCTGCCCTGTCAGGGAGCACAACAGACAACTCCTGAGGGAGCAGGAGAACAATGGGATACAGACCCCAAATTCTCATAAAAAGACCATACCTAATGGTATGACTGCGACTAGAGGAATCCCAGAGACAATGCTCCCCAGAACTTCTGATGGCACAGGACAGGAACCATCCCTGAAGACAACTCATCAGGCATGAAAAGGACTGGTCAGTAGGGGGGAGAGAGATGCTGATGAAGAGTGAGCTAATTAAATCAGGTGGACACGGGAAAATGTGTTGGCAACTCTTGACTGGAGGGGGGATGGGAAGATAGAGAGAGAGGGAAGGTGGCAAAATTGGCACGAAACGAGAGACTGAAAGGGCTGACTCAATAGGGGGAGAGCAAGTGGGAGAAGGGAGTAAGACATATGTAAACCTACATGTGACAGACTGATTGGAAAGGTAAATGTTCACTTGAAGCTTAATAAAAATTAATTAAAGAAAAAAAACATTTCTGACCTCGGTTTATGACCTTTTTGGGTTCTACAATGTCATTTTGCCTGTAAGTGACAGTCCTTCAAATGGAAAGTAACCACATCCTAAAGATAGAGAAACCATGTCACCCTCAAAATACTTTTTAAATAATAATTCATAATAATAATAAAGGTGAATATATCACGATCTGCTAGAAGAAAAATACGAGCAGAATGTTCCTTAGAAGTGAGGATGGCAAGACAGGCTGGCCTACTTTGTACACACGATCAGGAAAGGGACATTGTGGCCGGCAAAGTGGAGGGACAGCAAAAATGAGGGAGGTTTTCCATGAGATGGACTAACTAAACAGCCACAACAATAGACTCAAACACACCAGCGATCACGAAGGTGGCACAGGGCGAGGCAATGTTTTATTCTGTTGTACGCGAGGTCAGAGCGAGCCGGAGCTGACTAGACAGAAACTAACAACCGCAACGGGAACGTTTATAAAAACATATTTTGACCTACACTGAGAGAGGACCTATGGTTCTAATTTACAGACAGTAAAATCCAGAGGAGTGAGGGGGAAGCTTTTGAATAAAAAAGAGCAGCTGTCTTCAGTCATGGAGGTCTGGTGAGCTCTGTAGAGTCAGACTGCCTTGCACACACATCACGGCTTTCGGGGTTCGCACCCGGTCCTATGACACCCCAGGGGAGAAGTGCTTCTGTGTAGAAGCCACTGCCTTTCTGCCCCACAGGGTAAGGAGGTGCTGCTCCTAGTCTCGGGGACCCAGGGCAGAGCACCTTGGCGAAGCGGGGGGAGGCAGGAGAGCGCCAGGCAGCAGTACCGTGTAGAAATCGCTCCTATGTTCACTCCACACTGGGGACGGCTGCAGAGGACACAAGTGTGTGACTTCAGGTTTACGGAACACAGAAACACAGTCACAACTCGGGACCACTTCACATCTCGGGACCTTGTGTGATGAAGACAGAAAAGCCGGTGTGGTTAAGTGACCCTAGTGCCCCCGTGGGAAGAATGAATGAGACTAAGAATGAATAAGCTTTGAAACATTTTTTAAAAACCGTCAGCTCTCAAAGCATTTTCAAAAATGAAGTTAATTTATCATAATATAAAAAGTAAAAAAGTAAAGCCAGATGTAAATTATCCTAAAATGTGTCTTTCTTGAGCTCAAAAATACCTGAGCTTTAAAAAAATCGTAATTTCCATTTTAAAATCCTGTGTCTTCATGCTCTTTAAGGAAATTCACACTCAAAAACACGTCCCACTTGGCCACCCATGGCCCTTGCTATGAGTAGATTTTAGAGGGCACAGAGCGTCTGTTTTGCCAGCCTTTAGAAGTTGGGAAAGTCACCATTCTACTGAATAAATTGCAGATGAAAACGACTCATTGGCCCCCAGATGGAGGCATGTGGCTTCTTTCAGGACCTCGACTTGCACAGTGTTTATTTAAAGCAAACATTTGCAGGGCCTGTGGAATGGCTTTCCCAGATTCCTCTTGACCTCCGCTGACCTTCCTCGAGGGAGCACATTGCCTTCTCCCTGGGGGACCATTAGAACTTGAGAGGCGTTTATGAGTCTCAGGAGGCCTTAGAATTCACAGGAGCTTTAAAAATTAACCTGAGCTCCGCCTGAGGTATGTGAGCCACATCGCCCCATGTCAGCACCCACTAACACACAGACACAAACGTGTGCACACTAACACACACACCCTACACTCACACTAATGCACACACACTAAGCTGCATGCTAATGAACACACACTACGCTCACACTAATGCACACACACTGAGGTAAACACTCATACATGCCAATGTGCACACACTAATGAACACACACTAAAGTGCACACTAATACTCACACTAAAGCATACACACTAGTGAACACACACTAACACTCACACCCTAACACACTAACACAGAAACCCTTACACTAATGAGCACACACTAACACACACATTAGTGCTCAACTAACACACACACACTAACACACACTCACACTAATACACACACTAGTGTCACAATGAGTCAGAATCGACTCGATAACAATTTTTTTTTGGTTAGTGTGTACACCAGCACACCCACACTAACACAGTAACACACACTAGCACGGGCACTAACACACACATGCACTAACACAGTAACACATACTAACACACACGTTAACACATGCTCACACTAATATGCACACAATACACACACTAGTGTGCACACTAGCACATTAGCACACACACTAACACACAAATACACACACTAGTGTTCACACCAGCACACACACTAACACAGTAACACACACAAATACACACGCTAGTGTGCACACTAGCACACTAGCGCGCACACACTAACACAGTAACACACTGACACACACAAATACACACACTAGTGTGCACACCAGCACACACACTAACACAGTAACACACACTAGCATGCACACTAACACACACACACTAATGTGCACACACTAACAGGCACACCAGTGCCAGGGTGGACAGGAATCACCTTGTTGGAAGCCCAGGTTCCTGACACCAGAGTGATGGAATGACCACATGGGGCAAACCCACCCTCAGTCCCCAAAACTCATTAACATAAGCCGCCTGGCGGTTTTCCTGTAATTGTATATGCAATTTTTTCTACCAAGAGGCTTTTTATGAGAGAGCATAAAACATCATCGATATTTTCATAGGCCCTGAGCCTATGAAATTAATTGAGTTTTAGGTTCAGCTTTGTATCTACGTTGCAAATCCTGCGTCCCATGAGGTTTAAAATAAAAACGCTCATCTCCTAACTCCGTTTAGCAACTTATTATACCAGGACATGAAGAGAAAAGTTGCTTAAAGTAAAGATAAAGCTGGCCGACTTACCCCATTCCAGAGGAATCATTCAAACACAAAGCTCCCAAGAGCTTTTGAAGTAGACCAAAGTTCATCCTATAGAATTCTGAATTCTGCAAATGATGGTCCTGCTAAGACATCCCATTTGGGAGTCCTTGCTGTCTCATGCTTTGGAAGTCCCACCGGCTTCATGAAGCTTCTGAGGAAGTTATTTTACTTATGTAATGTCACAAACAAGGAACCCTGCTGGCACAACAGTTAATACTTGGCTGTTGACCTAAAGGCTGGGGGTTCAAACCCACCCAGCAGCTCCAGGGGGAAAGACCTGGCAACCTGCTTCCATAAAGATCACAGCCAAGAAAACCCTAGGGGGCAGTTCTGCTCTGTCACTTGGGGTCGCTACGAATCAGGACCGGCTTGACAGCAACCACCACCACCAACAACGTAAAGAACAAGGCGACATGGCAGGTACAACACCAGCTCAGAATACAGTCTCTGCAGGAAGAGCAAGGGAGCATTACCCAGGAGCAAACCTGAGCGCCGGTCTGCAGTCCGCCTTCCCGAAAGCTGACTTAGCCCCGGTCTGCAGTCCGCCTTCCCGAAAGCTGACTTGGCCCAACGCCGTGGGATCCACCTCCCTGGCCGGAGGCCTCAGCACTATGGGGTAAGGGGACCACAGAGAAAGCTTTGGGTCGGCCTAGGGCATAAGCCATTCTAAGGGATTGTTGTCCCTGAAAACCAAACAAGTCACTGCCACCATTGTTATTAAGCCTAATATAAACCAATTTTTTTTTTTTTTTTTTGGCACCCCTTCTTCCGGCACTGCTTGTTAGCTGCATAATGAGTCTCCTCTCCCCTGCTTTCCTGTCCTCCCCCTCCCTCCCTTTCTTCTTTCTCACTTTCAGAAAAAGTACGTCTCTCTGCTATGGACAGAACCTGCACGTTCACACAACCTCAGACAGGAGGAGTGTCAGCTACGACAGGCCTCCAGGACGGTAGCATCATTTTAACACACACACACAAGTACATTTTTCTAAACAACAAAATGAATTTTAAAACATAGTTTTATTTATCTTGGCATCACTTTAACAGCTATCATTGTTTTTCCCTATTCCCTTCTAGTATTCCTCTTTGCATGTGATCATAATTAAGTTCAAATTTGTGTTCCACCTCACTTTTATCGCCTATCCAGGTGTTACTTTTTAAGTGTCTGTCTCTTTAAATTCCTTAGATTTACAGTTGTGCACGTGTGAAATAGTCCACGGAGCTGATAAAGGATAATTTGCCCAAAAGCTCTTGCCCCTTTTAAAGAAAAAGATTTAAGCCGTTTACTTAGAAGCAGAATCCTGGGGGGCACAAATTGTTAAGGACTTGGATGTTAACCAAAAGATTTAAGGTTCAAGTCCACCCAGAGGTGGCAATCTACTTGCAAAAACTCAGCCAAGGAAACCTCCATGGAGCACAGTTCTACTCTGACACACATGGGGTCGCTGTGAGTCAGGGGCCAACTCCATGGCAACCAGTCCTTGACCTGGTAAACCTGATGGTATCCATCTATGGGTGTCTGTGTTCCTTTTTCCTTGGCTCCTCTTTTCTTTCCCTCGAAAAATGACAATTAAAAGCATTGTCCTAGTGGCCCACCCTATCTGTCCCTGGCTCTCTGACACAAGAACACAGGGCCATATCTCCCAGTCACCTGTTTTGTGTATTGAGAGCTTTTGTGTATTGAGAGTGTGAGAGACACCAACAAGAACAGAATAGCATGGTGGTGCTGACCGTGGGGATGGTACAGTGTTTCCTTCTGTTGTGCAGGGGGCGGGGGGCGACTGCAGCAGCTAAGGACTACAGCACCTGACCCCTCCTTTCAGCAGGTTTCCAGGTCTTCCTGCCTGGCTGACTGGGGCCCTGATCGGGGTAAGGGGGAAAGAGGAGAACTGTAAGATGCCCAGGAGGCCAACATCCATCTACAGAGAGCAAAACGCTGTGTGGGTGACATCTGGGGACACCTGGGTGGGGTGACGTGAGAGTTAAGGGCTCAGTAACTGAGATGGCGGGAGAGACAAGGAGAGAGGGCTTTACGAGGCTGGTGGCCACACAGGAATGCAGCCCTTCCTTGGCTTATCTCTGGAGGCTTAAGCCTAGCTTTAAATGGCTTTTGTGGGTGAGGCAACACCGCTGAGATGGGCGCAGGGCAGCTCTGTTGCACGTGGGTCCCAGGAGGACCAGCACTCGGTACTGAAGCAGGGAAGGCCTCCGTAGAACACCGGGGAATCCACAGGTCAAGGGCAGAGTAGAGAAAGAAGTTCAGCCCTCTCTTGCTCTGAAAAGCTTACACCTTCGCTGGGTTTTCCCATAGAATGGCAGGGTTTCTTCAACAACTCTGATTTCTCACACACATGCACATGCACACATCTGTACTCAGACATACCACACACTCGTACACATATGTGCACACGTGTGCACACACCCATACACAAACACATGCATGCACTCAGATACATACAAACATGCATATACACACTCATACACACATGTGTACACACTCAAACTCATGTACATCACAGACTCATACACACCCACACGCACACACCCGGACAGACTCACACACACCCACACGTACACCCCTACTGCTGTGGGTGACAAGATCACGGCCCCTCTAGCTCTCTGACCCCTGAATGGGCGGCTCCGTCTCCACGGCCGCCTGTATTGTCACCGCATCCTGACAGAGCGCGTCTCCAAGAGACCCCACTGTTCAGCTATGAGGCGCTGCCCTGAAAGTCCTGCTTCCCTGAGTAACTGCCCCCATTAACTAAGTCAACCTGAGCCATCTGCTCTTTGCAGGCCGAGAGCCTCGTATCACAGACAGTGCTCCTTCTCACATTTGTGGAGGAAAACAGGGCTGCTTGGATGAGCCATGCTGGACCAAAACCTGAAGTGCAGAGCTGCTCAGACAGGACAGGAAAACCTGCACATCCCAGCAATGCCCTCCAGTCCATGTACCCATGGTGGCTCTCTTCTCACTTCTGCAGAGTAAGTGTGGCCAGTCAGTGACTCGAGGGCCAGCCACTTGGAGGAGATGCCTGTCCCCTGTGAATGGGGTGTCCCTACTATAAAGTGAGGTTTCCCTTTTGCTTTGTGACGACGAGGCACCTACGCCCTTGTCCCAGCATCTCCCTGCTGTTCACCTTCTCAGTTCTTCCCTGAAGCATCCATGTGCTCTGGACGTCCCCCGCAACGAGTCACAATGGGCGTGATGCCCTGGCTAGGGAGTCGCTGCTAAATGTTCTGCATGAATAGCTGCGTGTGTGACACCACACATGCACAGGCAGACGCACACGTATTCAGGCACATGTGTTTTCATCCTCCCAGAAGCCCACCTCAGGCCAGGTGAGCTGGACCAGGTCCCTGGAAGGAAGGTCTCATCTTGTCATCACAGGACAGCTTCTCCCTGCAGCCACCACCCCGAGGGGCTCGTCAGAAGTGGGGGACCATGAAGAGCCCCTTTTAAAGTGCTTTCTTCATGCAGCGGACACAGGAAACTCACGGTGAGTTTTTACAACTGGGCAATTCCAGATCTGTGGGTTGAAATATTTTATTCCACTCAGCATACAGTTAAGTCAGAGAACCACTTGACCTTCCCAGAACCTCATCTCTTCCTGCATTCAGGGAACCACAGACTTTGCCATCAGAGAACCACCATCCCCGGGCATGAGGCTGGGGTCCTTCTAATGGCTTCGTCTCCTCTTCTGAGCCCTTGGTCCTGCTGCCTGTGAGCGGCCAGCATTCTGGGGGTCGTGGTCACTGCTGCCAGGCTGTTTCCTTCTCTCATCTGCTGTTGTTCACACACAGATACTACAGGGTTCTAGGACCATCTCTCCCCCTGGACCACCCGTGAAGCCCCTTGCCCTGAAGGGGATGGATTCTGCAGACCTTTGTGGTTTGAGCTGAGCAAGCTGCCTTCCTCGTTGCTCAAGGGGAGTTTTAATGTTGGAAACAGGAAGGTGCTTGCTCCCACCCATGCTGTGTACCCCAGGCACCCCCTAAAAACATCAGTGCATCATTGCTAACTAACCCAAACCAAGCACAGGGCCCTGGAGGAAAATACCTACTGTGTGCATGTGCTCTCGGTGGTGGGGCCAAGTCTGGGGCTCTCACCTGATACCTTTGATGCAGGTGGACCGTGGCGAAACGTTTGCAAACTGATTTGTTCCAGAGACTCTGATTGCCAAACGTGTAAGCAGTCGGACAAAGGCGCTATTCTGAAGGTTGAGAACAATTCTCGGCTGCTCTCAGGAGCTTGGAAGTTTCTTTCACTTAAAGTTTTCCCAGTTACTTTCTGCAACGGCCACTTTGCCATTTTGGAGAATTGTCCATAGTTGGCTCGGTTTGAAGCCACAGAAGCCAGCTAATTCATCTCTATCCCACCCTGCTGAAGCTGATAAGCGATCAAACTACAAAGGGGCCATTTCATTACTGCTGAGATCTGGCCCCTTTTTCATGGATCAACTTAACTGCTTAGCTGCTAGAGCAGCCCCAAATGAATTAGATTTCTTTTCCTACTTTTTTTTTTTTTTTAATTTTATTGTACTTTAGGGAAAAGTTTACAGCACAAATTAGTTTCTCATTCAGAAGTTTATACACACATTGTTTTGTGATGTTGGTTGCAATCCCCACAATGTGTCAGCACTCTCCCCTGTTCATCTCGGTTCCCGTGTCCATTCCTCCAGTTTTCCTGTCCCTGGCTGCCTTCTAGGCTTTGCTTTTGGGCAGCTGTTGCCCAAATGGTCTCATGTACTTGATTGAACTAAGAAGCGTGTTCCTCCTGTGTGTTACTGTTTGTTTTATAGGCCTGCCTAAATTTTGGCTGAAAGGTGGACTTCGGGAGCAGCTTTAGTTCTGAATTAATGGGGTGTCAGGTGGGCTACAGTCTTGGGGGCTCCTCCAGTCTCTGTCGGACCAGTTTGTCTGGTGTTTTCTCGTTAATGTGAATTTCGTTCTACATTTTTCTCCCACTCTATCCAGGACCCTCTATTGTAATCACTGTCAGAGCATTTGGTGGTGGTAGCCGGGCACCACCTAGTTCCTCTGGGCTTGGGCTGCTGGAAACTGTGGTTAATGTGGTCCATTAGGCCTTTGGGTTAATATTTTCCTTGTGTCTTTGGTTTTCTTCATTCTCCTTTGCTCCTAATCTAATGGGACGAATAGATGTATCTTAGATGGCCGCTCCAAGCTTTTCAGGGGACAGGGGAGTAAGTAGTTAAGGGGCACTGAGTCTGTTTTGGGTGATAAAAAAGTCTTGGATATGAATAGTGGTGATGGTCGAACAACATGGCAAATTAAATTAATGTCACTGAATAAACCCATTTCCATGGAGTCAATTCCGACTAATAGTGACCCTATAGGACAGAGTAGAACTGCTCCATAGGATTTCCAAGGATCCGCTGGTAGATTCAAACTGTTGACCTTTTGGTTGGCAGATGTAGGTCTTAACCACTGTGGCACCAGGGCTCCAATGTCTGAATAGTACACTTAAAATGGTTAAAATGGCAAATGTTTTGTTTACGTATTTTACCACAATAAAATTAAAGAAAAAGAAAAGCATTCACTAACTCTCATACTTGACTTTTTTTTATATCAAATTAGCAAGTTTGTGCAGAGAAGAAGAGGAGAAAACTATTTCTGTTAAATCCCTTATTTACACGATAACAGTGTAAGTGTTCTGTAACCAAATTACCACCTCTCCGACTGCCTGTAATTTACACATTTTCTCCAGCTGTCATCCACCCCTCAAAACATTCCATCCTCATTCCCATTCTTCTCTGTGAACCAATATTACGCTGGAGAGATTCCTTAAAGATTCACATGACTCCCAAAAGGGCCCCTGGAACGTGTCTGAGCAGCTCTGAGTTGCTTCCAAGGACAGAAGGAGCTGTACCTCCTGGGCCGCAGACACTCCCTCTGGGCGCCTGGAATAAGTACAGTCCCAGCCACTGCTTCTCCAGTGCTTCGGGTCTGTGTCCATTTTTGTGACTTGAGTGTTGAAGGCAACACCCTTGTGAATGCCGTGGTGGTGTTTTCTTCTCCCGTGCTGAGAAGCACTGACAAGAACCCTCCTGTGACCTCCAGGGCACAGGTGCCAGGCCAGCATCACCAACCTTTACTTGGTGCCAGGACACAGGCAGCCTGGACACCACAAGGGGCAGGAGCTCTCGCACTTGAGCCCAGCCCCCAGCCACCATCATGGAAATTGTCATCTTGTCCATGTTCCCCTTCCTCAGCACCTTTGGAGTAGCTGCCTGGGAAGGCTCACTCTCATTTTTCAGTCCCGCTGCCCAGAACATTCTGGGGTGGTGGAGGTCATGCTCCCAAGCTGTGGGCACTCTGGGCCTAGCCCCTGATCTCAGGCTGACCGTGTCAGCCAGCTCTGTCCTACCACAGGTTGGGGGCTTGGCTCCAGCCACCACAACTTCTGGCTCTGCACACCCCGTCTGGCCCTTGGGAGCACTCTCAATGATGCTCCAAGACTCCACAATGCCCTGCCGTGGATCAAAGGAGTCTGTCCCTGGGCACAAGAGCAGGTCAGCCCCCTGGTCCCATGCCCTGTCCCAAACTTTGATTGCCAAGAGCCAAGCAGAGAGAGAACAATAAGGTCCACATATCAAAGGCCTAACACTCCACGGTGACCCCAGGACAATGGCTCGCCTCAGAAGCTCCTGCCACCATCTGTGTGTTGAGGGTGAGCAAGTGGGCGCTCCCATCCTGTTCCTTCAGTCTGGGAGGACCACCACAGGGTGTAGCATTGTGTGGGGGACACGCTTGCAACTGGGCCTCCTAGGGCAGGTTGTCATGGGGCATGCCTCCCTTGTGGTTTGCTTTCCTCTTCAGCCTGGCTTAATGTTTAACTTTTATGGCATCACATGTAATGTTTAACCAAGTCTTGCTTCATGGGCTGTTTAACTTGAAGGCTGAGTGTCTGCAAGAGCCTGCGCCGAACAGGTCTGCAGAAGGGGCAGCCGTGTGGGTCTTGGTCTCCCAAGGAGGGCCCTCTGGCAGGTCCCTGTGTGATGAGCAGGTGTCCCCTCTGCCTGTGGCTAAAGCCTCTTCATGCACACATCAGACCAGCTCAGGCACTGCATACGATGCGGGGCAGGAAAGTGCACGACTCAAAACCTCCTAGTCTCATCACCTTACAGACGTCACCTGGAGCTACACCCTCAGGGACCGTAGAGGAAGCCGGATTGCCGGTTCTGTGACTTTCTCTAACAGCTCAGAAAAGACCAGACCAGAATTTGAAGGATAGACAGGTGGGTGGGGATGTTTGCTGAGAGACCAAACCAAAACCCGTTGCCACAGAATTGATTCCGACTCATAGCGACCCTATAGGGTGCCTGTAAAAATTGGGCTTTGATTGCTGCTTTCCTTAATCAACTCCTTCTCCTCTTCCTCCCCTTCCTCTTCCTCCTCCTCCTCTCCCTCTTTCTCCTCCTCCTCCTCTTCCTGTTCCTTCTCTTCTTTCTTCCTCCTTCTCCTCCTTCTTTTAATGGCATAGCTGTGGTGATTCAATTCTACCCCACAAAAAAGTTACCTTATTTCTTTTTAAAAATACACCCCGATAAACCTTGAAAACACCATGCTGAGCGAAATAAGCCAGTCACAAAAAGACAAATATTGTATGATCCCACTTATATGAAATACCTAGAATAAGCAAAGCCATGGAGACAGGAAGTAGCCTACAGGTCACCAGGAGCTGGGGGAAGGGGGCAACGAATTGCATGAAGGGTGCTGAGCTTCTGTTTGAAGTGAGGAACAAGTTGTGGAAATAAACTAGTGATGGTTGCAAACATTTAGAATGTAAGTAACGCCACTGAATTGTGTGCTTAAAAATGGTTAAAATGGCGAATTTTATGTTATACCCATCTTACCATGATAAAATAAAATAAATTACATCAAAAGCCAGAGCTAAACAGGTTCCTACAGGCATGGCCTCCTGGGTCAACCATCCACACTTGCCGCTTCATACATGCAGGAACAAGGAGCAGGACACCACTGCTGGAGTCAGGAGCATCTGGGGCCCTCTTTCCCGGTTCTGGTTACAACTGGCTTCTCTGAGGGCATTCCATGTGCTGGGAGCTGTGCATCCACGTCACGTAGGGCATCATGTCACCCCACCACAGTGCTGTGATGTGGACATCATGAACATCCGCTGTGGAGAGGAAAGAGTGGGGCAAAGAGGCTCTGTCACCCACCCAAGGTCAGAATGTGGCTCGGCAGATTCAGACTCAGGGCCTGAGCCCATGTCCCTCTTTTCATCCTCAGGTTGTCCATTAAGGCAGACAGCAGCCCTCCAGTTTAGAGACAAGTGAGAGAGCTGAGATTCAGGGAGCGTGTCGCTTTCTCCAGACCATCTTGTTGGAAGGCGCCATCAGTGTTGAGCTTGGGAACGAAGCCTCTGCCCTCTGAATGATCACCAATTCCTCTTATTAACTTCTCTCTATTCATGTCTTGAGGATGTTGAATATTTCCTACCTCCACACTATTTCTAGGTTCTCTCGTGGCGTAAACGGTAAAGCACTCAACTAAGAGGTTGGTGGTTCGCGTCCACTCAGAGGGGCCTCAGAAGAAAGGCCTGACAATCTGCTTCCAAAAGGTCACAACCTTGAGAACCTCCTGGAGCAGCTCTGCTCTGCGCACACGGGGTTGCCGCGAGTCGGCGTTTACTCGACGACGATGTCTCGGAAGAGACAGCTTCTGGTACGGTCGGCGGGGACAGAGGTACAGAGGCCGACCATGCTGCCTGATTCTAATCTGGATTTCTAGACACAGCTAGGTTTTTTTGGAAAACGTGTTTTTCCTCAGTGGTCAAAATCAGGTTGTGAAACCATGTGCCCCAAGGGGTCTTGACCACGTGGCCATCTGCACCTCTCAGAACACCAGTACTCCGGAAGAGTGCTGAGCGCTGTTGCCAGCAAGACATTTTTTGTAAGTTAGACAAAGAAACTGCATGTGAGCATCCTGTGAAACCACCTGCAATCCCTAATCGTAGCCATTAATAATCAATAACCAATCCAATCCCTAATCGTAGCCATTAATAATCAATAACCAATCCAATCCCTAATCGTAGCCATTAATAATCAATAACCAATCCAATCCCTAATCGTAGCCATTAATAATCAATAACCAATCCAATCCCTAATCATAGCCATTAATAATCAATAACCAATCCAATCCCTAATCGTAGCCATTAATAATCAATAACCAATCAGTGTCTTGCAGTTTTACCCTCTGAGCCAATAGGGTGCCCTTTCCCACCTCAGCAGGATCCCACCTCCGGCTTCCCTCACTGGAGAGGCACCGGCCAAGAGTGACCCGTGGCTGCCTGGTGCCTGCTGCAGTTGTACACCCAACCCCCGTTCCAATCCCCTCTACAGACACCATCGTCTCATCTCAGTGAGCTGGGTTGTCCCCTTTTCTAACTGTAATCTCTGCTTAGAATAAACTTCTTTGATTTTATCTTAAACAGATTTGGTTCTTTGACACAGTGACAGCAACTAACACCAAAGGACCATTTGTTACAATGCCGTTTTTCCTACCTCGGGGGTCCTGGTGCTTTCTTCAGAACACTTCGCCAAGATCCAAGAGGCAGCAGCCCTGAAGTGCAGGGTCAGACTGAGACAGGAAGCTGGCATCGCCCCACCTGGTGTTGGTCCTGGTCTCTCCCCTCAGGTAGGCTGTCCGTGTCCAGGATCAGCCCAGGACGGGATGGACATGGCCCATGCTGCATCAACACCAGCTCTAAGGACACGAGCCTCATACCCTCTCCTCTGCCCCGGGATTTCGAGGAGAGTGAGAGACAGAGAAGGAAGACACACAGGGCATTCTCCTGTGATTCAGAGAGGCTCCAGGGCTGAGAGAGGCAGAGCTCCGAGGAGACTGCAGACCCCAATGTCAGCACTGGCTCCCCCTGAGCTGAGCACCAGGCGGTCCTCGTTTGGTGAGGATCTGGTGAAATCCCCGGTGTCAAAGGCTATGCAGTCAGGCTGAACTCAGTAGACTAGCAGAAAACGAGCCCAGTGTGGAATTGAGTTCCTGCTGTCATTGAACCCTTCACTCTAGCTTTTCTCTACTCAGAACGTCAGGAATGTTACCAAAGGTTTGCTTTGCCACCCAGGGGCTCCTTTAGTTTCTGTGGCCTCTGTAACAGAATACTGGCAGCTGGGTGGCTTAAAGCACGACTGTGTAACTCTCACTGAGCTGGAGGCCAGGACTCCCAGTTCAGGGCTTGGGAGGAAACCGGAGGAACAGAACTCCCTGGAAACCTCGTCTCTGTGGCTGCAACCTCCCTCCATGTGAAGAGGAGATGGTCTGGGTGGATGTGGGACCAACAGTGTCAGACACAGGCTGAGCTCCCCCCAATGCTGCCACAGGAATTTCACACAGGAGCTGCTCTGGAGACCCTCTGGCCGGACTCAGGCCAGCACATGCCCAGGGCCCCAGCTCGGCACCAGGCCTCCTGCCCCCAGACCAGCATATGGCCCAGGGCTGGCACTGGGCAGCCCCCAGGACACTAGGCCTCTTGCTCTCAGGCCAGTACACAGCCCAGGGCCCGTACCAGGCAACCCCTGGGACACCAGGTCTCCTACCCTCCAGCCTCCTCCCTTCCTGAACTGACCAGGTTGGTGATGAGACACAGGGTGCGAGAACCTCCACGGCTGAGTTTCAGTTAGCATCTGCTCCTCCGGGTGCAGAGGGGATGCCAAGCCTCAGAGAAGCAGGGTGTTAATTGGGGAGAATCTCCACTAAGCTCCCCAGGACCGGGCGGGAGTCCCCCACCTCCCATCTCTCCTATCTGTATTTAGCCCCTTTTCTGACTACTGGAGAGAAAGAAGCCTGAAAACAACACTGCTCTTACAGAAGGAGAGCAGGGGATGACAGAATCCGAGGGCTCCCAGGGCTCAGCAGTCCCTCCGGCATCTCCCACCCGCTCTCGGGCAGTGTCCTTAGGGTGTCAGTGTGGGAATCAGGGGGTAAGGTCTGGTGTCCAGGCCTGCAGACACAGCATCAATGCCCAGTCTCAGCTCCCTATCCCACCTCCCTGGGTCCTGGACACCCCCATGCCTCACTGCCCCTTCCACCCCCCTCTGAAGGAGAAGCTTGCAAGGACTAACTAGGACCAGGCTAACAGACACCGCAGGGGCAGGGGGCTCAGAGGTTTGCTCAAGGGCACGGCATGTTTGTGCCAGGGTCCTTCCAAGTCCCTCCCTGCCAGGCCTGGCTCAGACAGAGGTATTTCTCCTGGCTACTCTGAATGAATTATAAGCTCAAAGAACACACTGATGTCCAGGCACCTCCCTAGATGTATAGGATTTCCAGCCTGCACTAAAAATAACCAGCTGGCACACAATCACACCTTTCAGAGAGCCCTGGAGGTTTCCCTGCAGCATCAAAGCTTTCAAGTGCTAATTGCAAAAGCAGGACAGAATCAGCTTGTCTGCTGCTGCCCTTGGGGGTACCCCACAATCAACACCCAGCTCAGAAGGAAACAACAAAAGGCGCTTTTCAGGTCAAAAACAAGCCCCATGTTGTCACTGGACACACACAGCCAATACAGGCTTTTTAAATTTTGTCAGTGCCTTTGACTCAATATTGGAAAGTGTGTTTCTTTGTTGTTTTTGAATCATGTTCAACTTGCCGATGGAGGAAGAAATGTAAACCATTGATTAAAGGACTATTTTCTTGACTATTTTAAAAGTTAATCAGAATCAATAAGAAGAAGACAATCACCCGGTAGAAAAGCTGACAAAGAACATAATCAGACAATTCCTAGATAAACACAGATGTCCCTTAAAATGAGGAAAAGCTACACAACTCCGTCATAAATGGAGAAATAGGAATTGAAACCACACCTAACTACAGTTTTCACCTGTCATGTTAGCAAAGCTCCAGAGGAGCCACCCGTTCTGATGAGAGGTGCTGGGAGACACCTGCTTAGGCCTTTCTGGTGGCGGGGCAGGTGGCACGGGCTTACAGAGGGAAACCGGCTGCACGGACGCCTACTTTCCACCGCAGTCCATAAACACACCGGCATATGTTGCAAATGACATGAGAGAACCTCTGGCTGAGGAAGGCTGCCTCAGGACTTCTGTCAAACTGCCTCACACAGCCTTTTCTGTTCTGTCAGGACCACCCCAGGGGAGCTCAGACCCCAAATGAAAACAATCAGCACCCGAAGTCCAGGACTGAACAGACCCCACTCCCTCTGCTTTTGGCTTCCCATTGTCTTAACTCCTTCCCCTTCTGTCACTTTGTCACTCTGTGCTAGTTTGCATATTGCTGGGGTGCTGGAAGCTATGCTACCGGTTCTTCTAATACCAGCAGGGTCACCTAAGTTGGACAGGTTTCAAAGGAGCTTCCTGACTGAGACAGAATAGGAAGAAGGACCTGGACATCCACTTCCAAAAATTAGCCAATAAAAACCCTATGGATCCCAACAGAATATAGGCTGACTTGCTTGCTTAGGACATATCATCAGGGGGGATCAATTCCTGGAGGAGGGCATCATGTTTGGTGAAGCAGAGGGCCAGCGAGGGCAAGGGAGACCCTCAGTGAGATGGACCCAGTAACCACAACTATGGGCTTGAACGTGCTGGTGATTGTGAGGATGACGCAGGCAACATTCTATATCATCATGAGTCGGAATCACCATGAGGATAGCCATCTCCCATCTCTCTCTCTCTCTCTTTCTATCTCATCCTATCTTCTCAGGGCTACTCTGTTCCCCTCCCATAAGGGAACAGGGCACTGGGGCCACAGATCTCTCACAGGTCTGCTAGAGGACCTCCCTGCCACTCCCTCCTTGGCAGGAACTATACTGCATTCTGAGCTCTTGCTGCCCTTCCCTTAAAAACCTTTTCAAATTCAGAACTTGCTTTTACTTCTTAATAAAACCTTAACTTTCATTGCCATTGTTTCGCTTTGGGTTTTAAAATCCTACTTTGATGGGCAGTTATTGCTTAGGGGTACTGAGCTTCTGTTTGGGGTGATGAAAAACTTTTGGAAATAGTAGATGTTGATACCCCAATTGTACAGATGAGGAGACTCAAGCTTCCAAGTGGTTACGCAACTTTCGAGATTCATATGACGCCGTTGATGAAGCTGAGCGTTCACCCCAGGCTTCCTGATTCTTGGACTGATACTAGAAAATGCTTCCTTTTATTATTTAAACATACAGTTCAGAGACACAAGAAATATAAAAACATTATGGAAAACTTTGAAAGGTTTCAACAAACAGATGCAGCGCTGGAAGTGCTCATTCATCTATGCCAAGAAATTCAGAAGACAGCTACCTGGCCAGCTGATGGAAAAAGATCCATATTTGTGTCCATTCCTAAGAAAGGTGATCCAACAGAATGCAGAAATTTTCTAGCAATATTATTAATATAACACGCAAGTAAAATTTTGCTGATGATCATTCCAAACTTGTTGCAGCAGCACATAGACAGGCAACTGCCAGAAATTCAAGCCGGATTCAGAAGAGGACTTGGAACCAGGGATGATTTCAGATGGATCTTGGCTGAGAATAGAGAATACTAGAAAGATGTTAACCTGTGTTTTATTGATTATCCAAAGGCATTTTTTCTGTGTGGATCATAACAAATTATGGATAACATTGTGAAAAATGGGAATTCCAGAATACTTAACTGTGCTCATGTGAAACCTGTGCAGAGACCAAGGGTTAGTCATTCAGACAGAACAAGGGGATACTGTTTGGTTTAAAATCAGAAAGGTGTGGAGCAGGGTTGTATCTTTTCACCATACTTTTTAAATCTGTATGCTGAGCAAATAATCTGAGAAGCTGGAATATATGAAGAAGAATGTGGCATCAGGATTAGAGGAAGACTCATTAACAACCTGCATTATGCAGATGACACAGCCTTGCTTGCAGAAATCCAAGAGGACTTGAAGCACTTACTGAAGATTAAAGACCACAGCCTTCAGTATGGATTACACCACAACATAAGGAAAACAAAAATCCTCCCAACTGAACCACTAAGCAACATAATGATAAACAGAGAAAATATTGAAGTTGTAAAATATTTCATTTTACTTGGATCCACAATCAATGCCCTCGGAAGCAGCAGGTAAGAAATCAAATGACACATTGCATTGGACAAATTTGCTGCGGAAAAAAAAAAAAACTTTAAAGTGTTAAAAAGCAAATATGCCACTTTAAGGACTAAGGTGTACCTGATCCAGCTATGATGTTTTCCATCGCCTCATATGCATGTGAAAGCTGAACCATGAATAAGAAAGACCGAAGAAGAGTAGATGCCTGTGAATTATGATTTTGGCAAAGAATTTTGAGTATACCACGGAAGAAGCACAGCCAGAATGCTCCTTAGAAGCAAAGGTGACAAGGCTTCGTCTCACATACTTTGGACATGTTATCAGGAGGGGTCGGTCCCTGGAGAAGGACATCATGCTTGGTAAAGTAGAGGGTCAGGGGAAGAGGGGTTGACAGGTGTTAAATCTTAACAAAGTCTTTGTACTCTTGACTTCCTTGTTCTTGCTATATGAATGCTTGACTTTTTTTCAGTTTGCATGCCGCCTTATTCATGAATTTTTTCATCCTCCTCAAATAAAGTCATTATAAATTTAAACTTTGCCTTAATCTCTGAAGTTTTCTTTGACCATACAAACACATGAGTGTTGTCAGTGCGCTCAAACATGGCGACCACTGGGAGGACCATACAAACACATGAGTGTTGTCAGTGCGCTCAAACATGGCGACCACTGGGAGGACGGCAGAGGAAGAGGCAGCACCTTGCTCTGTTGCACTTAGGATTGCTATTTTGTCAGAACCAACTCGACGCCGTCTAACCAAACAACAGAAAACTTGGACAAAAGACGCTTGTATTCCTACCACACTGATTAGAAATGTACAACTATTACCGTTTCTCACATGCATACATTTTTATGTAGTTTAACCTCAGTCCAAAGCACTGACAACGCCAAATGCTGAGGAAGACGTGAAGCAACAGGAACCCACATTCGTTGCTGGTGGGGATGTAGATGACACAGCCTCTTTGGAAGACAGCCTGACAGCTCCTTAGAAAGCTAAATATGATCATACCATACGACCCAGCGATACTCTGCTGATATTTACACAGATGAGAGGCAAATTATGTCCACACAAAAACCTACACTTGAGTGTTTATAGCAGCTTTATTTATGATTGCCAAAAATTGGAAGCAACCAAAACGTCTTTCAATAGGTGACTGGTTGAACAAACTGTGGTACAGCCACACGATGGAACACTATTTGGTGATAAAAAGAAATAAGTTATGATGCCAAGAAAAGACATGGGAAATGTTAAATGCACATTGCTATGTGAAAGAAGGCATTCTGAAGAGACTACACACTGTCTGATTCCGACTCTATAACATTCTGAAAAAGGCAAAACTATAGAGACAGTGAAAAGTTCGGGTGCTGTCAAGGGTTCGGGGGGAAGGGGCGAACAAATGGAGCCCAGGGCATCTTTAGGGCAGTGAAATTATCCTATATTACACTGTAATGTTAGAGATATGACATTTTGCCTTTGCCAAAATCCATGGGACTGTACGGTTGTGAGGATGGTGCAGGACTGGGCAGTGTTTCATCCTGTTGTACATAGTATCACTGTGAGTCAGAACCGACTCAACAGCACCTAACAACAACATAGGACTGTACAACACAGAGAGTGAACCCTGATGTAAACAATGAACTTTAGTTAATAACAAAATATCAGTATTGGTTTATCAATTGTGATACCTGTACCACACAAATGCAAGATGTTAATAATAAAAGAAAATGTATGTGTGAGTGGGAGAAGTATATGGGAGCTCTATACTTAATATGCAATTTTTCCATAAACTTAAAACTTTTCTAAATAATAAAGTCTAATAAAATCCCATATAACACCATTTTATGATCTGCTTTTTCATTTGCTGTTTTGTAAAATTCTTTCCCTTGTTGAGATAGCCGCAATGATTATTGTAGTGTTACCTAATATTCTAAGCAGTAGATGAGTCATAACTTATGTATCTTTTCTCCATTCCATGGGCAAACACATTAACTGGTTTTCAGTGTTATAAATAACGGTGCCATGGATACCTTTGTGCATGTATTTGTGGCCATATGGGATTTTAAGCTGAAGTACAGTACACTAACGGTGCAGAGGAACCCTGGGGTTCTGGGGACATGGTTGACAATTTGAGCTGCAAACGATTGGCAGGTTTGAGCTGATTCATTGCCTGGTTGTCTCTGGTCTGTCCTTACTATTTCCTTCTCTCAGGTGTGTGAGGATGAGAGGAGAGTTTCGTGGGCCTCCGGCCTGGGGCCTACATAAGTCCTGCTGATGGCTACCCCTCCCACATCCTCCCTGTCTACTCTGCTCTGAGCAAATTCCAAAGCCCTTTGGTCATCTGTGCACATAAGTTTGTATTGTCAAAAGAAATTTCAGAGATCAAGGCAAATTTTAGATTTATAATGAGTTTATTTGAGGAGGTTGAAACACTCAGGAATCAGGCAGCACCCAAATCGAAAAAAAAGTCTAGGGTTTATATAACAAGAATAAGGAAGTCAAGAGTACAAAGACTTAATTAAGATTTAACATTTGTCAAAATTGGGTAAAAGCCAAAATACCAAACCCGTTGCTGTCGAGTCAATTCCAACTCATAGCAACTCTGTAGGGCGGGGTAGAACCGTCCCGTAGTGTTTCCAAGAAGCAGCTGGTGGGTTCCAGCTGCTGACCTTTTGGTTAGCAGCCAAGCTCTTAACCACTGTGCCACCAGGGCTCCTAAAATAGGTTAAAAGATGTTCAAGTAGCATGTAGTCATAGATGCAGTCAGTTGTTGATCTTGTTGTTAGGTGCCACCGAGTCAGTGCCAACTCATAGCAACATTGGGTATAACAGAAAAAAACGTTGCCTGGTCCTGCGCCATCTTAATCATCATTGATACGTCTAAGCCCGTTGTTGAAGCTGCTGTGTCAATCCATTTCTTGGAAAGTCTCCCTTTTTTCCACTGATCCTCTACTTTTTTTTTTTTGTTGTTGTTGTTTTTTTTCCTCTACTTTACCAAGTTGGAGATCACAAAGTCTCTTATCCACAACAGTGAGGATGATCTGAGGAATTGTGACTCTGGGCGGACGACATTCGTGGGTCACAGGGGCCAGTAGGCCTAGCTCTGTTAGTTTTAGGAAGCATGTGGTTTCCTTAGGAGCTGGGACGGTTTCGAGCTTCCAGTTGTTAGGCTACAGCAACTCTGGAGAACACACGTATTTATTTTTACAGTATTTTGTGCAAAGAGTACCTACCTTCTCCAAGAAGGCCCTGGGACAGATGCTGAAATCACCAATGTGCTGGTCCTGTAATGTCCAGGAGAGCTTCTCAGAAAAGAGGCCCAAATGCATTTTTTTTTCTTTTATAGATACACAAGGTATTTGAACTTACTAGGGTCTGGGGAGATGGGGTTATTGTTGTTAGTTGCCACTGAGAGCATTTTAACTCACGGCAACCCCATGTGTGCAACGTAGAACTGCTCCACAGGGTTTTCAAAGTCTGTGACCTTTTGGAGGTAGATCGCAAAGCCTTTCTTCCGAGGCATCCCTAGGTGAGTTTAACCCACCATCCTTTTGGCTAATACTTGAGTGCTTATCATTTGTGACGCTCAGGGAGTCCAGGCAGATGGGGATTAATTAGTGGCCTAATGGGTCCACAGTTGCTGCATGGGGTGATGAAAATGTTCTGGAAATATGGTGGTGATGGTACCATAGCACTGTGAATGTATAAATGCCATTCTATTGTACACCTAAAAATAGTTAAAACTGCAAACTTTGTGTATATATTCACCACAATAAATATTTTCATTGAGCTCAGAAAAGCATGGCTAACAATTCCCAGCACTGCCTGCTCCTCTCTCAACCTGGGGTCCTTCTATGTGGACACCGGAAGGGCCACAGGGGATGCCAGCTGACCATCACTCCTGTTATGGAAAAGGGCAGCAAGGGAAAGGCTACCACGAACTAAAAGAGAAAAATATTGTTATGGATTGAATTAAAACCAAAACACCAAACTGAATGCTCTTTCTAAATCCCTAGGTTCTCCCTTGGCAGTGAATTTATAGCTTTTCTGTGAAAGGGAAGCATCTAAATTACTTTCATATTTATAGAGTTATGAATTAGGATGGTTTCTTTATAGCCTTTAATCTTTGAAGTTGTTTCGAATGAGATCAAAAGAAAACTGAGTTAACAAGCAGTTTTTAGTATCTGCTCCACTATGCATACTGTGTGTTACTGCGGAGTTGGTTCCGACTCCTGGCAGCACCACATCTGCAGAGTAGAACAGCTCCAGAGGGTTTTCGGGGCTGTGACTTTTCAGAAGCAGATCTTCAGACCTGTGTTCCGAGGCACCTCCGGGTGTGTTCGAACCACCAACCTTGTGGCTAGTAGTCAAGTGCTTAACTGCTTTTGCCACCCAGGAAGTCCAGTTTTTCTGACCTTGTAAACGGTAGCCTGATCACCCCTCACAGGGGTCCACTGTTACTGCATGGGACTCCTGTGAGTGCTGGACACGCCCTTTGCAAAACCCTTTTAAGAGAAAAAATCTAAGAGAAAACCATTACCAATTTGATGTTAATAAATTAAAAAAACTTAAAAGAAATAATAAATTTACTAGTAAAATATAAATTTGCAAGCTGACTCAAAATACATACGAAACAATGATAAGATCTACAAGCATTAAAGAAATTGAATAAATATTCAGACATTCAGGAGAAACCTACCAGGCCCAGATCATTACACCAGGCACCCCAGCAGCGTGGGAGGACGGAACGGGACGTCTCTGAGGGCGGCAGAGTGGCTGGCTGTCTGGTTGCAGGGCTGACCTAGGAGCCACGTGCTGCACATTTTTTGCAGGGAGCACAGCATGGGCACACACTGGACACATACGGACACTGTCCCTGATAAGCTTGGCTCTGTCCCTCACTGCCTGCCATGTCTACAACCTACCCTGCCCCTGGGCTCGTCCCCCAGCTCACCAGCAATGCTGGAAGTGGGCGCTCACTGCTGCTTCCCATTTGGCCCCATTTCAGCAGCCGTGTCCAGTACTCAGGACCTTTAGAGGACTTGCAAACCCCAGCAAGATGGGTGTCCTAATATCCGGGCCTGCCTACATCCTAGGGACAGAGGGCCAAGAGATGGCCTTATGTAATAAGGGAGGGGTGGCATTCCCTGGGGTTGGGGGGCCCTTAAATCCCTTACTCAGCTGTGAGCTCAGCTCCCAGAGGGCAACAAAGAATCTGTCAGCTGGGCTCCTGAACACATCTGTCATTCCTCTGCCTGGCCTGTGGTACACTGCAGCTCTCCAAACACTAGGCTTCCAACCCTGCTGTGTTAGCTTTATACACAGGCCCTCCTGGAAACCACATCAGTGTCGCTTCACGGGCCTGATGTTGACATGGGAGCTGAGAGTTTGGGCTGTTTGACCTCAGGGTCGGCCTCAAGGGAAGCACAAATTCCTTCGCTTACTAACCGAAACATAGAGATGGAGAGAGATAGATACTTTTAAAATAAACAAACTTGTTGCCATTGAGTCAGATCTGACTCATAGGGACCCCATATGACAGAGTAGAACTGCCCTATGGAGTTTCCAAGGGGTGGGCTGGTGGATTTGAACTGCTGACCTTTTGGTTAGCAGCCATAGCTATTAAGCACTGCACCACCAGAGCTCCAGGTAGATATATAGATGGGTAGAGAGATACATAGATGATAGATAGGTAGACAGACAGACAGACAGACAGATAGATGTGTAGATGTTGAAAATCCTGGTGGCTTAGTGATGAAGAACTTGGTTGCTAAAAAAAAGGTCGGCAGTTCGAATCCACCAGGCTGTCCTCGGAAACTCTATGAGGCAGTTCTACTCTGTCCTATAGGGTCACTATGAGTTGGAATCAGCTCAACGGCTATGGGTTTGGGTTTTTTTTTTTTTTTTGGTATAGATGTAGTTTTGGATTGAATTGCGTGCCCCCAAAATAAGTGTTTTAATTCCTAACCCCTGTGCTTGTGGATCTGTGTACAGGCTCCTCCTGAGCACAAGTAAGTGTTCTGGAATTCCCACTCTCCCCAATGTTATCCATAATTTGCCATGATCCCCAGAGTCGAATGCTTTTGCACAGTCAATAAAACACAGGTAAACATCTTTCTGGTATTCTCTGCTTTCAGCCAGAATCCATCTAACATCAACAATGACATCCCTCGTTCCACGTCCTTTTCTGAATCCTGCTTGAATTTCTGGCAGCTTCCTGTCAATGTACTGCTGCAACCTCTTTTGAAGGACCTTCAGCAAAATTTTACTTGCATATGATATTAATGATATTGTTTGATAATTTCTGCATTCGGTTGCATCGTCTTTCTTTGGACTAGCAATAAACATGTACCTCTTCCAGTCAGTTGGCCAGGTAGCTGTCTTCCAAATTTCTTGGCACAGATGAGTGAGCACTTCCAGTGCTGCATCCATTTGTTGAACCATCTCAATTGTATTCTGTCAATTCCTGGAGCTGTGTTTTTCATCAATGTCTTCAGTGTAGTTTGGACTTCTTCCTTAAATACCATTGGTTCCTGATCATATGCTATGTCTTGAAATGATGGAGAATCACCCAATTCTTTTTGATTCCATGCATTCTTTCCAACTTGTTTTGATGCTTCCTGCATCGTTCAGTATTTTGCCCATAGAATCATTCACTATTGTAACTTGAGGCTTGAATTTTTGGCTCTCATGGAATTGTTCTAGTTTTCTTCAGTTTCTGCTTGAACTTGCATATGAGCAATTGATGGGCTGTTCTGCAGTCAGCCCCTGGCCTTGTTCTGACTAATGATATTGAACTTTTTCATCATGTCTTTTCACAAATGCAGTCGATTTGATTCCTGCCCATTCCACCCGACGAGGTCCATGTATATAGTCACCATTTACGTTTTTGAAAAAGTGTATTTGCTATGAAGAAGTCATTGGTCTTGCAAAATTCTGTCATGCCTGGTTTAAAGCCAGGAAAGTTGTGCGTCAGGGTTGTGTCCTTTCACCATACCTACCCAGTTTGTATGCTGAGCCTGTCATCCAAGAAACTGGACTACATGAAGAAGAATGGGGCACCAGGATTGGAGGAAGGCTCATTAGCAACCTGTGTTATGCAGATGACATAACCTTGCTTGCTGAAAGTGAGGAAGAATTGAAGCACTTACTAATGAAGATCAAAGGGATTACGTTTTAATGTAAAGAAAACAAAAATTCTCAACTGGATCAATAAGCAACATCACGATAAATGGAGAAAAGATTGATGTTGTCAAGAATTTCATTTTACTTGGATCCACAATCAACAGCCATGGAAGCAGCAGTCAAGAAATGGAAAGACGCATTGCTTTGGGCAAATCTGCTGCAAAGGACCTCTTTAAAGTGTTGAAAAGCAAAGATGTCACCTTGAAGACTAAAGTGCACCTGACCCAAGCCATGGTGTTTTCAATCACCTCATATGCATGGGAAAGCTGGACAATGAATAAGGAAGACGAAGAAGAATTTGTGCCTTCGAATTAGGGTGTTAGTGAAGAATATTGGCTATACCATGGATTGCCAGGAGACTGAACAAATCTATCTTGTAAGAAGTACAACCAGAATGCTCCTTAGAAGCAAGGATGGCGAGAGTTCATCTCACATACTTTGGACATGTTATCAGGAGGGATCATTCTCTGGAGAAGGACATCACACTAGTAAAGTAGAGAGTCAGAGAAAAAGAGGAATACCCTCAACAGGATGGATTGACACAGTGGCTACAATAATGGGCTCAAGCGTGATAACAATTGTGAGGATGATTCAGGACCAGGCAGTGTTTTGCTCTGTTATACATAGGACCATTATAAGTCAGAATCAACCCTATAGTACCCAACAACAACCACATGCTTGTGGGTGTGATCCCACTTGGAAATAGGGTATTCTTTGTTAGGTTAATGAGGCATATCAGTGTAGGGTGTGTCTTAAGCCAATTACTTTTGAGATATAAAATGAGCAGGTTAGGCTCAGAGCAGAAAGCACAAATGAGGAAAGATAGATGCCACACCACATGAGATCTCCAACAGAAGCTGGGAAAAAGACAGGGACCTTTCCCCACAGCCCACAGAAAAAGATAGAAAGCTTTCCCCTAGACCATGCACCCTGAATTCTGACTTCTAGCCTACTAAACTGTGAGAAAATTAATTTCTGTTTGTTAAAGCCACACATTTGTTGTCTTTTTGTTTAGTAGCACTAGATAACTAAGATGCATAAATAGATGATAGATAGAAGGATGGATGGATAGATGGGTGGGTAGATGAACTGATGGATGGATGGATGGATGGATGGATGTTGCTAGTTGCTGTCAAATCGATTCTGACTCTTGGTGACCCCATGCGTGCAGAGTAGAACCGTTCCGTAGGGTTTTCAAGGTTGTGCAACCTTTCAGAAGCAGATCAACAGGCCTGTCTCCTTATGCATCTCTGTGTGGTTCAAAACTCCAACATTTTGGCTAGAAGTCAAGTGTTTAGCCATTTGCTAAACACAAACTCCAGATAGATAGATGGATGGATGGTTGGATGGATGGACCTAGATAGATATAGAGTATAAATTTGCTCCAACATTTTCTGTTATTTTCCTTCCTGAAGTTTTATTTCCTTCTTGATTTTATTTGCACCACATTTACTCATCTTGAACTAATTCGCACCTTTTCTGTCCTTGTCTTTGATGCATCTGGTACATCAGCAAGGGCAATTTGCCTGCCTTTTTGTGTTTGAGGATTTAAAATGGCAGCTGGCAAACTCATGATGCTAACAAACAAAAAGCAGATTCTGCCCAAACTTTGCTTTAATTTATGCTCAGAGGCATGGATTGAAGGGGAGCGAGCACCACCCTGGGAGTCTGGGAGAACACCGGGTGCTGACTCCATTGTATCTTGTGGCTTCAGGAAAGTCACGTCATCTCCCTGGCATTCAGGCCTTCTTCTTAGAGGAAGGGGCTAGAAGTGACACCTTCTGAGGCTTTAGTTGTGAGGAAGCAGGAAGAAATCTAACAGTACATTCAAGATGCCACTGAAGAAAGTCATTATTAAAAGAATTAGCCTATAAGAAGTAGGTTGGAAGAAGCCAATTGAAAATATGTCTTTACTTTTATTTCTGACTCCATGTTTTTAAAAACATATGTTCTAGTCAACTCCTATTCAACCCACTGGTGAGCGAGGACTTTTCCCACCCTAAACAGTATGAGGTAGTCAAACACAGGGCACCCAACACTGGACAGAGGAGAACCACAGAAGTGTATTAGTAACATGTACTCACATCCCAGGGGCGGAGGTCATTGCACACCTCATAGGGCTGCACTCAGGAGCAGAGTGAACCAGCAGGCACTGTGGGAGGCAGGCTTTGTGGTAACAAAAGGTAGAGGTGATCCCTGGTTCCTGCATGAGAATGTGATTTCTTGTTTGAATAATTCTGCAGGCTGGCAGAGAACTGACACCAATTAGGTTAAGGACCGGGTGGCGTGCAATAGTTCATCTAAAAGGGTGACAAATCAAGTGAGGAGCTTTTATAATAAATAACATATGAAAAACAACAATAACACTATAGCCCCATGTTGTTGCTAGGTGCCGTCGAGTCGGTTCAGACTCATGGCGAACCCGTGTACGACAGAATGAAACGCTGCCTGCCTGGTCCTGTGCCAACCTTGTAATTGTTTCTATGCTTGAGCCCATTGTCGCAGCCACTGTGTTAATCCTTCTCATTGTGGGTTTTCCTCTTCTTCACTGGCCCTCTACTTTACCAAGCATGCTGTCCTTCTCCAGGGACTAGTTCTTCCTGATAACACACCCAAAGTATGTGAGATGTAGTCTGGTCATCTTTGCTTCTAAGGAGCATTCTGATCCTGCTTCTTCCAAGACAGATTTGTTTGTTCTCTTGGCAGTCAGGGTATATTCAGTATTCTTCACCAACACCACAATTCAAAGGCATCAATTCTTCTGTCTTCCTTATTCATAACCCAGCTTTCACATGCGTATGATGCAATTGAAAACACCACGGCTTGGGTCAGGTGCATCTTGTCCTCAGGGTGACATCTTTGCTTTTCAACCCTTTAAAGAGATGTTTTGCAGCAGATTTGCCCAGTGCAATGCGTCTTTTGATTTCTTGACTGCTGCTTCCATGGGTGTTGATTGTGGATTTAAGTAAAATGAAATCCTTGACAACTTCAAACTTTTCTCCATTTATCATGATGTTGCTTATTAGTCCAGTTATGAGGATTTTTGTTTTCTTTATGTTGAGGTGTAATCCATACTGAAGGCTGTGGTCTTTGAACTTCAACAGCAAGTGCTTCAAATCCTTTTCACTTTCAGCAAGCAAGGCTGTGTCATCTGCATAACACAGGTTGTTAATGAGCCTTCCTCCAATCCTGATGCCCAATTCTTCTTCACAGAGTCCAGCTTCTCGGATTATTTGTTCAGCATATGGATTGAATAAGTGTGGTGAAAGGATACAAACCTGACACACACCTTTCTTTACTTTAAACTATGCAGCATCCCCTTGTTCTGTTCGAATGACTGCCTCTTGATCTGTGTACAGGTGCCTCATGAGCACAACTAAGTGTCCTGGAATTTCCATTCTTTGCAATGTTATCCATAATTTTTTATGACCCACAGAGTAAAATGCCTTTGCATAGTCAATGGAACACAGGTAAACATCTTTCTGGTATTCTCCGCTTTCAGCCAGGATCCAACTGACACGAGCAATGAAAGCTGGATTCAGAAGAGGATGTGGAATGAGGGATAGCCCCATACACAGTAATTGTGTTTCAAATTTTAAGAGAAAGCATTGCCAACTTTATGTTAATAAATTTGAAAACTTAGAAGAAATTATAAACTTACTAGTAAACTGTGAATATTCAAGTTGAATCAAAATAATGAAGAAACGTGGTAAGACCTACTAATATTAAAGGAATTGAATAAATACTCAGACATTCACAAGAAACTTACCATGCCCAAATGTTATACAAGTAAGGCCTTGTATAAGTAAATACAACGTAAATTTTCAATTCCATTACAATGAAAGTAAGAATCCTGCCTTTTGTATACTGTTTATGGCAATCTAACTAATAAGAAGGAAACCTTTACAACTCATTTTATGGCTAGTGTAGCTTTGGTTGGAGTCCCTGGGTGATACAAATGGTTAAACCCTCGCTACAAACCTGAAGGCTGGAGGTTGGAACCCACTCAGTGTCACCACAGAAGAAACCCCTGGCAACCTACTTTCAAAAAATTAGCCATCAAAAACCTTATGGAGCTGTCCTACTCTGACACACATGGCGTCAGCATGAGTCAGAATCAACTGGACAGCAAGTAGAAAAACTGTGTTATAAAAACTAGATAAAAATAATACGAGAAATGAATTTAATAGATCAACCTCATTTATGAACATAAGATACAATCTTAAACAGAATGTTAGCTAACTGATTTCATCAATGTATTAAAAATCATCACAAATAATTTGATGTCTGGACTTTGCAGAAAAGTCATCTGGAGTGGTGGAGTTGGGGATGTGGCTAGGCCTATAGACTAAAAGATTAGTCTTGAGCTGACACTGTGTTATGGGCACACTGGAGTTCATGTTCTCTCTACATTTGCATATGTTTGAAATTTTCCAGAATAAAAATGTTTAAAAGTGGAAATAATATCATAACTAAATCTTATTTAGTCCATGGCTACATGATTTAACATTGGAAATTTTATTAATGCAATGATCTTGTTGTTGTTGTTTGAGGTTGTTGAGTCAATTTCAACTCGTAGGGACCCCATGTGACAGGTTAGAATTTCTTCATAGGGTTTTCTTAGCTGTAATCTTTAAAGAAGTAAATTTCCAGGTCTTTCTCCCATACAGCTGCTGGGTGGGTTCAAACAGCTAACCTTTCAGTTATCAGTCAAGTGCTTAACCATTGTGCCACCAGGGCCCCTGTCATCTTATTAACAGATTAAGTGAGAAAAACAATTATTATCTAAGACGATAATATTTTTCCACACTGTTTTGCAATAATATTGTGTACGCTGTTGTTGTTGTTAGTTGCATTCAAGTTAGCTCTGACTGGTGATGACCTTCTGTATAGCAGAATGAAATGTTGCCTGGTCCCCCACCATCTTCATGATCATCAGTCTGTTTGAACCCATTATTGTGTCAAATCATATCATTGAGGGTTTTCCTCATTTTCTATTTTACCAACCACGATGTCTTTTTCTAATGATTTGTCTTTCCTGATAATGCGTCCAAAAGTAAGTCTTACCATCCTTGCTTTTAAGGAACATTCTGGTTGTATTCTTCCGAGATTGATTTGTTCATTTTTCTGGCAGTCCATGATATAGTCATTATTCTTCACCAACACCACAATTCAAATGCATCAATTCTTCTTCTGTCTTCCATTTTCATTGTGCAGCTTTCGCATACACACGAGACAGCTGAAAAGACCATGGCTTAGGTCAAGTGTATCTTAGTCATCAGTGTGACACCTTTGCTCTTTAACACTTTAAAGAGGTCTCGTGCAGCAGATTTGCCCAATGGAATACATCATTAAGAAGAAAAGAAAGTTCCTTTAACCTAAAAATAGGGTAGCTACCAAAAATTACACAAAAAATTGTGAAATGTTAGAAGGATTTTCTTTAAAATGGAACAAGGGAGAATGCCCACTAGTATGGTTGCTATTTAACATGGTACTGGATATCGCAGCTTCTACAGTAAAACTAGAAAAACAAGTAGAAAACGTAAGCATTACGTGTGTAGTCAATATTTGTTAGGGAGAAAGTCTTCTTTCTCCAACACTTTTTCCCACCTTCCATCTCTAAAAAACCTTCCTTCCACGTAGAGGAAACTCCTCTAGCTAACACTCCTTTCTTAACATTTCTTCATGGTCTCCACACCCACTCACTCTAGGGGAGGTGGAGTGTTAAGTTGCTGGTGATGTTGGAAGGAGAGACTGGACCTGCACCTAAAACCAGCTTTATGGGCTTATCACCTGTCCACTTGATGGATCCATGCTTAGTCAATGTTCTGCTGTTGCCATCTTGAAATTCTCAATAACTTTGTCTTTGAACTGATGTTCTGTAAATGAAATCTGCTGAGACGATGATGCATGTGAGTTTGCTGCTCCAGGCTGCCTCATTCCCATGTAGATTCTGGGATGCCCATGAGCACAGAATTCTGGTGGACACCCATATGTGGAAGCTCAGTGAGGCTCGAAGTGAGTCCAAGGTAAGCATGTTACATCTATGACTGAGCCAAGCAGTCAGTCTCCAGAAACCACGCTTTCCACGGAAACCAGAACTTACATTGAACATAGAAAGAAGACAATGGCCTTCTAGGAAATACAAACAACCAAGAACCCTATCATATCCTTTCTTATTCTTTTGATAGTTAACTTATGTGTCACCTTGGCTAGGTCAGTGGGCCCAGTCATTTATGCAAACCCTACTCTGTATGGTGCTGTGACGATATTTTGTAGATGTGGGTAACGCTTATAATCAGTTGACTCTAAGTAAATATCAGTGTTGACATTGTGGTGGGCCTCATCCAAATAGTTGAAGGCCTGAAGAACAAAAACTAAGGTTCCCTGGAGGAGAAGGAATTCTGCCTGAAGAATAACACAGAAATCCTGTCAACTTGCCCTGTGGATTTTAGATTTGCTGGCCCCCACAATTGTTTGAGAAAATTCCTTAAAATAAATCTCTGGACATAGAGATATACGTTGTTTTTGTTAGTTGCTGTCAAGTCAGCCCCGACTTATGGTGACCCCCATGAGTACAGAGTAAAACAGCTCCATAGAGATCTCAAGGCTGTGACCTTTCAGAAGCAGAACACCAAGCCTGTCTTCTGAGGCACCTCTGAGTAGATTTGAACTGCCAATCTTTCAGCTTATAGCCAAGGGCTTAATTGCACCACCCAGGGACTCCCATGTAGATATATAGACACATAGACACATGGATCCGTGGATACATAGATACATATCCTCCTGGTTCTGTTTCTCCAGAAAATCCAGACTCATGTTACTTCCCTGTATTAGCCAACCCTTACATGAAAACGATGACACAGACAGAAACGGGGGATGACGGCCCATGGTTTCTTCTCCATTCAGTCCTTCCTTACTCATCAGTGAGCGAAAGGTAGAGGGTGTGAGTAGACTGTGAGTGTATCAAGAGGTGAAATAAAAGCACCTGAGTTAGTTTCATGCTGTATTTCCACTGTTCCAGTAAGAAGGAAATGTGTATGTATCTATGAGCTACAAAATACTAATTGTGTCATTTCAGTGATTCCACATATGAGTTAAATGCTCAGGTACTTGCCTTCAAAACTGGCATCGCACAATGTAAAGGTGAATGGTAAAGTTCATGCCTATAACTTTAAATTTTTGTACATTTAAAAGCACCTTTTTCCTGTGTTGAACAAGGGTCCTCTGTTTTCATTGTGCACTTATGTCCTCAAATTCTACAGCTGGTCCTGCCTGTATCTCTGCCCTTTCCTTCCTTTTTCCTTTTGATGGTCAGCCTATCCCAGAGAACGTGTGCTCTTCATTTTCCTAAGCCAAGTGGTCAGCAGACTGACAAGTCCCTGGCACCAAGGGGACAGTCCAGTACTTCCAATTATTAGGTGGTAAATCTACTAATTTGGGGTTCACTGTTAGGAAGCCCACTAGTCTGCAGATATGATACTTTCTATAACATCAGCATTTTCTTAAATAGAGCTGATGTCATGATCTTTGGCTACTTGATTTTTTACTTCTTTCTTAGTTGCTTCAGAACCTGGACAGGAAAGGGGAGTGTTATTTATTAGGTTAAACAAACACTCTAACTGCTTGATTATGTACACTGAAAATCCAAGAAAAGCCACACATAAACTCTTAAAATCAGTAAGAGCGTTAACTAAGGTTGCTGGATACAAAACCAATAAACATACTCACATATACGCACATGCACAAAAACATACACACACACGCCAGTGTAAATAACTAGAAAATATAACTTAAAATTCCAATTCCATTTATAATACAAAAAATAAAGTATAGAGGGATTAATTTAACAAAAATTGGACAAAACTAAGATAATTTAAAATTTTCTGAGATACATAAAATAGATCTAAATACATGTTCATAGGAAGACTTGTTATCATGGAGATGGCAGTGCTTCTCAAAATAACCTATCAATTAAAGGCAATCCCATTGAAATACAGAAAAAGTTTTTCAAAGAAGTTGATCAAATGACCCTGTTTCATATGCAAGTGTCAAGATTCCAAAATGACTAAGACAACTTTGAATAAGAACGGTTGAAATCTTCAACCTGTACCAGATATTAAGACTTTTTAAAAGCTGTGAAAAATAAACAATAGAATAGATAGCCTTCCAGAAAGTACCAGTACCAGTTGCCATCAAGCCGACCCTGACTCATGGCGACCCCACGTATATCAGGGTAGAACTGGGCTCTATTGGGTTTTTAATGGCTGATTTTTCAGAAGTAGATCACCAGGCCTCTCTGCCCAGACACCTCTGGGTGGATTTGAACCTCCAATCTTTCAGTTCAATACTGCACATTCGCATACTCAATGTAGCAGGGGTGCAGGACAGCTCAGTAGGAAGGCTGGACTAATCTGTTCATGGCATTAAGTCAATTGGTTGTGAGTATGGAGAAACAAAAGTAGAACACTTTCCAAACATACTAACATAAAAACCAAAAGACGAAAAAGCTATATTTGAAAGGAAAACATTTAAAACTGTAAATAAAAATATATATTCATAATTTATAATATCAGACTAAAGAGAATCCTATGAATAAGATTTTGATAAAAATCCACAAACCATAAGTGAAAGATTCATAAATTTGACTATACTGAAATAAAACCCTGCCTGCAACAAAAACACTAGGCTGTTGTTAGTTACTGTCAAGTAGATTTTGACACTATAAACAAAGTTAAAAGGCAAGCCACAGCCGGCGACTAAAAGTCACTTTAAGGACTAAAGTGTGCCTGACCCAAGCCATGGTATTTTCAATCACCTCAAATGCATGCGAAATGAATAAGGAAGACAAGAGAAGAACTGATGCCTTTGAATCATGGTGTTGGCAGAGAATATTGAATATACCATGGACTTCCAGAAGAACAAACAAATTTGTCTTGGAAGAAGTACAGCCAGAATGCTCCTTAGAAGCAAGGATGGCGAGACTTCTCACATGCTCTGGACATGTTATCAGGAAGGACCAGTCCCTGAGGAAGAAACCATACTTGGTAAAGGAGATTAGTGAAAAAGAGGAAGACTCTCAGTGAGATGGATTGACACAGTGGCTGCAATAATGGACTCAGGCACAACAATCCTCATTACTGTAACAGCAGTTGCAGGGAAATAATGAAACCACTTTGGAGAGATGTGGAGATATACACCAAAAACTAAACCAAATCCATTGCCATTGAGTAGATTCCAGGGTTGTCTTCTGAGGAGCCTCTGGGAGGGTTTGAACTGCCAACCTTTTGGTTAGCATTCAAGCACTTAATCATTTATGCCACTCAGGGACAAAGGTAAAGACATGAGAGACTGCTAGGTGATTTCTAGATTTTTTTGTATGTTTGAAATATTTCAAAATTTAAAATATGTTTTTAAAGAAGAAACAGACATTGAACCCTTGAAAAAATAGGCACAGTACCTACGTTTGGAGTCCAACTTTTAGTATTTAGTGGTTTGGTGTTCCTGCCACCCCATGAAGCTTTTGTCTTAACAACAAATAAAGACCCTAAGTGGTGTCCTAGAGTCAAATTCACTTGGGAGGGCCCTGAATTCAAGGTGGGGGCCAGGGCTTGGGCCAAGCCTTCACGTCTTACTAGCTGTGAAGAGCACGCTGATTCAGCCCCTGGATCTTAAAGAGGAGACTTCGATTCACTCACTGAGCTCCAACTAAGTGGCAAGTCCTATCATAGCTAGCTTGGAACCCTGGTAGCACAGCGGTTAAGAGGTTGGCTGCTAACCAAAAGGTCAGCAGTTTGAATCCACCAGATGCTCCTTGGAAACCATATGGGACAGTTCTACTCTGTACTATAGGGTTGCTATGAGTCAGAATCGACTCCATGGCAACTGATTATCATATCATAACATTGTGAAAAATGGGAATTCCAGAACACTTAATTGTGCTCATGAGGAACCTGTACGTAGACTGAGAGGCAGTTGTTTGAACAGAACAAGGGGATACTGCGTGGTTTAAAGTCAGAAAAGGTGTGTGTCAGTGTTGTATCATTTCATCATACTTATTCAGTCTGTTTGCTGAGCAAATAATCCAAAAAGCTGGACTATATGAAAAAGAATGGGGAATCAGGATTGCAGGAAGACTCATTAACAGTCTGCAATATGCAGATGACACAACCTCAAATGCTGAAAATGAAGAGGACTTGAAGCACTTACTGAGGAAGATCAAAGAATACAATATGGATTACACCTCAACATAAAGAAAACAACGATCCTCATAACCAGACCAATAAGCAACATCATGATAAACAGAAAAAAAGATTGAAGTTGTCAAGGATTTCATTTTACTTGGATCCACAATCAACCCCCATGGAAGCAGCAGTCAAGAAATCAAAAGACGCATTGCATTGGGCAAATCTGCTGCAAAAGACCTCTTTAAAGTCTTAAAAAGGAAAGATGTCACCTTGAAGACACTTGACTCAAGCCATGGTGTTTCCAATCGCCTCATAAGCATTTGAAAACTAGACAATGAATAAGGAAGACCAAAGAAGAATTGATGCCTTCGAATTACGGTTTTGGTGAAGAATATTGAATATACCATGGACTACCAAAAGACGAACAAATCTGTCTTGGGAGAAGTAAACCAGAATGCTCCTCAGAAGGGAGGATAATGACACCTTGTCTCACATACTTTGGACATGTTATCAGGAGGGACCAGTCCCTGGGGAAGGACATCAAGCTTGGTAAAGTAAAGGGTCAGTGAAAAAGAGGAAGACAGACCCCCAATGAGATGGATTGACACAATGGCTGCAACAATGGACTCAAGTATAACAACAATCATGAGGATGGCGCGGGACCAGGCAGTGTTTGGTTCTGTTGTATGAGGGGTCACTATGAGTCAGAAGCAACTCGACGGCACCTAACAACAAAAACAACATCATAGCTACCGAGGAGTCGTGGTGGCTCAGTGGCTAGGAGATCAGGCTGCTAATCAAAGTGTTGGCAGTTCGAATCCACGAACCACTCCTTGGAAACCCTATGGGGCAGTCCTACTCTGTCCTATAGGGTGGTTATGTCTTACTATGATAGTTCTACTGTGTCCTATAGAGCCAGAATCAACTTGATGGCAACGGGGTTTATCACAGCTACTGAGATGCAAATATAAATACAGCAAGGCCATGCCTTAAAGAAGGTTCCCATCTCACTAGGAGCCATGATCTTCAACAAGAGAGTTGTTTCTGAAACAGCAAGCCTTCGTTTAACTCTCCACACCTCCACATGCTAGCTGGGTAACCTTAGACTATCCACTTACTCACTGTGGTTTTAGTTCCTTTAGCTTTAGAACACTGTACAGATCTAACATACCTGCCATATGTTTGTTGTTAGTTGTCACTGAGTTGACCCTGACTCATAGAGACCCCACGTGACAAAGTAGAGCTGCCCCACAGGATTTTTCAGGCTGTAATTTTTTAGGGAGGAGATCACCAGGTCTTTCTCCTCAGAGCTGTTGGGCACGTTCCAATACACCGCTTTCTGTTAGCAGCTGAGCGCTTATCCATCGCTCCACCAGGGCTCCTTTACCGTATTTACCTCTTGGAATTATTGTGAGCATCACAGAAGACTTTTGCGAGGTACTTGGTAAAAGTGGTTAGTAAATATTAACTATTAATCACCTATACTTGTTAAAAATAAATAGGAGATAATGTCAGTCATTAATGACTCCACTATCAATCTCAGAGTTAGTTAATACCTCTCTTAACCCAAACCGTTGACATGCACTCAACCAAAGGGCCCTGAGAATCCTTTGATAAACTATCTTTTCCCCAAATTACATGTAAAAGTACAATCTTAATATTAAATGGGTTCCTAATTTTTTTTTTTTAAATTACCTCAGATCCCTCAGCTAATAAAGTTGTTAGGTGACAAGGAGGCAGGTGTGACTCACAGAGACCTTACGTATAACAGAATGTGCCATCCTCACTATCATTGTTATGTTCCAGCCCGTTGTTGCAGGCGCTGTGTCAATCCACCTCATTGGGGTTCTTCCTCTTTTCTGCTGGCCCTCTACTTTACCAAGCATGATGTCCTTCTCCAGGGCCTGGTCCCTCCTGACAGCATGTCCAAAGTACATGAGATGATGTCTCTCAATCCTCAGTTCTAAGGAGCATTCTGGCTGTAGCAGATGCAAACTCCTAGAGCCTCAGCATAAATTTCTTTGGGTATATACAGGAAGAATTTAAATTTCTTGTACATATTTTCCATCGGTTTTCCTCATCATCAATGATCTTTTTGAGATGAACATTTGTGATTTGTGAACCCTTCACTAATGGTTTTGAGTACAGCCATACTCTGCAGACCTGCTGAGTTCTGATTCTAAAACTTCCTCTGTTTTGAACAGTTTGAGTTTGGCAAAATTAAAAGGTGTCTTAAGGCAAATAATTAAGCATAAATAAAATTTAAGTGATATTCTACTCCAGGAACTATTATTCTCATTATTTTAATGACAAAACTTGATGGAGTGAGGTGGGATGCCTTCTGCAAAGTCCTGAGAATCATTGCTGGAGCTAGAAAACCATGTTTTGTTCTACACAGTTACATAAACTATGGAGACAGGTAATCCCGAACCGAAACCTATTTGCAGCACACTCTGAGCAAACTGAGTTCAATGCCTGTCAATCCGTAAGCACGTCGAGGCAGCTACCACAAGGTATTATCCACACATTATGTTTCTGTAGTAAAAATTCAGAAGACCAGTGTATTCTGATGGTTTTACAACAGCGTGTTTCAAAATTAAACATAAACCTGTTGCTGTAGGAAGTTCCTATAGAGTCCAATCCACTTCAGTGACTGATAGTTGAGAGTAAGTAAATTAGCCTAACAGCAACAATGAATGCTAAGTGCTGTAAAAGGTGGTTAAAGGCAATAATTTCTGCAATGGCCAGGAGCCCCATACAGATGCTAACTACACATTTTTTAGCTTCAGGAACCAGCAGGCTGGAAGGCTGCCTTCTAGACAAACCTCCGAGCACTGCTGCCAACCGAGGCTAACACGCTGAAGTACCACGCGGGTTCCAAAGAACCGCGGAGGCTTCATTTCCTTTTCCTGAACGACTGGTTGGCGCAGAAGTACTGGAGCAAAGGGGGTGGGGGCCTCTTCTCTCCTGCCGAGGATCCGTCTTAGCACCTCGACAAGCAAGGTGAGTTTTTGGTTCTGAGCATCACCAAGGAGTAAGGACAGCCTTCTTCATCACAAGACAGCCTGTTCATTTTTCCTTCATTAAGTGATCAGAAGAAAGGCGGCCAGGCATACAGGTGACCCCCTACTACAAATTCCAACACTAGCTCTATCTTTTTTCGGTGGCACAAGCTGCTAGCCAAAAGGCTGGGGGTTCAAATTCCTCAAAGGTGCTTCAGAAGAAAGGCCTGGTGACCTGCTCCCCCAAAATCAGCCATTGACAACCTTGCGGAGCACAGTTCTACTCGACACGCGTGGTACTGCCGTAAGTTGCGGTAGACTTGACGGCAACTGGTTTGGTAAGAATTAAAATATCTGCCAGGGTCCTGGTGGTGCGAATGATAAGTGCTCAACCACTAAGCACAAGGTTGATAGTTTGAATCCACCCAGAATTTCCTCAGAAGACAGGCCTGGTGATCTGCTTCTGAAAGTCATGGCCTTGAAAACCCTGTGGAGCAGTTTTCTGCACATGTGGGGTCGCCAGGAGTCAGAGCTGACTCGATAACAAATAACAACAACATCTTCACTATTGGTGTCGTTGTCACTGGTCAGAGATTGTCAGTGTCGACCAGAAACAACCATGACCAGTGTAGACCAGCCACAGCTGCTTCCACCTGCAAGCCTTCATTAACTGCTATTTTCCAAACCCACCTTCTCTTGAGGCTTCGTGATAGTAAAGCCAAGAAACCTTCACCTATTTCAGGAGAAAGACTACACCTTTCCAGAACCTGTCCTTTTTTTCCCAACTGACTTCCTCAAAGCTTCTTATAAAAAAGAGGGGGTTATCTTTCTCAAACCAGACTGGCAGCTCCCTGGAGTGCCAGCCTTCCTTGTTGCAGCAATTTGATTTACTCCCAAATAAAATCTTTGTTACGGTTTTTATATTTTGAATCCAGTATCTGTCACTTGACATCAGAATGGATTTAAGTTGCAACTTCAAACTCTGATGAGGCCCAGAGGGTTTCTAAGTTAGAGCGTGGCCGTGATGGTAGCAGTGACTGATTCTACCTGTCTCCGAATCAGAGGCGACGTGCACCATCACCTCACCCCAGGATGTAGAGTGTGTCACTGAGAATTTGAAGTCTAGGAACTGAAACCTAAAACTCCAAAATATGACCCCAAATGAGACAAGGGAAGGAAGCTAGGAAAAAATAATTCTTAAGGAAAACGAAGTTAGATACACTGACAGGAACGGTTTGGTGTTTTGCCCTGGCGTGCATTTTGTCCCTGGTTGAAAGGAAAAGAAAGTAAAATTAAAGAGAAAATAAAGACTTATTAGAGTGTCTTTATTTCTACAAGGATGGTCTTATTTCTATAATTATATATTCTTACATCAATAACCAAAACCAAACCCATTACAGTCAAGTCAATTTTGACTCATAGCGACCCGATAGGACAGAGTAGAACAGCCCCGTAGGGTTTCCAAGGAGCGACTGGTGGATTCAAACTGCTGACCTTTTCTTTAGCAGCTGAGCTGTTTACCACTGCGCCACCAGGGCTCCAAGGATTCTTGTTTCTTATTGAGGATAAAGAAGTCGCATTGAGAACAATCTTCAGTTCCTTTGCATCCTGTGTTGCTTGTGGCGCATTTTTCAAGAGGCAAAAGGTTTTCAAAACCACAAATGCGCTTTGAGTTACTGACTTATCCCCACCTTGGCTTGCCCCCGCTGCCACGCCCCTGGGTCAGTCCCTCTCTGGGAATCCAGCCTCCTAACTGGTTCTCTGGTTTCTTATCAGTCACATATCAACACAGTCACCCAAAGGTCTTTCTATAATCAACATCTGCATGTTCTTCCTGATTCATGGTCTTCAGTGGCTCCTTTCTACACACTAGCTGACGTCTGACCTCTGTTGGATAACCTACAGGTTCCTTGTGAATCGCCCATTGTCTGCCTCACTCCCACGCTCACTCTACAGAACTGCTCTTCCTTCATGGCCCTTGCTCGTGCTCTATCCTCCTCCAGGAATGCTTCTGCCTCTTCCCTTCATTGACCCCTTCCTCCCCCTCCTCTTCCTCTCTGCCCTCACCCAGCCCCAGCTCCAGCCTAGTCCCTGCCCTGCACTTCTTCTCCCAATGGCCCCTTCAACTCTGAGTCCTCCAGGGCCTCCCACCCTCAATACGCAGCCTCCTGGTTGTTATGGTTAGCCAGTATCAAGTCGGCCCTGGCTCCCAGTGACCCCATGCACCACAGAAGGAATCAATGCCCGGTCCTGTGCCATCCCCATCCTCAGTTGCTGATCAGACTGCTGTGATCCATAGGGTTTTCATTGGCTGATCTTCAGAAGCAGATCACCAGGCCTTTTCTTCCTAGTCTGTCTTAGTCTGGAAGCCCTGTTCAGCATCATAGTAACCACTGAGCATGACTATTATGTTATCATTGTGTATGTGCAGATTTCTCCAACCAGACAAGCTTCGGGAGACTGGTATGCCGTTCCTTCCACGCACAGCATTGAACATAGTTGTTAGAACATATCAGGTTCTCAGCACATAAGGCTGGCTGGATAAGCAAATTGGCTTGACTTTTCCTTAGTGCCCCAGCTACCCTCCTGGTCATAAGAAAAAAATGATGCATTAAATGAGAAAAAAAAATGCGGTATGTTAAATTTTCTCTTTCCTACAACCCTAAGTCTTTAAATTCTCCCTCTTCTCTTTCTCAGCTCCTCTCAATTTCTGCTCTGTAAATGCAAAGAGAACAGAACAGCCTCGGGAGGAGAGCCCAAATGTCTAGGATGGTGTCTCTTATTTTCCATTTAATATGCTTGTAAAAAATGCTCTGGAACAAGCAATTCATTTACAAATTGGGCAGACGGCGTGAATGGGTATTTCTCAAAAGAAGTTATACCCATGCCCAATAGGCATGTAAAACGATGCTCTACATCACTAGTCAGCGGGGAAAAGAACATCAAAACCAAAATGAGATATCACTACATGCCCACTAGGATGGCTATTGTCAGAACAACAACAGAAGGAGGTGGGGAGAAATAGGGACCCACATCCATTGCTGGTAGGAATGTGAAATGGCACAGCTGCTGGGGAAAAGAATGGATGAATCTTAAAAACACGCAAAGTACAATAAGTCAGACACAAAAGGACACAGATTACATGATCCCACTTACATGAAATATCTAGTGTAGGCAAATTCACAGAGACAGGAAGTAGACCAGAGGTTAGCAGGGGCTGGGGGATGGGAAGGAGGGATTGTGGCTTGATGGCTGCTGAGCTTGTTTGAGACAATAAAACAGATTTAGAAACAGGGAGTGGTGACGGTCGAACATGCTGAGTGCAGCTAATGCCCCTGAATTGCATGGTTAAAATGGCAAACTTTATGTTATATATATTTTAGCACAATAAATAAAATCCAACATAAATTATACTTTTTGATAAAGTGGAGAAGCACAAAACATTTCCCAGAGTAAGCATGTTACTTGTTAAAAAATGTTTGAAAGAGACAGCCACAATTTATTCCGTAATTACACGCTTTCTTGTATTGTTAAAAAAAAAAGTATGTATTTTATATATGGATTCAACAAATGCTTACATTTTTTATCCTAATTGTTTTTACCCAACTTATTGCTGCTTCTCTATGTAAACTCTTTAATGGGAGGGGCCCTGCTTTGTACCCTCCAAGGAATGCCCCTTAGAATCGAGGATGGTGAGACTTCGCCTCACATACTTTGGATATGTATCAGGAGGGATCAGTCCCTGGAGAAGGACATCATGCTTGGTTAAGTAGAGGGTCAGCGAAAAAGAGGAAGACCCTCAACGAGATGGACTGACACAGTGGCTGCAACAAGGGACTCAAGCATAACAACGATTGCGAGGGTGGTGCAGGACTGGGCAGTGTTTCCTTCTGTTGTACACAGGGTCGCTATGAGTCAGAATCAACTTGACAGCACCTAACATCAAAGGAATGCTCCTGGCTCCATAACTTAGTAATTGCGGAGTTCTCCTTGGTTTATTGATTAGCTGGTTTGCCTACCATTTCTGGGCTCTGCTCTCATAGCCACAGGCAGCAGGCAGATGGCTCAGCAATCCGCGTGTTCCTAAGCCCTGCTCTCCTTCCCAGGAGCAGGGAATTCAAATTCCTCTCCAGTTACAGCCGCAAAATGCCATTCAGACGCCCTAGGAACATTCTATCCCCCAAATGCCATTCGGATGCCCTAGAAATGTTGAACAGTGGTTCCTTCCTCTTAAAAGCAGTCTGGTGACCGCCAGCATTCTGCAGGACCATGTATCCGCCCCTGCGTTTGTGGATAGCCAGCTTCCTGGCAGAGTAGCTTCTATAGTCCTTTATCATTTCCAGGGCACCTTCTGACAGTAGTGCCCTCTGTGCTCCAGGTGAAAAGCCGCTGCAGCAGCAGGAGCTGCTAATCAATCCACTTGAACTCAAAACACATTTGCGTAGTTGCACCGGCAAAAATACTCAGATTTAAGAGCACAGTTGTTTGCAAAGGAAGGGCTTGCACTGTTGGTGGGTGAAGCCCCCGTCTTGAGAAGCTGCCCTGGTAGCAGTTCCCCCAGAAACCCAGCACAGGAGAGAGGGCTTTGGGTCAAGAAGGACCAGGCACTGAAGGCGAGAACCCTCTTTCCTTTCTGTGGAGTCGACTGCGACTCACGGTGACCCCGCTTGTGTCAGAGTACGGCTGCGCTGCACTGGGGGTTCGATAGCTGAGTTTTGGAAGCAAATTGCCAGGCTTAAGTGTTTCTTGGAGTTCAACCATTTACAACACCCAGGGACTCCTTGTACAATGTTGTGTGCTGTGGAGTCGATTCTGACTCATAGTGACCCTATATGACAGAGTAGAACTGCCCCATAGGGTTTCCTAGACAGTAATCTTTATGGAAGCAGAATGCCAGGTCTCTCCTGCAGAGCGGCTTGTGGGTTTGAATTACCCACCTTTGGTTAACAGCCGAGCACTTAACCATTGTGCACCAGGTCTCCCTCCTTGTGCAATAAAGCCCCAATAACGTGTGGGTTTGAACATTGCTTTACATTTCAAGCTGCTTTTAGAAAGCTAAGAGAGGGCACTCCTGCTGCTGGTCAGCAGATCCCATTAAGGAAGGGCGGGAATTCCATCCAGACTGGAAGGAATGTTTGAATTTCAGCACTGGCCCTGGCCTCTTGCAATGTTTGCACTGGAACACCTTTCCACGAAGAGGAGCTGCAGCCTTCTCCGTCCTTCCTTGAGACACCTTGGAGGACAACTGCTTTGTTCTAAAAGTTCATCTCTTTAAGCTGCGTCCTGAACTAGCCAATTGTTACATGACTAAATTAATTACTGTTTTGGGTTTTTTTTTTTTTTTTAATGCCTAGTATAAGATCTACTCATATTTTTAACCATGTTTCTTATCAGTTTGCCCTCTAAATGAGCCTGCCAACCATGCTTTAGCTCAAAGGTTCTAGAACGTCCCCGACAGCCCCACAGGGCAAATGCCCACAGGGTAAATGCCCTTGACCTCAGAATCCCACCCAGGCCCCTTCTCTCCCTCTCAGTGTAAAGGGAGGAGCCTGTGAACCATTCAGGAGAAAGCTGCCTGAGAGCGGAAACGTCAGCAGGACTCAACAGGCAGCTTAGTTGCAAACCCTGCCACATTGAGGGCATTTTTCTTCAGGAAAATAAAGACCAAAAAGTTGAGCAGAACACTTTATGCTCGACTTAACTGTTCTGAAGCCAGAGTTGAGGCTCTGTGATAAGAAGTGATTTCCCATCTCAGGGGTAGAAGACCCTGGTGCTAGAGAAATGGGAAGAACCAGAACAAAGGAAAAAGAAAACGCTTTGCTTTTATTTGGGAAGATAATGGCATGATTTGGGTGTTTCATTCACGTTGAGAGCTCAATATAGGAGTTCATACTCAAAACCACTTTCCACTGCAGTGTCTTGTAACTGCACCCCTCTTTGGAGGCAGTGACGTGGGAGGGTGAGGACTCACTCATGGCTGGAGTGGGCCAGGTGTGCCTGGCCAGCGCTCCAATGACGGTGACAATACACAGAACCAGGACCGGCAGTAACAAAGGTTTGCCCTGGGAAGGCGCTTGGGTGGCTTGTAGAATCTTCAATGTGTGGGTTCCAGATGAAATGTCTCCACACACACAGCCCCCAGTCTGTGGGCTGAGCCCAGGGCTGTTCTGTCACCTCCCTTGACAAGGTCCCTTTGCAAGCGTGACTTCAGAAGACAAAGCCAACTGGCAAGGTGACACAGAAACCCAGATCTGCATAAAGAGCTGAAAAGGCCGGACAGGCAGTTCCTTGTGTAGTGTTTGATGGGGGGAAGCCCCTTGTGCCTATTGAGGCAGTCAGGTGCACTGGGAGTGTCTGTCCCTTGTTTAGAATGCTGGCTGCCCCCATCCCCAGGTGGGGCAGGGGTAGGCTATCCCTGGGCTCACACCATGGTCATGACTCGGAGCGAGGCAGGCTGGAACCTACGGATCTTCTTCTTCAGGGCCCTGGAGGCCTTCACACGGCAAAGTCTGGGCACTGGTGATGGCCTCAGCCCAGAGCTGGCTCGTGGGGGCTGTGGGGCAGCTGATGGAGGCCTTGCAGGGTCCCCTGGCCCAGCTGTCCCCCAGCCCAGCACCGGGCCGCTGCTGCCTGGGCCACAGTCCCCCTCAGCCTCACTGTCGCTGGACTCCCCATCCCCAAAGCAGTTGGTGGTGTGGTCGCTGCTGCCCTCATCCTGGCTGCTCTCTGCAATGGTGGAGTGGAAGAGGGTGGTGCACTCGGCTGAGTACTCAGAGTGCTGTGACTCACTGCGGGCACGGGGGCCCGGCTGGGGCAGCGGGGGCCTGCCCTGGGGAACTTCTGCCCTCCTGCCCTGCGGCCTGCGAGTCCCCAGGCCAGGGTGGGCAGGGAGGCTGGTGGGGTGGGCCCTGGCTGAGATCTCCACCGAGGACTGCCACCTACGCTGCTTCCTCCTGGTCCAGCCACTGGCCACCACGCCAAGGGGGGTGGCACCCAGCGGGTACAGGGCCTGGGCTGATGCACGGTGGCTCTGCTGCTGGGCTACCACCAGGGGCACCAGGAAGGGCACAGGGTAGAGGCTGGTCTCAGAGCAGGACCGACCTGGTGCCTCCCCAGCCATGGCTGCCCTTCCCCTGAGACGGCCATCCCCAAGGGGCCCGTGGGAAGGGTTCCACTCTGGGGGCAGCCAGGGCACTGGGGGGGCCCTCCACTGCCTCTCTGGGAACCTCAGCCCCTCCCTACCAAACCTCAGTGCCCTGTCACTCATCCTCCGCTTGACTTTTGCAGCCTTGACCCTGGGGCGGCCTGTTTTTGGCCGTGCAGGGCAGGCTTCGGGGGCAGCAGCAAACGGGGTATGGACAAGCTGCCCCCAGAGCAGAGAGGGGCTCCTGGTGCCCCCTTTTGTACAGGGCAAGTCATCCTTGTCATCCCAGTAATGGGGGGTGGGGTGGGATGGCCAGGCCTGGGGACGAAGGGGGGCGTCCTGCTCCTGTAGATGGGGGCCCCAGGTGGTCTTCTCAAGGATGTAGCTCTCTGAGGGCATGGAAGCTTCGGGAAGGGTGGCAGGCTGCTGGGTGTCCACCAGAGACACAGATCCTGGCTGCATGGGGCTCCCCCTGTGGGTGCTCTCCGTCTGAGTCATGCCTTCCACTTCCTTGCTCTCCAGAGAGCTGACAAGCTTCTCAAGCTGACCCTCCCGGTTCACACTGTGTCCACTGCGTGCCTGCTGGGGTGCAGCCACCCCACACCTGGGGGGGCCCTGCTCACCGACACTGCCCCTCAGGGGGCTCCCCCGGCCCCGAGTCCGCTGCAGCAGCTTGTCAATGTAGGCCCCTGCCCGGTGGGCCTCGGGGACAGGTCCGAGCCAGATGGAGCTCACACCCATGGAGCCAGGAGAAGGGTTCCTAGGTGGCTCGCTGCTGTCAGCCTGTGGAGTCTCCTTGGTCAGGGTGAACAGGGGGCTGTGGAGGGCCACCGCGTGCAGGGGGCTGGGGTATAGGTACACCTCCTTGCCACTCCGAGACACCAGATCACTCTGGTACTTGGGGTCCATCACTTGTGGCAGGATGTGGACCCCATGGCTGAGAGAATAACTGGACCAGGCATCAGTGCCAGCTCGCTGGGACCCCACCTCAGCCGGTGCCTCCCTCTCAAGGTCTCCTAGGAATGAGAAAACGTAAAATAAACAAATTGTGGAAGGGATGCAAGGCAATGTTAACTGCATAATTAATTACAAATCTAATTAATTCATAATTAATCCACTTAATTAAGGCACAATCTCACTCTGTGCTTTATGACAGCAAACCTTTCCCCTATTCAAGGCTGAATACAGAAGACAACCTACAATCCACCATCTACACCAGGGCCTTAGACTTCAGAAAGTTGGTGGGGAAAAAGTCGCACTGGCACGCTGATTCTGCCTCATGGATTCAACCATCCCCTTTTAATGACAGTGTGTTTGTAAAAGAGAAACCGCAGATTCTCAATACGCTGCTCAATGCCCTCATTCTACCCAGGACTACGAGGGTGTGCGGAAGGACGGTGTGCCTGCGCTACACGGGTTTCCAGATGGCGGTCACAGGTGATGCCTCTTCAGTGCTCACACAGATGCTGCGAGGAGCCACGTGGGGATTTCCGCCAAGAGAAGACCAAGTAGTTATCACTACACCAGGTCTTGGATGACAAATAAAACGGTGAAAAGTGACATCTTTGCCTCTTGAGACAGTATAGAGAAAAACTGTGGCTCTTCTCCAACACCCAGAATCCAAGTGTTTGCCGAATCATCCTTCCACATCCACGCCCAACTCTGCTCACCTTCCAAACGGTATCAGTCGGGCTGCTGGAGAGATGTTTTTAAACTTTTTGATGTCCATCTTAAATAAGAAAAAATTCTTCTTATTAGAATAGCTCTGCTATAGTAAACAGAAGTGGCTGTTTGATTCTTACCTCCATCTTAAAAAAAAAAAGAAAAAAACTTGCGAACTCTAAGGTTCTATTTGTCTGGTTAGTCCCGGCAGATGAAGTCTACGTTCCACTTCTGTGTCTTAATCATCAGCGTTAAACGCATTCTGCTCTGCAGCTGGAGTCCTTGGTGATGTAAACAGTTAATGCACTGGGCTGCTGACTAAAAGGTTGGAGGTTCAAATCCACCCAGAGGCATCTCAGAAGAAAGTCCCAGCAATCACCTTCCAAAATCAGCCGTTGGAAACCCTGCAGAACACAGCTCTACTCTGACACACGCGGGGTCCCTGGCTCCTGGCTCCCCGCAGCCACCGTCGAACACAGCTCTACTCTGACACACGCGGGGTCCCTGGCTCCTGGCTCCCCGCAGCCACCGTCGAACACAGCTCTACTCTGACACACGCGGGGTCCCTGGCTCCTGGCTCCCCGCAGCCACCGTCGAACACAGCTCTACTCTGACACACGCGGGGTCCCTGGCTCCTGGCTCCCCGCAGCCACCGTGGAACACAGCTCTACTCTGACACACGCGGGGTCCCTGGCTCCTGGCTCCCCGCAGCCACCGTCGAACACAGCTCTACTCTGACACACGCAGGGTCCCTGGCTCCTGGCTCCCCGCAGCCACCATCGAACACAGCTCTACTCTGACACACGCAGGGTCCCTGGCTCCTGGCTCCCCGCAGCCACCGTGGAACACAGCTCTACTCTGACACACGCGGGGTCCCTGGCTCCTGGCTCCCCGCAGCCACCGTCGAACACAGCTCTACTCTGACACACGCGGGGTCCCTGGCTCCTGGTCCCCCGCAGCCACCGTGGAACACAGCTCTACTCTGACACACGCGGGGTCCCTGGCTCCTGGTCCCCCGCAGCCACCCACTCACACTGGAGATAAAGTTCCCCCTTCTCCACCTTACCTGCAGACACGGGCCTGGTTCTGAACCTGCCCCAGGCCCTGCAGGTATCCTCCGCTCTGCCCTCTGCAAGGTGGGGCTTTCGAGGGGGGCCAGGAGCCGCGTGCACAGTGGTCTCGTCGGCCGACCGTGGCCGGTACTCCCCAACCCTGGTCGCGGGGTGCTGGGTGCTGGGCAGCAGGCTGCCGAGGGAGGAGGACACGGACTCACTGCAGACAGAGGCACAGGAAGTGGAGCGCGAGCAGGAAGCAGCGTCGCTCAGCTCGTAGAAGCCTGGGAGGGTGGACGGGGTGTCAGAACATGTCCTGGACAAGACAGCTGCCACACTGCAGGACCCCATCCTCCCACAGGACCCCCCATCCTCCCGGTCCACCAGGAGGGGGATTGCATAGTCGGAGGAGGGGGATGGCCCCAAGTGAGGCTGGGTAGTGACACTGGTAAAAACCCAGGGATGGCCCAAGACCTGGACATGCTTCCAAATTCTTCTCTGTGGTCACCCCCATAACAGTGGGCGGACACCACCTTGAACCTGGTAACCAGGTTCCATAGTATCTCCCACACCTTTGCATGACAAACAGTCCATTTAATCCCCTGGACCAGGCCCCTGTAGTCGCAGGGTACTGGGTCCCCCTGGGCCAGGCCTGTGTGGTCTCGGGGATGCTGGATCCTATCCCCTGGACCAGGCCCCTGTGTCTCATGGGTGCTATGTCCTCTGGGTGCCAGGTCTGGTACCTGAGCTGGGCCGGCTGTCACTGTCTGGCGGCTCGCTGGCGCCCTTGCGCACACCCAGCTGTAGCTCACTGATCTGCTGATCCAGCTGGTCCAGGTGGGTTTTCAGCCCCGTGTCCTGTTGCCTTAAACGGGACTAAAAAGCCAAAGAAAGGGAAATGAAAATGTGGCACATAATGACTCAACATGGTGACAAGGTTTGCATTCTGAATGTAATTCAAACCTCAAAAGCCTAGTGAAATGGACCTTCTTAGAGTCTACTGACCCCAGCCAGGCTTTGCCCTCCAATCACAGATTTCTTGTTTTTTTTTTTAATTAACAATTTTCCATGAGCTGTGTCTTTATAAGGATGCCAACTCTAGGACTTTGAGAGTGAAATCAGCTCAAAAATGGCACCAGTCCCTCGGGCAGGCCCAGGGCAGCAGTTCTATCTCTACTTTGCTCCTGGCTCTAAGCAAGGATCCCATCTCCCACGCTCACTCACCCGCGTCAGGGGCCTGGGCCACTGCTTCTCTCGTGTTCCTGTCCCATGTGGTCTAGGGACACTGGGGAGAGCTACCTTCTGACTTTTCAGGGGATAAGAAAGTATGCCCCCCCCAGCCCCACACAAAAAACCCCAACGCCACTGAGTCGATTCCAACTCATAGCCACCCTACAGGACAGAGTAGAGCTGCCTCATAGGGTTTCGAAGGAGCGGCTGGTGGATTAGAACTGCTGACCTTTTGGTTAGCAGCTGAATGCTTACGAACCCGTTACCATGGGGTTGATTCTGACTCATAGCGACCCTAAAGCTGTGAGTAGAACTGCTGCATAGGGTTTCCAAGGAGCACCTGGTGGGTTCGAACTGCTGACCTTTTAGTTAGCGGTTGCAGCTCTTAACCACTATACCACCAAGGTTTCCCTGAAATTCCCAAGGGAAAAAAAAAAGGCTTCTGTAGGTTTTTTAGCCCTGGTGGTGCAGTGGTTAAGCGCTCGGCTGCTAACTAAACCATCAGTGGTTTGAACCTATCGGCTGCTCCACAGGAAGACAATGTGGCAGTCTGCCCCCATAAAGATGTGCTGCTTTGGAAACCCCATGGGGCAGCTCTACTCTGTCCTACAGGGTCGCTGTGAGTCGGAATCCACTGGATCACAACACACTTGGCTTGGTTGGTTTGGGTAGGTTCTTAGCACCCTCTCCCCCAACCCCCTCATATCACAAGGAACACTCTGAACTTCCCTAAGCTCTGGAGGACTCCCTGGGTGGCACAAAAGGTTATACTCTCGGCTGCTAACCAAAAGGTTGGAGGTTTGAGTCCACCCAGAGGCACCTCATAAGAAAGACCTGGCAATCTACTTCCAAAAAATCAGCCATTGAAAACCCTGTGGAGCACAGTTCTGCTCTGACACACGTGGGGTTGCCGTGAGTCAGAACTGACTTGATGGCAACTGGTTTTCAGTTCTGGTAGAGACACCAGGGAAGCGGAGTTCTCAGTAAGGGGTGGGGGTGGGGGATGCAAGAGGTGATAAACGCCGGTTTGCCAGGGCCTGGGAAATGTGCCGGGAGGGTCTCTCCGATTCAGAAGTTCACACCTCAGCTCTGCTACTGAGCAGCTGGGCCTGCCTTCTCCCAGCCTCAGCCTCCTCGCCTCTAAAGTGGGTTACTGCGAGCATCCACTAACAACATACCCTGCGAGTGTGCACGCATGTGTGTACAACATGTATGTAGAACTAGCACGTCACCAGGTGTAGTAAATGTTGACTTCCAATTAGAAACCTCACCCTGTTTTCAGAGGTCACTGCAGACATTTCTTGTTTTGACAAGCAATTAAGTTGAAAGCAAATAAGTAATGAATGCAATTATGTGGTCCATCCCATTTACGAAAATGACCGTATCTCAAATTTATACACAGGAAATGTGACATTTCCCTGGTTCCAGGGCAGAGGGGATTATGTCAGTGGTTTCAGACACCTGACGAATCTTCACAAGAAATGAGCAGGTAATGGCCATTTTCTACTTGAATGACAATTCTTTCTGCACAGTTTTCCAACATGGGCAGATGTCACACCAGGTGAGGTACCCCAAGGTCTAAAACGGGCACAGCCATGAGTAACCTCAGAGCATCGAGGCCACTCACAGCTTGTCCCCCAGGACCCAACACAGGGGGGTCTCAGGGCCACCACTTATAGCAACACAGTCTTGAAGCCATAAGATAAAAATCATCCCAAATTGAATCGAAACTTTATACTACTTGAGTCCGTGGGTGGTGCAAACACTTGATTGCTCGGCTGCTAACTGTTAAGGTTGGCAGTTTGAATCTACTCAGAGGTGCTGTGGAAGAAAGGCCTGGCAATCTACTTCCAAAAAACCAGCCACCGTGAACCCTATGGAGCCCAGTTATCCTCTGACACACGTGGGGTCACCGTGAGTCAGAAGCGACTCGACAGCAACGTTTTTTGTTTTTTTTAATATACTAATCAGAACCACCCAGCCCAGCCTAATCAGTTTTCTGACCTTGCCCATTTCTAGAAGGGTAAAGTGTTAACTCAAGTGAACAGTGCTACTAAAAGCCGGCCCATCTAGCAGAGAGAGATAGGGCCAGCTGAAATGACCATCTCTAAAAAGACATCCGGGTTCAAACACAGGAGCAGTGAGTATTTCTACTGCAAAGGACTTCTTGTCATGTCATAAAACAAACTGTGGTACCAGCAGGAATATAAGGGTCCTGGCACTTTAGTGTTTAAAAGCATATATTTGACCTCTTCCCCTCCAAATGATGGAAGACGTCTCTAGGCCCCCTCATTCCACCACTTCTTTCCTCCCTCCCTAACCCCCTTTCGAAAAAAAAAAACAGAATCAGCCCCCGTGTTTGCACTGGACTAATTGCTCTGTGATTAATGTTTGGCCAGCTGGTCCTTCAGGTGGAGGCTTCTGATTAATGGTCTCAGCCCACCAAGCACACAGCAGGCACCCAGGTACTCACAGGTTATTTATTACATCCCAGGGTCCCACCATCCACGGGTTATGTCCTCCTTGTTAGCCATTCCCCTTCCTTTTGTTGCTGTTGTTGGGTGCTGTCCAGTCGATTCTGACTCAGAGACCCCCTGTGACAGCAGAACGGCCCCTTTTCTGGGCTATAATCTTTATGGGAGCAGATTGCCAGGTCTTTTCTCCCAGAGAGCTGGTAGGCTGGTCTGAACCGCCAACCTTTCGGTTAGGAGCCCAGTGCTTAACCATTGCACCACCAAGCTCCTTCCTCCTGCCCCTGACTTACGTCCTGTGCTTTTCACTAGCTCCTCCTCGGCACCGAACTTGCCGCTAATCATCAATATCACTTTATGCAACCAAATTGAGTCTCACCTGGTGCAGAGCCAGCCGCAGGGCTGACTGACCCCCATGTTCCCACAGAGAAAGCCCACGCCTAGTCAGCTTGGCTCTAGCGGTCCCGCTGACTGTCCCCACAGTGAGGGGCAGGCTGTGTGTGGCTCCCCCCACCCGACACTCGATTTCACTTGCTTTGCCTTTTTCTCCTCATGTTCAATTTTGCATGTTAGCCTTTTCACAGCCTTTTGTTCAGAGGACAGGAACAATACATGCCTTAAGCTTCAGACTAGAGATGACATCGAAAGTGCTGGAGCCCCAGGCAGCACAAACAGTGAACACGTTAGGCTAACCGAGAGGCTGGAGGCTTGAGTCCACCCAGAGGCACTTCAGAAGAAAGGCCTGGCAATCAACTTCCGAAAAACGGCCATTGAAAACCCCACAGAGCACAGTTCTACTCTGACACACGTGGGGTTGCCATGAGCTGGAGCTGCTGCCACGGCAAAAAAAAAAAAAAAAAAAATCAAGAACACGACCTTCCTGTCCTTGAAAGCTAAGCATGTACGAAGGATATTCTGTGCATGAACCCTGTGGCTTCAAGCGTCGGCAGGTGAATTTTACCACCTCTATTCCAAACGGAGTCAGTCCCCGGGTGCTGCAGATGGTCACGTTCTGGACTACTAGCTGAAAGGCTGGCCATGCCACCCTATCCAGAGGCGCCTCAGAACAGAGGCCTGGTGATTTGCTTCCAAAAGGTTACAGCCTTGAAAACCCTACGGAGCACAGCTCTACTCTGCACACACGGGGTCGCGACAAGTTGGGGTCGACTCAATAGCACCTAACAGCAGCAAGTTTAGAACAGGAAGCCCTAGCACAAGGCCCAGGCTCACAGGCGAGTCCAGGATCGGAAGCCCGGGAGCTGCAGAAGCCCCGCGCTGTCCCGTGGGTGCTTCTCCCACGTGGGGACCTTGAGAGTCCTCGCCCTTCCTTTCTCCCTTCCTTTCTCTGTGTGTTCTGAGCACTGTTGGTCCAGGGGATTCCAGGCATCTGACAGCAGGGACCAGCCCTCGGCGCGCTGCCTCGGCAGGGAACGCTGCGGCCTGGCAGCGAGAGGAATCGCTGCGTGCGGCCGCTTTAGGACAAGTCCCGGCCAGCAGAGTCCAGCCCAGGACGTTCTCGAGGATAAAGTTTCAGGGCAGAGTCCGCGCTGCCCTCTCTTCAGTCCGAGTGGTGCCCCTGGCTGGCCGCAGCAGCGACACCTGCTGGTGAAGGTGGGCATTTCGGACTCCGCTCAGGCCTTGGATCCGGGGGCTTAGCCTTTCCACGCCAGTGCTGCTGGGGACCCTGGTCGCTCACGAATCGGAAATGCAGGCACTGCATGGCACAACCAGTGCTGCCAGGGCCGCCCCAACACTAACACGTTGCTTTGGCCAGCGGTCCTGGCAGTTTTCTCTGGCTCAGAAACACCAGTGTTTCAGAGGGAGAATATCAGAGATACTGACTCATAAGTGCTAATGTGATGAGTGCTTCCAACTTCCAAATTACAGGTTAAGTCCTCAGAAATACTCAAGCTTATTTTCACTTGAGAAGCCCTGTGAGAGACCGGGATTAGATAAATATTCTTCCTGTTTTCGCACCTGACCCAGGACCAAGGCTAACCCTGCGTCGAGGGGGCGGGAACCCTCCTTAACCAGGCTTCCTGGGGTGTGAAACTGCCTTTTGACTGTGTTCTTCATTATGGAGTGAGTATCACTCCTAATTTTTTCCCTGTAAGAAAAATGTAAAAGTGTTACATGCTGGGCTGATGTCACACGGATTCAATTATTTTTCTCTTTTGATCACATAATCCGCTCCGAGAACAAAGTTCCAAGACAAACCCTACGTGTTCCTTCTGGCCTCCACATAAAGAAAAAAAAAAATTAAACAGAAAAAAATGTTTGATCTTCTCTTCCACAAGGCCACTTGTAATTAGAGGCTGGTGCTCACAAGCCTGATTCGTGTATGACTTAAGCCCAGTTAATCATCAGCTGTGTGCTCACAGCCCCACAGGACAAGTCTCCTTAGCGCCTTCCTGTCACACAGGTGTAACACACCTTCCCAGGCCATTGTGTGCCTCACTGAGGGCAGGATGACGTCAGGACTGCACCTGAACACGCTGTTACGCCTGAGGAACTTGAGGGAGGTTGGTAAAACACGGGAGGAAGGCTCCAGAACCAGCCAGCTCCCTCTCCACATGGCAGCATTTGATTACAGACGGATGGAGAGTGTGGAAAGATGGGTGCCCTGGGCCTTCTCACTCAAGACTATCACACCTCTGCCGTGTGTACCATGGGAAGATAGCAGGAATCCTAGCAATAGCCAAAGCTTTTCTGGGCCTGGACTCCGAGGGTACCAAGTTCCTTAATCCAGAAGCACTGGACCAGTAACAAGACGGAGCTCTACAGGGCAAAACTACCACTTCCCCTAGACGACCATGACCTCACTGTTTAAACAGCACAGCCTTGAATTTCCAGTTAAAAAAAGAAACTCTATTTGGAGGAGTTAGAATAATTCAATCAAGTCGCCATCTTTGGACAGCATTTTTATTTTTCTTGTAAGAAATACTGCAATTCTGCAAGACCTCTTGAGTTGTTTCCAATAGAAGAAAGGAAATCATACAGAGTAATAACGAGAATACCTTCGATCGTATAAAAAGGAACTGACATTCGCAGGAACCCAAGTACCCCTGAGAAAGGCACAAAGTAAAGAAACCATAAAAGGGCCGATTTTACCTCCTCGGTTACGAGGATACGCCTCTTTTTACCGATCAGGTTACATCTCGAAGCTGAAGAAGCCCGCATCAGCATCACGTTTACAACGTGTTAGAACGACGTGGCCCCATCCAACCCTCCCCATTACTGCGCGGTTAGGGCTGCGCCCTGCACTCGGGCACTGTGGTCCCCCGACCAACGCAGTTACTTCAGAGCCTGGGGGTGGGGGAGAGGGTACCATACAAGGATTCGAGGTAGACCAACCCCCACGGGGGAAGTAGGGGAACGCACTGTATCTGGACAATACTGCAAAGCAAGCACACAAGGGCACAACCTAAACACGCCCGTGGAGCCCGGAGTGGGCATAGGCGGGGCGCAGAGCCCCCGCACTGCCCCGCCGGCTTCCCGTCCCGTGGCCACTCCGAGGGTCGTTACCTGCTGCCCGGGATCCCGCTCCCCGCGCCCCTGTAGCCACTTAGTTTTACACCGAACTGCCTTCCACTCCAACCCCAAAAGGGTGGCGCCTCAATCCAGCAGACAGCCCATCATCACCAACTAGCACAAAGCTGTCGCGGCTTGCCCCAAGTAGAAGAACCCCTGGTTTTGCAAACCACGAACTCTAGTGAGCCCGGTGCCAGCCTTACCAGCTGCTCCTTGAGCGCGGCCAGCGCGCCCTCCAGCCGGCGCTCCTGCCCGCGGGGGTCGCCAGCCGCGGAGCCCGGCGGCGGGGGTTGCGGGCCCAGGGCCCCCCGCACGCGCGCCTGCTGCCGCTCGCGCAGCACCTGGAGCTCCTGCAGCCCGGCCAGCGCGGCGCGCAGCCGCGCTCCGACTCGGCGTCGGTCCCAACCCGCGCCCGGCGCGCCCGGCGCGCCCGGCGCCAACATCCCCGCAACTGTGACCCGTGCGCCCCGCGGGCGGGTAGGGCGGCGAGGCGGCGCCGGGCGAGCGGGCGGGGCGGGACGGGGCGGGCCGGGCGCTCGCGACCCCCGCCCGCGCCGCCGCACACTTGCTCGCCCGCCTTCGCGCGCTGCCGTCCCCGCCCCCGGCCAGCAGGGCGCCCAGGTTGGCTGGGATGCAGGAGAGGTGGGGCGAGGGCGGGGTGAGCGCGCTCCGAAGTCGCTCCCCGCCGGCCTCGGCTCCACTGCGCGCCCCCGGCCCAGGTGGACGCGAGCGCTCCTGCCCCGGCACCGTGGCGGTCCGCCCGGAGAACCCGGAGGGCTTCCCAGGACCGGAGAGAACCCAGAAAGCGTCATGTGACAAAGAAGGGGACGGAGGGGAAGGAGGAGCCCGGGCGTAGTGCAACAGGGGCAAGAATGGACAGAAGGCAAAGCTAGGTCTCCTTTCGGTTCTTTACGTTGTTAAAAGGAATGCACGGCCATCCCCATTCTGAGGACGTGCACCCGTCAGACACTCACTCGGCAAACAGTTGAAAAACAATTCCGCTGTCCTAGTGTACATACCTGCAGTTTGGAAACCACGGCTTACTTTTTTTTTTTTTTATGACAGTTTTATTCGCTTATAATCCATGTTGTTGTTGTTGTTAGGTGTCCTCGAGTCTGTTCCGACTCATAGCGACCCTATGCACAACAGAACGAAACACTGCCCGGTCCTGCACCATCCTTAGAATCCTTGTTATGCTTGAGCTCATTGTTGCAGCCACTGTGTCAATACACCTCGTTGAGGGTCTCCCTCTTTTCCGCTGACCCTGTACTCTGCCAAGCATGATGTCCTTCTCCAGGGACTGATCCCTCCTGACAACATGTCCAAAGTATCTGAGACGCAGTCTCACCATCCTTGCTTCTAAGGAGCATTCTGGTTGTACTACTTCTAAGACAGATTTGTTCGCTCTTTTGGCAGTCCATGGTATATTCAACATCCTTCGCCAACACCACAATTCAAAGGTGTCAACTCTTCTTCCGTTTTCCTTACTCATTGTCCAGCTTTCACATGCATATGATGCGATTGAAAACACCATGGCTTGGGTCAGGTGCACTTTAGACTTCAGGGTGACATCTTTGCTCTTCAACACTTTAAAGAGGTCCTTTGCAGCAGATTTGCCCAATGCAATGTGTCTTTTGACTTCTTGACTGCTGCTTCCATGGCTGTTGATTGTGGATCCAAGTAAAATGAAATCCTTGACAACTTCAATCTTTTCTCCGTTTCTCATGATGTTGCTCACTGGTCCAATTGTGAGGATTTTTGTTTTCTTTATGTTGAGGTGTAATCCATACTGAAGGCTGTGGTCTTTGATCTTCATTAGTAAGTGCTTTAAGTCCTCTTCACTTTCCGCAAGCAAGGTTGTGTCATCTGCATAACGCAGGTTGTTAATGAGTCTTTCTCCAATCCTGATGCCACATTCTTCTTCGTATAGTCCAGCTGTTCGTATTATTTGTTCAGCATACAGGTTAAATAGGTATGGTGAAAGAATACAACCCTGACGCACACCTTTCCTGACTTTAAACCAATCAGTATCCCCTTGTTCTGCGTGAACAACTGCCTCTTGATCTATGTAAAGGTTCCTCATGAGCACAATCAAGTGTTCTGGAATTCCTATTCTTCACAGTGTTATCCATAGTTTGTTATGATCCAAACAGTCAAATGCCTTTGCATAATCAATAAAACACAGGTACAGATCCTTCTGGTATTCTCTGCTTTCAGCCAGGATCCATCTGACATCAGCAATGATATCCCTGGTTCCACATCCTCTTCTGAAACTGGCCTGAATTTCTGGCAGTTCCCTGTTGATATGCTGCTGCAGCCGTTTTTGAATGATCTTCAGCAGAATTTTGCTTGTGTGTGATATTAACAATATCATTCTATAATCTCCACATTCAGTTGGACCACTTTTCTTGGAAATAGGGATAAATATGGATCTCTTCCAATCAGTTGGCCAGGAAGCTGTCTTCCATATTTCTTGGGATAGACGAGTGAGCACCTCCAGTGCTGCATCTGTTTGTTGAAACATCTCAATTAATATTCCATCAGTTCCTAGAGCCTTGTTTTTCGCCAATGCCTTCAGAACAGCTTAGACTTCTTCCTTCAGTACCATCGGTTCCTGATCATATGCCACCTCTTGAAATGGTTGAATATCGACTAATTCTTTTTGGTATAATGACTCTGTGTATTCCTTCCATCTTCTTTTGATCGTTCCTGCATCATTTAATATTTTCCCCGTGGAATCCTTTACTATTGCAACTCGAGGCTTGAATTTTTTTCTTCAGTTCTTTCAGCTTGAGAAGCACCAAGCGTATCCTTCCCTTTTGGTTTTCCATCTCCAGCTCTTTGCACATGTCATTGTAATATTTTATTTTGTCTCCTCAAGAAGCCCTTTGAAATCTTCTGTTCAGTTCTTTTACTTCATCAATTCTTCCTTTTGCTTTAGCTGCTCGACACTCAAGAGCAAGTTTCAGAGTCTCCTGTGACATCCATCTTGGTCTTTTCTTTCTTTCCTGTCTTTTCAGTGACTTCTTGCTTTCTTCATGGATGATGTCCTTTGATGTCATTCCACAACTCGTCTGGTCTGCGGTCACTAGTGTTCAATGGGTCAAATCTATTCTTGAGATGATCTCTAAATTCAGGTGGGATATATGCAAGGTCATATTTTGGCTCTCATGGACTTGCTCTGATTTTCTTCAGTTTCAGCTTGAACTTGCATATGAGCAATTGATGGTCTGTTCCATAGTTGGCCCCTGGCCTTGTTCTGACTGATGATATTGAGCTTTTCCATCGTCTCTTTCCACAGATGTAGTCAATTTGATTTCTGTGTGTTCCATCTGGCAAGGTCCATGTATATAGTCACCGTTTATGTTGGTGAAAGAAGGTATTTGCAATGAAGAAGTCTTTGGTCTTGCAAAATTCTATCATTTGATCTCCAGCATTGTTTCTATCACCAAGGCCATATTTTCCAACTACTGATCCTTCTTCTTTGTTTCCAACTTTTGCATTCCCATCGCCAGTAATTATCAATGCATCTTGATTGCGTGTTCAGTCAATTTCAGACTGCAGCAGCTGATAAAAATCTTCTATTTCTTCATTTTTGGCCCTAGTGGTTGGTGCGTAAATTTGAATAATAGTCATATTAACTGGTCTTCCTTGAGGGCGTATGGATATTATCCTATCACTGACAGCATTATACTTCAGGATAGATCTTGAAACGGTCTTTTTGATGATGAATGCAACACCATTCCTCTTCGAGTTGTCATTCCCAGCATAGTAGACTATATGCTTGTCTGATTCAAAATGGCCCATACCAGTCCATTTCAGCTCACTAATGCCTAGAATATCGATGTTTATGCGTTCCATTTTATTTTTGATGATTTCCAATTTCCTGGATTCATCATACTTCGTACTTTCCAGGTTCCGATTATTAATGGATGTTTGCAGCTGTTTCTTCTCATTTTGAGTCATGCCACATCAGCAAATGAAGGTCCTGAAAGCTTTACTCCATCCACGTCATTAAGGTCGACTCTACTTTGAGGAGGCAGCTCTTGCCTAGTCATCTTTTGAGTGCCTTCAACCTGGGGGGCTCATCTTCCAGCACTATATCAGACAATGTTCCACTGCTATTCATAAGGTTTTCACTGGCTAATGCTTTTCAGAAGTAGACTGCTGGGTCCTTCTTCCTAGTTTGTCTTAGTCTGGAAGCTCAGCTGAAACCTGTCCTCCACGGGTGACCCTGCTGGTTTCTGAATACCGGTGGCATAGCTTCCAGCATCTCAGCAACACACAAGCCCCCACAGTATGAGAAACTGACAGACATACACCATACGCCATACAATTCGCCTGTTTAAAGCATATAATTTCAGTGGCTTTTAGTATATTCACAGAGTTTTGTAACCATGACCATCATTAATTTCACGTTTTTATCACTCTCCAAAAATCCCACACCCATGAGCATCAATCACCCTCTGCTCAGCCTTTCCTCCCTCCCTCTCCCTGACCTAAAACACCAAAAAAACAAACCCCAATCTGACTCATAGTAACCCTGTAAGGACAGAGTAGAACTACTCCCTAGGGTCTCCAAGGAGTGGTTGGTGGATTCAAACTGCAACACTTCGGTTAAAAGCCTCAGCACTCCCCAGCTCCTAGCCACTGACTACTGGAGCTCCCAGACCTAGGCAACCAGAATCTACTTTCTGTCTCTACAGATTTGCCTAGTCTGGAAATCCCATAAAAATGGAATCTGAATACACTGTCTTTTGTGACTTGGCTTCTTTACTTACCATAGTGTTTTCAAGGTTCATCCATGTTGGAACATGTATCAACACTAGATTGCTTTTTATTACCAAATAATATTCCATGGCTCCTTAGAAGCAAGGATGGCGAGATTGTGTCTCACACACTTTGGACATGTTGTCAGGAGGGATCAGTCCCTGGGGAAGGACATCATGCTTGGTGAAGTACAGGGTCAGGGGAAAAGAGAAAGACCCTCGATCAGAAGGATTGACACAGTGGATCCAATAATGGGCTGAAGCGTAACAATGGCTGTGAGGGTGGCACAGGACTGGGTGTGGCTATCTCACAATCTGTTTATCCATTCATCAGTTGATAGACTTTTGGATTGTTTCCACTTTCTGGCTGTAGTATAATTATGATAGATTCACTTAATATATAAGTAATAAAATAATATTCCTACAAACATTTGTGTCCAAGATGTTGTTTGGAAATATCTTTTAATTTTTCTTGGATATAAACCCAAAAGTGCAATTGCCGGGTTTTCACCTATGTTTCAGAGCCCGGCAGTTGGAACCCGGCAGCCACTCTGCAGGAGAAAGAGTGTCAGTCTGCTTCTGTAGAAACGTACCGCTTTGGAGACCCTGTGGGGCGGCCCACTCTGTCCTGGAGGGTTGTTATGAGTTGGATTTGATTTCATAGCCATGGGTTTGCTTTTTGGTTTTTATTCAATGTTTAAGTTTTGGAGGAACTGCCAACTTGTTTTTTACATTTTCAGCAGCAGTTTGTGTGGGTTCTGCTTTCTCCACGTCCTGGCTGACACGGGTTTTTTTTATTATAGTCACCCTAGTCGACTGGACGGCAATGGATCTGTTTCAGTGGGTGTGAGAAGCGGAATCCCATTGTGGTTTTGATTTGCATTTCTGTAAGGACTAGTGATGCTGAGTGTTTTTTCATGTGCTTGCTGGTCATTTGCATAGCTTCTTTGGGGAAATGTCTTTTCAGATCCTTTGCCCATTTTTTAATTATTTGTCAATTTATTACTGAGGTGTGAGAGTTCTTTGTTCCAGATATAGCTCCTTTATCAGATATATGACGTACAAATGCATTCTCCCTTTCTCTTCATCTTCCTGATGGCGTCCTTTGAAGCAGAAAAGTTTTTAATTTTGACAAAGTCTAACTTGCCTATTTTTTCTTTTGCTGCTTGTGCTTTTGGCATCACATATAAGAAAGTATCGCCTAACCCAGGGTCACAAAGACTCCCGTCTGTGTTTTCTGCTAAGATTTGTATACTTTTGGCTCTTACATGTAGGCCTTGGTCCTTTTGTTTTAGTTGTAATAAATATGTTTGCAACAAAATATTTATCATTTCAGGATTCTTCACTAGTACAGTTTACTGGCCATTAATTACATTCCTCAGGTTGGGCAGCCATCCCCATTATGTGTTTCGCCCCTTTTCTATACAGTGTGAGGAGAGGGGCCTAACTTCATTCTTTTGCATTTGGATGTCCAGTTACCACACTGCAATTTGTTGAAAAGACTGTTCTTTTCCTATTAAATTGCTTTGACACCCTAGTTAAAATCCATTGACTGCAAATGTGGGGTCTATTTCTGGATTCTTAAATCTATTCCATAGATCTATATGTCTGTCCTATGCCAGCATGACACGGTCTTGATTACCGTAACTTTGTAGTAAGTTTTGAAGTCAGAAAGTGTGGACTCCTCCAACTTTCCTTTTCAAGACCCTTTTAGCTATTCTGGTCCCTGTATTTCCATATGAGTTTTCAAATCAGCTTGTCAATTTCTGCAAAGAAGCCAGCTGGAATTTTGATGGGATTGAATTAAATTTGTAGATCAGTTAGGGGAGTATTTTGAACATTATATTGCTTCTGATCTAGGACATGAGACATCTTTCCATTTATTTTGGTCTTCTTAAATTTTCTTCAATAATTTGTAGCTTTCAAAGTATAAGTTTTGTACCTCTTTTATCAAATTCATTCCCTAGTATTTTGTTCCTTTTGATGCTACTGTAAATAGAATTGTTTTATTAAATTTTATTTTCAGATCGTTCGTTGGAATTGCATAGAAATACGAAGTTTAGTAAGTTTATCTTGTACCTGCATCCTTGTTGAACTTGTTTATTCATTATAACAGTGTTTTAGTAGGTTACTGTAGAATTTCCCATCTATGAGTTCATGTCATTTGCAGATAGAGGTAGTTTTACTTCTCTCTTTCCAATCTGGGTGCCTTTTATTTTATTTTCTCACCGAGTCGCCCTGGCTAGAAACTCCAGGGCAATGTGGAATAGCAGTGGGGAGCGTGGACTTCCTTGTGTCGGCTCCTGATCTCAGGGAAAAGCAGTCAGTCTTTCCCCATTAGGTGTGATGTTAGCTGTGTGTTTTCTCAGATGCCGTTTATCAGGTTGAGGAAGTTCCTTTCTGTTCCTAATTTTTTGAGTGTTCTTATCAAAAGAGGTGTTGAATTTTTCAAGTTATCTTATGGTGCCTTTCTTTTCTCCTTGGTCCCCTGTGCTGATCTAATCACCAGCCCCATGTTGGAGAAAAGCATTAGGCTGGGACTTGAAAGACCTGAGTTCCAAGCTCTTATACCCTCAGTTTCCTCATCCGTACAATGTGTGCATTGAAGAAGACCTCTAATGTCACTTTTCCTTGTAAAGAACCGATGATCCTTCCTTTACTAGAAGAGAGAGGGAAAGAAGATGCAAAAGAGAGAGGGAGTGAGAAGGCGTGAGCCCTTTATCGGTTATGTGTCTTCTCCCCACCATGGGCTCTCTTAGTGGTGTCTTTGGTGAAGTTCTTAGTTTCAATGTACTCGTATTTATCATCGATGCTTTTGTGCCCTTTTAAAGAAACTTTTGCTTGCCCACACACATGAAGATATGATTTAATGCTGCCGTTTAGAAACTCTCACCTTGCCTTTCTCATTTAGATCCATCATCCACCTAGAATTGCTTTTTGTGTATTGTATGAGGTAGGGAGATCAAGATTTACTTTTTTCCAAAACACATATATAAATGCAATGTTTACTTAAAAATACTCATTTTGCACTGTTCTGTAGGACCACCTTTTTCATAAATAAAGTGTTCCTATGTATTTAGATCTGTTCTGGACTGTTTTTTGTGCTTGATTAGTATATTTGACTATATTCAGCAAAGCATGTTCTCCCGCTAGAATTCCATTGAAAATGTCTGTGTATTTTGTACTTAGAAAAGTGTGAAAGGCATACACCTAAAATGTTAGTAATAGTTATATATGGGTAAAGGGGTATGGGTGAATTGATTTTTTGTTGTATTTTTATTTTTCTATTAGTGTTACATGGGTAATTAAAAAAAAAAAACAGAAATTTAGTTTTGTCTTCAAGCATCTCTCTCTCTTACATGACCACATTTGTACATTAGTGAAGAGAAATTTTAAAAGCAAAGAAAGTTACAGGCATTTCCAGCCTAGGACTAAATAAAGAGCAGTGGCTTAATTATTTGACTAAAATGAGTGACCCATTAGCAGATACACATTGGCTCCTATATGTGTTAAGCCAACCCTATTAAGCTAATGATTGTATTCTGGCCTGCGATTAATGAGGATTATGCAATTAGGTACAGCCTAAATTCATCAATCAGCAGATAGATTTTCCTTTGTCCATGAAATAATCACATCAAAAATGACTGGGACCCCAGGATTCCCTCGCCTTGTGGACTTCTGGGAAGGAGCTCCCTGTGTCTACAGCTCCCACAGGGGAGGCTCCTGTCAGTTGGCACCTTCTCCATGTGGTTTCTGGGCATGGAGCTCCATTGCATGCAGTTCTGCCGTTAGTAACGGTGGGAGTTGCCTCCGTGTGGAGTCAGGAGAAGATGCCAAGGATGTTGTGTAAGGCAGAGCTGCAGATGATTCTATACACCTGTTCAAAAGAAAGGAGTGGCTCTCCACCTTCACATCAGCAACATGTAAAGGGCATAAGCCGGAAAAAATATCCAGAGATGCTCCACCATGTCTGCAGAGAGAAAGTACTGGATCGATGCTGCCGTGCTTCACAACCTACTTGCCGTCACTGGAATTTTCATCGTCTCATGAGGCCCACATTTGTTGTAATGGAGGCTTCTTAGATAAATGATTTTTCATTTGATTGTACAAAATTAAGGGATGATTTATTACATCCAAAGCCACATTTGAACCATTGATTTTGTGTAAGTTTTCCAATGTTTCTTCCTGCTCATAAAGGTGCCTTGTGGATTTTATATCTTCTGGTCTTGTAATGTAAACTGAACGACAGTATTTGCTGTTCTCATGTCTCCAAAGAGCAGCAAGAAGACACGACTTCAGCCCCTAAAGCTCCACTGACCTTCAAAGAAACTTTTCCTCAAGACAGGGGTCACCTGGGCGCAAACCCAGAAGATGCTGACTGGCGTTAGCGCGTACACTGGGAGAGGCTCTTGAGCCTCCCTGGAGTAGGCAAGGAAGAAACCGCCTTGTGTTTTCCCTAAAGCCACTATAAATCTCCTCATAAAATGATGTCAATCTTTCACACTCAGGTGTCTAGACCTGATGACTTGATGTTACTTGATTTGCAAAGTCATAGTGAGTGACTGCAGTGTTAAAGTTACCTTTTAAATAGCCAAAAATGCCACTTACATGCTGCCAGGAGTCCTCTTCCTGATTTACTACGAAAATTAAGTCCTGTCTGGATGCCTTTTCTATCCTCATTTTTCTCTCTCTGTACTGAGCGTTCACTAATGTTCTTGTTGGGTGCCCTCGAGTCAACTTTCTACTCCTAACAACCCCGTATGACAGAGTAGAACTGCCCCATAGGGTTTTCTAGGCTGTAATGTTTACAGGAGCAAATTGCCAAGTCTTTCTCCTTCAGAGTCGCTGTGTGGGTTATCAACCAAGCACTTAGCAATTGCACCACCAGGGCTCCTTCAGTAATAAAACACTGGTCAGTTCAGCCTTCTTCACATGTACAATTCAGTGATATTAATTATGTTTTTCATGTTATTTAGCCTTCACTGTTTCCACCTCCAAATTGTTCCACACCAAAACCATTGCTATCAGGTTGATTCAGACTCATAGCAACCCTGTACAACAGAGTAGATCTGCCCCATAGGGGTTCCAAGCCTGTAATCTTTATGGACGCAGACGGCCACATCTTTCTCCCACGGAGCGGCTGGTGGGTTGGAACTGCCAAGTGCTTAGCCACTGTGTCACCACTTGCCATTTCAACTTTCTTCACATGTACAATTCAGTGACATTGTGTTTATCGTGTTTTTCAACCGTCACTGTTTTCATGTCCAAATTTTTCCATAGTTGAGTAATATTTTTATCTTAACTCCTTTCCTGATGAGTATGTTTTTAGACTTGGTTACTTTCTTCGCCAAGACTTTTGAAGAAGGCCGGTGATCTTTTCGAAGGCTTGAAATGCCTTGTTTGTGGCTTCGTGTGGGGATATAGTAATACAGGCTTGAGTAGCAAAATAATTCAAAATATATTTGTGTGTGTGTGAATGCACACCCCACTAAAGAGCACAGTGTGTCCTATGCATCAATTTGCAAGGCAAATTATAAATGTTGAGGAAGACCCTTATCATGGATTGAATTAAAAAAATAATATTTTTTTGATTGAATTATGCCCCCTCAAAAATGTGTATATCAATTGGACTGGGCCATGATTCCTGGTATTGTGTGATTTTCCTGTATGTTGTAAATCCTGCCTTTATGATGTTAATGAGGGAGGATGGGCAGCAGTAGCGTTAGTGAGGCAGGACTCAGCCTAGAAGATTAGATTGTGTCTTGGAGGCTATCTCTTGAGATATAAAAGAAAGAAGCTAGCAGAAAGACAGGGGACCTCATACGACCAAGAAAGCAGAGCCAGGAGCAGAGCATGTCCTTTGGATGCGGGGTCCCTGCACCTGAGAAACTCTTTAACCAGCAACCAGCAGAAGATTGAAGACAAGGACATTCTTCCAGAGCCCACAGAGAGAGAAAGACAACCCCTGGAGCTGACACCCTGAATTTGGACTTTTAGCCTACTTTACTGTGAGGAAATAAACTTCTCTTTGTTAAAGCCATTCACTTGTATTTCTGTTACAGCAGCACTAGATAACTAGGACAACCCTCAAAAAGATGAACTGACACAGTGGCTGCAACAATGGGCTCATGTATTGTGAGGATGGTGAAGGACCGGGCAGGGTTTTGTTCTGTTGTGCATAGGTTCGCTATGAGTTGGAACCAACTCAATGGCACCTGACAACAACAACAACGTTTATTTTTGGAATAAACGATGAACTAGAAAAGAGATTCCTGGGGCTTATGGAAATTAACATTTGATATAGAGCTATAAAAACTGTTGCTTTTGTATGTTACATGAATTAAGGTAGACGGCATCCTTTAGTGACATGTGTGCTCATTTTTAAGACAAGGAAATTGACGATCAGAGTGTTTGGGTCGCTTATTTAAAATCTTGCAACTGTAAGATGCCCTTGTAAACTTCAAACCTAGGTTTGCTGACATCAGTAACATTCCTATTTTTACCCCACATGCCTAAACTGCCTGTAGTATTTGCATAATGCTCTATGCTGGTGCTAAATCATCATTAAAAGGCCTCTTGATTTGAGTCTCTTTTTTAAAACATCACAGGTGTACATATGTTGATAAGATTACAGGTGTACAGATGTTGATAAGATTATACATGTGCAGATGTTGGTAAGATTTCAGGTGTACAGATGTTGATAAGATTGCAGGTGTACAGATGTTGATAAGATTTCAGGTGTACAGATGTTGATAAGGTTGCAGGTGTACAGATGTTGATAAGATTTCAGGTGTACAGATGTTGATAAGGTTGCAGGTGTACAAATGTTGATAAGATTACAGGTATGCAGATGTTGATAAGATTGCAGGTGTACAGATGTTGATAAAATTGCAGGAGTGCAGATGTTGATAAGGTTGTCCCTACACTGATGTTGATTTATTAATCTGCTCTCCCTTGCTGAGTGCCCTGTGCAACAACTAAGATGCAGGTGGCAAAGAGGACAGGTTCCACTGGACTTGGGAGGATTCTAGCCAGGAATGCAGACAAGCCTATGTGGACATTGACCCTATTTGTTAGGTTTACAACATCAAGTTCTTATTAAAGGAAACGTGGAAGACAACCAGATTTAAAGGCATATGGCTGTAGATGAAAAGGAAGGTTGACTGTATAATTCTTCAAACAAATAGGAAATGGTGCTGGGATTTTGAAAGTAATGCAAACAGTGGAATAGTAATAATTTATTTTGTCTTCTGGTTGCACCAGGCATCAGTTTAATGTTAATCCTTTAATAATTCACTGTATAATCCAGTTATTTATGTAATAAATTCACTGTTTTTCAGAAACAAACAAAAAACTCATAGGGTGTCTATGAGTCATAATTGACTTGGTGACAAAGGTATATTAAAGATACTAATGCCTTTCCACCACTGCACGTCTGTCAGTCTGTCTTACTGTGGGGGCTTGCCTGTTGCTTTGATGCTGGAAGCTTTGTCACTGGTATTTCAAACACCAGCAGGGTCACCCGTGGTGGACACGTTTCAGTGAAGCTTCCTGCCTAAGACAGACTAAGATGAAAGACCTGGTAGCCTACTTCTGAAAAAATTGTCCAGTGAAAACCTCAGGAATAGCAGTGGAACAAGGACGGGGCAGTGTTTCCTTCTGTTGTACACAGGGTCATTATGAACTGGAACCAACTTGATGGCACCTAACAACAACAAACCCTTTTCCATTCATAGTTGTTGAACAACTTTTCAAGTTTGTGATTTGAGTTTTAACTTTTATGCTGTACAGACTCTGTGTGTAATCAAAGAGCTGATTTGCCTCTTTTATGGTTTCTGGGTTTTGTCCCTTAGTACAGAAACCCCATCCAAGACTATAAAACTATTCTTTATATTCTTATAATATTTTATTTTTAACCTTTAACTCTCTGGGATTTACAGTTTTTGGGGGGGAGGGTGAGTGGGGAAGAGGATGGTGTATGGGAGGGATCTAGCTTTATTTATTTCTCTTCTCCCAAAAGCTGGTTAATTATCTCAGTACTCCTTGCCCACTAATCTACCCTAGCTTTACAGATTTGAAATTCTACCTTCAGGAGAGACTAAATCTTACATAAAGATGGGTTTATGCCCGGAAACACTCTCCCTAAAATAAAGTAGATAAAGATTAATAAGGATATATGTAATGCATACACAAGCTTAACACAACCGTTTTTTCCAAATGATATGATAATTAGGCTATAATAACACTTTCTGAGATTGTATGTAACTTTACGCATCCCAGTTAGTACAGCCTCACTGCCTGGGACCCTCACCTGTCTCAGGAGCAGGAATGTCAGGTAGAACCCTCTGGGCACTTTGACAGACATCTGTCTAATGCCAGGTCACAGGGGCTGTGTCCTCTGAGGTCCAGTGGACCCACTACCCACAATCATTGGGAACAAAGGCACCTGCTCCCTCCTCGTCCAGGTGTGGAAGAGCCGCAGGATATGGAGAGCCCGTGTCCTGCAGGTGAGGTGGAGTCACTTGAGTGGGCCTGTGAGTTCTGGTCCCTCCTCACTTCCTTTGTCTCCTCTGAAGGCATTTCCCTATATGTGCTGGCGTCCACGAGGCAGGAGAGCTGGTCAAAATCACATCAAATACAAGCAGCCTAGGGCCGTCTCGTGTGAGGGGATCGCTCTGTGACTGGAGAGGGCCTCAGCAATCAACAAGACCACTAGAAAGTATTCAGCACAAGGACCAGAGTGATGGAGAAGAAATTAAATGATAGTAGGTATTTTTTTTTTTAGGTATATTTCTTTAAGTGGGAATTATATATTTTGGAGAAGTCCCTGGCTGGAGCAGTTAACATCCTTGGGTGCTAAACAAAAGGTTGGAGGTTCCAACCCATCCAGAGGTGCCTCAAGAGAAAAATCTGGTGATCTGCTTCTGAAAAATCAGCCATCGAAAACCCTACGGAGCACAGTTCTACCCGGACACACGTGAGATTGCTGAGAGTTGGAGCCTCCGTGATGACAACCATACACATTTTGGAAAGAGGCTTTTCAAAGTTAATTAACATAAAGTGGGTTTCAGTGTCCTTCTCTCTGAGGAAGGTTCACCTTTGTGGACTGCCTTCTTTCTTGACATGGGTACTGGAGGAACATTCCTTTCTATACCCACACACTCCCCCACACAGCTTTGCTCTGCAAGTCCAGGGTAGTGGCACTCAGTGTCTGTATAATTATTATTTTACAGAAATCGCAGCACTAACAGATGTTCAGTAACGGCTGAAAAGCAAGGAAGCATTTTAATCTTTGAGAAATAGGAAACTGTTAGGAAATTTATATAATTGTACAAGCGTAATTGTCAAAACAATTTTATAGGGGATTAAATGAAATGATTGTTGTCGGCATCTAAATGGTATAGCATTTTACTGATTACTCAAATATGCTTTGGATAATGTAACTAAAAAAGCAGTTAAAGACAACTCTCTCTGCACTCCCAGACTAAGTGATTTAGGAATACTTAAAGGCTCATGGTCACTCGAAGTCTTAATTCTCTCAGCCATCATCCTTAAGGCACACGTCCTTAACACCATCTGGGAAGTGGACTAGTCTGGATTGTTTCCATAGAAAGCTACAGAGGGGGAGGGGGTGCCCTGTGTCCCAAATCTTTGCTAACTGCCTCACAGTACAACATGACTTTTGTTTTTGGTTTGTAATAAATAAACCCTGCTGGTTGGCAGAGGAGAGAAAACAATGCGAGATTAAGAGAGCTGTCTACAGCTACACAACCAAATTCATGACAATTTCTATGTAACCCCTCACAGCAATATTTACTTCCTAGGTGAGGGGAAGGAACAGAATACACTACCTGACATTTAGAGGTAAAACACATACCTGTACATGACTTCCCCTGAGCCAAATTTAATATTGGCAAGGGCCCAACAGGTAAAATTGCAGAATTGTTGTGTATTGTGCTGTGTATATTTTCACCAAAACACATAAAAAAGAAGCACACAACTGCTTCGAAATGGTGAGGTTGTGTCTTAGTCATCTAGTGCTGCTAGAACAGAAATACTACAAGTTGATGGCTTTAACAAAAAGAAATTTATTTTCTCACACTTTAGTAGGCTAGGGCACTTCAAGATCTATCCTGAAGTGCAACGCTGTCAGTGATAGCATAATATCCACACGCCTACAAGGAAAGACCAGTTAATATTATTATTATTCAAAATTATGCACCAACCACTAAGGCCAAATATGAAGAAACTGAAGATTTTTACCAACTTCCGCCATCTGAAATTGATCCAACATGCAATCAGGATGCATTGATAATTACTGGAGATTAGAATGCAAAAGTTGTAAACAAAGAAGAAGGATTGGTAGTTGGAAAATATGGCCTTGGTGATAGAAATGATGACGGAGATCGCATGATAGAATTTTGTAAAACCAATGACTTCTTCATTACAAATACCTTTTTTTCACCAACATAAAAACAGCAACTATACACATGGACCTCTCCAGATGGAATACACAGAAATCAAATCAACCACATCTGTGGAAAAAGACAACGGAAAAGCTCAATATCATCAGCCAGAACAAGGCCAGGGGCCAACTGCAGAATAGACCATCAATTGCTCATATGCAAGTTCAAGTTGAAACTGAAGAAAATTAGAACAAGTAGAGGTGAGCCAAAGTATGACCTTGAGTATATCCCACCTGAATTTAGAGAACATGCCAAGAGTAGATCTGACACGTTGAACACTAATAAGCAAAGACCAGATAAGTTGTGGAATGACATCAAGGACATCGCACATGAAGAAAGCAAGGGGTCATTAAAAAGACAGGAAAGAAAGAAAAGACCAAAACGGATGTCAGAAGAGACTCTGAAACTTACTCTAGAATGGCAAGCTGCTAAAGGAAAAGGAAGAAATGATGAAGTAAAGGAGCTGAACAGAAGATTTCAAAGGGCAGCTTGAGAAGACAAAGTAAAGTATTACAATGACATGTGCAAAGAGCTGGAAATGGAAAACCAAAAGGGAAGAAACGCTCTGCATTTCTAAAGTTGAAAGAACTGAAGAAAAAATACCCGAGTTGCACTATAGAAGGATTCTATGAGGAAAATATTAAACAGCTTGGGAAGCATGAAAAGAAGATGGAAGGAATACACAGAGTCACTATACCAAAAAGAACTGGTTGATGTTCAACCATTTCAGGAGGTACCATATGAGCAGAAACCAATGATACTGAAGGAAGACATCCAAGCTACACTGAAGGCATTGGCAAAAAACAAGGCTCTGGGAATTCAAGAAATACCAACTGAGATGTTTCAGCAAACGGATGCAGCACTGGAAGTGTTCATTCATCTATGCCAAGAAATTTGGAAGACAGCTACCTGGCCAACAATCTGGAAGAGACCTATATTTATGCCTATTTCCAAGAAAGGTGATCCCACCAAATGCGGAAATCATTGAACAATTTCTTTAATATTACATGCAAGTAAAATTTTGCTGAAGATCATTTAAAAGTGGCTGCAGCAGTACATTGACAGGGAAATGCCAGAAATTCAAGCCAGATTCAGAAGAGGAAATGGAACCAGAAGTATCATTGCTGGTGTCAGATGGGTCCTGGCTGAAAGCAGAGAATACCAGAAGGATGTTTCCCTATGTTTTATTGACTATGCAAAGGCATTTGAATGTGTGGATCATAACAAATTATGGATAACATTGGGGAGAATGGGAATTCCAGAACATTTAATTGTGGTCATGAGGAACCTGTACCTAGATCAAGAGGCAGTCATTCAGACAGAACAAGGGGATACCGTGTGGTTTAAAGTCAGGAAGGGTGTGCGTCAGGGTTGTATGCTTTCACCATACCTATTCAATCTGTATGCTGAGCAAATAACCTGAGAATACGCTAGACAACATGATGAAGAATGGGGCATCAGGATTGGGAGAAGACTCATCAACAATCTGTGTTATGCAGATGACACAACCTTGCTTGCTGAAAGTGAAGAGAACTTGAAGCACTTACTGATGAAGATCAAAGACCACAGCCTTCAGTATGGTTTGCAGCTCAACACAAAGAAAACAAAAATCCTCACAACTGGACTAATAAGCAACATCACGATAAATGGTGAGAAGACTGAAGTTATCAAGGATTTCATTTTACTTGGATCCATAATCAACAGCCATGGAAGCAGCAGTCAAGAAATCAAAAGACACATTGCATTGGGCAAATCTGCTACAACAGACTTTTTAAAAGCGTTGAATTGCAAAGACATCCTCTTGAGGACTAAGGTGCACCTGACCCAAGCCATGGTGTTTTCAATTGCCTCATATGCACGTGAAAGCTGGATGATGAATAAAGAAGACAGAAGAATTGACTCTTTTGAATTGTGGTACTGGAGAAGAATATTGAATACACTATGGACTGGAACAAAGTACAACCAGAATGATCCTTAGAAGCAAGGATGGTGAGACTATGTGTCACATTCTTTGGACATGTTGTCAGGAGGGATCAGGATAAGGACATTATGCTTGGTCAGGTAGAGGGTCAGCAAAAAAGAGGAAGACCCTCAACATGATGGATTGACTTCATGGCTGCAACAATAGGCTTAAGCATAACAAAGATTGTGAGGATGGCACAGGACCCAGCAGTGTTTCATTCTGTTGCACGTAGGGTCGATATGAATGGGGACCAACTTGATGGCACCTAACAACAACACAAGTAGGCTAGAAGTCCAAATTCAGGGCATCAGCTCCAGGGGAAGACTACCTCTCTCTGTTGGCTGTGGAGGAAGATCCTTGTTGTCAATCTTGGCCCTCAAAATTTCATGTCCTTGCTACATGTAAGACACATTCACTCCATCATATCATTGCAAAAGTCTTAAATCAACTCCAAGTCCAAAATCCAAAAATTCCTCTTAATCTGTGAAATCCAGAATGCAAGTTATCTGCTTCCAAAGTACGATGGTGGAACAGCCACAAGGTAGATATTTCCATTACAAATGGAAGAAATTGGAAGGAAGGAAGGCAAAACAGGCACCAAGCAAGTCAGCAGAACACCTTACATTAGCCCTCAAGTCTTAAAAATAATCCTCTGTTCTCTGAGACCATTTACACAATGTCCTTGCCCTCCAGCCTCTAGGTATTGGCTACACTCTCTTGAGTGGAGGCCCCTCGGCCCTGGGCTTCAGCTCTACCTTCCAGGCCCACTGGGACAGCAATTTTGCTCCCTAGGGTTTAGATGCACCGTTCTCCTAGCCCATCTGAGTGCTGACTCCACTCCAGCTGAGTGCCTGCGCACACCAGAGGCCATGGTTCCACCCTTTGAAACTCCAGAGGTCATGGTCATACCTTTTGAGACTGAAGCAACTCGGCTTCCTGTGTTCCTTGTCTCTTCAGCTTCTTCTTCCTATTTCCTTGGCCTATTGGCCCTTCAGGCCTCTCAGCTTGCGTCTGCCCTCCTGGGGCAAATGTTTCAAGGTTCTGTAGCTCCACTGATAAGTGCCTGGAGGCACCCCACTCTGCCAGTACACTTCAGCTGGAAGGTGCTCAGCTCTCTTGCTCCATGGGTTGGCAAACCCAGCTCCACCAGTAAGTGCCCAGAGGCACCCCACTCCACCAGGAAGTATCTTGTGCACAGACACTCAGCTGTCTCACTCCATGGGTCAGCTCCAGTGCTGTTTGGCACTGGTCTTTTTGTTCCATCGCAGCTGGCTCACCACTGATGCTGGTCCTGTATTGCTGTTTCTCACCATCTATGCCTTCTCCAGTGTTAACAGTTCTACGCATTTCCTTCTGAGTCTTCTATCTATTCACAGTTTCAAAACTGCTTCCACATTTTAGTTATCTGTTAGAGCAGCGCCCCACTCCCAGTACCAAATTCTGTCTTAGTCATCTAGTTCTGCTATAACAGAAATACAAGTGGATAGCCTGAATGAAGAGAAATTTATTTTCTCACTGTCTAGTAGGCTAGAAGTCCAAATTCAGGGCATCGGTTCCAGAGGAAGGCTTTCTCTCTCTGTCAGCTCTAGAGGGAGGTCCTTCTCATCAATATTCCCCTTGGCTAGGAGCTTCTCTGCACAGGAACCCTGAGTCCAAAGGATGTGCTCTGCTCCCAGTGCTTCTTTCTTGGTGGTATGAAGTCCTCACTCTTTGCTTGCTTCCCTTTCTTTTTATCTCTTGTAAAATAAAAGGTGGTGCAGCCCACACTCCAGGGAAACTCTCTGTACATTGTATCAGGTTGCGACCTTGGTAAGGATGTTATAATCCCACCCTAATCCTCTTTTACATAAAATTGCAATCACAAAATGAAGGAGAAACTCACAATACTTGGAATCATGGCCTAACCAAGTTGACACATATTTTGGAGGGACACAATTCAATCCATGAGCAATATAATCTATACATCACCTGGAAAGAAAATCAGTGTAAGATGAAAAGGAGAATTTCTAAAGAGAACCTGTATGTCTTTTTATTTTTTAACTTATCTAGTGTAGATAACTATTCAAATGAACACAGCTTACTAAATCGATTTCCTTAAAAGACTCCCTATAACTCTGTTCTTCGCCTGATAGGAAAGGAAGCCTTGTTGATGTTTTAACTGCTACATTTCTCTAGTGGTAACTCCTCAAGTGTCCAAAGTACAGCTCTTCCCCAGAGCTCACAAACAAAAAACAAAAACAAACAACATAGTCAAACAGAGAACAGCGGGTGGGCTTTATCAGATGGCCCAAGCCAATTGATTATTAGCATTTATTAGGTTATTTTTGGTAGATATAAGTAGCAGCCAATAATAAGAGGGAGACGAAGGTTCCTCTCCTGATCTAGCACCAGACATGAGACAGAACTCTGACCACACGGAAGCATTTGTTAGCAAGTAGGCACAGACCTGGCCATTCAAATCTTCTCGTAAGCATTCCTCTGGCACCCCAATCAAGTCCTCCTATGGTGGATGCAATAATATTCCAGTGGTGTGTCTTGGCTGACCTTTCTGTTGGATGAGGCCATAGAGCAATGCTTTCAGTAGAAAGATTCAGAGTCCAAGGGCAAAGACAACCCCCAAAGGGTTTAGATGGCTGCACTCTGTTCAAAAGGAGCAGATGGGCTTGTATGGCATATCTTACCAACCCACACATCTTCAACACCACTCCCCCCACCTATCAGCCTCTCCTGGGCTGCATGTCCCAGCAGAGATAGCTGAAGCATGCCGTCACCAAGTGGGGGCTCCTGAGTAGGACTGCTGACTGAGCGGTTAGACTGTGTCTCATTGATTCTTGTTGTTAGTTGCCGTTAAGTTGGCTTCAACTCATGGTGATGCTATACATAACAGAACAAAATGTTGCTCTGTCTTGTGCCATCTTAATGATCGTTGGTATGTTTGACTCTATTGTTGCAGCCATTGTGTTAATACATCACTGATTAGGGTTTCTCAAATGTCCACTACCTGTCCCTGGTGAGAGGATTAAAACTAGCACCAAAGACATATTGCTCTGTCTATGCTGAGATATTAAAACATTACAGTCAATATATTCTTGATGCTTTACCCACAAAATGGGGTTCCCTGTAAACATTCAATTTAGATTGTACTTAATGTTTGGTTACAATCCTATGCTGCTGAAAAGCTACCACCAACATCGGTGACGTGCTTAGGCATGAGTTCCTAAAGAAGCTTATCACAAGAAAAACAACTTCTAAGACGAAGTGCTAAGTGGATTTAATTACTCTGGAAAAAAAAAAAAAAGACTTTTTTTGTTCAAATCTAGAAGGTAATGGGCCATGAGTGATGAGTTTTTTTGAAAAACAAAACAAAAGTGATTTTATTTCCTTAGTTCTGTTTGACCAACGAGGGGTCACTGAAGACACAGTAAAGTCCTGCTTGGGGTCAGTGGAGACTAGAATGTGTCCATTAGTTTCCTTTCGCTGAGAATCACTTGGCTTCTCTAGTGATGTTTTAATTGTTTCACTATCCTTGGGTTAATGGTCTACCAGCCACTTTTTATGCCTCTAGACCTCAGAGGTAAGGCATTACTGCATTTAATGCATTGAGCGCTAGGGTGGATCCCTTTTGAAATGTGTGAAGCTCAGCGGACCACAGTCAGAGCCTCATTGTTGTGTAGGTTGAGAGTTCTATTAGATGATGCTTCCTGAATGTGTTAGTTTTATAAGCTTTTGGCTTTTTTCCCTTTACTTCTGTGAGATAAGGCTTGCAAGTATGATTATGGCTTTCCTGGTGGTTTTGTTTTTTTCTGTGTCATATTTGGAAAAGCAGAGGATCCCCATGTAACCTAATGGAAAGGTGCCCACAATAAATTCTCTAGTTCTTGTTGGTATATCGTCGTACCACAGATTGGTGTCGCCATACTGCTACTTGCCTCATTGGTGGCTTGTATTACCGGATCATATTTCTCAAAATTCATATTACCAACCAAAAATGTAAACACACTCAAATAATAAGCATGTATTCCGATACTGAAAACACATGGCATCAAAAAAAAGAAAGAAAAGAAAAGAAAAACTAAGGAGAAAAAATGTAGTAAGGGAAGTTAGCGAAGGGCTGAAGTGGGTTGCCTGCTGGCTCAGTGTGCCTGCCTTTCAGCAGCCCTCTACCTTCCCCCTTGTTTCTGCATCTCTCAGCTCAGCCCGTTTTGCATAGCAAGCCCTTGGTGCTGGAAGCTATTTGAAAGTCCACCCAGCATCTCCATAAATACTGACCCATAGTCAGAGTCAATGATGGGTGTCAGAAGCCAAATGGGACAGTTCTCTTAAAAAAATCAATTTTATTATTTTTGAATAGGAATTGCATTTACATTAGTCAAAGAACAAAACAATGCAGATTTTATATGATTGCTAGGTTGTCCCACCAACCCCAATAGGCAATCATATCTAGGTATTTCTTATTCATTCTTTGTGGCATTTTTTTTTTCTGAATACGAGCAAATCTTGATATATATTCTTATTCCCTATCTTTCTCCTATGATACACAAAATGTAACATGCAATATAGACTGTCCTGAATTTTGGTCTTTTCATTCAACCATATTACCTGGAGGTAGTTCTGTAGCAGTTTAGCAAAAAATTCTTATTCTCAAAGCCTTCATCAATCTTTGCAGGTGATGAGAAAAGTACTCGAAATAGGAGACCAAGTTGTCATAATCCAGTGACAAACAGTAGGTGACAGCATGACAACAACGCATCTGTACTGTCCCTACAAATGCTTACCTGCAGACAAGAGAAGTAAAGACATTAAGCCAAGCACCTACGAAATCAGGTGATGGTAGGGAAAACAAAATTTAAATATTAATAGAAAAAAAGAGCTACAAATGCTGGCATTCTCACACCTTCTTATGATGAATGATACCAAATTTGTAATTGTTGTGACTTTTATATATGTGGGAAAATTTGTGAAAGGCAAATATTCCTGAGGCAGGGAGAGAAACGTCATTTATACAGGTGTTTATAGAGGACATCATGCTTGGCAAAGTAGGGGTCAGTGAAAAAAAAGGAAAACCCTGGTAAAGTAGGGGGTCAGTGAAAAAAAAGGAAAACCCTGAACAAGACGGACTGACACAGTGGCTGCAACGACGGGCTCAAATATAGAACGACTGTGAGGATGGCGCATAACCAGACAGTGTTTTGTTCTGTTAAACATAAGGTTGCTATGAATCGGAACTGATTCGGCAGCAACTAACAACAACAACATAGAGGTCCCAGGCCTGTGACCTGGTAGAGGACTGAGTACTATTTTTCTAAGTAAACTTGTTATTTACTTATAAAATGTGTACAGAAAAGTACACAAGTTGTAAGTGTATGTTTACAAAATGTACACACCTACACAACCACGTGTAGATCAAGAAAAAAGACACCCAGCCTTTCATTGGCTCCAGCCACCACCTCCAGGGATGCCCTGGTATCTAATACCGAAGCTACGCTTACTGGTACTGAGCTGTGTGTAAATGGGATCCTGCTGTCTCTTCTGTCTGGCCTCTCTTCAGTATCACATTTGATTCACAGCCACGTTCTTCCAGGGAGCTGTACTCTCGTTGCTGTGTGATATCCCACTATTCGAATATACCACAGCTTATCCATTCTGTTGCTGATGTGAGTGGCTGTGGTTGTGTCTGTATGCCAACAACTGTTCAAATTTTAAAAACATTTTAACATATTTTGTAATGAGTTGTGTAAGTAAAGAGCATAAATAGGGCGTAAACAGATGTCGTCACTGGTGTCCCGTGCCTGCTGTCGACGGACAGGTGTCGGATGTTTTCTGATGGGAAGAGGGCATGCCAGAAGCAGCTGCAGCTTTCTAGGAGGAAAGAAAAGCAGCGATTTAGGAGAAAGGTGAAGCTTTTGCAGCAACTGTGATCTACAAGTTCTTCACATAAAACATAAAACCAGTTCTCCGCACTGGAATGGACCAGAATCTGTCCTGCACACAACAAAATTCCACCTAGGAAAACCTGAATGAGAATAAAATCCAAATAAATGTCGAGAGGCTGTTTAAGTATAAAGTAAGACTTTTATATTGGGTTGAACCAAATGAAGTCGCTGGAGTTTTTATTTAAAATGGTTGAATACTGACTTCATAAAATTTAACCCCATATTGGTGCACTTACACATCAAGATTAAACCAAAAAACCAAACCCGTTGCTGTCGAGTCAATTTCAGCTCACAGCGACCCTATGGGACAGAGTAGAACTGCCCCACAGGGTTTCCAAGGGTGTATTCTTCATGGAAGCAGGTTGTCACATCCTTCTCCAGCAGAGTAGCTGGAAGGTTCACACTGTCGACCTTTCGGTTAGCAGCTAAGCACTTAACCACAGCATCATCAGGGCTCCTTACATCAAGATTAAAAAAAAAAAATTAGTCTTGTTAAATTCCTTATAACACAAAAACCCATTGTCATCAAGTAGATTCCAACTCATAGCTATCCTATAGGACGGAGTAGAACTGCTCCATAGGGTTTCCAAGGAGCGGCTGATGGATTTGAACTGCAGACCTTTTGGTTAACGGCCACACTCTGAGCCCCTGGGCCACAAAGTCCCCATTCATAAAACAAGGTCGCTTTTAAATAATTGAATAAATGTATTAACACTACATGGAAGAAAAATTACAGAATTTCTTAAGGTAACAAAGAGAAAAACAGAATTTATTAAGACTACAAATAACAGTTAAGAAAACACAAGGCAGAAATGAAAGCTGACCAGGAGATTAAAAAATACTCAGAGGAAAAAACTTTTCAATATGCTTCATGAAATTTACCATCACTTGATGGGTTTGTACTTGTAAACCTGTGGTCAGGAAATGTTTTCTTGGCTGCACCGTCAGGGCATTAGAATGTGGTTATATATAAATAAATTTGGTTCCAGATTGAAAAAGGCATGTGGCAGGGGTTGTATTATTTCACTTTATTTATGCAAACTGTATGCTGAACAAATAATCTGAGAAACTGGACAATATGAAGAACATGACATCAGGATTGGAGGAAGACTCAATAATAACCTGTGATCTGCAGGTGACATGACCGCATTTGCCGAAAGTGAAGAGGACTTGAAGCACTTACTGATGATGATCAAAGACTACAACCTTCAGTATGGATTACACCTCAACATAAAGAAAACAAAAATCTTCATAACTAGCAACATAGTTATAAACGGAGGAAAATTTGAAGTTGTCAAGGATTTCATTTTACTTGGATCCACAATCAATGTCCATGGAGGCAGCAGTCAAGAAATCAAATGATGTATTGCATTGGGAAAATCTGCTTCAAAAGACTTCTTTAAAATGTTCAAAAGCAAAGATGTCACTCTGAGGAGTAAGGTGCACCTGCCCCAAGCCATGGTGTTTTCAATCACCTCATATGCATGTGAAAGCCAGGCAATGAATAAGGAAGACTGAAGAAGAATTGATGTCTTTGAATTATGGTGTTGGTGAAGGACACTGAATGCATGATGGACTGCCAGAAGAACAAACAGATCTGTCCTGGGAGAAGTACAGCCAGAATGCTCCTTAGAAGTGAGAAGGGCGAGAGGTTGGCTCACCTGCTTTGGACTCATCATCAGGAAAGACCAATCACTAGAGAAGGACATCACGTCTGGTAAAGTAGAGGGTCAGAAAAAACAAGGGAAACCCTCAGGAGATGGATTGACACAGTAGGCACAAACTCACCACAATCGCGAAGTTGGTGCAGGACTGGGCAGCATTTTATTCTGTTGTACATAAGGTTGCCATGAGTTGGAGGGGACTTGATGGCAACTAACAATAACAACATATGAGAAGATTTGGTTAATATTATGTTCTCCTAGAAAACCAAAAAAGAGAGAGAGAAAAAAAAAGAGTCTTAGTTTGTAATGAGTATCATAGACCCTTCGTGACTGGATTCCCCTTCCCCAGTGGGGTCTCCTACACCAAGTCTTATCACCAAAGTCAAGAAGCAAGTATGATACCAATGCCGGTTTCCAAATGGGAAATTCTTAATGAGAGGAATATGCCCTTGTTACTTTTCCCCTCTTAGAAGTCATTAAATGAATGGACTAATATTATTTCATTTACAAAAAAAAATAATAATAACTAGCTCTCTTCTTCCTTTACTGTTTCTAACTAATGTTTTGACTCTAGCAACTTCTGCTGTTTTTTTTTTTCTAATTTGAAAAGAACACTTAACACTGTACGTGGTACAGTGGAGATCAGGTCCTAGATAACAGAAGTGGATGCTCTTTTTCTGTTGGCAGAAAACGTGCAGTTATTTTCAAGATAACTTTTTCATGAGAGTTACTTTTATGTTCCTTATTGGACTGTGAGGCTGTTGAATACCATGCCTTTTTCTTCTCTGGAGACGAAGTTTGGGAGAGCCTACAGGCATTCAGTCCCTAGCTGTTGGTTGGTGTTAGAAGGAATAAACCAGTTTGTCTGCCCTGCTCAGCTCCAGCCATTGTTTTTCCGCAGGAAGAGCCGCAATCCAGTCTTTGGCACATCTTTGTCTCACCTTCCCCTCTTGACTAAGCTGAATATCTGGTTGCTTGTGGAAAGTTCCTTAGTTATATGGGTCTCGTTGGATTTACACTTGAATGATGACTCTCACCTGCTGCTCAGGTTCAACAAGCTGGCACCTGTGGCCACTCAGTGCACACACACCCCTCACAGCAGCTGGCCTGGTGCAGCTCCCCCCATGTAGCCTCACAAAAGACTGTCTTTGTTGGAAAGTCTGACATGTTTAAAGACTTCATCTCCGCTGGCACCAGTCCAGAGAAGGTGGGGAAGGGTGGCAGGCTGACAGCTTGTTTTGCTTTTCTGTTGGCTGCTCTTAGGCCTTCCATTCTGTCCTGAGTGGGGGACACACCCCCCTTTTGGTAGGAACAATGAGCTTGATTCTTCAGCATCCTGGGGGAACTGAGCTGTGTTCTGTTTTGGCAACTCAGGTAATCTGCTGTCAGAAGAAATCTGCCTTTTAGGCAGAAATGGCTGAGTCGGAATCTCAGGTGCTAAGCAGAGATGTAATTTCCGGGAGAAATATGTGTCTCACAGTCTCACGAGTAGCATAAGAGTCAGAGCTGACGCTGACACGAGGTGAGCAAGGGAAGGGTCATCGCTCTGTGACCGAGAGCACATTTCCAGGGAAACGCCCAGCTCAGCTCTTCATTCTTGGTCCACCCAAGGGAAACTCCTTGGACAACTCAGGTGGCCAGTGTCACCTGCCCATGGGCAGTTCTCACCCAGCAAATAGGACCAGGTGAACCTGCTGTCACAGACAGAGAGGGAGAGCAATGACAACAGAGCTACACCCTAGCCATATCATTCAGGGGTCAAGCTTCTTTAATTTCCTACCTCTTCCAACATTTTTCTACTAGTTAAAAATAATATTCAAGGGCAAGTATTGTCAGGAAAAGAAGTTGTCTTAGTTATCTAGTGCCTCTGTAACAGATATCCCACAAGTAAATAAATGGCTTTAACAAATGGAAATTTATTTGCTCACAGTTTAGGAGGCTAGCAACCCAAATTCAGGGTGCCAGGTCCAGGGGAAGGCTTTCTGTCTGTCAGCTCTGGGGGAAGGTCCTTCTTACCAATTTTCTCCTGGTCTAGGAGATTCTCAGCCAGGGTCCAAAGGACATACTCCATTCCTGGCTCTTCTTGCTTGGCGGTAGGAGGTCCCTCTCCTCTCTGCTCACTTCTCTCTTTTATGTCTCAAAAGAAATTGACTCAAGGTACAATCTAATTCTGTAGATTTTGGCCTACCTCATTAACATAACTGCCTCTAATCCTACCTCATTAACATCACAGAGGTAGGATTTACAACAGGTAGAGTTGTAAATGACAAAATGGTGGACAGTCACACAGTATGGGGAATCATGGCCTAGCCAAGTTGACACACATTTTTGGGAGACACAATTCAATCTATAGCATAAGTCAGTAAACAGCAAACAAGGAAGGGCAATGAGTGCCCTTCCTTTGGTGATGGGAGAACTGTTAAACAAGGTGAATACATTGTTGTTAGTTGGCTCCAACTCATGGTGACCCCAAGTACATCAGAATGAAACATTGTCCTATCCCATACATCTTCTTGATCATTCATGTGCTCGAGTCCATTCTTGCAGCCACTGTGTATGTTGAGTACCTTTCAATGTAGGGGGCACATCTTCCAGGACTATATTGGACAATATTCTGTCGTGATCCATAGGGTTTTCTTTGGCTGATTTTTCAAAGGTAGATCTCTAGGCCTTTCTTCCTAGTCTGTCTCAGTCTAGAAGCCCCGCTGAAACCTGTCCACCATGGGTGGCCCTGCTGATATTTGAAATACTGACGGCACAGCTTCCAGCATCACGGCAACACACAGGCCCCCGCAGCAGGCACTCAGGCAGAGGGTGGTGACTATATGCAGAACATAGGTATAATTGGCACATAGTCCTGGTAGTCTTCATAAACACCCAGCAGAACCTGGTGCCCTCTTGGTCTCTCCAGTGGCTCCCAACACTATTAGAATTATTCATTCTAATTACCTGGGAAGCTTTAAAAAATCAATGACTCCCTTGGTGGTATAAGTGGTTAGGTGCTCAACTACTCGGTTGGTGGTTTGAACCCACCCAGAGGTGCCTTGAAAGAAAGGCCTGACAATCTGCTTCCAAAAGATCACAGCCCTGAGAACCCTATGGAGCAGTTCTACTGTGCACACATGGGGTCACCATGAGTTGGAATTGACTCAATGGCAGCTAACAACAGTGATGCCTGCTAGTCTCCTTGCACCCTTTCCAAAATGATTTAACCAAGCTCCCCAGATGAGAAGAGCCTATGAATTTGCATTTTTTGAAACTTCTGGTGATTCTAACATACAGATGGAGAACACTGCCTCTCTCTCATGCCTGGAGCCCTTGGTTGTGTCCAAGGCTGAGGCATAGGCCTGACATCTCACCCTACCATCTCTCAGCCCCAGCCTGATCTGGTGCAGCATGGACCTCAGGCACAGAAGGGATCTGTGTTTGCTCATCAGGATCAGTAACGTAGCTTCATGTGTGTTAATACCGGAAACCTGTGACGGCTGTCTGAGGATTTGACCCTGGGAGAGGTGATTTAACATCTTTGGTGGCTCAGTTGGTAAGTAATTAAAACACCAATGCTATGTATTATCATTGGTCTTAAGGGTTGTGCAAGTACCCAGAGGCTTTCTAGCAAAGGGAGTGCTGTTTTATTAATCAAATAAAACATGGCAATCTGGGCGGGCCCTCTTCAGAGGGTGTTTCTCGTAAGAGTGGATCAGGGCTCAGTGTCACGGTGCAGTTGTTGACAGTCAGGCTGCCCTTGGGGCATAGCAGAGACGTGTGCGTTCTCACTGCTGATAACTACAGGCTCTGCCACCTGTCCAGCACTTGCCAGCAATGGGGATGTTTGAATTCCTAGGAAATGACATAAAACACAGGAAAAGATGGTACGGCACAGTAGAAAGTCTTCAGACTTCTTAGGATTTTTACAGGTGCTCTCTCCATCTGCTCTTATAAGAATATGAAAGAATCATTTTAAGGACCAAAAATAATTGAGTCAACAATATTTATCATGAACCAGCTATGGGCATTAAATGTAGGATTAAGCCACACTTGCTAGGTTTGAATCCCAATTCTGACACTTCCTGGTTGTGGGGCCTTGGGCCTTCCATGCCTCAGTTTCTACATCTGTAAACTGGGCACACAAATGATGTGGTTGTAAGGAGTAAATAACTTCACATTTCGTAAGCTCTCAATAATTACTAGCTATTCTTAGTTTTTTAAAAATGTTGCTATCGAGTCGACTCTGATTCATAGCCATGGTATTTTCAACACCTCATATGCATGCACAAACTGGACAGTGAATAAGGGAGACCAAAGAAGAATGTGTGCCTTTGAATTATGGTATTGGCAAAGAATACTGAGTATACAACAGACTGCCAGAAGAAAGGAGCCAGGGTTCACAGTGGTTAAGCATTTGGCTGCTTACCAAAAGGTTGACAGTTCAAATCCACCAACTGCACCTTGGAAACACTATGAGGCAATTCTGCTCTGTCCTATAGGGTCACTGTGAGTTGGAATCGACTCAGCAGCCATAGGTTTGGTTTTTGTTTTTTTGGTGGCCAGAAGAAACAACAAATCTGTCTAGGAAGAATTATAGCTAACTTGCTCCTTAGATGCAAGATCTTTCTTTGGAATAGGCCTAAATATGGATCTCTTCTGGTTGTTTGGTTAGGCAGCTGTCTTCCAAATTTCCTGGCATAGATGAGTGAGCACTTCCAGTACTGCGTCCATTTGTGGAAACATCTCAATTGGTATTCTGTAAATTCCCGGTGCCTTGTTTTTCGACAATGTCTTCACTGCAGCTTGGCCTTCTTCGTTCAGTACCATCGGTCCTTGATCACGTGCTACCTCCTAAAATGATTGAATGTCGACCAATTCTTTTTGGTACAGTGACTCTTTATATTCTTTCCATTAAAAGTATCTCTAGTAAATACAAACAAGGAGGCCTAGTGGCACAACCCACGTGTCTGTCAGTTTGTCATACTGTGGGGGATTGTGTGTTGCTGTGATTCTGGAAGCAGAATATTGAACGATACAGGAAACAAAAAGAATTGGTCAACATTAAACCATGTCAGGAGGTAGTATATGATCAAAAACAAATGGTACTGAAGGAAGAAGTCCAAGTTGCACTGAAGACATTGACGAAAAACAAGACTCCATGAATTGACAGAATACCAGTAAAGATGTTGCAACAAACTGATGCATCAAGGGGCCAAGAAATTGGGAACATAGCTACCTGGCCAACAGATTGGAAGAGATCCGTACCTGTGTCCATTCCAAAGAAAGGTGATCCAATAGAATTCAGAAATTATCTAACAAAACATTACCATCACATGCAAATAAAATTTTACTGAAGATCATTCAAAAGCAGTTGCAGCAATACATAGAGAGGAAACTTCCAGAATGTCAAGACAGATTCAGAAGAAGGTGTGGAATGAGGAATATCAATGCTGATGTCAGATGGACATGTCTGAAGGCAGAGAATACCAGAAAGATGTTTACCTGTGTTTCATTGACTACACAAAGGCATTCAACTGTGTGAATCATAACAAGTAATATATAAAAAAATATATATATAACATTGCAAAAAATGGGAATTCCAGAGCACTTAATTGTCCTCATGAGGAACCTGTACATAGACCAAGAGGCAGTCATTTCAACAGAACAAGGGGATACCGTGTGGTTTAAAATCAGGAAAGGTGTGTGTCAGGGTGGTATCCTTTCCTATATTTATTTAATCTGTATGCTAAGCAAATAATCCGAGAAGCTGGACTATATGAAGAAGAATGGGTCATCAGGATTAGAGGAAGACTCATTAACAACCTGTGTTATGCAGATAAGACAAACTTGCTTGCTGAAAGCAAAGGACTTAAAGCACTTCCTGATGAAGATCAAAGATTACAGCCTTCAGTATGGATTACACTTCAACATGAAAACAAAAATTCTCACAACTCTACCAATAAGCAGCATCATGATAAACTGAGAAAGTGTTGAATTTTTTAAGGATTTCATTTTACTTGGATCCACAATAAATGTCCATGAAAGCAGCAGTCAAGAAATCAAATGATATACTGCATTGGGCAAATCTACTGCAAAAGACTCCTTTAAAGGGTTGAATTGCAAAGATGTCAATTGAGGGCTAAGGTGTGCCTGAGCCAAGCCATGGTATTTTCAATCACCTCACAGACATGTGAAAACTGAACAATGAATAAGGAACACTGAAGAATTGACACCTTTGAATCATAATGTTGGGGGAAGAATACAGAATATATCACAGACTGCCAGAAGAACAAACAAATCTGTCTTGGAAGAAGTACAGCCAGAATGCTTCTTAGAAGCAAGGATGGCAAGACTTTGTCTCACATACTTTGAACATGTTATCAGGAGGGACCAGTGCCTGGAGAAGGACATCATGCTTGAAAAAGTAGAGGGTCAGTGAAAAAGAGGAAGACCTTCAAGGAGATGAATTGACACAGTGGCTGCAACAATGGGCTGAAACATAGCAACGATTGTGAGGATGGCCTGGGATGGAGCAGTGTTTTGTTCTGTTGAACATCGGGTAGCTGTGAGTCAGAACCACCTTGATGAAGCCTAATAACAACAACAGTGGCATAATGGTTGAGTGCTTGGCTCCAAAACAAAAAGTCGGCTGTTCAAACCTACCCAAGAGCTCCATGGGAAAAAGACTTTAAGAACTGCTCCAGTAAATATTACAGCCTAGCATACCCTATAGGGGCAATTCTACTTTGTCACTTGGGGGTCACTATTAGTTGGAATGAACATGATGGCAAACTGTAAAATACAAATACAAGTGAAAATAGAGGAGAAACATGCAACAGAAATATGTATTCAGCAAACATAGGATCTCCAAATATTAGAACAAGATTACTGAGCTTGCTAAAGACACAGATGATTTGTTTTTAAAGTTTATTTGAACATAAGAATCTTCAAAAGAAGAGTCTCTTTGTGTCTTTGGATCCCACCTGGGGAAACATGAGAAGGGAAGGGAATGGAGGGTAGAGGGGAGAAAGGGCTGGGCAGGCCCCCCGGGGACACGTGGAGGGAGGGTGCTGAGGACCTCAACACACAGCAGTAGGCACGTTCTGGACAGTCGCAGTGGAAACCCCCTTCCTGAGATGTGTTTGAAGCCGCCTTCATTGTAGTCCTCAGGGCAGGTGTGGGTGTGAGGCATGAGTAGGCCTGAAGGACGGGATCAGATAAGGATTGCTAAAGCGTTCTCTCTTATGATGTCATTTTTTAAAAATAGGGACAACGATGAGCAATGGAATACTGATGACTGCTTCATGGTCTGAGTTTCCACAGAAAGCACGCGCTCACCACAGGCAGGTCACCATGGGTCAGGGCCTCTGTCCCCAGTTCACTGCCTCCCAGAAGATGCCTGGACTCAGCCGGTGCTTGTTGATCTCCACAGGGAAAAGGGGGTCATGAAAATCACAAGGGCATCCCCCTGCTGTGGTCACTGTTGTCAGTTGGTGGTTCGCCTAGAACTGGTATCCTGAATCCAGACTTGTAGTCTCCTCAGCTGTGAGAAATAAATTTCTGTTCTTTAAAACATTTGTTCTGTTCTTTAAAACATGGCATTTCTGTTACAGCAGCGTTAAGAAACTAAGACACATATATTCAGAAAGATTCCTTAAAATAATTGTATCCAGTGTTCTGTGGTATGGTCTACCAGGATGGACCTCTCAAAACCAGGCCCAGGAGTCCCTAGTACCACTGTCTTCACTCATGGGCTTCCACCATCTGTGATAAACTCTCCCCCTGGCACCTTACTGGTGAAGTAGAACTCCTCAAGCATGATCCCAGGTTGCTTTTAGGAAGAACACTACTGGTCTTTCAAAATGCTCTTTTCATATTACACTTTTCAACTTTAATGTACTGTCCCAAGCCCACCCAGGATGGACGACACCTAAGACTCTGGCCCGGAGATGAATTTTGGAACCAGAGTCATCCTTACGGCCCAGCAGGCACCCAGATCAGGGACATTGGGTTTTATGTGTATTTAAAAAAGTACCGAGGGTGGGGCCAAGATGGAGGAGTAGTCCGACGCTTCCAGTGATCCCTCTTACAACAAACACCTGAAAAAACAAGTGAACTCATTGTATCTATGACAAGCTAGGAGCCCTGAACATCAAAGGCAAAGTTAGAAAATGGACTGAGCAGCGGAGGAGGAAGAAATGATTCAGGAGCAGAGAGGAGCTGCTGGACCTGAATTGCTTGCAACCCTCAGGCACCATTCCTGCCAGCAACTGTGATGGGCTGGTGGTAGCGTTCGGCCGCAGTTTCCTCAGGGAGGAACAGCCAGCTGCACAGCCTTCTCACACCTCCGGAACCAGAGAAGAATGGCACTTTTGACAAAAGCTAAGTACTTACATATAATGTAGCGCACCCCCAACCCCCAAGCTGGCTTCAGTGGCTGTCGATCTCCCCAGGCCTAAAAATAGGCTCTCTTGAGTGCTCTGAGCCATTCTCCCAACCTTGGAGAAGGAATAAATTCACAGTTGGGGGAAAAGATAATCTGCCAGCTCCACTAACCTGGAGAGCACAGGACAGAAGCGGCTCCTGTCCAGGCATAAATGGTTCATGGACTTTGAATACCTTTCTCCCCTGCATGGACTTATGTGGGCCTATTTTAAGAGAATAGGCCCTTGTTAGCAGACTGCAACTGTTTCAGCTGCGCAGTGGAGAGGTGGGTGTTTGATGATTGGCACCACTTTGACTATTAAACAGGGTCCTCACCTATCTACATCAGGGGCCTTAGGACTGGTGACTCCACTCAGGTCACCCAGCCACCCACAACAGGGGTCCAAGGATAACTAGAACCTCCAAGTCCTTACAACCAAAAGCATCAGGAACCCACGGTCCATCTGCAGAATCCACCCATCTGTGCGCTCTAGGGAACAGGGACGTGCTTTCTTCACAGACACTTGGGGGATGGTTTTCAGGCCCCTGCCTTGTTCAGAGCGTGATCCCCTGCTGCAACCAGATACTGGTACCTACACCAATCACCCCTCCCCCTCTAAGACTGTAGGACAGAGCCTGTACAACAGACTTGATGACCAACTACCTGGACACCTGAGCTGAATCCATACAAGAAAAGTAAATGGAATCCTAGGCTGATATACCTGATAACAGCTCTAGCCATATGGTAACAGGATGTTAGAGCTTCAAAGGCGAAAATAATCAAGCTAGCTCACTCAAGCAACCTATTTGGGCAAAACAAAACAAAGCAAGAAGCTACAATATAGTAACCAAACATAACTAAACTAATACAGTAACTTATAGATGGCTCAGAGTCAACAGTCAATACCAAATCTCATAAAGAAGCAGATCATGATTGCTTCAATAAGCTCTCAAAACACAGAATCAAGGGATCTTCTGGATGAATGTGCGTTCCTGGAATTATTGGATGCAGAATACAAAAGATTAATATACAGAACTCTTCAAGACATCAGAAACAAGATCAGGAAGGAGATCAGGCAATATGCAGAACACGCCAAGGAATACACAGATAAAGCAGATGAAGAAATCAAAAGGGTTATTCAAGAACATAATGAAAAATTTAATAAGTCGAAAGAATCCATAGAGAGACAGCAATCAGAAATTCAGAAGATTAACAATAAAATTACAGAATTAGACATCTCAGTAGAAAGTCAGAGGAGCAGAATTGAGCAAGTGCAAGGCAGAATTGGTGAGATCGAAGATAAAGCACTTGGCACCAATATATTTGAAGGAAAATCAGATAAAAGAATTAAAAAAAAAATGAAGAAACCCTAAGAAGCATGTGGGACTCTATCAAGAGAAATAAACTGTGAGTGATTGGAGTACAGAACAGGGAGGAATAACAAGGAGAATTGTTGGAGATTTGTTGACAAAAAACTTCCTTGATATTGTAAAAGATGAGAAGATATCTATCCAAGATGCTCATTGAACTCCACATAAGGTAGATCTTAAAAGAAAGTCACCAAGACATATTATAATCAAACTTGCCAAAACCAAAGACAAAGAGAGAATTTTAAGAGAAGCTAGGGATAAATGAAAAGTCACCTACAAAGAAGAGTCAATAAGAATAAGCTCAGACTACTCGGCAGAAACCATGCACGCAAGAATGCCATCAAATGAGTTACATAATGCATTGAAGGAAAAAAAATTGCCTGCCAAGCATCATGTATCCAGCAAAACTCCCTCTCAAATATGAAGTTGAAATTAGGATATTTCCAGATAAGCAGAAGTTGAGGGAATTCGTAAAAAACAAACCAAAACTGCAAGAAATACTAAAGGGAGTTCTCTGGTTAGAATATCAATAATATCAGATATCAACCCAAAACTAGAACACTGGACAGAGCAATCAGGTGTCAACCCAAATAGGAAAATCACAAAAATAAATCAAGATTAAAAAAACACTCAAAACAGGGAAACAGTGATGTCATTATGTACAAGAAGACAACAATAAAACAATAAAGAGGGAATAAGAAATGTAGTCATAGATCTTTCATATGGAGAGGAAGACAAGGTAATACAAAGAAATAAAAGTTAGGTTTAAAAAGTGAGGGGTAAATATTAAGGTAAACACAAAGGAGACTAACAACCCTACTAGTCAAAATAAAATACAAGAAAAAAACAGAGACTCAGCAGAAACAACAGCAACAACAAATAAGAGGAAAAGACAATATATAAAGATAAACTGCTCAGCACAAAAAATTAAGTGGGGAAAAAAACTGTCAACACCACACACACAAAAAAAGACATCGATATGTCAATACTAAACTCATACCTATCCATAATTAGGCTGAATGTAAATGAACTAAATGCACCAATAAGTAGAGAGTGGCAGAATGGATTTAAAAAACACGGTCTGTCTATATGCTGCCTACAAGAGACACATCTTAGACTTACAGACACAAGCAAACTCAAACTCAAAGGATGGAAAAAATATATGAAGCAAACAACGATCAAAAAAGAGCAGGAGTGGCAATATTAATTTCTGGCAAAATAGACTTTAAAGTTAAATCCGTCAAAAAGGATAAGGAAGGACACTATATAACGATTAAAGGGACAATATACCAGAAGGATATAACCATATTAAATATTTATGCTCCCAATGGTAGGGCTTCAAGATACATATAACAAACTCTAACACCATTGAAAAAGTGAGATAGACAGCTCCACACTTATAGTAGGAGACTTCAACACACCACTTTTAGTGAAGGATGGAACATCCAGAAAGAAACTCAATAAAGACAGGGAAGATCTAAATGCCACAATGAAACAACTTGACCTCATAGACATATACGGAACACTCCACCCAACAGCAGCCAAGTATATTTTCTTTTCCAATGCACATGGAACATTCTCTAGAATTGACCACATATTAGGTCATAAAGCAAGCTTTAGCAGAATCCAAAACCTCGAAATATTACGAAGAATTTTTTCTGACCATAAGGACGTAAAAGCAGAAATCAATAACAGAAAAAAACAGGGAAAAGAAATCAAACACTTGGAAACAGAACAATACCCTGCTCAAAAAAGACTAGGTTATAGAAGTCGTGAAGGATAGAATAAAGAAATTCATAGAATCCAATGAGAATGAAAACACTTCCTATCAGAATCTTTGGGACACAGTGAAAGCAGTGCTCAGAGGTCAATTTATAGCAATAAATGCACACATATAAAAAGAAGAAAGGGCCAAAATCAAAGAACTTTCCCTACAACTTGAAAAATAGAAAGAGAGCAACAAAAGAAACCCTCAGACACCAGAAGAAAAAACTAATAAAAATTAGAGCATAACTAAATGAAATAAAAATGAAATAGAGAACAGAAAAACAATTGGAAGAGTTAACAAGACCAAAAGCTGCTTCTTTGAAAAAAATTAACAAAATCGATAAACCATTGGCCAAACCAACAAAAGAAAAACAGAAGAGGAAGCAAACAACCTGAATAAGAAATGAGATGGGCGATATTACAAGAGACCCAACAAAATTCTAGCCAATAGAATTCACCAACATGTCAAAACAATAATTCACCATGACCAAGTGGGATTATGCCAGGTATGCAGGGATGGCTCAACATTAGAAAAACAATTAATGTAATCCATCACATAAATAAAACAAAAGACAAGAGCCACATGATTTTATCAACTGATGCAGAAAAGGCATTTCACAAAGTTCAACACCCATTGATGAGAAAAACTCTCAGCAAAATAGGAATAAAAGGGACGTTCCTCAATATAATAAAAGGCATTTATACAAAGCCAAGAGCCAACATCATCCTAAATGGAGAGAGTCTGAAAGCATTCCCCTTGAGATCGGTAACCAGACAAGGATGCCCTTTATCACCATTCTTATTCAACATTGTGCTGGAGGTCCTAGCCAGAGCAAATAGGCTAGGTAAGGAAATAAAGGGCATCCAGATTAGTAAGGAAGGAGTAAAAGTATCTGTATTTGCAAATGACATGATCTTATATACAGAAAACCCTAAAGAATCCTCAAGAAAACTACTGAAACTAATAGTTCAGCAGAGTATCAGGATACAAGATAAACATATGAAAATCAGTTGGATTCTTCTACACCAACAAAAAGAACATCAAAGAGAAAATCACCAAATCGACACCATTTACAGTAGCCCACAGGAAGATATAATACTTAGGAATAAACCTTACCAGAGATGTAAAAGAAAACTACAAGACACTACCGCAAGAAACCAAAAGAGACCTGTTGTTGTTGTTAGGTGCCGTCGAGTCAGTTCCAACTCATAGCGACCCTACGTACAACAGAACGAAACACTGCCCGGTCCTGCGCCATCCTTACAATTGTTGTTATGCTTGAGCTCAATGTTGCAGCCACTGTGTCAATCCACCTCGTTGAGGGTCTTCCTCTTTTCTGCTGTCCCTGTACTCTACCAAGCATGATGTCCTTCTCCAGGGACTGATCCTACTTAAGTGGAAAAACATACCTCGCCCATGGATAGGAAGACTCAACATTGTAAAAATGTCCATTCTACCAAAAGCGATCTACAGATACAATGCAATTCTGACCCAAATTCCAACGACATTTTTTAATGAGATGGGGAAACAAATCACCAACTTCATATGGAAGGGGAAGAGGCTCCAGATAAGTAAGGAATTACTAAAAAAGAACAAAATGGGAGGCCTTGCTTTACCTGATTTTAGAAACTATTATACCACCACAGTAGTCAAAACAGCCTAGTACTGGTACAATAACAGATACATAGGCTAATGGAACAGAATTGAGAAAGCAGACATAAATCCATTCACATATGAGCAGGTGATATTTGACAAAGACCCCAAAGCAGCTAAGTGGGGAAAAGACAGTCTTTTAGACAAATGGTGCTGGCATAACAGGATATCCAACCGCAAAAAAATGAAACAGGACCCATATCTCACACCATGCACAAAAACTAACTCAAAATAGATCAAAGGCCTAAATATAAGACCTAAAACAATAAAGATCATGGAAGAAAAAATAGAGACAACTCTACAAGCCCTAATACATGGCATAAACAGTATACAAAACATTACTAACAATGCAGAAAAGAAACTAGATAACTGGGAGCTTCTAAAAATCAAACACCTATGCTCATCCAAAGACTTCACCAAAAGAGTAAAAAGATTACCTACAGACTGGGAAAAAGTTTTTAGCTATGACATTTCCGATCTGCGCCTGATCTCTAAAATCTCATGATACTGCAAAAACTCAGCTACAAAAAGACAAATAACCCAATTTAAAAATGAGCAAGGGATATGAACAGGCACTTCACTAAAGAAGACATTCAGGTAGCTAACAGACACATGAGGAAATGCTCACGATCATTAGCTGTCAGAGAAATGCAAATCAAAACTACAATGAAATTCCATCTCTGTCCAACAAGGCTGACATTAATCCAAAAAACATAAAATAATAAATTTTGGAGAGGTTGTGGAGAGACTGGAACACTTATACACTGCTGATGGGAATGTAAAACGGTACAATCACTTTGGAAATCGATTTGGCGCTTCCTTTAAAATCTAGAAATAGAATTACCATACAATCCAGCAATCCTACTCCTTGGAATATATCTTAGAGAAATAAGAACCTTTACATAAACAGATATATGCACACCCATGTTTACTGTAGCACTATTTACAATAGCAAAAAGATGGAAGCAACCAAGGTGCCCATCGACAGATGAATGGATAAATTATGGTATATTCACACAATGGAATACTATGCATTGGTAAAGAACAGTGAGGAATCTGTGAAACATTTCATAACATGGAGGAACCTGGAAGGCATTATGCTGCGTGGTATTAGTTGCAAAAGGACAAATATTGCATAAGACCACTATTATAAGAACTCGAGAAATAATTTAAACAGAGAAGAGAATATTCTTCGATGGTTACGAGGGGAGGAGGGAGGGGTTTTTACTAATTAGATAGTAGATAAAAAACTATTTCAGGTGAAGGGAAAGCCAACACACAATACAGGTGAGGTCAGCACAACTGGACTAAACTAAGAAGCAAAGAAGTTTCCTGAATAAACTGAATGCTTACAAGGCCAGCGTAGCAGGGGCAGGGGTTTGGGGACCATGGTTTCAGGAGACATCTAAGCCTATTGGTGTAATAAAATCTATTAAGAAAACTTTCTGCATCCCACTTTGGAGAGTGGCGTCTGGGGTCTTAAACACTAGCAAGCGGCCATCTAAGATGCATCAATTGGTCTCAACCTACCTGGAGTAAAGGAGAATGAAGAACACCAAAGACACGAGGTAATTATGAGCCCAAGAGACAGGAAGGGCCACATAAACCAGAGACTACATCAGCTTGTGACCAGAAGAACAAGATGGTGCCTGGCTACAACCAGTGACTGCCCTGACAGGGAACACAACAGAGAACCCCTGAGGTAGCAGGAGAGCAGTGGGATGCAGACCCCAAATTCTTGTAAAAAGACCAGACTTAATATTCTGACTGAGACTAGAAGGACCCCAGAGGTCATGGTCCCCAAACCTTCTGTTAGCCCAGGACAGGAACCATTCCCAAAGCCAACTCTTCAGGCAGGGATTGGACTGAACTATGGGATAGACAATGATCCTGGTGAGGAGTGAGCTTCTTGGAGCAAGTAGACTCCTGAGACTATGTTGGCATCTCCTGTCTGGAGGGGAGATGAGAGGGCAGAGGGGGTCAGAAGCTGGCCAAATGGACATGAAAACAGGGAGTGGAGGGGAGGAGTGTACTGTCTCATCAGGGGAAGAGCAACTAGGAGTATGTAGCAAGGTGTATGTAAGTTTTTGTATGAGAGACTGACCTGATTTGTAAACTTTCAATTAAAGCCCAATAAAAATTTTTTTTAAAGTGCTATTGGCCTTTCTCCTCATAGGTGAAGGAGTCAGAAGAGAGAAGCCTGCTGAGTGAAGCAGTACTACAGGCCTCCTGTTTATACAGGTGGGCACCTGGAATCATGGTCTTCTTGGCAGAACACCGTAAAATGCTGATGGGTTAAATGTTATCACACACCCAGGAATACTCTTATTGGCAGGAAATTTTGGCCATAGCCATTTATATAAGCATAACTCGTTGCCTATAACTATACCAATGCCAGGGTCATGTCTTGGCACAAATTCCACACCGAGTTTGATGTGAGAGATGAAATGGCAGGCTGAGCAAGGGTACTTGATGGCGTGTGTGTCACAAGGCATGGTGGTTAGGGGTTGGTTCACAACGTGCCAAGGGTTTTGGAATAAAGTTATGGGAAGAAAACTTCAAGTTGAGAAAGTGTATTTTTTTTTCTCTTGACAACTGGAAAAATAAAGCGTGCTAACATTATTAGATTTTAGCATCAGAATATCTCATTGCACATGACAGAAGGTGGCGCAGGGACAGTATTAAGTCATTGTCAGTTTCTGTCCAATATATGAAATGGCAAGAAAAACACCAACAAAGCAAAAAGACACCAGCTTAGTTTACGCTTCCATCTGACTTGTTTTGCTGAAGCCACTCTCGCCCAGTCACCCCATCCTCCCCACTTCTGCCATCCCCACACTAACTCATTGCTCTTGAGGAAAACGAGCCCTGTGTAAACAGAGGTCCCTTACACAACAGACCAGCCCAGAAAGACACACTCAAGTTGGCGGCGCCAACTCCCATCTGCTGAAAGGCTAGAATTAGCGCAGCTGATGTATCCAGGGCCGACCGAGGTTATTTTTCTGTCAGTGTTTTTATCGTGGAGGCACAGGGTGATGCAAACGGTTAATGTGCTTAGCTGCTAACTGAAAGGTTGGAGGTTCAATTCCAGCCAGAGGCACCTTGGAAAAAAGGCTTGGTGATCTGCTTCTGAAAAATCAGCCCCTGAGAACCCCATGGAGCACAGTTCTACTCTGACACACACAGGGTCACCATGAGTTGGTGTCAACTGGATGGCAATTTGTGTGTGTGTGTGTGTGTGTCTGTGTGGTTTTATCACAGTGGGTGGGGAGAAAGGACAGCAATGACAGAGAACAGGGGTAGGTCGTCACCTTCTTCCGCTAAGGGCCAGAGAGCAGTATCTTAGTCTTTGAGAACCAGAGGCAAATCAAGGACATTGATGTAGGTACTTACATAATAAGGGAGGAAGCACGTTTCCACCACAATTTTATTGATGAAATTCAGAACGTTACTTTTTGGACGTGGAAATTCAAACTTCATATTATTTTCACGTGTCATGAAATATTCTTTCATTTATTTATTATATAGCAAAACAGTTGTCATTTTGACATTTTCTACACATACGTTCAGTGACACTGTGTCCATCGTGTTGTCCAACTGCCACTATTCGTTTCCACGTTTTCTCACCACCCTTAACAGATGCTTCGTGTCTGCTGAGCAGTGGGTCTCCTCCCCTCTTCCCGCCTCTTCTTTAGATTGTTTTTGTATCACACTGACATGTAAAAGCCATTCTTAGCTCAAGGCTGTACACACACAGGTGGTGGGTGGGATTTGGCTCCAGATAGTTCTCTGACCAGGCACGGAAGGCCTCAGTGGGGACCAGAGAGGGAAGGGGTGCAGGGTTTGGGGCCAGGTCTCAAAGCCCAGGGACCTCATTCCCAAATCTAAACTTGTCTTGTAAGGCGGCATACAGCTAGGCACTCGATGAAATGCACGTGCCTAGTAGCATTGCCTATACATTAATCTATTCTGTGATCACTTATTTTAAAAATATTACTGTTTTTCTCAAAAGCCCTAGTTAAAAGCTGCAACAAGGCTGAGTCCAAACACTGCAGCCTCAGGCCCCTTGTTCCCAGGCGGGTGGGGACCACATCTGATGGATCTGTCCACACAGCAGAGGAAGCCCTAAGGGTGATGTCCGCTGTGCGGCCCCAGGTGGGTGGTTACCCCATAGGGGGGATAGTCGCCTGGAGAAACATCTGGTCTTATTCTCACCATGGAGAGCTTTAAGGGAGGGAAACACATGCATTATGTTCCGTTAGTTGGCAAGCAAGTTCTCCTGGCTAATTCCGCAAAATTGTCTCTCAGGGCGCAGCTGGGGCTGGGCTCGGCCCCTTCTGCCTCTGGGTGTCAGCAGAGTTTATTTCTTCCCAGTGGTGGAGATGAGGGTGGAGGGTGAGATGCTGAGGTTCCAGATAACCCCCCTCCCCCAGTCCCAGGTGCTCTGCTCTTCCTGAACTAACGGACACTCAGCGCTGTTCCATCTCCTTCACCACGAACACAGGGAAGAAAGCTTTCAAGTCAGTACAGGTGCCTCTGCGAGATCACTGGTCAACGGATGCGGTCTGTTCACGGCCAAGTACATACACATACTGTGTGCATTGCTTTTATTATCATGGGCAGCTGTCATTTTTAAGAAGCGTTTAATGTACTTTAAAGTGGAATAACAAGGTTATACGGAAAAGCTTTCTTAATGGGATTTTCCAACTCTTTGGGAAGCTACTGGTGCCACCATACATGTAAAATAAACTCATAAAAAAAAATTTGCTGTTGAGTGGATTCCAACTCCTAGCGACCCTATGAGACAGAGCAGAACTGACCATAGGGCCTCCAAGGAGCACCTGGTGGATTCGCACTGCTGATCTTTTGGTTAGCAGCTGAGCTCTTAACCACTGACCCACCAGGGCTCCATGTGTAAACAGCTATTTAAAGATAAGCCTCACATGCTATTCAAAAAGAAATCAGCCGGCTTTGGTCCCCTTTCTTGAGCAGCACTTCACCTTCTCCTGCTTTATTGGGGCTCCGAGTGTGGAATGTCTACGTCCTGGGGCAGAACATGAACCTACTTTCTTAATATGCCAGCAAGAATAAGGAGCAAAGGGGGCGGAAGAAGCCCGTGAGGATCAGGGCGCCTGGGGAATCTCTGCACACCTCTAGATCCAAGAACTGTTGGAAGACTCTCCTGTGTTTCGTCTTGAAAAGACAGACAGGAAATCATCAACTAAAGGGCCTTAGAGAAATCAACCATTTTGATTTAGTGCGGCTGTGAGTTCATAGGGTCCGCATGGCGATACTGCAGGCCAGCCTGTTCGATTCCCAGTCAGTGCGCCTTGTGCGGAGCCACCCCCGTCCATCCGTGGAGGCTCGCGTGTTGCTGTGGTGCTGAACAGGTTTCAGCGAAGCTTCCAGACTAAGATGAACTAGGAAAAAAGGCCTGGCGATCTACTTCCAAAAATCACCCAAAGAAAACCCTATGGATCACAACCGTTCAATCTGCAAGTGATCATGGGGACGGTGCAAGGCCAGGCCGTGTTTGTTCCAACAGCAAAACAGTGGTAGCAATATACTTAAGGGAAGAACTCCTGAGAACAGGCTATCCTAAACATCAGAGCACACTAAAAAAACAAACAAACAAAAAAAGCAAAGTTGCTGTCAAGCCGATTCCAACTCACGGCCAGCCTATAGGACAGAGCAGGACTGCCTCATAGGGTTTCCAAGGGGTGGCTGGTAGATTCCAGCTGCTGGCTGACTTTTGGTTAGCAGCAGAGCTCTTAGCCACTGCGCCATCAAGTATAAATGCTTTGAAGACAGTCAGAAATCAAAGTTTTGATTTAAGTGAGTCCTGTGAACCACCTGGCTTCTGAGGTAAGTTGTGACGCTTTTTTTCTCTCTTCCAAACTGAACTACTACTGCTTGTTGGCCAGGCCGGGAGCGTCCCTCCAGTAAGTGTGGGGCTGGCGCCCCTAGTGTCCACATTGCAGGTTGCAGGACGCTGCAGGTGCCGACCAGGTTCAATTGAGCAACAGCTGTGAGAATTCTCTCTCTTTAAAAAGGCATCAAAAAGAATCTGTTTTCCAGGTGCTTCTAGAAAGTCACATACCGCAACGTTCCCAGCGCTTCATTTCCAACCCTTCTTTCCACTGACCCACCTGAAAGGACTTCTTTTTCCTCTGTCCTTCCCTCTGCCGGACCTTCCTGCTTCCATCCTTTCCTTCCCTCCCTCCTTCCGGGACATCTGGACTTAGGGAGGCCGGGATGCAATGCAGGCTCGGACAGTGTTTTTTGACTTTGGACAAGTTCCTTAAACTCTCCGAGCCTCGCCTTGTTCATTAGTGGAAGCAATGCGAAGCAGCCTACCTCGTGGAGATGTTGGAAGATGAGATAAGTTGACACAATAATAAGCTTCGCACAGTGCCAGGCAAGGTCAGCCCCCAGCAAACCTTCATGCCAATGTCCTGCCTTGTCCAGTCCTCTGGGGCATCTTCCATGGAGAAAGGGCAGCTCAGTCGTCTTTGAGGAAGCATCATTCGGGTAGGTGAAATAGATTTAAAAGGCACTGAACCTTTGCTCATAACTTTCAAAGGACGTCAAAGGTGACTCAATAGGAGCCCTTCACTATCCTCGAGGAGCCCTGGTGGCACAACTGTTAAGCGCTTAACTGCTAATCAAAAGGTTGGCAGTTCGAACCCACCTAGCTGCTCCCAGGAGAAAAGACCTGGCAGTCTCCTCGCATAAAGATTACAGCCTGGAAAACCCTATGGGGCAGGCAGTTCCACTGTGTTCATGGGGCCACTATGAATCGGACTCCACACCACCCAACAACAACCTGTGCTCTCACCGTCAATCCCAGAACCTGTGCTCTCTGGAAACTTCCCCTGGGGCAAAGCTTTCTTGTCCACTTCTCCTTTTACTCTGTAAGAAGTTTCTTTTTAAAGTTTTTATTGTGCTTTAAGTGAAAGTTTACAAATCAAGTCAGTCTCTCATATAAAAATTTATACACAGCTTGCTATATACTCCTAATTGCTCCCCCCCTAATGAGACAGCCCGCTCCTTCCCTCTACTCTCTCTTTTCATATCCTTTCAGCCAGCTTCTGACCCCCCTGCCCTCTCATCTCCCCTCCAGACAGAAGATGCCAACATAGTCTCATGTGTCTACTTGATCCAATTCTTCACCAGCATCTTTTTCTATCCTGTTGTCCAGTCTAATCCCTGTCCGAAGAGTTGGCTTTGGGAATGGTTCCTGTCCTGGTCCAGACCTAACAGAAGGTCTGGGGGCCATGACCACCGGGATTCTTCTAGTCTCAGTCAGACCATTAAGTCTGGCCTTTTATGAGAATTTGGGGTCTGCATCCCACTGTTCTCCTGCTCCCTCAGGGGTTCTCTGTTGTGTTTCCTGTCAGGGCAGTTATCGGTTGTGGCCGGGCACCAACTAGTTCTTCTGGTCTCAGGCTGATGTAGTCTCTGGTTTATGTGGCCCTTTCTGTCTTCCTTAAGATGTTTCTTTTTACAATGAGGAATACTTGTGTGTGCCAGTAGGCCAAGGAGAAGCCAAATAAAGGAGAGGTTTGACAGTGGGGCAAGGTTCTAAGGTGGGGATGGGAGCAAATGAGACTCACATACAGACCTTAGAAAAGAGGAAGGTGCTTGTTTCTCGGCAGGAGAAGGCCAGGCGGTATCGGTGTGTGCTGTCAGAGCTAAGCGTTATAGGTGGGGATGGTGGGGGGCTGGGGTCTACAATGGCTTTCTTTCCTTCCAGAGAACAAAATTGTATTTAGGAAATCTCTGTTTTACCTTTTATAAATATCTGTCCCAAGTCTACATAGAGCCTTCACCTATGGTGGTGGTTTAAAAAAATAAAATCAGAACCATGTTTGGGGACCATGCAGAAATGTTGCTGCTGTTGTTTGTCTTCAGGTTGACTCCAACTTACGGCCACTCCATGTGTGCAGAGTAGAACTGCTCCGTAGGGTTTTCAAGGCTGTGACCTTTCGGAGGCAGATTGCCAGGGCTTTCTTCTGAAGCATCTCTGGGTATGTTTGAACCTCCAACCTTTGGGCCATTAGTTGAGTGCTCAATCGCTTGTGCCAGTCACGGGCTCCAACGCAGAAATAGCGGCTAACGTATTTTATTTACAGTGAACCTTGAAATGGCGCCTCCCCCCAAAAGCACACACATTCTCATGGCCTGTCTAACGTTGCATCCCTTTTGTAAAAATGGCATGGCGAGGGTGTCTGACCTCACGAGGAAGAAGGAGAATCAATAGCCCAAGGGTGATTCCCGTGAGGAGGAGGTCAGACACGCCTCCTCTCTCTGCCATCTTTACTAGTTCTGACACCAGCCGTCCCTCCCACAGCGCTCTCTGCTTCTCTGCTGGCTTCATAATTCACTGTAATGGCCACACACAACTCACGGACCATCCTCACAATTACAGGTTACAATTCAGGCTCGGGAACACTCAGGATATAGCTCTCGCATCAGAACAGCCTCTCCCCGGCTGTGCCCACAGACATGCCTCTCTCTGGCCCCTCGGCCTCTGCCCTGCTCAGCAAGTGTTACAGAGCTCTTTTAGCTCTGCCGATGAGTGTCCTGAGGTACCCCACTCTGCCAGTAAGCCTCAGCCTGAAGGTGCTCAGCTCCAGCTCTGTGGGTCGGCAAATCTAGCTCCGCCAAGTGCCTAGAAGCACCCCACTCCACCAGCAAGCCTCCTGTCTGAAGGTTCTCAGCTTTCTCGCTGTGGGATGTGCTGTCTCCTGCCAGTCTTCTGGTTCTGCTGATGCCATTTCTCTGCCACTGCTTTTTACCGTCTTCAGGGTTACAGCTCTCTCTCTCCCTGTTTCCTGGTTCCAGGAGCTTCTCAGCACAGGAATCCTGACTCCGAAGCACACATTCTGCTCCTGGCTCTTCTCTTTTGGTGAAAGTTTCCAGCTAGCAGGATGGCAAAACTGACCAATCCCTTTGTTAGGGTTCCATAGACCTTTTTTGCATGGACCCACCCCCACACAGGTGTCATAAACCTTATTTGCATTATTAGCAAGCTATCGAATCCCCTTGGTGGGCCACAATTACCTTATTTGTATAGTACCACCCAAGTGATTGGGTAGGATTTACAAGACTATGGTGAGAAAGGCCACACAACAGTGATCTTTTCATCACGTTCCATGGCGAAGGCTTTTGTGTGTGGTTTAATAGGTGAGCTTCCTGGAACCTCACACTTTTCCCCCAGACTATAATGGGGCAGTGTATGCAAACACTTGGAACAATGGTAAAGCGCTGTGCTCACTAGTCACAGATATCGTGTTAATACATGTCTGAAGTGGTTGTGTTCTACGCAGGTGGTCTCTGTTCTAATACAACAATGAAGCAATCCACTAGCAATTCAGTCAGTATAAGCAACCAATGTGCATTAATCAGACCCCAAAATTTACTCGAAAAGAGAGAGTCGTCTTGAATTTACTCTGCGTTTCCCTGAGTTAGCCACTTCACTTAGCTTTTGTATTTACAATTTGGTAACCTCAGATCAATGTTCCCTTTTCTCACAATCTGTTTACTAGATTATTGTGATCACTGTGAAGTTGCTTTATATCCTAGTTAACAAATACCACATGGTTAATGAAAACATAGTTCTTAGTTATGATATGAGCTATAAAATTTACAGAATAATTTCTCACGCAGGAAAGCTAGTGAATGAGCGAGTTTGAGAGCTGAGCATGTGGGGAACCAATTGTTGTTCATTTGAGCACAATTCATGTCGGTGGATGTGTTTCACCCGAGCTGGCTGGAGGTGCCCTTTCTCCTCTGTGTATTGATAGAGGTGAACAGGGGTTCTTAGTTAAACCACTCACCCCAAGGCCCAGAATTTTCATGGGATTGACTGACGACAGCTAGCAGTCAGATACCTACAATTTGTAAATAGTTGTTACTTGATGTTCAGAGTGGGTCTTTCAGTTGATTGCATGCCCTTTCACGGCTGACCTGAGTGGTTGCTCTTGTCCAGCTAGCGGGCCCACTCTTGTCCAGTTAGTGGACCCATTAGTGCTGGAGGGGGCTCACCAGGTGTGCTGTCACTGCAGTGTGGGGCAGGGCCTTTGGAAAGACGCTTCAGTATTTGGAAAGGGGGAATTGCCAACATAATCTGGTAGAAACGCTCCAGAATGTCAGCATTGTAGAAAAGGAAGAAAACAAAATGATGTGACGTTCAAAATCACAATACACACTACAATGGGGCACGTGGAAACAGTGCTGGGAAGCCAGGGGACCCGTGAGGAGGGGTGAAGAAATGGCTTTTTTTTTTTTTTTTCTATTTCTGGGCAGGAGTGTTGAAAGGTCATTTTTTTCTCAGAGCTGAATTCAGGAATCTCAAACCAGTTTTTGAAGAAATAGAGTGAAATTGATTTTTTTTTAAACTACATTTATTTCTTCAGTAATCACAAACCTACAGAAAAGTTAGAAGTACAGAACAAAGCACTTTTCTCAAAACAAAGAGAGTAAGTGGTCAGTCTGGTCCCGATGACCCCTGAATACTTTAGGGTGTGTTTCCTCCTGGCCAGGACACCGCCTGTGCAATCGTAATGCCCATAACCATCACACTCAGGAAACCAACACTGGTAAATTACTACCATCTGATCCACAGACTGGTAAAGCAGAGAAAGCCTCAGAGAAAAATAGGAAGACTCTCAATGAGATGGGTTGACACAGTGGCTGCAACAATGAGCTCAAACATACCAGTGATGGTGAGGATGGCACAGGACCGGGCAGTGCTTCACTCTGGTGTGTATAAGGTCATTGTGAGGATGGCACAGGATTGGGTGGTGTTTCGTTCTGGTGTACACAGGGTCATTCTGAGGATGGCACAGGACTGGGGGTGTTTCATGCAGGTGTACATAGGGTTACTATGAGTCAGAACTGACTTGACAGCACCTAACAACAACAATTCACAGATCCCCGTAGAGCCTCACCAATTGTCCCAATAATGTCCTTTCTAGCAAAACATTGAGGAATACATTTCAGAAGAGATATGCAAGACCTATGCACTGGAAATTACAAAGCATTACTGAGAGAACTTAGAGAAGACCTAAATAAATGGATAGGTATATTCTTCTGGCTCTTGTTTCTTGGTAGGATGAGGTCCCCATGTCTCCCTGCTCGCTTCTCTCTTTCATATCTCAAAAGAGATTGGTTTAAAATACAACCTAATATCATAGATTGAGTCATGCCTCATTAACATAACTGCGTCTAATCCTGCCTCATTATCATAAAGGTAGGATTTCCAACACGTAGGATAATCACATCAGATGACAAAATGATGGACAATCACACAATGCTGGGAATCATAGCCTAACCATGTTGATGTATATTTTTGGGGGACACAGTTTAATCCATGACAGGTACTGTTGAGTTGATTCTGACTCAGTTACCCTATGTAAAACAGAAGGAAACACTGCCCAGTTCTGCACCATCCTCACAAGTGTTGTTACGCTTGAACCCGTTGTTAGAGCCAGTGTGTCCGTCCCTCTCACTGAGGGTCTTCCTCTTTTTCACTGAACCTCTGCTTTACCAAGCACAACGTCTTCCTCCAGGGACTGGTCCCTCCTGATAACATGTCCAAAACTATGTGAGACAAAGTCTCACCATCCTTGCTTCTAATGAGCATTCTGGTTGTACTTATCCTAAGAAAAATTTGTTCTTCTGACAGTCACTATAGCGCTATATAGCACTTCTACCTGGCAGTCAGAAGACTGCCCAAATGTTGCAGGTTACAAGATCGATATTCAAATACAAATTGTATTTCTACATATTGGCAACAAATACAGAAGCCTGGGTGGCTCAGTGCTTAAGTGCTCGCCTGCTAACCGAAAGGTAAGTGGTTCGAACCCACAAGCAGCTATGTGGGAGAACTAGTGATCTGCTCCTGCAAAGATTAGCTAGAAAACCCTGTGGAGCAGGAAACGTTCATGAGTCCCAACTGCCAGTCTTTCAGTTAGCAGTTGAGTGCTTTACCATTGAGCTACCAGGGCTCCTTGTGTAAAGATAGATGAACAGGTTATTGGAACAGACTGGAAAGTCTAGAAATAGACCAAATCTATGTGGACATGTGGTTTTTGAAAAGGGTTCAAAGAATTCAGTGGAAAAAGGAGAGTCTTTTCAAAAAATGGTGCTGGAGAAATTGTATATCCATATGCTAAAAACAAAAAAGAAAAAACCTAAAACAAAACCCAAAAGCTTTGACCTATACCTTGCACTATAAAAAAAAAAAAAACCTAACCCCAAATCGATCATGAACTCTTAGGCTACACCAAGACTACATATGTTTTTCAGAAGTATATTACATAAGATCCATGGTTTATAAGCATGTTTCCAAATCTGTGTAATATTAAAAGACATTCTTTGAGAATGATAAAGAACCGCTTTCCCCCATAGTAAACCTCCAGGGCAAAAAACAAAACCTTTTTTTCATTTACAGAGTTGATGGTTCAAATATTTAGCAACTACTGGGAATGAGATGTAGGCACCAATGATGGCGGGAATGACACTTTCGGAATACTGTTTATTTATCTAATAAAAATATGTTCTGTTTGTCTAATATCCTTGTGGCATGTGAAAGGGAGCTTTGTTTAATGTACTTGGTAGTCTTGAAAAATAGTCTGGCTTCTATGCAAAAAACATCAAGTTGTAAAAAGGCAAAGCAGTGCTGAGTTACAGAACCCAGGAGAGGCATAGTACGTTAGTTAGACACAGCTGGGAGTACAGAACCCAGGAGAGGCATAGTACGTTAGTTAGACACAGCTGGGAGTACAGGACCCAGGAGAGGCATAGTGCGTTAGTTAGACACAGCTGGGAGTGCAGGACCCAGGAGAGGCATAGATACGTTAGTTAGACACAGCTGGGAGTGCAGAACCCAGGGGAGGCATAGGTACGTTAGTTAGACACAGCTGGGAGTACAGGACCCAGGAGAGGCATAGTACATTAGTTAGACACAGCTGGGAGTACAGGACCCAGGAGAGGCATAGTGCGTTAGTTAGACACAGCTGGGAGTACAGGACCCAGGAGAGGCATAGTACATTAGTTAGACACAGCTGGGAGTACAGGACCCAGGAGAGGCATAGTGCCTTAGTTAGACACAGCTGGGAGTGCAGAACCCAGGAGAGGCATAGATACGTTAGTTAGACACAGCTGGGAGTACAGAACCCAGGAGAGGCATAGTACGTTAGTTAGACACAGCTGGGAGTACAGAACCCAGGAGAGGCATAGTACGTTAGTTAGACACAGCTGGGAGTACAGGACCCAGGAGAGGCATAGTACGTTAGTTAGACACAGCTGGGAGTACAGGACCCAGGAGAGGCATAGTGCGTTAGTTAGAAACAGCTGGGAGTGCAGAACCCAGGAGAGGCATAGTGCGTTAGTTAGACACAGCTGGGAGTACAGGACCCAGGAGAGGCATAGTGCGTTAGTTAGAAACAGCTGGGAGTGCAGAACCCAGGAGAGGCATAGTGCGTTAGTTAGACACAGCTGGGAGTGCAGGACCCAGGAGAGGCATAGTGCGTTAGTTAGACACAGCTGGGAGTACAGGACCCAGGAGAGGCATAGTGCGTTAGTTAGAAACAGCTGGGAGTGCAGAACCCAGGAGAGGCATAGTGCGTTAGTTAGACACAGCTGGGAGTGCAGGACCCAGGAGAGGCATAGTGCGTTAGTTAGACACAGCTGGGAGTACAGGACCCAGGAGAGGCATAGTGCGTTAGTTAGAAACAGCTGGGAGTGCAGAACCCAGGAGAGGCATAGTGCGTTAGTTAGACACAGCTGGGAGTGCAGGACCCAGGAGAGGCATAGTGCGTTAGTTAGACACAGCTGGGAGTACAGGACCCAGGAGAGGCATAGTGCGTTAGTTAGACACAGCTGGGAGTGCAGAACCCAGGAGAGGCATAGATACATTAGTTAGACACAGCTGGGAGTGCAGGACCCGGGAGAGGCATAGTGCATTAGTTAGAAACAGCTGGGAGTACAGGACCCAGGAGAGGCATAGTGCGTTAGTTAGACACAGCTGGGAGTGCAGAACCCAGGAGAGGCATAGATACGTTAGTTAGACACAGCTGGGAGTGCAGGACCCAGGAGAGGCATAGTGCGTTAGTTAGACACAGCTGGGAGTACAGGACCCAGGAGAGGCATAGTGCGTTAGTTAGACACAGCTGGGAGTGCAGGACCCAGGAGAGGCATAGTGCGTTAGTTAGACACAGCTGGGAGTACAGGACCCAGGAGAGGCATAGTGCGTTAGTTAGACACAGCTGGGAGAGAAGAGGTTCTTACTGTGCCTCCAGGAATAAGCAGTGCAGGAGCTCGGATCCAAGTGTTCCAGGAGACAGCGGGGCCAAAAAGTTCTCTGAAGGGGCGAGGGAAGGCTGCAGAAGGGAAAGAGATGTCTCTTGAAATTCTGTTGCTTGGCTTTTCCATACAGCATGGCAGATGTTTTAGAGTGTGTCAAGGAACACGTTTTAAGGCCTTCACCAAGGGAAATAATCAGCAATAAAATAAAATATTACTATAAGAACAGCGTGTTCATTGCAGTGTTATTTACATTAACAAACATTATAGAAAAAACATGCGTAATTACCAGTAGGGAAACACTTGAGTATTTAATTGCAACGACAGCAGAGAAACACACATACAGTTTATTTCATCTCACCCACCTTTGAGTAATCTATCATGGTGCCTCTGTCCATCAAGGTTCATGGTGCACATTCAGACTCAGTGTGAGATTTGCTCCTCATCTTAACCCTTTTATTTGCCTTACATATTGTTAAAATTAGATATATAAAAATATATCTGATGCCCAAAGTAGTGGAAAAATGCACAGTTTGGAGTGCCTATGTGATTATGACTTTTCAGCTATGTCCTACAAAGGGAGCGCTCACCACTGTTGGGAGATGCCACCTGGGGCTCAAGAATTGAGCAGGCACAGTTGTCTTGACTTAACTCAGACACAGAACAATCAAGTCCATAGTGAGAGCCCATGTCACCCACTGACCAATAATAAATGATAAAGGAGCCCTGGTGGCACAGTGGTTTAAGTTCTCAGCTGCTAACCAAAAGGTCGCGGTTTGAACAGACCAGCTGCTCTGTCGGAGAAAGATTTAACAGTCTGCTTCTGTCATGGATTGAATTCTGTCCCCCCAGAATGTCTATCTACTTGCCTGGGCCATGATTCCCAGTATTGTGTGACTGTCCAACATTTTGTCATCTGATGTGATTTTCCTGTGTGCTGTAAATCCTTCCTCTATGATGTTAATGAGGTAGGATTAGTGGCAATTAAATTAATGAGGCAGGACTCAATCTAGGAGATTAAATTGTGTCTTAAGCCAATCTCTTTTGAGATATGAAAGAAAGAGGTGAGCATACAGGGGACCTCATACCACTAAGAAAGCAGCATCAGAAGCAGAGCCTATCCTTTGGACCCGGGGTTCCTGAGTGGCAGAGAAGCTCCTAGATCAGGGGAAGATTGATGACAAGGACCTTCCTCTAGAACCGATGGTGAGAGAAAGCCTTCCCCTGGAGCTGGCACCCTGAATTCAGACTTCTAGCCTACTAGACAACGAGAGAATACATTTCTTTTTGTTAAAGCCATCCACCTGTGGTATTTCTGTTATAGTAGCACTAGATAACTAAGACAGCTTTCATAAAGAGATTACAGCCTTGGAAACCCTATGGGGCAGTTCTACTCTGTCCTATAGGGGCACTATGAGTCAGAATCAATTTGACAGAAGGAGGTTTGATTTTTTTTTTTTTGGTTATGTATTGTTGTGTGCCATCTGGTGGATTTAATTCTAACTCATGGCAACCACATGTGACAGAGAACTGCCCACAGGGTTTTCTAGGTTGTAATCTTCACTACATCAACAACATCATATAAGAAGAAAGCAAAAGGTCATTAAAAAGACAGGAAAGAAAGAAAAGACCAAAATGGATGTCAGAAGAGACTCTGAAACTTGTTCTTGAACATCAAGTAGCTAACACAAAAGGAAGAAATGATGAAGTAAAAGCTGAGCAGAAGATTTCAAAAGGCGGCTCAAGTAGACAAAGTATTATAATGACATGTGCAAAGAGTTGGAGATAGAAAACCAAAAGGGAAGAATATGCTTGGCATTTCTCAAGCGGAAAGAACTGAAGAAGAAATTCAACCCTTGAGTTGCAACAGTGAAGAATTCTACGGGGAAAATATTAAACGACACAGGAAGCATCAAAAGGAGACGGAAGGAATACACAGGGTCAGGGTCACTCTACCATAAAGAATTAGTTGATGTTCAGCCATTTCAAGAGGTAGCATATGATCAGGAACCTGATGGTGCTAAAGGAAGAAGTCCAAGCTGCACTGAAGGCATTGGCGAAAAACAAGGCTCCAGGAATTGACAGAATATCAATTGAGATGTTTCAACAAACAGACGCAGCACTGGAAGTGCTCACTAGTCTATGCTAAGAAATTTGGGAGACAGCTACATGGCCAACTGACTGGAAGAGATCCATATTTATGCCTATTCCCAAGAAAGGTGATCAAATGTGGAAATTATAGAACAATATCATTAATGTCACAGGCAAGCAAAATTCTGCTGAAGATAATTCAAAAATGGCCACAGCAGCATATCAACAGGGAACTTGCAGAAATTCAGGCTGGTTTCAGAAGAGGATGTGGAACCAGGGATATCATTGCTGATGTCAGATGGATCCTGGCTGAAAGCAGAGAATACCAAAAGGATGTTTACCTGTGTTTTATTGATTATGCAAAGGCATTTGACTGTGTGGATCATAACAAACTATGGATAACACTGTGAAGAACGGGAATTCCAGAACACTTAATTGTGCTCATGAGGAACCTTTACATAGATCAAGAGGCAGTTGTTCAGACATAACAAGGGGATACTGCGTGGTTTAAAGTCAGGAAAAGTCTGTGTCAGTGTTGTATCCTTCTGCCATGCCTATTCAATCTGTACACTGAGTGAATAATCCAAGAAGCTGGACTATATGAAGAAGAACGGGACATCAGGATTGGAGGAAGACTCATTAACAACCTGCGATATGCAGATGACACAACCTTGCTTGCTGAAAGTGAAGGGGACTTGAAATACTTACTGATGAAGATCAAAGACTACAGCTTTCAGTATGGATTACACCTCAACATAAAGAAAACAAAAATCATCACAACTGGACCAATAAGCAACATCATGATAAACAGAGAAAAGATCGAAGCTGTCAGGGATTTCATTTTCCTTGGATCCGCAGTCAACACTCATGGAAGCAGCAGTCAAGAGATCAAAAGATGAGTTGCATTGGGCAAGTCTGCTGCGAAGGACCTCCTTAAAGTGTTGAAAAGCAAAGATGTCACCTTGAAGACTAAGGTGTGCCTGACCCAAGCCATGGTATTTCCAATCGCATCATATGCACATGAAAGCTGGACAATGAATAAGGAGGACCAGAGAAGAATTGATGCCTTTGAATTGTGTTGGCCAAGAATATTGAATATACCATGGACTGCCAAAAGGTTTTTTTTTTTTTTTTGCCAAAAGAATGAACAAACCTGTCTTGGAAAAAGTACAACCAGAATGCTCCTTAGAAGCAAGGATGGCGGGACTGCATCTTACATACTGTGGACATGTTGTTAGAAGGCATCAGCCCCCGGAGAAGGACATCATGCTTGGTAAAATACAGGGTCGGCAGAAAAGAGGAAGACCCTCCAGGAGATGGATTGACACGTGGCTGCAACAATGGGCTCAAGCATAGCAATGACTGTGAGCATGGCGCGGGACCAGGCAGTGTTTCCTTCTGTAGTACATACGGTAGCTTTGAGTCAGAATGGACTCACTGGTACCTAACAAAAGCAACAGTAACAATCTTTACGGGAGCAGATGGCCAGGTCTTTTCTCCCGCAGAGCTGCTGGGGTGGGGGAGGGGGTTGGAACAGCTCCGACTTTCAGTTAGCAGATGAGCACTTAACTGTTGTGCCACCAGAGCACCTTAATGATTTTTGATATAAGGCAAAAATATGCCTCAATACTCTTGATTAAATACACGTAAAAAAGTTCCCGAGTATAAACTCTTGTCTGTGGATTTCTGAGCTCCTGACCACCCGCCTTGCTTACCTTACTTACTCCCCATTTTTCCTGGCACATGAAGCCCTCCTTGACTCTGGCCCCTGGTGACAGCTGCTGCTGGTGGTGAGGAGGGCGGATGCTTAGGGCCACCACCACTCTCTCATCTACCAGGAGCAACAGTGCCTCCACACAGCGGTGTCACTAGCGGGGTGGGGGGTGCCCACTGCTCCAGGTGACACTGTCAGGTGGTGAAACCAAAATGACTGTAAAATTTTTGTGCAGTGTTTCAGCAGAAATTTATTATTTTTTATAAAAAATATCCCTGTAGTTAGTTACAACAACAAAAATTTTTTTTGTAAGCCCCACTTACAAATATCAATATACCTACAAGGCTAAAACTCCATGCTAATTTACTTCTTGAACATTCTAATGAGCTGACATTACCCAATCACAACGATGCTTCAGATCACGTGGTTTCTTCTACACACGCTGCAAGCACAGGTGGTGGTTTTTCTTTGCTGCAGGTGTTTCTATAGTCGCTGATTTTGTCAAATTATCTGGCGTAAAAGCTACAATATTGTGGTACTTAGCGTTTGTGAGCTTATATCTATGACTTTTTTGAGAATGAAGTAGTAATTAAAGAAAAAAAAGGATTTGGCTCAGTTACTAAAATGTAACTAATTTGTAATTCAGTGTAGAAGGAGTTTACAAAACCATTTTGTTGTTAATATTCACATTATCTAAGAAATATTACCCGTAAGCAATGTACAACTATATCACTTATTCTGTGAGTAAAATTGTTAGTAAACTTATATATTTAACAATCGTTGATTATATAACTCTTTGATAATGAAATAGAGAAACTAACAGTTTAAAACATGAAGTGGGGGAAATGTTATGTTTCTTGATATATGTTTAGAAACATAATTTAAATCTTAAATTCAGGGTTTTTTTTCAGTCTTTTTAAATTTTCTTTAAAAAATCACCACTGTCTTGGAAATATATGTCTGATTTTAATGAAATTTTCAGGCTTTAAGTTTGAATTATGGTTTAAAAAAATAGCGACGCGTTAAAAACTGAGTTGGAAAAAGACATTGATTTTGACACATCGGCAACTTTGAAAGCCAGGAAAGGAAAGTTCTGATTTAGTCGAGGTGTCCACTAAGTGCTGAAATGCTTGAGTATTTGTTCCTGTTTATTTTCACAGTATTGTTACATTCAGGAATATATTCCATATGAATTGTCTACAATTACTAGATTATTTGGCTCTTACTGACTTTTCAAATCTAATCCGTTAATGTAGCTCGTGTAACAGTAAAGCTTAATGTTAAAATGAATATAATTTTGATGTAGTTCTTAAATGGTTTTACTTCAAATTTTATTATTTTCTTACCAAGTTTTCCCTTTCACATGAACCTATGTAAATACACTTAGCTGTGCATATGATTCTGTAATTTAAAGGTGTGACCTAATTTTGCTAGTTGTTTGTCACCATTATTGCCATTATATTCAGTGATATACAAGGATTGCGATTTATGACTAAGAGTAGTATAAAAATCATTGCTAAGGACTGCACATGATCTGGCATGGGAAGAGGGCCATGTGGTGGCGACTCCATGAGTTACTGTGCTGGGTGACACCAACCCTACGATGCCACTGCTTCCATAGGTTTTGTTGTTTCTTCTCTCTAGTCAAAGGTGGCTGTCATCCTGGTCACCAGTAAGACTCTCACCCTGACTTACTAAAGAATTCTCGTTTGTTTGCTGACAAATGGGGGCAAAGTGACACAGTCTATGTTCCTCAGCAAATGTTCTTTCAGTGACCCCACAACATTCTTGGAAGGAAGACAGGTGAGGAGATGAGGTGGAGAGATGGCCTGGGGTGGGTGATGGGGAGGTGAGGTAGAGGGAAGGCCTGGGGTGGGTGATGAGGAAGTGAGGTGGAGAGATGGCCTGGGGTGGGTGATGGGGAGATGAGGTGGAGGGAAGGCCTGGAGTGGGTGATGAGGAGATGAGGTGGAGAGATGGCCTGGGGTGGGTGATGAGGAAGTGAGGGGAGAGATGGCCTGGGATGGGTGATGAGGAGATGAGGTGGAGAGATGGCCTGGGGTGGGTGATGAGGAAGTGAGGGGAGAGATGGCCTGGGATGGGTGATGAGGAGATGAGGTGGAGAAATGGCCTGGGGTGGGTGATGAGGAAGTGAGGTGGAGAAATGGCCTGGGGTGGGTGATGGGGAGATGAGGTGGAGAGATGGCCTGGGGTGGGTGATGGGGAGATGAGGTGGAGAAATGGCCTGGGGTGGGTGATGAGGAAGTGAGGTGGAGAGATGGCCTGGGGTGGGTGATGGGGAGATGAGGTAGAGAGATGGCCTGGGGTGGGTGATGAGGAAGTGAGGTGGAGAGATGGCCTGGGGTGGGTGATGAGGAAGTGAGGTGGAGAGATGGCCTGGGGTGGGTGATGAGGAAGTGAGGGGAGAGATGGCCTGGGGTGGGTGATGAGGAGATGAGGTGGAGAGATGGCCTGGGGTGGGTGATGGGGAGATGAGGTGGAGAGATGGCCTGGGGTGAGTGATGAGGAAGTGAGGTGGAGAGATGGCCTGGGGTGGGTGATGGGGAGATGAGGTGGAGAGATGGCCTGGGGTGGGTGATGAGGAAGTGAGGTGGAGAGATGGCCTGGGGTGGGTGATGGGGAGATGAGGTGGAGAGATGGCCTGGGGTGGGTGATGAGGAAGTGAGGTGGAGAGATGGCCTGGGGTGGGTGATGGGGAGATGAGGTGGAGAGATGGCCTGGGGTGGGTGATGAGGAAGTGAGGTGGAGAGATGGCCTGGGGTGGGTGATGGGGAGATGAGGTGGAGAGATGGCCTGGGGTGGGTGATGAGGAAGTGAGGTGGAGAGATGGCCTGGGGTGGGTGATGGGGAGATGAGGTGGAGAGATGGCCTGGGGTGGGTGATGAGGAGGTGAGGTGGAGAAATGGCCTGGGGCCTGTGATGTCTGTGATGAGGAGATGATGTGAAAAGAAACCCACATGGGCAGGTGAGTACTCCATGCACCGGCTCACAGCTGCTCCTGAGCTGCTGCGCCCAGGCCCCCACCCACTGCCTGCTCTCCTGATTTTCTGGGGTGTCTATGCCAGACCTCACCCCCTCACATTCAGACTCATCCTTCTCACCACCCTCCCCTGGTGCTGCCCTCTTGCCAGTTACAGAATCCCTGTTACAGTGTCCCTTTGTAAAAATCCATAGGGAGTCTCCTTATTAGGACATTGACCATCTTCCTGCCCCCTCCCTGTGTTTCCGGGGAGGAGAACCCTTCTGTCTTAGTCATCCCTCTCTTTCTGGAAATGCTCAGGGCTCACGATGGGAACTCAGCAATTCGTTGTTGAATAAACGAGGGAATACTGATTGCTCAGTTCAGGAGGTTGCTTAGTAGTGTTCTTCAAAGGCTTTCTCAGGCACTTCAATGCATCGCATAGTTTAGTGGGGCTTCTTGTTTACATTTTTAAAGGCCAGTCTTTTTTTTTTTTTCCCAAAGCACGGGAAGGTGCTTCTGTCTTCCCACAACCAAATTTTCCTAAGGGCCATTAGGATGGAAAGGAGTCCCTGGTGGCTCAGATCGTCACATGCTTGACTACTAGCTGAGTGGTTGGCAGTTGGAATACACAGAGGCCCTTGGAAGACAGGTTGGCAATCTGCTTCTGAAAGGTCACAGTCTTGAAGACCCTATGGAGTAGTTCTACGCTGCACACATGGGGTTGCCAGGAGTCGGAATCATGCAACTAAAAACCACAGCGTTAGGATGGACAAGTCCTTCAAGTCTGAGTAGATGTTTAAGCCTGACACAGGGCTGTCACAGCAACTAACAAGCACAGTGTTAGGACGGACAAGTCCTTCACGTCTGAGTAGATGTTTAAGCCTGACACAGGGCTGTCACAGCAACTAACAAGCACGGCGTTAGGACAGACAAGTCCTTCAAGTCTGAGTAGATGTTTAAGCCTGACACAGGGCTGTCACAGCAACTAACAAGCACGGCGTTAGGACAGACAAGTCCTTCAAGTCTGAGTAGATGTTTAAGCCTGACACAGGGCTGTCACAGCAACTAACAAGCACGGCATTAGGACAGACAAGTCCTTCACGTCTGAGTAGTAGTTTAAGCCTGACACAGGGCTGTCACAGCAACTAACAAGCACAGTGTTAGGACAGACAAGTCCTTCACGTCCGAGTAGTAGTTTAAGCCTGACACAGGGCTGTCACAGCAACTAACAAGCACAGTGTTAGGACAGACAAGTCCTTCACGTCTCAGTAGTTGTTTAAGCCTGACACAGGGCTGTCACAGCAACTAACAAGCACGGCATTAGGACAGACAAGTCCTTCACGTCCGAGTAGTTGTTTAAGCCTGACACAGGGCTGTCACAGCAACTAACAAGCACGGCGTTAGGACAGACAAGTCCTTCAAGTCTGAGTAGATGTTTAAGCCTGACACAGGGCTGTCACAGCAACTAACAAGCACGGCGTTAGGACAGACAAGTCCTTCAAGTCTGAGTAGATGTTTAAGCCTGACACAGGGCTGTCACAGCAACTAACAAGCACGGCATTAGGACAGACAAGTCCTTCACGTCTGAGTAGTAGTTTAAGCCTGACACAGGGCTGTCACAGCAACTAACAAGCACAGTGTTAGGACAGACAAGTCCTTCACGTCCGAGTAGTAGTTTAAGCCTGACACAGGGCTGTCACAGCAACTAACAAGCACAGTGTTAGGACAGACAAGTCCTTCACGTCTCAGTAGTTGTTTAAGCCTGACACAGGGCTGTCACAGCAACTAACAAGCACGGCATTAGGACAGACAAGTCCTTCACGTCCGAGTAGTTGTTTAAGCCTGACACAGGGGTGTCACAGCAACTAACAAGCACGGTGTTAGGACAGACAAGTCCTTCACGTCTGAGTAGTTGTTTAAGCCTGACACAGGGCTGTCACAGCAACTAACAAGCACAGTGTTAGGACGGACAAGTCCTTCACGTCTCAGTAGTTGTTTAATCCTGACACAGGGCTGTCACGGCAACTAACAAGCACGGCGTTAGGACAGACAAGTCCTTCACGTCTGAGTAGTTGTTTAAGCCTGACACAGGGATGTTTGCCGGCTCCATGGTGGACTCACATCCTCGATCTTGTGTGGTAGGTGCTCAGTCCTCTTTTACACAAAATAAAGGTGCATGTTTTTGTCAGCATATCAAGTATGCTAGATCTATGTTGTTCAAAAATACAAAAGATTAATAACTGTCATGTTTATATGCAATTTATGTATTTACACAATAAATATATCTTCACTGAAATTGGGAAAATTAATATAAGCTATGCCTTTCTTTAAACCAGCTGTTTAACACTTGGAATGACTTTATTTTACAGTTAATGTGGAACACTGTTTCAGTAAAATGGGTTCCAAAGTTCTGTATGAAAGAGCTAAGAACCTCACGTGCAGCCCAAGGAGAGCTGTGATCATCAAATTCATCAATACATTACAGCCCCCCAACGCACATATTCCTTCAAGCATTAAAGTAACGAAGCCTTGCTTCTGCAGTATCACTGCAGGACACAAGGGGGCGAGCTGAGCTCGCTCTTTGCAAGGAGGACAGAGAAGACTGGAAGGACACACCTCTCCTTTGTCCAGGTGAGGGAGACAGAAAAACGGTCCTGGAGCTGTCTGGACATACACCAAGGTTTCTGAGCCCTCCACTGCAAGCCGGGTTCAATTCCCAGCCGATGCACCTCGCGTGCAGGCACCACCTGCCTGTCCACGGAGGTTTGCGTGTTCCTGGGATGCTGTACAGGTTTCAGAGGAGCGTCCAGACTAAGGCAGGCTAGGAAGAAAGGCCTGGAGATCTTCTGGAAATGCAGCCAGTGAAACCCTGTGGATCACAACGGGCCTATCTGCACCTGATCAGGGTGCAGGACAGGACAGCGTTTTGGCCCTGCGCATGGAGTGGCCGTGAGTCAAGGGCCAACTCAACGGCCACTGACAGCAACAACCGCCACTGCAAACCCTTTGGGTCCCCAGCTTTAACTCGGTCTCCATTCCAGAGCAAGGTAAAACCAGATGTTACCTCCTAAAGGGAACACGTGCTGTTTGTCAGAAGGTAATCCAGATGAAATGCCAGCAATACACCAGGCACACCAAGACGGCGAGGCGACCCGGGACCGGCGGCAGGACGCCAAGCGGGAGAGGGTTTCTCCGAGACACCCGGCAGTGTGGCTGGGCCCGCGGTGCTGGCACGAAGTTCTGGAGGCGTTCCTGCACCCTCGCCCTTTGTCTCCAGCAGATTTGTGGGCCTGTGGTGAGCAGAGGACAGGACTTTGTGATTTAGAAAAACACACACAATGAATTTCTATTTTGAAAAGCTGGCTCATAATGAACACTTTGGGTCAGAAAGTACAAGGCTGCCAGACCCCCTTCCTGTTGTTCCCAAAAGAGGCAGAAGCAGCTCGTGGAGCCACGTCCAGACAGTCTGAGGAGTCAGAAGGAGCACATGGAAACAGCAGGAGAAAGCCATGGCTCAACGTGGCCAGTTTTGTGCCTTTTGAGGACAGAGTCTTGGTCAGGCTCTGAGGGAGAGGCCCCTCCCCTTTTTCCCACAACACTTTCTCCTTAGCATTCCGTTACAGTTGTTAGGTGCTGTCAGGTCAGCTCTGGTTCATAGCAACCCCAATACCACAGAACAAAACACTGTCCAGTCCTATTGAGGTACTGTGTCAATCTGTTTCATGGGGGGTTTCCTCATTTTCACTGACCCTCTACCGCACCAAACATGACGTCCTTTTCTAGTAAACTGGTCTTTCTTGATGACATGTCCAAAGTGAGTGAGTTGAAGTCTCACTGTCCTTGTTTCTAAGGGTGTCCTAAGGATGATAGATTAAGTTGTAGTGTTATAAAATTAATTCTAAAGCAATACCAACTCATAGGGCAGCAAGTATCTGACAGCTATCCACATATTCCTGACAATGAAACGGCAAAGGTAGCTGTTTGTTGCAATGATTGGATCCACCAGACTAAGACAGATGAGGAAGACAGGCCTGGCAATCCACTTCCAAAATCAGATATAGTGCTGGAAGATGAGCCCCCGGGGTGGGAGGCACTCAAAACACACAGTGGCCGAAACAATGGACTGGAACATGGCAAGTGTCCTGAAGATGGTGCAGACCAGAAACAATGGACTGGAACATGGCAAGTGTCCTGAAGGTGGTGCAGACCAGAAACAATGGACTGGAACATGGCAAGTGTCCTGAAGGTGGTGCAGACCAGAAACAATGGACTGGAACATGGCAAGTGTCCTGAAGATGGTGCAGACCAGAAACAATGGACTGGAACATGGCAAGTGTCCTGAAGGTGGTGCAGACCAGAAACAATGGACTGGAACATGGCAAGTGTCCTGAAGGTGGTGCAGACCAGAAACAATGGACTGGAACATGGCAAGTGTCCTGAAGGTGGTGCAGACCAGAAACAATGGACTGGAACATGGCAAGTGTCCTGAAGGTGGTGCAGACCAGGCAACGTTTCGTCCGTTGCACATGGGTCACCATGAGCTGGAGCTGACCCCACAGCAGCCCACAATAACAAGGCAGGACAGACCACTCGCTGTGGCAAACCGGGGCCTCAATTTCAGTGCCACAGACTGGGTTTCCTTTATGTGGATTTTCTAATAGAGCTTTTCTAATGTTTAAGGAGGACCTAGAGAGGATTTTGTATCATTCCTGATGTCTAAAAATGAGCCTGCTCAACCCTTGATTATGTTAGGAAGGAACTGGAATATGTGAAGGGTACTTCCTTTCCTGATCACGTGAGATGAGCAGAAATAGGTCTGACATACTGCAGTTAGAAAGCTGGAGTTCCTTTACTCACCGGGGGTTACATGTCTCCTGGTACCTGTCCTTTGTCGGATTCCCCCCCCCCCCGCCCCGCCACTTTATCTCTCTCAGCTGTTCGCTCCTTGTTCTCTCTGCCCAACTCTGGGGGCCTCCTTGTCCCTCCAGCACCCAAGGCATTCTTCCACTCCACAGCATTCCTTCTGCCTGGAATGGCCTCCCCCAGGTATTCCCATGGCTCTCTCCCTTCTTCCCTTCCATCTTTGCTGGAAAGGCTCTCACCAACTGACCTGACATGTCTACACTACCTCTACACCTGCCGTATTTACATCACCTTACATAATACGTGGAGTTCCTGGGCGGTGCAAATGGTTAACATGCTTGACTGAAGGGTTGAGGGTTCGAGTCCACCCAGAGGTACCTCAGAAGAAAGCTTCCAAAAAATCAGCCACTGAAGACCCTATGGAGCACAGTTCTCCTCTGACACTCCCCGGGTGGCTGTGAGTCGGAGTCGACTTGACGGCAGCTGAAGGAGCTGAAGTTGTGAGTTCAGCTGGGCAAGAGTCCATTGGCTTCAGCCCATACCAACGTCCAAAGTGATTTCTGATGAGCGGCCAGGCTGAGAGAAGGGGCAGCTGGCTGCGTCGCCCCTCACGCCGGCGATGGTTTATGCTCTCTCAGGCTGAGTGGCAAGTTGGTATGGTGTGTGGTAACTACCGAATCAAGAAATAACACAGATGCCTCACCTTACCTTTGCAGCTCCAAACGTAAAATGAGACAGCTGGGAGGGAGGCTGCACGTCCGAGAGAGCCACCACCAGATGGCGTTGTCGTCCCGAGGACGGGGGCCGCACTCAAGCTTTTCTGCATTTTTCCTCAAGATATTTTCATAGCGCCCCCCTTTCCACTTGAGCTCAGGAAACTGAGACCTAAGGATGTTTAAACTTGTCACAGTCATGTAATGACGAGCCCTGCAATTAGTTCACGGGCTCAGGGCTTTCGTTCTCTGAACCTACTTCTCAAGTCGGTTTCAATTTTCCGTAACTGATTCTGAGAAGAAAAGCAGTATTGATGGATCCACCACTCGCCGTCAGTTGTGCTGTGGTGACCTGCCTGTCGCTGGGATGCTGGAAGCTAGGCCACCAGTATTCAAATACCAGCAGGGTCACCCGTGGCGGACAGGCTTCAGTGGAGCTTCCAGACAAACACAGACTAGGAAGCTCGCTCTGGAGACCTACTTCCAAAAACCAGCCAGTGAGAACCCTGTGTATCACAACAGAGTATCGTCATATACAGAGCTGGGAGATGAGCCCCTGTGATGGAAAGTGCTCCAAATATACAGTGGCTACAGCAATGGACTCAAACATACCGACTGTCACAAAGACGGCGCCGGACTGGGCAAGGTTTTGTTGGTTGTACATGGGGTCACCTTGGGCAGAGCCGACTTGATGGCAGCAAACAACAAACGACAGGATGGCCTTGGGAGACAATGCTGACTTTCATACCTGGTACGCAGCACTGTTGGATGTGGGCGCTGAGGGGGGATGATGAGATCGCAGCCATGTCACCCACAGAGGACCTTCTTATCTCATCGTTTAAGGTGTGTGCCAGGCAGAGTGTGGGAAACCACCTCTGTTCATCGGGGGAGCCGTTGCCCAGAGAAGCTGACAAGAGCTGGTACAGACGACAGTGGCTGGAGTGCCGGCCCATCTGAGCCAGAGATCAGGCAGACACCCCTCGGGGTGCACACGCGCACACACCCCCACACACCCTATGGCCTCCCTGCCTTTGGCAGGCTGTAGCATGGACTACAGGCATGTGGGTGGTCCTGCTGGTCTCAGGCACATGTTCAGTGGATACACTGCGTCCGAATGCATGGACAGTGAGTGAGGAAGCTCCCCCACGCCCCTCCAGGTCGGTCCTTCAGGCTCTGGGCTGTACCTGGGAGCCTGTCTCTATAGCCAGTGGACCAGTTGCTGTCGAGTCTACTCCAGCTCATGGTGCCCCCATGTGTGTCAGAGTAGAACTGGGCTCCATAGGGTTTTCAGTGGCTGTTCTTTCCAAAGTAGATCACCAGGCTTTTCTTCCAAGGTGCCTCTGGGTGGACTTGAACCCCCAACCCTTCTGTTAATAGCTGAGTGTGTTAACCATTTGCACCACCCTGGGACTCCCTTTGTCTCTATAGGGAGATGATTTCTGGGCTTTCTGTCCCCAAACCCAAACCCTGGGTTGGCGCCTTGTGCCCCTGTCTCTTTTCCAACAGAGCAGCCTGGTGAGAAGATCTGAAAGAGACACTGAGGGACAGGCCACCGAAAGGCAGAATAGCAAAGGCTGTGAACCTGCTGTGTTTGTTTTTATGGCCAATACTGGCTTCCTCGAAGAGCCCAGCTACTTTGATGTGAACGTTTGTGCCTTCAGCAGTATGGCGATGTTGATCTTGAGCAACGGCTCCTCTCACTGAGCTGGAAACCTTCCTTAGAACTCCATCAGGTGCCACTCCGGAACAGCCTTTTATTGCTTTACAGGTGCCTGAGCTGAGATAAACTGGTGTGTGGCAGGCAGTTATTGATAAGGAAGTGCAATGCCCAGCCCACCCCAGGTGACATTTCCTCATCAATGGGCTCAGCGGGAGGTGGCTCACATGTGAACCGAGGTGAGTAGAAAGAGATTATTGTAAAGAGAAAAGAAAACAAGCCATCAACCGCTCAACATCAATTGCTGAACACCTGTGTTTACTTATGTCATAATGAGAATTCTTTTTTCCCACCAACAAGGTGATTTATTTACCCAGAAAGACTAGGCTCTACGGTTCCTGCTTTTCGTCAGAAAACTGGCAGCATCAAAAGAAGATAGCTCTTTGTTTTTTTTGGTTTTTTTTGGTTGTTTTAATTTAGCAAAGTGGACACAGGTAACTGTTCCCAAGGAGACAGGCTGCGGTTATGCTTTGGGCTCAGAGAGTGGAGCTCAGGTGAAGACGCCGCTGCCGCTGATATTCAGGCCTTGTTGGAACGTCGGAGCTGAGCTCGGGCGCTGGCTCCTTCATCGCCCAGAGAAAGAGCTGGGAAACACTGGTTGCATTTTCCTGTCCTCTTACGTATTTATTTTATTTTCGGTGGAAGTATACGCAGCAAGAGAGGCACCGTTTCAACAGTTTCTCCACGTATAACTCAGTGATGTAGGGTCCACTGTTCAAGCTGTGCCGACGTCCTTCCTTCCTTTCCAAGGTCTTCCACGTTGCCTCAAACGGACTGTGCCCTAAGCTTCCCATTCAACCTTTCAAGTTTTCATTTCCAATTTGATCTCATATAGGTAATTCTTTAAAAGAGCACAATGTGCAAAGCAGAGACATACTTTACTAATTAAAATAAGCTTTTTTTTTTTTTTTTTTTTGCTCAATGAAGACTTCAGGGTATGGTTTGGGCTTAAAGTTTAAACATTATCTCAGGGCAATAGTTTCAGAGGTTCATCCAGCCTTAATGGCTCCAGAAAGTCTAGATTCCATAGAGAATTTGAAATTCTATTCCACGTTTTCCCCCTTTTGATCGGGACATAAAATCTTTGAACAAAATACTCAGGAATGGTAGCTGGCAGCCATACAGTTCCTGTCCTCTTTTTGATTGAAATCACCCAAGCTGAAGTGCACACCTCCATTAAGGGGTGAGGGGGGTCTGTAAGCTGCCAGGCAGCGTCCTGAAGGCTGACACTCACCCCACAACCACCCCGTCCTCACTTGGCTTCTCCAGTGGGGCACTTTCTTCACCTTTGTTCCACAAAACCCCCAGGGCATCTTCATAGCTCTGAGCTTTACCTACGAGTACACAGAATTGGTTGGCAAATTAAGCATTTCTCCTTATTTTTATTATAGGCTCTTCCGGTAAATTAAGTCTATTCCACATATTTATACTAAAGTAAATCTAGTATATTCAAAAAAAAAAAATTCAAAGAATGGGAACAGCAGAAATTAGATGCTTCTAAGTTCTCCCTCCACCACCCATCTGTCGGTCTGTTGTAGTACCGGGGCTTGCATGTTGCTGTGATGCTGGGAGCTATGCCACCAGTATTTCAAATACCAACAGGGTCACTAGTGGTGGACAAGTTTCAACACAGCTTCCAGGCTAAGACAGATTAGGAAAAAAATCAGCCAATGGAAGTCCTGTGGAATTGCACTCGATCAGGAAGATGGCACAAGACTGGGTGATGTTTCATTCTGATGCATATGGGGTTGCCATGAGTCAGAGCCCACTGAACGGCAGCTGACAACATACTGACCCCTAGGCTAGGGTGGACAGGAAATTTGGGGGACCGAAATCCTACAACTTTTTTTTTTTTAAACAACACATTCAACAGTGTCTAAGAAAAATTTTTTATGACAGCAAATATTAAAGATATGTTCTAAAACTACAGCCAAAAAGACTATTTCAAGTCTCCATAGGAAAAGGAACCTCTAGAGGGTCAGCAAAAAAGAGGAAGATCCTGGACAAGATGGACTGACGCAGTGGCTACAACAATGGGCTCAAACGCGGCAACACTGGTGAGGATGTTACAGGACCAGGCGGTGTTTCCTTCTGTTGTATGTAGGCTTGCTATGAGTCAGAACCCATTCAGTGGCCCCTGACAACAACAACAGCAAGGAAAAAGGCACACAAATGTGCTTGAACGTAGCAAAGGGTACGCAAGCCACAGGTAAGTCCTCCAGTCACGTACTTTGCCTAGAGACCTGGGCTACGAATGGGGCTTCTTGTTTTGAAATGGCCTGTGGATACTCGGTAATAAGATTCAGTCACAAATTTGGCTTTGTATCTTAAAAACCAGGATAGCCACTTTTAATTTTGAATTACCTTTTAGAATTGTCAAAGAGAGATTGTTCCCCAGTGATGTGACACAGACGAGAACCAGGTGCAGCCCGCACTCCCTCCTGCACCTGAGCTCGCTCTTCCTTTGGCAGAGGAGGGGTCCCCCGGCCACGTGGGCCCACTCTGTCAAAGTAATCCAATATGTGAATTAATCCCTGCCGTTTAAAAGCCATATAGAATTAAGGGCTCGATACCAGACCCAGGCCCTCAGCCCATCTGCGTTTAGAGCAGGTCAATGTAATTAAACAATTAAAAAAAAAAAAAAATTCCCTTCTTTTAAAGCCTGCCTCTCCTATGTCTGTTTGTAAACATCTTACGTTTATCAACATAATGGTGCCCGTGCATTTGATGATTTAAAATACCTCAGCTAATAGATCTTTCTCCCAGGGCCCCATAACACCTGACATTTATGCCCTTTCAGTAACTGCAACATAAATGTGCAAAACGGCACCACCGAGGGGCCCCACCACATGTGCACATGGTTAACTGCATTAAAAAATAACAATGAAGGCATCTTTCAGGGTTTTTTATTTTTGTTTTTGGTTTGGTTTTGCATTTTATACCACAAAATACAAAGTAATCTGTTGATTTAGTGAAGTATATATTTAATCCCCAAAGAAAACCTTAAAAGGGCGGGCATCCCCAAAGCAGCAAAGGCGTGTGATTGAATTAAGAATGACCATGCTGGGGTGCTTCGGATCCTGGGGGGTGGGCCTCATGTGGTGACCATGGAGAATCCCCCTGCCGTTTTCAGAAATGACAAGCTCTTCATTAATGTGTCCCTTTCAGGTGAACTGATGAAAAATCCCCACGTTAGGGCGCACCTTAGTGCTAACCAAGGAGCCCTGGTGGTGTAGTGCTTAAAGCGCTCAGTTGCTATCTGAAAGGTCAGTGGTTCGAACCCGCCAGCCGCTCTGAGGGAGAAAGATGTGGCAGTCTGCTTCTGTAAAGGAAACCCTATGAGGCAGCTCTGCTGTGTCCTATAGGGTCGCCACGAGTCGGAATGGACTGGACAGCCGTGGGTTCAGTGGATAAGTCTCTCAGTCACTTCTTCCTGCCTGTGCTCTCTCTTGCTGGGCAGCTCCCAGAACTGTGTGACTGCTGTTTAACCCACACTCATTTCCAAATCCTCTTCCCTGAGACCTTGGAAATCAGCATCAGAACCAGACCTCCTCCTGGGTTGAAGAACTTCATTCTGTAATGGAGGACACTGAAGGTTGCTCACTCGGTGCCCGTTCTCTTCCTTACTCTCAGCCTCGCCGCGGAAGGCTCACTTTGCTCAGTTCTGTCCCCAGAGGAAAGCTTAGTTTGCTCAGACACCCACCTGAGCATGGCAGTTCTGTCTCCAGCTTTGAGAGGTCCACTCTGCTTAGTGTAAAGCAAGATAACTCAGCCTCTGCCATGTTGACATGTTAGGCTGGATACTGCCTTGTGTCGGGGGCCATCCTCTGCATTGTAGGATGTTCACCAGTATGCCTGTCCCCACCCTAGATGCCAGCAGCATGCCAGTCCTGGCTGTGAACTCAAGGACATCTGCAGGCATGGCCACTGTCCCCTGGGGCAAGCCTGCTTTCCAAGAACCTGGTCTGAGCCTGTTACGGTCATCCAGCTTGCTCTGCAGGGCATGGCTTTGAACTTGCACGTGACTCATTCCAGGCAAGGAGATGCCAGGAAGACTTTGCTGAAGAGTTTCTGGGAAGGCTTCTTACTCCTAAGAAAGACGGACAAAGAGATGTTCCCTCTCATTTTGTCGGGTTGGGCTGGTGTGTGTCCTACAGCTGCCATTTTGCTGTGAGCCTGAAAAGTGGAGGACATATGGATGGGGCAAGGCTGAGCCAGCTGCAGGGCTGAGAAATCAGTGTTAGTATGCAGGGAGTGTGCATTTCTCATGGCAGCTGTGGCCCCTGGTGGTGCAAATGGTTTGCTGTCAGCGGCTAGCTGAAATGTTGGCTGTTGGAACTCTCCCAGCAGTGCTGTGAAAGAAAGGCCAGTTTCCATAAAGATGACAGCCAAGAAGACCCTAAGGAGCTCAGCTGTACTCTGTAACACATGAGGTTGCCGTGAGTTGGAAGCAACTTGACAGCAACAGGTTTGGATTTTGGTTAATTACTGTCATGACAATTACCAGGAGCCTTGTGGCTTAAAACCTCACACATTTCTTCTCTCGTGGTTGTGGATTACAGAACTTGGAAACCAGTCTCACCAGGCTGAAGTTAAGTTGTGGGCAGGGCTGGAGGCTTGAGAGGAGAGCCGCTTCCTGCCTGTTCTGGCTTCCAGGGGTCACCTGACTCCTTGGTTGTTGGTCCTTCTTCATATCACCCGAGCCTCTCACCTCCATCACCGTATCTCCTGCTCCTGTCTCTCTAACTCCCCCTCCACCCCTCTTACAAGGACCCTTGTGATCCTACTGAGTCCCCTGAATAACCCAGGACGACCTCCCCATCTCAGCACCCTTAACTTGATCACATCTGCAAAATCCCCTTTGCTATGCAAGGGAATATCACAGGTTCTGGAGATTAAGACGTGTACCCTTGGGGGTCGTTATGCAGCTGGCCACATAGGGTAGAATCTTTCTTTCTTGTGTAGGTTGAGGTTTATGTTATGTGCAGCAGAAAGCATCCTAACTGTTACAAAGCTTCTATGTTAACGTGTTCCTAGCACTAAAATTCTGAAATATAAACAGATTGTTTTTTAGAAGCGAAGTTAGCAAGACTTTTGGCTCACTCATTTTGGACACATCTTCAGGAAAGAGCAATTTCCAGAAAAGAACATATGTTTGGTAGAGGGTCATTGGAAATGAGGGAAGCCCTAAATGAGATGGATTGACACAATGGCCATAACAATGGGCTCAAATACGCCAATGATCACGAAAATGGCACAGGTCCAGGCAATGTTTCATTGTTGTACAAAAGGTCTCCATAAGTTAGAGCTGACTCAACAGCGACTAACAACAAGTAGCCCAATGCCATTCTGATAGGATCAGTAAAACTCAGCTTGCTGAATCCTTGGTGCTGTTGCCCCAGCGCCTCTCCCTGCAGTCAAGCTTGAGAATCCCGATTTGGAAAACCACCCACATGCAAAGTGCCAGACTGTGGGCACTGAGCGCATGGCCAGTGACAGCCGCTCAGGGAAGATGAAGAGGCAAAAGGAGAGCCATGACTTATGTGCTGTGGTCATGCTGACACCAGCCACTGTCTTACAAACAAGCAGTGGCCTCCAAGCTGGGCTGGGCATGTAGTGACCAGGCAGTGGGTGCCCACCATCGCCTTCACTGAGGACACACAGCAGGACCCATGAAGCAGATGGGTTGTGCCTGCCAGTGCCTTAACGGGTTTTCACTGCCCTTTCTCATTCTTATCTGGAGCTGGACAAATAAAGATTGATGTACACTTTCTTCCTCGATGATGACATCACTGTTCATTTTAGGATTCAGAAGAGGACTTGGAACCAGAGATATCATTGCTGATGTCAGATGGATCCTGGCTGAAAGCAGAGAATACCAGAAGGATGTTTATCTGTGTTTTACTGACTATGCAAAGGCATTCGACTGTGTGGATCATAAAAATTATGGATAACCTTGCAAAGAATGGGAATTCCAGAACACTTAATTATGCTCACGAGGAACCTGTACATAGGTGAAGAGTCAGTAGTTTGAACAGAACAAGGGGATACTGCCTGGTTTAAAGTCAGGAAAGGTGTGTAGCCGGGTTGTATTCTTTCGCCATACCTATTCAATCTGTATGCTGAGCAAATAATCCAAGAAGCTGGACTATATGAAGAAGAACGGGGCATCAGGATTGGAGGAAGATTCACTAACAACCTGCATTATGCAGATGACACAACTTTGCTTGCTAAAAGTGAAGAGGACTTGAAGTATTTACTGATGAAGATCAAAGATCACAGCCTTCAGTATGGATTACGCCTCAATATAAAGAAAACAAAAGTCCTCACAACTGAACCAATAAGCAACATCATGATAAACGGAGAAGAGATTAAAGTTGTCCAGGATTTCATTTTGCTTGAATCCACAGTCAACACCCATGGAAGCAGCAATCAAGAAATCAAAAGACACATTGCGCTAGTCACATCTGCTACAAAAGACCTCTTTAAAGTATTGAAAAGCAAAGATGTCACCTTGAAGACTTACGTGTGCCTGACCCAAGCCGTGGCATTTTCAATTGCCTTTTATGCATGCGAAAGCTGGACAATGAATAAGGAAGACTGAAGAAGAATTGATACCTTTAAATTGTGGTGTTGGCGAAGAATATTGAATATACCGTGAATTGCCAAAAGAACTAACAGATCTGCCTTGGAAGAAGTACGAATGGAATGCTCCTTAGAAGCAAGGATGGTGAGATTACGTCTTACGTACTTTGGACATATTATCAGGAGGGATCAGTCTCTGGAGAATGACATCATGCTTGGTAAGGTGGAGGGCCAGCAAAAAAGAAGATCCTCGACGAGATGGATTGACATAATGACTGCAATAATGGGCTCAAGCATAATAAAGATTGTGGGGATGGTGCAGGACTGGTCAGTGTTTTGTTCTGTTGTACATATGGTCAGAACCAATTCGACACCACCTAACAACAATGATTCCTCCAAAGCTTGTTGTAAGATGGCTGACATCCCAAAGCCGAGGGTTGGTTCAATGTACAATTATTAAACTAGGACACAATTCTAGAGGGGGTGCCTCCACTCTGGATGACCTGCCAGGTGAGCACAGGCAGCCCAGCATCACTAGGGGACTCTCAGCTCCACAGGGTAGGAATAGCAGGGTGATGAGGTTGAGGAGCTGGGCTTGCCCACAGGGACCTGCCGGGGTAGTCCTACAAAAACTGGAGCCCTGAGAAGCTGTAGAGTAGGAAGGTTCAGGAGGTGGGGGAGGGAGGAGGCAAGACAGGGAATTAGGACATGGTGGGTGCCCACTGCACACTGGAGATTCTACCATACACCCATACTCACCATTTAATGCCATGCTTGAAAGCCCATGAGTTGGTATTGTCCCTATTTTACGAACAAGCACAGAGACACTTTCAAGAGGACAGGCCACCTGTTTAACGTCACTCAGCTGTCAGGTGGGTAGCAGGATTCAAGCAGGTCAGCCTGAGCGCACTGGAACCATTCCCATAGGCCCCACACGCTAGGGCCTCTCTGTGTGACACGTGGGCCTGAGCAGAGTTTAAGATCAAGTCAGCCTTTCACAACACCGTGGAAATGCTGACTTAGTGTGTGTTACAGAGGCCCCCGTCCCCCACCTGCTACTTACCTTCCCGGGAAGTTTGACTCATCAGAGGTGAGCGACCCACCTGAGCTGTCATGTCCAATGGAGACAGCACTGCTTTCTGAGACTATTTCTATCTGCATCTAAATGACCAGGCTGTGGAGCTTGGACAGGGACATACTGCTGCTTATGGGGCATTTAAGTGGGATTTTTGTGTGGGATGACAGGACAGAATATCTAAAATATCAAGCCAGTACCCAATCCCAAAATTGGTGGGGGGCAACTTTGTCAATATGCACAAGTTCAAATGAGTACAGAAAATCAAGCAGTTGATGATTTTCTTGAGCAGTTTGTAGATGACACTCACTGAATTTCTGATCAATGACTCAGAGTAAAATTGAACGGCTAGCAGCCAGGAGCTAGGACCAGGAAGAAACAACACATGTTCTTGATGAGGGACGGAGAAGATGCGCTAGGACCAGGAAGAAGCAACTCATGTTCTTGGTGAGAGATGGAGAAGACAGCCTGTTGGCTACTCAGTTGTCCTCTAACAAAAATGATCTAGACAGTCTACCCTTACAGGTAAGCCCTGTCACTCTTCTCAGGTCAATAACCTGGTGGTTGCTGAGGGAGTTTCAGGAGAGAGGTCCAGGTGAGGGGCTGGGCAGTTGACCCACTCTGTAGCTTTCTGATGACTAAATTGCCTTTTGAAGGAGAACCAAGCTCAGTCAACAAGTGGATAATCAGGGATCTACAACTGGAGTAAAGGGGCTATTATGGATTGAATTGTATCCCCCCAAAATGTGTTGGAATCCTAACCCCATACCTGTAGATGTAATGAAATTCAATCTAGTCTGATGCAGCCACCTTCCAGCATGCAATCTAATGCCATGCAACCAACCAATCATATCAGTGTGCGTGTGTGGTGGGGGATCCTTAACCTAATCCCTTCGGAGTTGTAAAAAGACCAGAATAGACACAGAGACACATGCACAGGGGGAAAGACAGAGGCCATGTGAGGATCCTCTATAAGCCAAGGCACCAAGGAACACCCTGGGCAACCTACAAGGAAGGAATCAACTCACCTGAGACTCTGATTTGGATTTTAGCCTCTTGAACTGTGAGGCGATAAATGTCCATTCTTTAAGGCCACCTCCTTGTGGTCTTTGTGTTCTAGCAGCACCAGAAGGCTAGGACTGGGCGGAATTCAGAAAACTCACCGTGGGAAACCTCACATGCGTTTTGACTGCCTCTGCTTCAAGTCCAACACCCATCAGAGGCCACCAGTGGGGACAGAGTGGCTGAAGAAGTGGGGGTCATGGCTGAGGTCTGCTCTGTGGCCTGGCCCCACCAGCAAGGAGGGCAGGTACAGCTCTGCCCTACCTGGAGTCATGTATCACCTGTTCCAATACTAACCTGTTTTGGAGCTTCCATTTTTCCTGAGGAAACCATACTGCATAGTGGGTGGAGTAGGAGTAGAAGTGAACATTGTATTAACTCCAGTATTTTTCTATGTTGTTCAAAATATACACAGCAAAACATAAACCAATTCAACAGTTTCTACGTGTACCACTCAATGACATTGATTGCATTCTTCAAATTGTGCAACTATTCTCGCCCTCCTTTTCCAAATTATTCCTCTCTGTTGGCATAAACTCGCTGCTCCCTAAGATTCCCATCTAATATTTCAAGTGCTGTTGTCAGTTTGATCCCATATACATAGTTCTTTAAAAGAGCGCAATGCTCAAGGCAGACATTCTTTGCTAATGAAGCAAAAACTATTGTCTGGTTTAAAGAAGAATTCAGGGGATAATTTTGGTTTAAGGTTTAAGGATAATATCAGGGCACAAGTTTCAGGGGTTCGTCCAACCTCAGTGGCTCCAGAAAGTCTGGATTGAATGAGAATTTGAAGTTCTGTTCTGCATTTCTCCCCTTTTGCTCAGGATTCTTCTATAGAATATTTGATCAAAACATTAATGGCAGATGGGCACTATCCAGTTCTTCTGCTCTCATGGCAAAGGAGGCAATTAGCCACACATATCAATGAAAGTGTTGCCTCTTCCTTCCTCTTTATCAACATACCTTAATGGACTAGTTCAAAACCAAAAGCATTGAGGACATCCTGGCGCATGGAGGTATGGGTCTGGTGGTCTTGCATGGGGGAAGCTGAGTTAGGTCCCTCCTCACTACCTCCATGGAGGTGAGGGAAACTGAGTTACGTCCCTCCTCACTACGTCTGTGGAGGTGGGGAAGCTGCTGAGTTACGTTCCTCTTCACCTCTGTGGAGGCGGGGGAAGCTGCTGAGTTATGTCCCTCCTCACCTCCTCTGTGGAGGTAGGGGAAACCAAGTTATGTCCCTCCTCACTACCTCTGTGGAGGTGAGCTTCCCTGTCAGTCAGAGTGGAAAACACACACTTTCCAAGTTCAAAACCCCTTGCATATCATGGGTAACAGCTGACAGCAACAGCAGACTTTCGATCCTTTTCAGATTTAACAAAAATGTACTTACTCCATCCATATTGCATACTGTTCACGTATCATTTCATACAGATGTCTGGAAATGACAGTTGCCTGAAGACCAGAGGCAAGAGCTTCAGGAGAGGGTGATGACACATACTTCACAAAAACATTTAGGGCCAGTCCATCGCATCATCACAAGCCCGCCTGGCCACCGCATCCAGCATTTTGATGTAACGGGAGGAATCAGAAACACAGGGCTCACATTTCCGTTAAGATAAATGTGTGCTAAAACATTAAAGGGGAGTGTGGTTGGCCAAACACATGTGGGGTTTTAATCAAACCAGAGTTACAGCCTGGAGTACTCAACTCACCTTGGGTATGGGTGAGTCCCCCCAGAGTCTCCACCAACACTCAACATAGGAAAGACACCAAGTCGGGCAACCAGGTCAGCCTCTGGAGGCTGCCCATCCCCGCCCCAACCCTGTAAGGACTTCCTCTTGGGTTCCCTTCATTTATTGCCAGGATTAATTGAGATCTGTTAAGTGCTTTGAGGAGGCAAAGGCCTATTTGAAGCCAATGAGATACATTTGTATATTTGAATCTGAGATTCACATACCCACAATAAAACTGTGTGTGTGTTTTTTTTTTTCAATTTCCTCTTTTTAGAGAGGCCAAAAGTCATTCTTTTGCTACATTATGGAGATTACATATGTGTCTAGAAAACATTAAGAAGGAATAGGAAGCTAAGGGGCACACAGAACCTTTTATTTATTTATTTTCATTAAATGATAAGTCCATGACAGAATCTGGACATAATTCTACATCTAATAAAACAGGTGGAATGGCTGTAAAAGTCATCACAGAAAGGTAGCCCACTGTGCATCGATACCTTGGAGAGCCTTTTAGGAACCCATGATGAATTTGCCTGTAGACATGATCACAGATAGATGGATGGCTGCCATCAAGTCGGCCCCGACTCATAACAACACCACTTACAACAGAACAAAATGTTGCCTGGTCCTGCTCCATCTTCACGATTGGACTTAAGCCACCAACGATGTGTATTTGAGTATCTTCCAGCCTAGAGGGCTCCTCTTCCGCCGCTATGTTGGGCAATATTCTGTTGTGATCCATAACGTTTTTGTTGGTTGATTTTCAGAAGTAGATCTCCAGGCCTTTTTTCCTAGTCAATCTGGAAGCTCTGCTGAAACCTGTCCACCATGGTGACCCTGCTGGTGTTTGAAATACTGGTGGTATAGCTTCCAACATCATCACAACATGTGAGCCACCACAGTAGGACAGACTCACAGACATTTGGTGGGACCTGACCATAGAGTTGTTCAAATGCATTTGTGAGGACAGAGTTTAACAGCAAAGAGGTTATTCCATCTCGAATCCTGCTACGGCACAGGAAGAACATGGGAAGGAGTGCCGTGTGGATATTCTACTGTCAATGTTGAGCTTTGCTGAACACAAGCTGCCCTATTACCTAAGACAAACCCAGACCTGCATTTTCACTGGTCAAGGGTCAGGGTGGGGGTCATGGGAATTTGTACTGCTGTGTACCCAACAAGGAAGGCCTTCTGCTCATCCACAGAAAGAAACATCCTTCTGTTCAGCTCTGAGAGACGAGAACATCCGGGGGGTGGGGAGAGAAGTCAGTGCAAACCCCAAGCAAAAGCTGCTCCCCCAGCAAAGACCCTGAAAGCCCAGGAGCCCGTGAAGGAGCTACTGGAGTGGGAAGCACATGGGCACCCATCCACATGCCCACCCACCCTCGCAGACTCTTCACCCAGCTGGAGATCAGACAGGAACAAACAGCCCCAGGCCCCAGAAACTGAAAACTGTCCAGCATTCATCCACAAACAGGTGCTAATTCTTCCTGCTGCCTGTAAAGAATAGGGCATCTGTCCCCACGTTCACAGGAACACCGGCCCCTGCCTCCCTGTGGGGGCACTGGGGTGCACTGGCCCTGCAGAACCAGTGCCGAGCTCCCGGTCTCAGGGTACAAGAAGACCCCAGGCCTGGCTGATGTGTGTGAGCTTCTCTGCCAGCTCTGGCCTCTGGCCCGGGCCCTGGAAGTTTCTCAGCCTTGATTCAACCCGCACGGGCCGGCTGCTGGGCACAGGCCTCCCGGGAACCGCTGCCAGGGCTTGGCGGCATTTCCAGGAGCTGGCTAGGCCCTCAGCACACCTGGGCTGATTTATAGCTCTGATTGGAGTCAGGCTCCACTCAACGGCTTTCCCTTCTCTCGCAGGAGGGGCGAGGCCAGGAGAAAAGGCAGATTTGATTTAAAACCAGGTGAATGCTCCGCAGCTCTGCGATTGGACTCTGCCTTGGTTCTCAGAACCCAGAAGCAGTACGGTACAGGCCCCTAAACGAGCCCAACCAAGAGAAACAGGAGTAAGAGAGAGAGCCTCCCTCTCCCCGCCCCCACCCTGCACAGAAACGGCATTGTTGTTACAGCCATTCAGTGGAGGACCCTGTGCCCAAGGTTTCGGGCCTTGCAGAGCTGGGCGGCCTCCAGCCTGTTTGTCTGGTTTTAACTTGTCACAATTTGTTTTTTCAGTATGGAAAACACTGCAGACCTATTCTGGGCTACCATGGCTTTAAAACTCAAGTGTATCTGGATTCAGCGCTGGTGGGGAACAGAACTGGGATCTGGGTGTTTTCCTTCGTTGCCTTTGGCTTCTCCTTGGTATTTCACCAGGCACCAGCCCCTCAGGTGTCCAGAGCTCTGAGCTCTCCTTTCCGCCGAGGCTGTTCCCTCTCCACCACACAGTGGAAATTTAAATCTAGAGCTTTAAACCTTCCCTTTCCAGGTTGGAGTTCAGTGCATTACAAACAGCCAGGCCATATGTGGCCTGTCCAGGCTCCTTTCATTGACAAGTGTTTGCAGAGTGTCCCCAGGGCAGCGGGTTTTGTATCGCTTGCAGCTGACAGAGAAATAGGAAAGACACAGACCTCCCTCGCAGAGCCCGCAGTGGACAGAAAGACTTGCTCTCTTCAGTTTGCAGTGGTGGGAAGGGCAGCAGGCCGTGATGGCGGGGGGAGAAGCTGACAGACATGGGTCGCGGGGAGGTGAAGGAGCAGGAAGACCACCAACCAGAGGACTCACGTAGTTCCAGTAAGGTGCTAAGAGGAGGAAGCCTGTGCAGACAGAGCGCCCTGGGGTATGTGAGTGTCCTGGGCTGCTGTAACAAGTCACCATGCATCCATCAGGAGCCTTAAAACAACAGAGGTTTATTCTCTCCCAGCCCTGGAGGCTGGGAGTCTGAAGCCCAGGCATCAGCAGGGCCGTGCTCTCTCCAAAGGCTGTAAGGTGGGACGGTGGGGTCACTGGAGTTGGTGTCATCCCCCCACGGACCTCCTCCCATACCAGACCATACAGAATCCTTAGTAATGTTTTCTATACTAACGCCACCCATGAATCATAATTCCCATGTATCATTCCTTCTTTGCCTTTAATTGGAAACCCTGGTGGTGTAGTGGTTTAGTACTACAGCTGCTAACCAAAAGGTTGGCGGTTCAAGTCTGCCAGGTGCTCCTTGGAAACTCTATGGGGCAGTTCTACTCTGTCCTATAGGGTTGCTATGAGTAGGAATCAACTTGACAGCAATGGGTTGGTTTCCTTTAATTACTACTTCATTCTCAAAAAAGTTGTTGATATGGCTTCACAAATACTAATTACCACAACACTGTAGATAAAACACCAGAATTTTTTTTTTTAGTTTTGCTTTAAGTGAAAGTTTACAGCTCAAGTTAGTTTCTCATACAAAAATTTATACACACATTGTTATGTGACCCTAGTTGCTCTCCTTATAATGTGACAGCACACTCCTCCTTTCCACCCGGGATTTCCCGTGTCCATTCAACCAGTTCCTGTCCCTTTCTGCCTTCTCATCTTGCCTCTGGACAGAACCTGCCCATTTAGCCACATGTATCTACTTGAAATAAGAAGCACGCTCTTCACTGAGTATCATTTTATGTCTTACAGTTCAGTCTAATCTTTGTCTGAAGAGTTGGCTTTAGGGATGGTTTTAGTTCTGGGCTAACAGTCTGGGGGCCATGTCTTCCGGAGTCCCTCTAGTCTCAGTCAGACCATTAAGTCTGGTCTGTTTACTAGAACTTGAGTTCTGAACCCCACTTTTCTCTTGCACCATCAGGGACTCTCTGTTGTGCTCCCTGTCAGGGCAGTCATTGGTGGTAGCGGGGCACCATCTAGTTCTTCTGGTCTCAGGCTGAAGGACCCTCTGGTTTATGTAGACCTTTTTGTCTCTTGGGCTCATATTTTCCTTGTGTCTTTGGTGTTCTTCATTCTCCTTTTTTCCAGGTAGGTTGGGGCCAATTAATGCATCTTAGATGGCTGCTTGCTAACTTTTAAGACCCCAGATGCCACTCACCAAAGTGGGATGCAGAACATTTTCTTAATAAGCTTTGTTATGCTGATTGACCTAGATGTCCCCTGAAACCATGGTCCCCAGAACCCTGTCCCTGCTACTCTGTCCCTCGAAGTGTTTGGTTTTGTTCAGGAAACTTTTCAGCTTTTGGTTTAGCCCAGTTGTGCTGACCTCCCTTGTGTGTTATCCTTCCCTTCACCTAAGATAACTGTTATCTACCTAGTTAGTGAATTCTCTCCTCCCTCCCTCCCTACCCTTGTAACCATCAAAGAATGTTTTCCTCAAACACCAAAAAATTTGACAAAATCAGCGACTACAAAAAACACCAGCACCCATGAAAACAATATCGTGTGCTTGTAGCGAGTGCAGACAAAACCATGTGATTCAAAGCCTCATTGTAACTGGGTAACAATGACAGCTCTCACCTGAGGTTCAAAAAGTAAATTAGTACAAAGTTTTAGCTTCGTAGGTATATTGATAAAACAAGCTGAGCTTGCAAAAAATGTTTCTGTTGTTATAACTAATTACAGGGATATTTTTATAAAAAATAATAAATTTCTCTGAAACACTGCCCAAAAACTTTGTAGACAGTCCTTTTGCTGTCGTCCCCTCTGACAGTATCACCCAGTGCAGTGGGCACCCCCGTAGTGATGTGTGTGTGTGTGGAGGATCCTTCCTTGTCTCCTCCGGCTCTGGAGGCCTCAGGCATTCCTTGGCTTGTGGCTGCATCACTCCAGTCCCCGCCTCGGTCCTCTCATGGCGTCTTCTCTGTGGGTTCGTGCCTCCTCCCCTCTTCCTGTAGGGACATCACTCAGATGGGATTAGGACCCACCCTACTCCAGTATGACCTCATGTAAACCTAACCGATAACATCTTCAAAGACCCTATTTCCAAACAATGTCTCGTCCATAGGTTTAGGGGCTAGGCATGGGCACGTATTTGGGGGACACAATTCAAGCCACAGCCAAAGGTATCACGCTGTGTAAACTGTCCCAAGCTTGGGATTTCCGGCTTGTGTGTTCAGCTGTGGTGTTAATGCCACCATCTAGTAGGGTCCTGTGGTCTGTGGTCCCCACACTGTGTCTTCCCTGAGAGAAAAGGCTATGAACTGAGCTCCAGACTCACCCACCTCAGCCGAAGAGGCCTGCTCTTCTCTGCCTCACCATCTACATTTCTGGGTGAGACTTTTTTTGAAGAAAGGGATCTGAGGCTGAGGTTAAAAAAAAAAAGTCTGAAACACCTACTTTAGGTTTTAGATGACACTGTGTCCTCACTGGGCTAAAGTAAACAGTGCTGTGCTCCATTGTGTGTTTCAGCTCAACATCCATCAATGGGCCACTCCTTATACAGTGACAGCTACTGACCCTGACCTGAGGGCTGAAAACTCGGCAGGGTTTCTATGTTATACCTCAAGGCAGAGTTCCTGCTTCTCTGGGAAACCTCAGGTTTCACTCTTAAAGCCTTCAACTGACTGGATGAGGCTCACCTGCATTATCCAAGGTGATCTCCTTTACTTAGGGTCAACTGATTGTAAACGTTAACTGCATCTACAAAATACCTTCGCAGCAATACATGCTTGACCCGACACTTGGGCACTGTAGCCTAGCCAAATGTTGCTGTTGTTGTTAGGTGCCGTCAAGTCGGTTCCGACTCATAGTGACCCTATGCACAACAGAACAAAACACTGCCCGGTCCTGCGCCATCCTTAACAATTGTTGTTATGCTTGAGCTCATTGTTGTAGCCACTGTGTCAATCCACCTCGTTGAGGGTCTTCCTCTCTTCCGCTGACCCTGTACTCTGCCAAGCATGATGTCCTTCTCCAGGGACTGATCCCTCCTGACAACATGTCCAAAGTATGTAAGACGCAGTCTCGCCATCCTTGCCTCTAAGGAGCATTCTGGTTGTACTTCTTCTAAGACAGATGTGTTCGTTCTTTTGGCAGTCCATGGTATATTCAATATTCTTCGCCAACACCACAATTCGAAGGCGTCAAATCTTCTTCTGTCTTCCTTATTCATTGTCCAGCTTTCACATGCATATGATGCGATTGAAAATACCATGGCTTGGGTCAGGCGCACCTTAGTCTTCAGGGTGACGTCTTTGCTCTTCAACACTTTGAAGAGGTCCTTTGCAGCAGATTTGCCCAATGCAGTGCATCTTTTGATTTCTTGACTGGTGCTTCCATGGCTGTTGATTGTGGACCCAAGTAAAATGAAATCCTTAACAACTTCAATCTTTTCTCCATTTATCATGATGTTGCTCATTGGTCCAGTTGTGAGGATTTTTGTTTTCTTTGTGTTGAGGTGTAATCCATACTGAAGGCTGTTGCCTTTGATCTTCATTAGTAAGTGCTTCAAGTCCTCTTCACTTTCAGCAAGCACCTAGCCAAGTAGACACGTAAAATTGACAATCATGTCTCCCAAATAAGGCGCTTTCACTCAAACACTTGTTTCTGTGTCAGCTTTTGAGGAAACCAAATTAAGCCACGTAGGTATAGAAAACCCATTAACACGCAGCTGTCTACCTCAGCTTGCCTGCTGAGGACACGTCATTAGGTAAGGCCGGTCCCTAGAAAGGACATCATGTTTATTAAGATGGATTGACAGAATAGCCTCAGAATGGAGTCAAATATACTGTTAGGGATTGAATTTTGTCCCCCATAAATGTGTGTGAACTTGGCTAGGCCATGATTCCCTGTATTGTATGGTTGTCCACTATTTTTTGATGTGATTATCCTATGTGTTATAAATCTTACCCTCTATGATACTAATGAAGCAGTATTAGAGGCAGTTATGTTAATGAGGCAGGACTCAAATCTACAGGATTAGATTATATTTTGAGTCAATCTCTTTTGAGATATAAAAGAGAGAAGAGAGCAGAGAAGAGAGGGACCTCATACCATCAAGAAAAAAGATCCAGAAACAGAGCATGTCATTGAATCCAGGGTCCCTGTGCCCAGAATCTCCTAGACTAAGGGAAGATTGATGACGAGGACCTTTCTCCAGAGCTGACAGAGAAAGGAAGCCTTCTCCTAGAGCTGGCACGCTGACTTTGGACATCTAGCCTCCTGAACTGTGAGAGAATAAATTTCTGTTTATTAAAGCCATCCACTTATGGTATTTCTGTCACAGCAGATGACTAAGACAATACCTTAAACAAACTAACCATTCAGTGCAAGAATCTACTCTCTAACTAGTACTGCCCCCCCCAGACAAACTAGAACCACTCATCACGTGAGGCCTTAAATGAATGACTTTATTGTCAATTTTTTTCTTTTTTTTAATAACCGTTTTTACTACAAAGGTAATACATGTTTCCTTAAGGCGAATAGAATACAGAAAGTATAATAGGAAGGAAGAATGGGTGGATGGGAGGGTGGAAGGAAGGAAGGAATGGAGGAAGTAAGGAAAAAATGAAGAAATTCTATAATTTTGAAATTCTGACACCTGGAAATCTCTTAAAATTTTAGTACATTTTCTAAAACACACGTGCACAGACACACACACGAGCTGTACAAACATTACGGAGACAGCAAACATACATGTTTTATGGTCAAATAGACTGAATTTGCATCACAGAGTAACTTCAATTTGCTCAGGCTCAGTTCCTCGTTTCTAAGATGAGTATGATAATCATAGTAATTACTCCACAGGGTTAATGAAAGGGTTCAGAGAGATAAAACATAAAGCCTGTGGTGCTACAAGTGGCCCAGATACAGCACCCCACACACCAGCTTTCATATTAAGTGTACATGCTCACGTGTCCCAGTGTGAACACACTTATAAACAACAAGGACACCATGCTTGCACGTTTCTTCTTAACAATCTCTCGTGAAACTTCTCCCGTACAGCTTGTACTGCAATTTATTTAACCAATCTCCCTTTTTCAGGGCTGTTTCCATGTTCTATGCAGTTTGAATCTACCAGCTACTCTTTGGAAACCCTATGAGGCAGTTCTACTCTGTTCTGTAGGGTTGCTGTGAGTCAGAATCGACTCGACAATGGCAACGGGTTTGGTAAATGATGCTTCAGTGAACATCCTTCTACATAAATTGTTCTGCACATCTCTGGAAATTTCCTACATGTACCAGCTCACATGTATAAAATTTATTTATGTGGCTAAGGTAGCTGCAAGGGGCCCTCGTGGTACAATGGCTAAGGTCTCGCTCAGCTGCTAACCAAAGGTCAGTGATTACAACCCACACAGCCACTGCATGCAAGAAAGGCCTGGTGATCTGTTTCTGTAAAGATTACTGCCCAGGAAACCCTATGGGTCAGCTCTACTCTGCGCACATGGGGGTCACTGTGAATTGGAATCAACACAGCAGCACAACTACGTTGTGGCTGCATGGCAGTGGCAGGATCAATTTCACAGCCTCATTCCACTGTGACAGGTCGGAAACATTCCAGTATCTTCCCATTTACCTTGTCTGGAGGACCGGCCCTAATCATTGTGAAGCCTGAAATAGATCCTTTTCCCATCAAGAAGGTAGGATTTGACATGGGCAAGATGAGCAGTGGGTCAGTGGTAGAGTCCTTGCCTCTTATGAGAAGATCCTGGTTCGATTCCCTGTCAATGCAACTCGTGCTCAGCCACCACCTGTCCATCAGTGGGGGCTCACGTGCTGCTGTGATGTTGAACACGTTTCATCAGAGCTTCCAGACCAAGATGGACTAGGAAGAAAGACCTAGAAATCTCTTCCCAAAAATGAAACCATGAAAACCCTATCAGGAAAAAAAAAAAAACCTACGGATCACAGTGGTACAATCCCATTTTGCATGGGGTTGCCATGAGTCAGGGGCCGACTCCACAGCGGCAAAAGACGAAGATCTTACATCGACTCTGCTCAGAATCTCCCTTCTTCGCTCTGTCTTCCTTGCCCTTGCTTGTCTTTCCTCAGACACTCCTCCAGTTCCCCTTTCTCCTCATTTGAACCACAGTTTTGTCCATATTTCACTAAGTTTTAAAAATCTAGCAATATTGGCAATAATAAGGAAGACAAGCTTGATGTTCTCTCTGATATGCGATTTTCTTCTTTCAGAGCTCTAAAATGTAGGAAGGAAACGAAGCCTTCTGAGGCATCAGAAAGCTAGTCAAAACTCCTGATTTCGGCACCTGCAGGAGCCTGGGAAGTAAACAGGGCTGTGGTTAGTTTCCATAAAGCCGGCCCCGACTTGTGGTGACCTCATGTATAACAGAACACAGCCCTGCCAGCTCCTGTGCCATCTTCACGATCATTGGCACGTTTGAGTCCGTCATTGAGGCTGTTGTGTCAATCTATCTTATTGAGGGTCTCCCTCATTTTCCCTGACCCCTCTACTTTACCAAACATGATGTCCTTTTCTAGAGGTTGGCCTTTCCTGTTGACGTGTCCAAAGTAAGTGAGCCGAAGTCTTGCCATCCTCCCTTCTGAGGAGCATTCTGGTTGTATTTCACTCAAGGCTGACACGTTTGTTCTTCTGGCAGTCCACGGTATATTCAATATTCTTCGCCAACACCACCCTTCAAATGCATCAACTCTTGTCTTCCTTTCTCATTGTCCAGCTTTGCATGCATATGAGGTAATTGAAAACACCATGGCTTGGGACAGGACCATCTTAGTCCTCAAAATGACATCTTTACTTTTTAAAACAAAAGAGTGTTTTGCAGTGTATTTTTCTAAAGCAATATATTGTTTCATTTTTTGACTGCTGCTTCCATGGAGATAGATTGCTAATCCAAGTAGAATGAAATCCTGGACAACTTTAATTTCTTCACCATTTATTATGATGCTGTTTATTGGCCTAGTTGTGAGGGTTTTCATGATGTAGGACATTCACTTGTCATTAGAGCACAAACGGGTCAATCCTGAGTCTTCTGAGTGTTAGACATTTGCATTCCCTCCTCCTGCTTCTACCTCCAGACCAAACGTTCTTGTTTCCACAGAAGAGCAGGAATTGGTTTAAAAAGCCATACAGTTACATTAATAATTGGACCACTGAGTGAAGCACACTAGTCTTTCATGCCCCATAATCTTTGGTTTACACCCCCATCCACCTTGTCTTTGGAATGTGGTGGATAGTTTTACATTGACAACCTTTGGGCAAGTTTTTATACTTCTCGTCCTGAGATTTTGACCCAGTGAAAATTTATAATTGGTGATCTGATCTGATAGTTCAATAGTTCTGTTGGCAATGGAAAATCTGTCCCCTTCCCAAACGTATGTTTTCCTTCCCATAGGAAGGAAGCTGTTGGTCTTCCTGCCTGTGGGACGCTGATTCCATGAGGAAGGGAGGGAATGCAGCCTGGCTTTCTTGTGGAGACTTTTGTTGGGAGTTTTTTGATTACCGTTTCAATCTCTTTTTTTGTTATGGGTCTATTTAGTTGTTCTGCTTCTGAATGTGTTAGTTTAGGTAGGTAGTGTTTTTCCAGGAATTCATCCATTTCTTCTAGGTTTTCAAATTTGTTAGAGTACAATTTTTCATAATAATCTGAAATGATTCTTTTAATTTCATTTGGTTGTTTTGTGATGTGGTCCTTCTCGTTTCTTATTCGGGTTATTTGTTTCCTTTCCTGTATTTCTTTAGTCAGTCTAGCCAATGGTTTATCAATTTTGTTAATTTTTTCAAAGAACCAGCTTTTGGCTTTGTTAATTCTTTCAATTGTTTTTCTGTTCTCTAATTCATTTAGTTCAGCTCTAATTTTTATTATTTGTTTTCTTCTGGTGCCTGATGGATTCTTTTGTTGCTCAGTTTCTATTTGTTCAAGTTGTAGGGACAGTTCTCTGATTTTGGCTCTTTCTTCTTTTTGTATGTGTACATTTATCGATATAAATTGGCCTCTGAGCACTGCTTTTGCTGTGTCCCAGAGGTTTTGATAGGAAGTATTTTCATTCTCGTTGCTTTCTAAGAATTTCCTTATTCCCTCCTTGATGTCTTCTATAACCCAGTCTTTTTTCAGGAGGGTATTGTTCATTTTCCAAGTATTTGATTTCTTTTCCCTAGTTTTTCTGTTATTGATCTCTAGTTTTATTGCCTTGTGGTCTGAGAAGATGCTTTGTAATATTTCGATGTTTTGGACTCTGCGAAGGTTTGTTTTATGACCTAATATGTGGTCTATTCTAGAGAATGTTCCATGTGCGCTAGAAAAAAAAGTATATTTTGCAGCAGTTGGGTGGAGAGTTCTGTATAAGTCAATGAGGTCAAGTTGGTTGATAGTTGTAATTAGGTCTTCCGTGTCTCTATTGAGCTTCTTGCTGGAAGTCCTGTCCTTCTCCGAAAGTGGCGTGTTGAAGTCTCCTACTATAATTGTGGAGGTATCTATCTCACTTTTCAATTCGGTTAAAATTTGATTTATGTATCTTGCAGCCCTGTCATTGGGTGCATAAATATTTAATATGGTTATGTCTTCCTGATCGATTGTCCCTTTTATCATTTTATAGTGTCCTTCTTTATCCTTTGTGGTGGATTTAAGTCTAAAGTCTATTTTGTCAGAAATTAATATTGCTACTCCTCTTCTTTTTTGCTTATTGTTTGCTTGATATATTTTTTTCCATCCTTTGAGTTTTAGTTTGTTTGTGTCTCTAAGTCTAAGGTGTGTCTGTTGTAGGCAGCATATAGATGGATCGTGTTTCTTTATCCAGTCTGTGACTCTCTGTCTCTTTATTGGTGCACTTAGTCCATTTACATTCAGCGTAATTATAGATAAATAAGTTTTTAGTGCTGTCATTTTGATGCCTTTTTATGTGTGTTGTTGACAATTTCATTTTTCCACATACTTTTTTGTGCTGAGGCGTTTTTCTTAGTAAATTGTGAGATCCTCATTTTCATAGTGTTTGACTTTATGTTAGTTGAGTCGTTACGTTTTTCTTGGCTTTTATCTTGAGTTACAGAGTTGTTATACCTTTTTGTGGTTACCTTATTATTTACCCCTATTTTTCTAAGTAAAAACCTAACTTGTATCGTTCTATATCGCCTTGTATCACTCTCCATGTGGCAGTTCAATGCCTCCTGTATTTAGTCCCTCTTTTTGATTATTTTGATCTTTTACCTATTGACTTCCATGATTCCCTGTTATGTGTATTTTTTTTTAATTAATCTTAATTTGTTTGTTTTTGTGATTTCCCTATTTGAGTTGATATCAGCACGTTCTGTTTTGTGACCTTGTGTTGTGCTGATATCTGATATTATTGGTTCTCTGACCAAACAATATCCTTCAGTATTTCTTGTAGCTTTGGTTTGGTTTTTGCAAATTCTCTAAACTTGTGTTTATCTGTAAATATCTTAATTTCGCCTTCATATTTCAGAGAGAGTTTTGCTGGATATATGATCCTTGGCTGGCAGTTTTTCTCCTTCAGTGTTCTGTATATGTCGTCCCATTCCCTTCTTGCCTGCATGGTTTCTGCTGAGTAGTCTGAACTTATTCTTATTGATTCTCCCTTGAAGGAGACCTTTCTTTTCTCCCTGGCTGCTTTTAAAATTTTCTGTTTATCTTTGGTTTTGGTGAGTTTGATGGTAATATGTCTTGGTGTTTTTCTTTTTGGATCAATCTTAAATGGGGTTCGATGAGCATCTTGGATAGATATCCTTTCGTCTTTCATGATGTCAGGGAAGTTTTGTGTCAGGAGTTCTTCAACTATTTTCTCTGTGTTTTCTGTCCCCCCTCCCTGTTCTGGGACTCCAATCACCCGCAGGTTATCCTTCTTGATAGAGTCCCACATGATTCTTAGGGTTTCTTCATTTTTTTTAATTCTTTTATCTGATTTTTTTTCAGCTATGTTGGTGTTGATTCCCTGGTCCTCCAGATGTCCCAGTCTGCATTCTAATTGCTCGAGTCTGCTCCTCTGACTTCCTATTGAGTTGTCTAATTCTGTAATTTTATTGTTAATCTTTTGGATTTCTACATGCTGTCTCTCTATGGATTCTTGCAACTTATTAATTTTTCTGTGTTTCTTGGCTTTTTCTGCAGTTTGCCTTATTTCATTTGTGATGTCTTGAAGCATTCTGTAAATTAGTTTTTTATATTCTGTATCTGATAATTCCAGGATTGTATCTTCATTTGGGAAAGATTTTGATTCTTTTGTTTGGGGGGTTGGACAAGCTGTCATGTCTGCTTCTTTAAGTAGTTTGATATGGATTCTTGTCTCCGAGCCATCACTGGGAAACTAGTTTTTCCAGAAAATCCGCTAAAAAAAAAAAATGCAGTCAGATCCCTATCAGAGTTCTCCCTCTGGCTCAGGCTATTCGGATGTTAATGAAGCAGCCCGGGGAGGGTGGGGGAGGGAACAGAGAGATAGGAGAGTAGCACCTCAGAATATAGCCAGAGTTGCTTGTCTTGCTTGCAATGACTATTATATCTGAGATTCCCGCGGGGCGCGTCGCCTATGTGTGCTGGCTGTGTGTAGATTGCCCCCGGGGGGGTCTGGCCCGCTGGAGTCAAGGTCAGATCCTCCGCTTCCAGCCCCACGCCCAGCGTCAAGGCTCCCCTACTGGGACGGTGCACTCTCGACTCCAAAATCAGTCGCTGCCTCCCGGGGACTTCTCGTCCCTCCAGCCGCGTTGCCGTGCTGCCTCCGCGAACCAGTTGGGCCGCCTCCCGGGGTTAGTTCAGGTGGGTAGAGCAGCTCCCCGTGCTTGTGCCGTGACCGAGTGTCCCAGCTGGGACGCTGTTCTCCCCACTCCAATACCAGTCTCTGCCTCCTGGGGACTTCTCCTACCGGCTGAGTCCCACGCCGCCCGCGCAACCCAACTGGGCCCCCTCCCGGGGTTAGTTCAGGGGGGTGGAGCAGCTCTCCGTGTTTATGCCGTACCTGCGTCCAGTCCAAATCCCGGTGGGATGGTTCCCTGGCTGGGATGCTGCTCTCCCCATTCCAAGACCAGTCACTGCCTCCCGGGGACTTCTCCTACCGGCTGCGTCCCACGCCGCCCGCGGAACCGGCTGGTCCCCCTCCCAGGGTTAGTTCAGGGGGGTGGAGCAGCTGTCTGTGCTTGTGCCGTACCTGACTGGTACGCTGGCTCCAGGCTCTGAAAACAATCGCTGCTTCCCCGTATTAGTTCATTCTCCGTCTCTAAATCTGTGTTTGTTGTTCAGGGTTCGTAGATTGTTATGTATGTGATCGATTCACTTGTTTTTCCGTGTCTTTGTTGTAAGAGGGCTCCGAGGTAGCGTCTGCCTAGTCTGCCATCTTGGCTCTGCTCTCTTGTGGAGACTTTTGGATGTGTGATTGACAAGGTGATGATGTGACAGGTGGCTGTTCAAGGGCAGTATGTACTTAAGCAAAGCAGGCCTGGACTTTATTAAGCGAAGTAGGGACAGCAGTGAAAACGGCCAGTGAGCCGGTGACATGGGTCAGCTTTACTGGGTTTGTACTGCACCAAATAGTTAGGGAGAAAACTGCTAAAGCAGCTATCCCAGTTTTGCTTCTGAAACTGATCTTCCTGCATCCTCCTGTGTGTGTGGGTGTGTCTGGGTGTGTGTAGTGTGTGCATGGTGTGTGTGTGTTTCTGTGAAGTGTGGTATATATGCATATGTGTGAGTGTGAGTGGTGTGTGTGTATATGTGCATGAGTGTGCATGTACGTGCGTGCTGTAATGTGCATATGTGTGGCGTGTGAGGTATGATGTGTGGCTATGGTGTGTGCTGAGTAGCATATGGTGTGTGGTGTGGTATATGGTGCGTGGTGTGTATGTGGTATTTCTATGTGTGTATGGTGTGTCGTGTGTGTGTGGTGTGATGTATGGTGTGTGGTGTGTCGTGTGGTGTATGGTGTGTGGTGTGTGTGGTTGTGTGTGTGGTGTGGTGTATGGTGTGGTATGTGGTATTTCTGTGTGTGTATGGTGTGTGGCGTGTGTGTGGTGTGATGTGTGTGGTGTATGTTATGTGGTGTGTGGTATATGGTGAGTAGTGTATGGTGCAGGCGTGTGGTGTGTGTTGTATGGTGTGTGGTGTGGTATGTGGTGTGTCTCTGTGTGTATGATGTGTGGTGCATGTGGTGTGTGATGTGTGTAGTGTGATGTGTGTGTACACTGTATGGGGTGTGATGTGTGGTATGGTGTGTAGTGTATGGTGCATGGTGTGTGTATGTGGTGTGTGGTGTGGTGTATGATGTGTAGTGTGTAGTGTGTGGTGTGGCGCGGCATGTCTGTATGGCGTGTGGTGTATGGTGTGTAGTGTATGGTGTGTGGTATGTGTGTGTGGTGTGTGGCATGTGGTATGTCGTATATGGTGTATGGTGTTTGTGTATGGTGCATGGTGTGTCGTATGTGTGTATGGTGTGTGGTATGGTGCATGATGGGTGGTATGTAGTTTATGTATGTGCTGTGGTGTGTGGTGTATGATGTGTGTCTGTGTGGTGTGTGGTGTATGGTGTGGTGTGTGTAGTGTGGTGTGGTATATGGTGTGGTATGTGGTGTGTGGTGTATGGCGTGTGGTGTGTGGTGTGTGTAGTGCATGGTGTGTGGTATATGATGTATGGTATGTAGTGTGTGATGTGGTATACAGTGTGGTACGTGGTATGTAGTGTATGGTGTGAGGTGTGTGAGGTATGGTGTGTGGTGTGGTGTATGGTGTGGCATGTGGTGCATAGTGTATGGTGTATGACATATGTTGTGGTGCGTGGTGTGCTATATGGTGTGGTGTGTGGTGTATAGTGTATGGTGTGTGGTGTATGTTGTGGTGTGTGGTGTGGTGTATGGTGTGGTATGTGGTGCATAGTGTATGGTGTATGATGTATGTTGTGGTGTGTGGTGTGGTGTATGGTGTGGTATGTGGTGTGTAGTGTATGGTGAATGGTGAGGTATGTGGTGTGCAGTGTATGGCCTATGGTGTGTGGCCTGTGTTTCAGCTGGGTGCTCAATAAAGACAGGTCCTGGTGACCCTTAGAGGGATGTCTCTCTCCTTAGTTTTATGGGACCCTGTTGAAAAGCTGGAGTCAGGAACACATTTTCAATCCCCTTGATTATTACAGACTTTGGATTAGGGCCAAACCAGGACTTTTTGATGTTTTGTGTTTGTTCCTTCTAGGCGAATCACAAGGTCTGCTTCTAAGAGAAGAGGACTGGAATGGCCATTAAGGGACATCTCTAACGTTAAATAGACTTAATATTTCAGGAAGTTAGATACAAATAAATCAGAATCAGACATGAGGCTTCAATCAGATCTGCCGTATTAAACATTTAAGGGCCGTGTGGACAGTAGAAAGCCTGTAGCGTTTCCAAGTCCACAGAGTTAATTCAGAATTGATGTCGTTCATAATTAAGTAAGATGCAAGTCAGGCAGCTCCTGGGGACATGTGTTTCCTGGCAGTGTGGTTGCAGGCTTTTCCACACAGGTGCTGCAGGGCCCACCACTCCCCCAGTAGGGAGCCCCCTACATCTCTCTCTCCTGAAAGGACCACTGGTGGCTCGGTGAAGACAGGCCCTGATGAATTTCTCATCACGGGTTATAAGGCCTCCTAGTTTTGCACTTGGTAAGCAGATTTTTGTTGCTGGTTTTGTGCTTGTTGTTGATTTGTGACTTAGGAGGCTCTGCGTGTTACGGACTATAACCACTCCACAGGGTTGCCTTCACAGAAGCAGATCTCAGGTCTGTTTCTTTCGCAGTACCCTGGAGTGGGGGGAGTGGGGTTCGAATCACCAACCTTTCGGTTACCAGCTGAATGCAAACCTTTTGCATCACCCACGGCCCTTGGAAAATAGATTTTTAATTTTGGAGTGATGGACCTTTTTTTTTTTTTTTGGCCTTGACTATTGCTGGTTTGTAGGAGCCCTGATGGCACAATTGTTAAGCATCTGTATGCTAACTAAAAGGTCAGCGGTTTGAATCCACCAGTGGTTCTGAGGGAAAAAGGCCTGGTGATCTGCTCCCGTAAAGCCTAGGAAACCCTATGGGGCCATTACAATCTGTCACATGGGGTTACTATGAGTTGGAATCAACTTGATGGGGTACAAGGACAATATCCCTAGTTTGTATTAATATTGTTCAGAAGTCATTTTTTAAAACTCTTTTTTTTTTTTTTTTAAAGGCAAAGATAAAAAGCATGTCTGATAAAAATCCCAGTCTGATAAAAATCACAGAGCTCACTAGGTGGACCACCTGCCTCAGAACCACCAGGCGTCCCTTAAAACTGTAGGTACTTGGGCCTCTGCCCACGTCCCACTACTGACTCACTCTCTGGGAGGCTGGGACCCTAGGAGCTGGGTTTCTACCAGGCTTCCTAGATGAATCCCTGGTGCTGCAGTGCTTAAAACGCTTGGCAGCTAACTGAAAAGTCAACGGTTTCAAACCACCAGCACTAAGTGGGGGAAAGATGTGGCTATCCGCTCCTGTAAAGACTTACAGCCTTGGAAACCCTGTGGGGGCAGTTCTACACTCACTTGAGGTCGCTATGAGTCAAAAATGGACTCGATGGTAGTGGGTGTTTTTGGTTTCCTCGGTGATGGGCCCAATACGGTTTCAGAACCTCTGCTCCATAGGGTCCTTTTTCTAGGGCCTGCTCTGTACCCAAGGAGAGATGTGTGGGGCTCCAATAACGTCTTTAAGAATCGTCATTCATTCCTTCATTTACTCAAAAACCAATTGCTCTCATGTACCAGGCACTGTTCTGGGTCCTGGGGCGCAGTGGGCAGAATTCCAAGGTGTAACTGACAAGGTTAAACTGTTCCCCCTCCTCCCATCAGCCTGGGGTCTGTGAGCTCCTGATAAGGCATTCTGCGTAGCAGCTAAAGGCCAGCTTATTGCTTCTCTGCTCAAGGCTGCTGCACTACACACCAATCCCCCTCCATTCAGACATGAGCAATAAGCCACAAAGCTGTCCTTAGATAACTCCATGAGTCATACCCCCAAAAACACACGTCCCCTAGCCACCATATTGCAGCCCAACTGCACCCATACATGTTAAGTAGCTCCTGGAATTGCCCGCCTATCCCTAGGAACTTCATGAATTATGTATAAGTTTCCTATCCCAAACCCTATAACTGTCCTAGAATCCCCAGCCTCGTTGAGCTTGTTTTAAGACTTAGCCTCCGAACCTCTTGCTAGACCAGCTTGCAATAAAGTTCACTTTCTCTTTCTCAAAGGCCTGGTGTCTCTCAGTTGACTTAAGGGGTTGCACCAGGCAGAACCCACCCTTGTCAGTTTACAAAGGTGACCCCAGTGAGTCCCCCCTTGTATAACCCCATCCACTTGAGTGTGGGAGAGCCTGTAAATACGATGAGATATCAATTCTGTGATTAGGTCTCAATCAGTGGGATTAATCAGGAAGGGAATGCACTGGTGGGCCTGGCATAATCTGGTGAGCTCTTAAAGGAGGGTCTCAAAGGAGGGTCTCAACAGTGGAGGCCAGATGTCAGAGGGATGTGCTCCAGTGGCCTAGGAGGAATCAGACATCTGAATGGAGAGGCCACACGGCCAGGAGCTGTGGGTGGCCTCCAGGAGCTAGGAGGGTCCCCAGTGCACAGACAGCAAGGAAAGAGGACCTCATTCCTACAGCCGCAAGGAACCGAGTGCTCCAGCAACCACATAAGCCTAGGGGAGGACCTGAGCCTCAGGGAGCCAGAGCACAGCCGACACCCCAACAAAATCTTGGGGAGACCAGAGCCCAGCCAACACCCTGACTCCACCCTGGGGAGACCTGAAACCCCAGGCACTGCCCTGACTGACCCACAACACTGTGGGACGTGAACAGGGTTCTTGGCCCTTTGATCGTTGGCATTGAAGGCAATGTATGGAGCTCTGGGGGGATGAGAAGGGAGGGTCCTGACCTCTTGGAGATGGTAATCCACTGGGAGATGCAGCAGAATGGACCCAAAATAAATGCTAAAAAGACAATTCCATAAAACAAAACCCAAGCCCGTTGACCTTGAGTTGATTCTGAGTCACGACAACCGCAAGCGCCTCAGAGTAGAGCTGCACTCCACAGGACTTCCAGTGGCTGGTTTTTTTGTAAGTAGATCACCGGGCCTTTTTTCTGAGGCTCCTCTGAGTGGACTCAAACGTCCAACCTTTTGATTAACAGCAGAGCTCGTTAACCATTTGTGCCACTCAGGGGATTGGTAAAAGTGCTATGGAGAACATAGAATCAGATAACAAAGCAGAGAGGCATCAGGGATGGATGCCTTGTCAGAGGTTATGGTTGGAAATGCTGCTCTGATATGGTGACATTGGATCTGAAAACCCAACAATGCAAAGGAGAGAGCCTCCAGGGACCGGGAAGCAAGCAGGGAGGGGCCGAACAGGACAGGGGAGGGGGTTGGGGGCAAGAGTGTCCCGAGGTGGGGGAAGGGTCCAGCATGCAGGCCTCATGGAGATCACTAGAAGGCACCCAACAACAAAAACAACATTGTCATTTACAATACACACAGTTGTAGTTGTTAGGTGCCTTCAAGTTGATTCCAACTCTCAGTGACCCTATGTACAACAGAATGAAAAACTGCCTGGTCGTGCTGCATCCTCACAGGCTTTGTTATGTCTGAGCGCATTGTTGCAGCCATGATGTCAATCCATCTTGTTGAGGGTCTTCCTCTTTTGCACTGACCCTCTACTTCACCAAGCATGATGCCCTTCTCCAGGGACTGGTCCCTCCTGATAGCATGTCCAAAGTATGTGAGACATAGTCTCACCACCCTTGTTTCTTAGGAGCACTCTGGCTATATTTCTTCCAAGACAGATTTTTTTGTTCTTTTGACAGTCCATGGTATATTCGATATTCTTTGCCAACACCATAATTCAAAGGCATGGATTCTTCTTTGGTCTTCCTCATTCATTGTCCATCTTTCACATGCTTATGAGGTAACTGAAAACACCATGGCATGGGTTAGGCACACCTTAGTCCTTAAAGTGACATCTTTGCTTTTCAACAGTTTATAGGGTCTATGAGCCAGAATGGACCCGACGGCAACGGGTTTGGTTTTTTGTGTTTAAAGAGGTCTTTTGCACCAGGTTTGCCAAATGCGAAGTGTCATTTGATTTCTTGACTGCTGATTCCATGGGTGTTGATTGTGGGTCCGAATAAAATGAAATCCTTGATAACGTCAATCTTTTCTCCATTTATTATGATGTTGCTTTTTGGTCCAGTCGTGAGGATTTTTGTTTTCTTTATGTTGTAATTCACACTTTAGTCTTCGATCTTCATCAGTAAGTGCTTCAAGTCCTCTTTGTGTTCAGCAAGCAAGGTTGCATCCTCTGCACATTGCAGGTTGTTAGTGATACTTTGTCCAGTCGTGATGTCCTGTTCTTCTTCACCAGAATATTTGCTCAGCATACAGGTTGAATAAATATTGTGAAAGCATACATCCCTAACACACACCTTTCCTGATTTTAAACCACTCAGTATCCCCTTGTTCTGTTCCCACAACTGGTCTATGTACAGGTTACTCATGAGCACAATTAAGTATTCTGAAATTCCCATTCTTCACAATGTTTTCCATAATTTGTTATGATCCACACAGTCCAGTGCCTTTGCATAGTCAATAAAACACAGGTAAATATCTTTCTGGTATTCTCTGCTTTCATCCAAGATACATCTGACACCAGCAATGATATCCCTGGTTCCATGTCCTCCTCTGAATCCAGCTTGAATTTCTGGCAGTTCCCTGTCAATGTACTGCTGCAACTGCTTTTGAATGATTTTCAGCAAAATTTTACTTGTATGTGATATTAATGGTATTGCTCGATAATTTCCACATTCTGTTGGATAACCTTTCTTTGGATTGGGCACAACTATGGATCCCTTTCAGTCAGTTGGCCATGTAGCTGTCTTCCAGATTTCTTGGTATAGATGAGTGAGCACTTCCAGCACTGCATCCATTTGTTGAAACATCTCAATCTGTCAATTCGTGGAGCTTTGTTTTTGGCCAATGCCTTCAGTGCATTTTGGGCTTCTTCCTTCAGTACCATCAGTTCTTGATCATATGCTACCTCCTGAAATGGTTGAATGTCAACTGATTCTTTTTGGTATGGTGACTCTGTGTATTCCTTCCATCTTCTTTTGATACTTCCTGAATCGTTGAGTATTTTCCCTGTGGAATCCTTCAATATTGCACCTCGAGGCCTGAATTTTTTTTCTTCAGCTCTTTCAGATTGAGAAATATTGAGTGTGTTCTTTCCTTTTGGATTTCTAACTCCAGGTCTTAGCACATGTCACTATAATATTTTGTCTTCTCGAGCTACCCTTTGGAATCATCTGTTCAGCTCTTTTACTTCACCATTTCTTCTATTTGTTTTAGTTACTCAATGTTCAAGAGCAAGCTTCAGAGCCTCCTCTGACATCCATTTTGGCCTTTTCTTTCTTGTCTTTTCAATGACTTCTTAGTTTCTTCATGTATGATGTCCTGGATATCATTCCACAACCTGTCTGGTCTTTGGTCATTAGTATTCAATGCATCAAATCTATTCTTGATACCCACCCAGTGCCGTCAAGTAGATTCCGACTCATAGCAACCCTATAGGACAGAGTAGAACTGCCACATGGAGTTTCCAAGGAGTGCCTGGTGGATTCAAACTGGTGACTCTTTGGTTAGCAGCCGTAGCACTTAACCACTACGCCACCAGGGTTTCCTCTATTCTTGATATGGTCTCTAAATTCAGGTAGGATATACTCACAGTCGTACTTTGGCTGTCGTGGACTTGTTCTAATTTTCTTCAATTTCAATTTGAAATTGCATTTGAGCAATTGGTCTACTTCTCAGTCAGCACCAGGCCTTGTTCTGACTGATGATATTGAACTTTTCCTTCATCTCTTTCCACAGACATAGTCAATTTGATTCCTGTGTATTCCATTTGGTGAGGTCCACGTGTATAGTTGCCTTTTTTTGTTGTTGCAAAAAGGTTTTGCAACGAACAAGTCATTGGTCTTGCAAAATTCTGTCATGTGATCTCTGGAGTCATTTCTGTCACCACAGCCATATTTTCCAATTACCAATCCTTCTTTGTTTCTACCTTTCACACCCCAATCACCAATAATTATCAATGCATCTTGATTGCATGTTTGATCAATTTTACATTCCAATCACCAGTAATTTTCTGCCTACCTTTGTCACATTTTCTGTAAAAATGCTCATGCATGTCTGTAGATAGCACCTGCCAGCCCTGATGTAGACTATGAGGGTTTTTTTTTTTTTTTTCCACAAACTAACCAGGTGACCACAACTTGACTGCTGTGATGGACAAGCAAGGGCAGGGCTACTGCATGGGACTCACACGGGGAGGGGGGGTCTCTCAGCAAACAGGACGCCTGCTAGCTCTACTTCCCACCCTTAGCTTGTGCCCAGAGCTGAGACCCCTGATGAGGAAGGACGGCCCAGGCTTCTACTTCCCTGCGAGGAGGAAGATTTGTTGCTCTGTGCAGGGCTGGCGAGGGCCGTGGCCAGTGAGGGAGGCTGCCTCAGCAGGGTGAGTGAGGGCAGGCTGGCCTGAGCAGGGAGAGTGTAACCCCATCTGGTTGCCCAGGGCAGCCTCGGCCCCCCACAGAGAGGCCAGTGCCCATGCCTGTCCTCACCTGCCTGCTTGCCCAGGGTCAGCCCCATCTGCCTGGCTGGCCCAGCATCCTTCCTCAGCACCCTCCTCCCCCTTCTCTTCCTCCTTCTCTTCCTTTGCTGCCTCTGGAGTATCCTTCTCTCAACCCCAGAGCAGTTAATTGTTTAAATACCTGGCAGGGGTGTGGCCAGAGGCCACCTAACTCATAGCAATTATATTTCAGCAGTTCTTGAGCTGGAAATGCCTCTCCTGAAGTTATTGCTTTGAAACCACATACAACTTCAGGCAGGTTCAAGGAAGGACCCTGAGGCTGAGGATATAGGCCTGTCAATGGGACCTCTGTCTTGCCCTCCACCTTTCACCTCCTCCTGCCTCAACCTTCCACCAGTGCCCTCCTTCTGCCCTGCCCCCCATCAGCACCCTGTCCTGTCCCATCCCCCCCAGCCCCCTCCTCCTGCCCTGTCCCCCCACCAGCCCCTTCTTCCTTCCCTATCCATGCACCAGCCCCCTCCTCCTGCCCCAGCCCCCTCTTTCTGCCCCATCCGTGCACCAGCCCCGTCTTCCTGCCCAGTCTTCTGTGCCTAAAGTGCTCCTTTTATATCTCAAAAGTGATTGATTTAAGACACGCCTTACTTTCATGTGGCCTCAGTAACATAACGAAGAAAACCCTATTCTCAAATGGGATTGCATCCGCAGGTATAACCAAAAACCAAACCCGCTGCCATCGAGTCAATTCCAACTCATAGCAACCCTATAGCGACCGTATAGGACAGAGTAGAGCTGCCCCCATAGGGTTTCCAAGGAGTGGCTGGTAGATTCAAACTGCTGACCTTTTGGTTAGCAGCTAAGCTCCTCCAGAGTTACAGGGGTTAGGATTTGCAAGATATATTTTGGGGGGACACAATCCAATCCATAATACCTGGTAACCCCTGAAAAGCTTTTGTCTCCATGCATTTGCTGTTCTAGATATTTCATATAAGTAGGATTATACAATATTTGTTCTTTTGTGTTTGTTTTATTTTACTCAGCATGATGTTTCCTTTCTCTTTATGGCTAAGCAATATGTCTGTACCACGTTTTGTTTATCCCTTCATCTACTGATGGATATTTAGGTGGTTTCCATTTCTGGCTATTCTGAGTAGTGCTGCAGTGAACACTGGTATCTCAGAACCTGTTTGAGTCTCTGCTTTCACTTCTTCTGGGTACACACGGAGGAGTGGAATTGCTGGGTCAGACAGTAGTTTATGTGGCACCGCCACACTGTTTTCCACGACAGCTGCACCATTACACATTCCTGCCCCCGGTCACAGATTACCCCATAGTCCCACCAACACCTGTTATTTTCCGTTTTTCAGATATAAGCCATTCTGTTGGGGTGAGGGGTTTGGGCCCTGCATTTTAAATGGAATATTGACAAATAAGAATATTCCCAGAGGACCGTGACCTGATGGGGTGCCGCTGAGCACAGTCCTGTGTGTGAAAGAAGATCCGAAGTTCTCGCCAGGCTGACAGGCTCGGCCAGGGGGAACCGTGGTAACAGAACAAAGGAGGCAGGTGGCATTCGACGGTCTGAAGAAGGCCTTCCAAACACGTGGAGCAATCCAGGAATGGGACAGCTGCCCTGGACACTCAGCCACCCCAAACAGCACATGGATGACACCTGTTAGTTGCACTGTGGGGCAAACTCCTCTGTGAGGTGGTAGTCACTCTAGGAAAATTCCCTGCAATTCTAGGGACTAAGAGCCAGAGCTGTGACCATCAGCAGACTTGCATGCATGATCCATGCCAGTGCCAGCGGTTCCTATAATGGTGTGCTGGCTTTTCAGGTACCTGTGGCTGAAGCCTACTGTCCTCAGGACCCTCCTGTCTGTTTCTCTGCAACAACAGAGCCTCAGGCTGTCTGTCCAGCTGAACAACAGACTTTCTCAGCCTCTTCTGCCACTATATAGTCACATTACTAGGCCCTGATCAATAAGAGGTAAGCATTGTGCTCTGTGGAACTCCCAGAAGGTTTTTTTTTTTTTTTTCCCCAAGATGGGGGCAAGGGGCCCTTGTCCTCTTTCAGTTTCCTCTTGCTTCAAACCTCAGACTCAGGTGTGATGACTGGAGTTCCTGCAGCCCTTTTAGCCCATGAGGAACCTTAAGTATGGAAGCCAGTTCTGAGGATGGAGACAGCATGAAGCATTTATACTGATCCCGATGGCCTGTTTTAGACTCAGTGCGTGAGAGAAAAATACACAGCAAAAGGTCTTGCCATCTCCTTTCCTTTGGAGAGGGGTAGTACTTTGTTATATGCAGTCAAATAAAATCCTACACGATCTTGTGATGCATTTTTATTTCAGCAAGGGCATCATAGAGACAAAACCTTATCCTGAAAAAAATATACATTTCAACTTTTACTAGCCCAGGGAGCCAGTATTTGGGGACATGGAGGCATTTACTGCCATCAAGCTCCTTCCCCATCTCGTTGTCTATGAGGGAAGACTGGGTATTCCAGGAGAGATGTCATGGCTGGGTAAGACCTGGTACCTTCCCCACTCTGCCATGCACCAGCCACCTGGCTGGGAGGAACCTTCGACCTCCTTGACCTAGTTCCTCATCAGCCTGTTCCTTAGACCCCTGCCACTCTTCAGCCCTGTGGTCTGACTGTACCTCACAACCAGGAACCAAACCACCTAAGTAGATGACCAGGAATCACTGGAATTCACAGCAGGAAGTAGAGGTCTCTTGTTATAAACCATGTCCTCCAAAAATATGTGTATTCATTTGGCTGGGCCATGATACCCAGTATTGTGTGATTGTGCACCATCTTTTCATCTGATGTGATTTTCCTGTGTATTGTAAATCTTACCTCGAATCTGTCTTGGAAGAAGTACAACCAGAATACTCCTTAGAAGCAAGGATGGCAAGACTGCATCTTACATACTTTGGACATGTTGTCAGAAGGGATCAGTCCTTGGAGAAGGACATCATGCTTGGCAAAGTACAGGGTCAGCAGAAAAGAGGAAGACCCTCATAAAGGTAGATTGACACAGTGGCTGCAGCAATGAGCTCAGGCATAACAATGGTTGTAAGGATGGTGCAGAACCAGGCAGTGTTTCGTTCTGTTGTACATAGGGTCACTATGAGTCAGAACCGACTTGACGGCACCTAACAACAACAACAACAACATGATGTTGATGAGGTGCCATCAGTGGCAGCTGTGTTAATGAGGCAGGACTCAATCTACAAGATTAGATTGTGCCTTAAGCCAATCTCTTTTGAGATATAAAAGAGAGAAGCAGAGAGACATGGGAACCTCATACCACCAAGAAAATAGTGCCAGGAGAAAAGCACATCCTTTGAACCCAGGGTTTCTACACAGAGAAGCTTCCAGACCAAGGGAAGATTAATGACAAGGACCTTCCTACAGAGCTGACAGAGAGAGGAAGTCTTCCTCTGGAGCTAACACCCTGAATTTGGCCTTCTAGCCTGCCAGAACATGAGAAACTAAACTTCTCTTTGTTAAAGCCATCCACTTGTGGTATTTTTGTTACAGCAGCACTAGATGACTAAGACATCTCCCTACCTCACTGCTCTCCTCCTAGGAGGCATGGAAGGAGAGCCAGCTGCTGGGCAGGAGTAGTCTTCTGGATAGTAACCAGCCACACCAGGGAAGCCAGAGTCAGGAAGGCTGATGAGGGATGGAGCCTTACAGTTGAGCCTGTCCCAACCCCCAAGGAGGGCAGTGGACCCAGGAGCTGACCTTGTCCCATCCCCCAAGGGGAGCCATAGACTCAGGAGATGACCCTGTCCCATCCCCTGAGGGGAGCCATAGACTCAGGAGCTGACTGTGTCCCATCCCCCAAGGGGAACCAGGAACCAGGGTTAGATCCTGGCTCCATCCTCAATAACGTGTGATCCCAGGAAGTGACCCTGTAATTCTTGGCTTCTCCTCTGAGAAAGGTAAATAATAAAGCGTTTAACTCATAAGATGAATCTGAGCATGAACTATGATGATGAATGGAAACCACCTTATTCAACCCCAGACACAAGGAATATTACCTCTTCAACCAGAGGCTGGCTGAGATGGGAATGTGTGTGCTTGTTGACAACCAGCTCCTGAGGTCAGGGGACTCATTCTATCAAGACCAAAGTCGGAGGTGCATGTCCCAAGTCTTAATGGCTAATCAAGCCCAGAGAAGAAGCAAACTTGTAGAAACTTTTTACTGCTGTTGCATTAACATTTGAAAAAAAATTTATTATGGTGAAATACATGTAACAAAACATTTCAACTCTTCTTAAGTGTCCAGTCCAGTGACATTAACTGTACCCACCATGTTGTGAGGCCATCACCTCTATCCCTCTCAAATCTCTAATGCCCAATAACTGGTCAAATTGCTCCTCTCAGGGGATTTTTGCTTCAGAAACTGAGCAATGTAAACATATCATTAAATTGAGAAGAAGATACAGAAAACATAGGGACCTATGACGAACCTGGAAAGGTAAATACTCATTCTTTTATCAATGGCACATTTAAAGGTCCTTCAAATAAAGCTGTGCAAATCTCTATGTGGAAACATCCAGGTGGCTTTTCCAATCTCATTGAGATCAAGTCGTGGGTGTTTCCTGTTAAATAAAAACCCTGTGATATATGCAAGTTGTTTGGTTGAGGTAAACAAAATACATTATGAAAGCTGATAGGATGGCTTACTATGGGCTGATTGTCTGAGTCAATAGAATGTTGGGTTAAGCATGGCCAACATGAGCCAGGAAATTCTGGGCTCCGTCACTTATTGCCACAGGGGAGCAGGTTATAAAGCCAGGGGTGATGTTCTCCTCAGCTGCTAACCAAAAGGCTGGAGGTTCATGCCCACCCAGAAGTGCCTCAGAAGAAAAGCTTGGCTATCTGCTTCCAAAAAGTGAGCCATAGAAAACCTCACGGAGCACAATTTTACTCACACACACGTGGAGTCGTTCTGAGTTGAGGTTGGCTCCACAGCAAGCGGTTTTACGTTCTACAGAAAGGAATAAAATCATAAAAGCAGTGATAATAGGAAGGAGAATGAAGAGCATAGAGCCTGAGAAAGTCTAGGGAGACACGAAGGGAGGGAGCACCCGGCTAATGAGTAAATCACCCAGAGGAACACAATGGGAGCCGGGGGTTGGGAAGGCTCTCGAGAAGCCAGGCTTGGGTGAGGGCTGTGCCCAGCAGCCTCTGAGGTGCACCAGTGCCAAAGCAAGGGCATGCTGTGAGGAACTGAGATGGCTTCCTGAGGGAGCCACTTTCCTGCCTTGGGTGCTTGTTGTGTCTTGTGCTGTCAAGCTGACTCCAACTCATGGCAGCCCCATGTGACAGAATAGAACTGCTCCATAGGGTTTTCTCGGCTGTAATCTTTAAGGCAGCAGATCACCAGGCCTTTCTTCTGCAGTGCTGCTGGGTGAGTTCGAGTGAAAACTGTTTATGCAACGCGGAGACCTAAGTGCTAATGCCTGAGGGGAAACAAACAAACAAACAAAAAAGAAAAAAAACAGAACACCAAAACACCACTGAGACAGGGTACCCCGAGTATCTGAGAGAAATAAAGAGAAACAAGGAGGAAGAGCAACTCTTCTCAGGAGGAACATACAGCCCTGGGTCCTATGCCAGAAGAAAGGGTCCCTCATTTGGCAGGTGTGGGAGAAGAGACAGGAGCAGGGTCTGTTCACGGGCTCTCGGCAGCTTCATCCCTTAAACAAAGCCCACCTCAGCACCCTTTGGAGAAACTCCTACACACATGAGCATTCTCACATGTCCTACCTGGGCTTTACCTCATCCATACTAATTAATTAACAACCAAGGATCCTTGGAATGCATCAAAACCCAACAGTGCAGAAAAGGACCAGTATGTGCAAAACCAACAATAGGTTATATACAGAAGAAAATTTAGGAAACAGAAGTTAACTCTGGAAGCATTTGGGTGGGTACCAAATAGATACCAAATGAATATTCTTACAATCACTAAGGATAATAAGAATTAGGCTTCTATGAAAAATAAACAATTAGAGAATAAGGAAAATTTTCTGGGAATTTAATATGTGTTGGAAGGAAATTTTTAAAAGCATCACAAAAGGGCTAATTAGAGAATTAAAGATCACGTTAGTAAACCTGAAGATAAAAGCCAGGTTATCTCTCAGAACTAAGACTAAAAAAGACAAGGAGATGGAAAACATGAAAGAAAACTTAAGATACGTAATCAGTCAAGCTAGGAAGCCTAATTATTTTTCTCACAAGAATGAAGGCAGAAGTGAACAGAGAGCAGACTAGAGGAAATAAAGAAAGAAGATAACTTCTCTGAGCTGAAGAAAGACGCAAGGCTCACTGGATACAGAACAGGATAAATTTTAAATGAGTTACACCTAGATGTGTTCCTGTGAAATTTCAGACTTAAAAGGATAATCAGAAGATATCGAAAGTGTCGAGAAACAACAAAAATGTTACTTACAAAAAAAAAATGGAATCAGATTTGCAAAAAAATCTTACATAAAAAGTACTGTATTCTTAAGGAGGAAAAAGAACTTCAAAATTCTGAGAAAAAGTGATTTTGAATCTAAAATGAAGGTATTTTCAGACCAGCAGGACATACAAGGAATCCAAAAAGAAGAAGACATGAGATCCAAGAAAACGTGGAATTAATCCAGGAATGCAATGAAAAAGAGATCAGAAGGACAGCTGCAGACAAGCCTGGAACACACCCAGTCCAACTGGGAACAGGAAGTCTGGGGCCCCTGAGGAGAAGGTATTACATTCAACTAGCTCAATGATCAAGAGCCCAGAGGAGATTAGCTACATAAGGAAGGCATGTTTATCTGCAAGTAAAATGAAAGGCAGTTGGAAACTCTAAGAAAAACAAAAACCTACAGACTATTCCTACCACAATTCATCTGTCAGTTTGTCGTACTGTGGAGGTTTGTGTGTTGCTGTGATGCTGGAAGCTATGCCACCGGTATTTCAAATACCAGCACATCATCCATGGTGGACAGGTTTCAGTGGAGCTTCCAGGCTAAGACAGACTAGGAAGAAAGGCCAGATGACCTACGTCTAAAAAAGTTAATCACTACAGGCGGCAAAGACGAAGAAATTGAAGATTTTTACCAACTAGTATAGTCTGAAATTGATCAAACGTGCAATCAAGATGCATTGATAATTATTGGTGATTGGAATGTGAAAGTTGAAAACAAGGAAGAAGGATTAGTAGTTGGAAAATATGACCTTAGTGATAGAAATGATATTGGAGACCTCATGATAGAATTTTGCAAGACCAATGACTTATTCATTGCAAATACCTTTTTGCAACAACATAAAAGGTGACTATACACATGGACCTCACCAGATGGAGTACATAGGAATCAAATTGGCTACATCTGTGGAAAGAGACGATAGAGAAGCTCAATATCATCAGTCAGAACAAAGCCAGGGGTTGACTGTGGGACAGACCATCAATTGTTCTTATGCTAATTCAAGTTGAAGCTGAAGAAAATTTTAAAAAGTCCACAGAAGCCAAAGTACAACCTTGAGTATATCCCACCTGAATTTAGAGACCATCTCAAGAAAAGATTTGATACATCAAACACGAATGAGCAAAGACCAGATGAGTTGTGAAATAATATTAAGGACATCATACATGAAGAAAGCAAGAGGTCATTAAAAAGACAGAAAAGAAAAGACCAAAATTAAGGTCAGGAGAAATTCTGAATCTTGCTCTTGAATGTGGAGCAAGCGAATGGAAGAAATGATGAAGTAAAAGATCTGAACAGAAGATTTCGAAGTGCAGCTCCAGAAGAAAAAATAAAGGATTATAATGAAATGTGCAAAGACCTGAAGTTAGACAAAAGGGTGGAACACGCTTGGCATTTCTCAAGCTGAAAGAACTGAAGAAGAAACTCAAGCCACGAGTTACAATATTGAAGGATACTACGGGAAAATATTGAAAGACATAGGAAGTATCAAAAGAAGATGGAAGAAATACAAGGAGTCACAGTACCAAAAAGAAATGGTTGATGTTCAGGAAGTAGCATATGATCAAGAACTGATGGTATGAAGTGTTGATATGGTATGATGGTATTGAAGGAAGAAGTCCAAGCTGAACTGAAGGGGTTGGCGAAAAACAAGGCTCCAGAAATTGATGGAATACTAATTGATGTGTCTCAAAAAAGGGATGCAATGCTAGAAGTGCTCACTCGTCTATGCCAAGAAATTTTGAAGAGAGTTACTTGGCCAAACTATGGATAACATTGCGAAGAATGGGAATTCCAGAATACTTAATTGTGCTCATGTGAAACCTGTACATGACCAAGAGGCATTCATTGGAACAGAACAAGGGGATACTAGGTGGTTTAAAATCAGGAAAAATGTGTGTCAGGATAGTATCCTTTCACCATACTTATTCAATCTGTATACTGAGCAAGTAATCGGAGAAGCTGTACTATATGAAGAAGGATGTGGCATCAGGATTGGAGGAAGACTCATTAACAACCTACAATATGCAGATGACGCAACTTTGCTTGCTGAAAGTAAGAACTTGAAGCACTTACTGACGAAGATCAAAGACTACAGCCTTCAGTATGCATTACACCTCAACATAAAGAAAACAAAAATCCTCGCAACTGGACCAATAAGCAATATCATGATAAACAGGGAAAAGATGGAAGTTGTCAAGAACTTAATTTTATTTGAATTCACGATCAACTCCCATGGAGGCAGCAGTCAAGAAATGAAAGAGCATATTGCTTTGGAGAAATCTGTTGCAAAAGACCTGTTTAAAATGTTGAAAAGCAAGGATATCACCTTGAGGACTAGGGTGTGCCTGACCCAAACCATGGTATTTTCAATAGCCTCATATACATGCGAAAGCTGGACAACGAGTAAGGAAGACTGAAGAAGAATTGGTGCCTCTGAATTATGGTGTTGGCAAAGAATATTGAATATACCATGGACTGCAAAAAGCATGAACAAACCTGTCTTGGAAGAATTACAGCCAGAATGCTCCTTAGAAGCAAGGATGGCGAGACTTCTCACTTTGGGCGTGTTATCAGGAGGGACCAGTTCCTGGAGAAGGATGTTCATGCTTGGCAAAGTAGAGGGTCAGTGAAAAAATAGGAAGACTTTTGAGGAGACGGATTGATACAGTGACTTCAACAACGGGCTCAAACATTGCAAAGATTGTGAGGATGGTGTGGGATTGGGCAGTGTTTCATTCTGTTGTACATACAGTCGCTGTGAGTCAGAACCAACTCGACAGCACATAACAACAACAACGCAAAGTATTTACTGCTTACGTGCATCCACTACAATCTGCTTTTGTCTGCTGAAGGTCACTGTCCACTCATCCTCCTCTCTCATACACCATCAGCTGTTTTCGTCTCTACCAGAGTATTTCCACTAGCACACAAATTTGTTCTTACTCTCATCTTGGAAAATACCCTTCCTCCTGACTTCACTTTCTGTTCCACTTAATGTCCTGTTTCTCTGCTGACATTCACATCACAACCCTCAGAAGTGTTGTCTGTATTTTCTACGTCCTTTTCCTCTTGGTTTCTCTTGAACCGACTCTATCTGAGCCCCCCTCACCCCCAAGCTGTTCAGACAAGATCAGGGCGACCTCTACACTGTTCAATGCAATGATGCTTTCTCTACTCATTTTATTGGTCTGCTGACAGCAGTTGACATCACCATTCTCTTCCTCCTCCCTGAAATACTTCTTTCATGCATGTTCCAAGAGAACATATTCTCCTGGAGTTCGTCCATCCACGGAGTCATTCTTTCTCAATCTCACGTTCGGTCCTCTGCATCTTCTGGACCTCTTAACTTTGGAGTCCTCCGTGGCTCAGTTCTTGGCCCGCCTCTCTTTTCCATCTTCATTAACTCCCGTAGTGGTTTCATCCAGCCTCATGACTTTAAATGACACTAATTCTGAAAGTGAGGCAGTGGTGCTTCAGTGGCAGAACTCTTGCCTTCCATGCAGGAGACCCAGGTATGAGTTCTAGCCAATGCACCTCACGCACAGCCACCACCCATCTGTCAGAGGCGGCTGCTATGATGCTGAACAGGATTCAGTGGAATTTCCAGACTAAGACAGGCTAGGAAGAAAGGCTTGGTGATCTACTGCTGAAAAAGTATCCATCGAAAATCCTCTGGAGCACAGGTCTACTCTGACACGCATGGGTTCACCATGAGTTGGAACTGACAAACTGGCAACTGGTTCAAGACTAAAAATGGCAAACAAGAATTGTGTAGAGCTGATGTCAGGCTTAGAAGTAAAGCTCAAACTTCCAGCAGAATTCTGTGGGGCTCAGACCCTAAAGGGCAGAGGAACCCATGTCTACATCAGAGTAATGCCAGGAGTGACATGAGCTTTTGGACTTTCCCTTGGAAGGAGCAGGCAGTCCTCATTTCACTCCCAGAGAGGGCGAGACAAGCACGGTGAAGAATGTTTGCTTGCGGGGTGAATCAGACTGGAATCAAATGCTACATTTTTGGTTTTATACAATAGAAAAATTGTTCCTCATTTCCTTCAAAGAAAACACATTTGTGGCTGACTACTTAGCAGAGCTTGTTCCAGTCTCTCCTGAGCGGAGCCATGTTTATCCTAGTGAAGGAGGGGCTGCCCCTTCTTCCTGTTCCGTAGGCATCCGAGAGGCCAGATGGTCACCCGCAGGTTTTCTGAGACATCGATTTCAAACACCTCAGGAAGGAATGTTTATGGAGCCTGACAGGCATTTCAGCTCCATGAAAAGGGAGGCTATTCTTCAGACCCACAGCCGTCAGTTTGTGCGGTACCCAGCAAATGTGGGAGATGTTCTTGGCCGCTGTTTACCTTAGTGGCCAAGTCACCCCTCTCTTCTCTATGACTTCCTCTCCACTCATCCTTCATCATAATTTCTACTTAGACACTTTGCAACAACCGTCCTTTTAGTCAGTAAGGGGTGCTTGTTTTAAAGTATCTTCCCTTGTACTCAACCCAAGGTTTGGTCAACATCCCTCATTGAAGAACTCGCCTGCTTCCTTCACTGAAGTGGATAAAATGGCAAACAGGCAGGTGCTGATGGTAGGCTGGGTGGCACAAATGGTTAAGGGCTCAGCTACTAACCAAAATACTAGAGGTTCTAATCCACCCAGAGGTGCCTTGGAAGACAGGCTTGTTGATCTACTTCTGAAAATCATCCACTGAAAACCCCATGAAGCACAGTTCTACTCTGACCCACAGGGGTTGCCATGAGTTGAGGTCAACTTGGATGGCACCTGGTTTGGTTTTCAGTGGTGCTATGAGGTGGGTAAGCCTGTAGCAGCTGGCTCAGGGGGTGTTGTGAATTGAATTGTGCCCCCCCAAAATATGTACCGAAGTCCTCACTAATCTACCTGTGGATGTGATCCTGTTTGGAAATATGATTTTGTTGTGTTAATGAGGCTGCACCCTAGTAGAGTAGATCCTAGACCTAATCAGATCACTTGAGTTACATGAGGAGCGGAATAGGCACAGAGATACACACAGCCAGGAGACACCATGTGAAGACAGACACATGACAGGTACATCTCCAAGTTTAAGAATCCAAGGATCTCCACAGCTACTAGAAGCTGAAAGAAACAAGGACCTTCCCCTTGAGCCATGCCCTGGATTCAGATTTCTAAGCTCCTAAACTGTGAGAAAATACATTTCTGTTCTTGAAAACCATCCGCTTATGTTTTTTTTGTTGTTGTTGCTATGGCAGCTCTAGGAGACTAAGACAGGTGGCTTGGCTTTGAGCTTCCTGATTTTTAAAAAATTTTTTTTGAGGGTGAGATGAATTTTGATACAAGTAAAATGCTGAAACAATTGCTAGCACATGGTATGTCATCAATAGCAATAATAATTACAATACATGCCACCAATAATAACCATAACAATGCGAAACTACAATAACTTCAATAATAATAATAAAATGTATCCAGTGCTTGCTGTATGACCAGGATTGTTTTCAGTGCTCTGTGTTCACTCATTTATTCTTCGTGAAAGCCTAAGAAAGGTGCCATCATTGTCCTCATTACACAGACGCAGAAACTGAGGCAGAATACGTCCCTTGTTACAGAACAGGCAAGCAGCAATGCTGTTTTTAGACCGAGCCATCTGGCTGCTGTAATTGGGAAAACATCTCCTTGGATGGGGTCAGGTTTGGTGGCAGGGAGCAGCAAGTGGGGTTAGGTACGAGGAATGTACAGATAGCATCCACCAAGTGGAGTTTCTCCAGATCTGCAGATGGGGGCATGGGGATGCCAGAGAACGTGGGAAGCCCGCGTACTCACAGCTCGAATCCAAGTCATTTTAATCACCGTTCACTCTGCGACCAATGTGGTGTTTGAGTTGCACTGGTCGTAACCAACTTGCTTTTCCAAAATGGGATCCCTCTGGAACAGACCGTGAAGCTGGTGTAGCACACATCATTGATCTAGGTTTCCCTTTTAGTTATCGTTGTTAAATCCAATTATTGTGTTTTCTGACCTCTTCAGAAACTGTTTTTGTCCTTTCCAAGTTAGAAAGGACGCCTTTGAATTGTGGTGTTGGAGAAGAATACTGAATATACCACGGCCTGCCAAAAGAACCAACAAATCAGTCTTGGAAGAGGTGCAGCCAGAATGCTCCTTGGAAGCAAGGATGGCAAGATTTCGTCTCACATACTTTGGACATGTTATCAGGAGAGACTGGGCCTGGAGAAGGACATCATGCTTGGTAAAGAAGAGGGTCAGTGAAAAATAGGAAGACTCTCAACGAGGTGGGTTGACACAGCAGCTGCAACAATGGGCTCACACGTAACAATGATCATGAGGATGGTGCAGGACCAGGCAATGCTTCATTCTGTTGGACATAGAGCTGCTATGAGTCGGAACAGGCTGGACGGCGCCTAACAACAACCAGAAGTTAGGAGGCTTTGCCCGTACCTCTGGGATCCATGGTCTTTGTGTTGAAAGGCACAAGGAGATACTATGGAGGAGGAACATGGGGCACCTTAACCATGTAGCCCAGCGATGCTGAGAGAGGGGACTGTGGCACTGACGGCTGGTGGAGAGGAGCAGACTCCCAGCAGAAGGCAGCACCGCTACATGGCAGGTGAGGCTGATGGTCTGTCCTGTGTGGGGAGAGGCACTCCACTCCACAGGTGAGGTGTGGCCCGATATGCGTAGGCACCTTTCCTGATCACCTGAAAGTATCCTTTTAAATCCAGAAATTATCAGACACTGAACGATTCACTGAGATGTCCTGAGCCATCACTATGGGATGAATCGTGTGCAATTTAATGAAGATTGGACTCAAACATTTATAAGAAAAGCTGGAAATAATGTGGACATAGCTGCAGTGTGGGGCTGACCCTCAGCCTGGGGCAGACAGAGCAAACTTACTGCCTTGACTCCAGCCTGGGTCCTGTCTCCTGCCACCAGTCCAGCTTGGTGTCAGCCAGAATTCACTTTTGCATCTCCTGGTGATTCACAGAACACACGGAAGCTCACTCTCCCTCTTCTTGCTGCTCAACGTATTCTATCAAACCGGAAAAACCAACTGCACAGAATTCTCAGGCTCTTTGTTGCAACCGTTTGAAGTTTAGACCAAGAAGTTGTGTGAGATCTCAGATCACATAATCCTTGGGTGGTGCAAACGGTTAACATGCTCAGCTGCTAACCGAAAGGCTGATGCTAGAGTCCACCCAGAGGTGACTTGGAAGAAAGGACTGGCAGCCTACTTCCAAAAAATCATCCATTGAAAACCCTTGGGAGTGCAGTTCTACACTGACACACATGGGGGCACCATGAGTTGGAGTCAATGCCATGACAACTGCTCTTTCATTGTATTTACTTTTGTATGCCCAGTATAAAGAATACTGGCTTTTTGTGAAAGGTCTGTTCCAAAATGCCTTCTCCATGCAAATGCACTGAGATTATGTTTTATGGAACCCCTGGATTGAGACAGTTTTCAAGTTAAATAATACCTGAAACAGCCTCTCTTTTTTGTTACAACAAAACATTTTATTATTTTATCAATAACAATGTAGACATAGAGGGATCTGAAAGGTGATTTTAATGTGAAAGTTGGTAGCAAGCCCGGACCCAGCTGGGGAGGGAAAGGGAATGTCTCCTCCTCTTGACGTGTTTCCCCGGGAAGGAAAGGCTGAGCAGAGACTGAGAACCATTCTCTGGTCTCACAAGCTTCCCTAGAAAGTCACTTGTCAGGACAGGAATGCATTCTCGATGATATGAAGCCCACCACAGCAGGGCCATCAGTCAGGGCTGCGTTCAGAGCCAGGTACTGGACAACCTGGAAAGTGTGGTTGAGGAGTGAGCTAGTCTGTAGTGTCTGCCTCTGCACTCGCCTTTGCCAACCCTCTGGTTACTGGGGAGCACTTTGTTAGCAAAAATGAGTGTTCCCATCTGATCCAGAGGGAACATGCGGTCCAGTCAAGCTGATCTCAGGTAGGACCAGGCAAGGTTCAGTGGATGGGCCGGTTGGAAGATGGTGCCATGGCAGAAGGTGTCTTCTCCTTCATGTCTGCCTATCTGGACTTTCTGTCCTCTGTTGGCATTGGCTGTCTCTTTGGACCTCCTTCTCCATCACCCAGGCATTCCCTTCTTCTCTCGGTCCCTGGTGTCCTTCTCCTCTCCATTCCTGAGGTCCCGGTGTACGTCTCCTCTCCATCCTGAGGTCCTGGTGTATGTCTCCTCTCCATCCTGAGGTCCTGGTGTCCTTCTCCTCTCCAGTCCTGAGGTCCTAGTGTCCTTCTCCTCTCCATTCCTGAGGTCCTGGTGTCCTTCTCCTCTCCATTCTGAGGTCCTGGTGTATGTCTCCTCTCCATCCTGAGGTCCTGGTGTATGTCTCCTCTCCATCCTGAGGTCCTGGTGTCCTTCTCCTCTCCATCCCTGAGGTCCTGGTGTACATCTCTTCTCCATCCTGAGGTCCTGGTGTACTTCTCCTTTCCATCCCAGAATTCCCTGATGTCTATTTCTCGACCTACTCCCCCACTGTGGTGGAGCCCAAACTTCAGGAGCTTCCTGGGAAATCTTATATGGAACATAAATGTTTTTTGATCTCAAATGCCCCATAATGTTCTCACTCTACCTCTACGTTTGATTGATTACTTCTAAAAATCTAGATTTCTAGTTTGCAAGTTATTTTCCATCAGATCTTTGAAGCATGCCTCCATTGTCTTTTTGTGAAGGCAGAGATGCCCACAGCTGTTCTGAATCCTGAAGGTAGCCTTCTTTCTTCTTCCTTTGCACGTGGTGCCATCGTGTTTCTAATCCAAATGCTTCAGCATTCCACAATGATGGGACTTAATGGGCTCATTCAGGGGGAGCTCTGGGGGTCCTGTTCAATTTGACAAATTAAGATTCTGGGAAGTTTTCTTGACATTTTCCTTCTCCATGAGTTTAGGGTTTCTGATAGTGCAATGACTGGTCTCTGTTACTGACTGGGGACCCCCAGTGTCAATATCTCTAGATCTTCTCTCTTGGGCTGGTTGGTGTCCTGTGAGAGAGGTGACCCCTGCCTGGATGGTCAGTGGTTTTGCGGCCAGATTCTGGAAGTAGAGCTTGGGGTGGCACTGAGTATTTCACACGGACTGCACAGGACCAAACCAGCCAGTTGCCAATGAGTCAGCTCAGAGTCAGAGTGAACTTGTGTATGAAAGAATAAGAACATTGTCCAGTCCTGCGCCAACTCCATGACCACTGGTGTGTTTGAGTCCATTGTTGTGGCTAGTTTGTCAATCCATCTCAGTGAGGGTTTCCCTTGTTTTGCTGACCTTCTGCTTTACCAGCTATGATGTACTCTTCTAGGGTTGGTCTTTCCTGAGGATGTGTCCAAAGTAAGTGAGCTTAAGTCTAGTCATTCTCACTTCTAAGGGGCATTCTCGTTGTAGTTCTTCCAAGATTGATTTGTTTGTTCTCCTGGCAGTCAGTCCATAGAATATTTAATACTGTTTGCCAACACTATAATTTGAATGCATGAGTTCTTCTTCTGTCTTTTTCATTGTCCAGCTTTCAAATGCATATAAGTCGATTAAAAAGACTGTGGCTTGGGTCAGTCGCACCTTAGTCATCAAAGTGATACTTTTGACAACATCATGATAAATGGAGAAGAAATTGAAGTTGTCACTGACTTCATCCAATGGAAGCAGCAGTCAAGACATCAAACTATGTATTGCATTGGGCAAATCTGCTGCAAAAGACCTCTGAAGGGGGTGAGTGCAAATTCATGTGTGTTACACAAGTTTCATCTGAAGGCTCTAGAGGGAGACCCTTTCTGGTCTCTACCAGCTTCTGGAAGCACCAGACATTCCTTGACTTGTAGATGCATTGCTGTCCTTCCTTGTCGCCTTGTCTCTTTTCTTTTAGAAGGACATCACTCATAATTTATTAAGACCCACCCTACTCCAGTATGACCTTATGTTAACTAACAACATATGCAAAGACTTTATTTCCAAACAAGGTCACCTTCACAGGTACAGGGCTTGGGACTTCAACATATCTTTTTGAGGAGCACGATTCAGCCCATAACAATATACATGGGGCATTTTCACTGTTGTGACATCTAATAGGCTTATGGTCCTTAAGGCTCATCATAAATATCATCGGTGTTATGGCAAGAGAAATGAGAAATCTGTAGCCCTTTGGCAGATACAAAAAGACCTTGTCCATGAATAAACCAGACCAGAATTATGAATAACCCAGACATTCTGCAGTAGCAAATGAAATCTAAATAACTTGGTTTCACCACTTAAAAAATACATTGGAGAGACAAGAAGTCTTCTTTAAAAACACCCTCTCCCATGACTCAAAAATAAAACACAATTTTGTTCAGTCTTAAACATTCACACATAATCACACCTTGGTGGGGGGAGACCAACAAAACTAAATAGTTTCAGTCAAAAAGTTTTCAGAAGTTATGAGTCACCGACTATAGGACTATAACAAGAGTCCGTGAGTAAACTCCACTGAAGTGCAGCGTTCTGTTTTGTATGTGGGGAGTCACACACTTACAAAAGGAAAAGAGAGTTGCTATGAACCCACGAGGTCAGGGTCACGTTCTGTTGCCATGTGGTGCATTGTAATCTTGTCTTTGTCAATTCCTGTCTGCTTCTTGAAGACCAGCTTGAAATTCAGCTCCTCTAAAGCCGTCCATGATTAATCAAGCTCACCCAAACCTATTCATCGCCCTACACACCCTAAGTCATAAGGTTTCTTTGTTTTTGTTTTTCTTTTCTTTCTTACTATATCACTTTGTAGTTGCTGCATATTGTCTTGTCAATCTATTCTTGCATGTCCACAAGCGGTTCTAAAGTTTAACCAGTCTTGGACTTACCTTTAATTCCCTTCGTAGCTTGCCCTCACTGCCTGCCACACTGTTCTGCCTACAGTAAGTACTGGAAAGTGCTAACTTAACTAAGGAACACAGCAAAATGGAGAATTCAGGTCGCTCCACAATGGCGGAGGCTATCTTGCTATTAAAGAGCAAGGTTTGTATCTGTTCCAAGCCATTTAGCTCACAGGATGCAGAGCTGTGGTCACACACCAGAAACGGGGAAGGCACCCAAAGGTTCCAGCTACTTAAGAACAAGTAATAGCAGCAGCAACAACATCTGCAACCAACAAGAGAACAATTCCTTTTCCAGGACATTCCCTGGAATGAGCTTAAAAGATACATGATAAAACAGAGGCTGCTTCTCCCTGGAGGAAGGAGGGATGTGGGGCTGAGTTAAGGCCTCTGTGGTAACCCTGAGAGGCCACCCGGAGAGGGCCTGTGGGTGAGGGTACTGTTTCCCAAGCAAAGTTAAGGAAATCCTAGAGCAGGGTGTTTCTCCTCATATACTGGGCTTCTAAAAAGCCTGATAAAACCAAAACCTTTTGTCCTTGAGTTGACTCCAACTCATAGCGACCCTATAGGACAGAGTAGAACTGCCCCATAGAGTTTCCAAGGATGGCCTGGTGGATTCCAATTGCTAACCTTTTGGTTAGCAGCGAACTCTTAACCACTGTGCCACCAGGGTTTCCTAAAAACCTAACGGTGAACTTAAATTGGCAATGGAAGGTCCAGCATGTGCTTTCTGCCTTGGTTGACCCCCCCAATACCTCTTACTGGTGGTCATGGTTTGTAGGTGTGTGGGGTGTCAGCTCAAGGCAGTGAGATGTCTGCTCCCCTGATCTGGGTTCTCTGAGCTGTTGCTTTCAAGAAGCTTCTCCTCCAGGAGACCACTGTGATAAAGAAATAGACCAGAGTATGCTATTTTAGACTCCTGGTGACTGGGTAACAAAATACCACATGCAGGAGACTTCAAAGGACAGAAGTGTATTTTCTCAAATTTCTGGAGGCCGAAAGTCCAAAGCAGGTATCAGCCATGTTGACTCCTTCTGAGCACTCTTAGAGGGAAACTGTTCCATGCCTCTCTCCTCACTTCTGGTGGCTCCTGCAACTCTTGTTGTTTTACAAGACTCCACTCAGAAGGCAGTAGGGTTGCCACTCACCTCACCCCGGTATGACCTCATTTGACTTAAGTGATAAAAACAGAAAAATCCTATTTTCACACAAAGTCATATTCACAGGCACAGGGGTTAGGACTTCAACCTATCTTTTGGAGGGTCACAATTCAATCCGTACCAGATGGCTTAGCCCCAAACCAGCCTCACCCTCTTTAAAGGGAAAGTTTTTGACTCTGTGGAGGGAAAGTATATGATCATCAGGGAAGAAGTGAACACTTACTGAGCAATTATCATGTGCCCAGCACTTTGCAGAGGTCACATCCCATGCCACTGACAATGCTTTGGTGTGGGTACAATCACTCCCATTTAGTAAACACTGAAAATGAGTCTTGCTTTGCTGGTTTCAGAACTCAGTGGCATGCAAGCTTTCAAACCTGGATGAGATGTTGCTTAGCCTCAAACTCTGCACCAAGCTGATTGGAAGAAGCTCACCCATATCTGAAGGCTCGTACTTCACTCAGTCTTTTCCATTCACCCCTGTCTACACCCTAATTCTTAGTGCTTATGAACTGCTATCTCTCACCCACCTGGCATGGAAAGATGGTGGGATCTGAGCTGTGAGCACAGATCATTGTGATGGGGTTCAGATGCACTCACTGCTGGGCCCCACATTTAGGTCTCCCAGAGCCCATCATCTTTGGGCCCCTCTCTGCACCCCTTCTCACTCCCCTCACCTCCTTCTTGCACTGATTCTTACACAAGCACCCTACTCATATGTTGGATGTGTTCCTGGACCCCCTCAACGTTCCTGGCAGACCACTAGACACCCACACAGCATACTTGAGAATCCTGGTTTGGAATCACAGTTGAGGCTCCTGGTGAAGAGGAAAATGCATCTTCATAAAAAAAAAAATAATAAAAATAAATGGGTTTTGGCACATGATCTCTTCATTAGATGTTTATCAATTATTTAAAAAGTTGGCTTAAAACAATGCATGATTTACCCCGAAGCTTTCTTATGGCTGGATGGAGGAAACCACATTAATGGTGGAGGGTCTGAGCTCCTTTTATCCAAGTTTTCACGTTGCAGATGAAGGATTCTCTATATTGCACACATGTCCACGTACAATTTCAGTCAACACACATTTGTTTATTGTTTACCCCATGAAAGCTGCTGGGAAGGGACACAGGCTCTTGGGCCTTTCTCTAGCATATCAAGAAGTAAACTTTGCTAGACTTGAGATTGAAGAATGTATGAACAGGGTTTCCCTCCATGTGTAGGATCTTCTTTAGCTAGCAAGGAGAAAAATCAAACGTAGTTATGTCAAATAACTCCCAAAATATTAAAATTCAGAAATGCTGATGTGAATTGAACCTATTAGAGTGTAGTTTTACTACCATGGCACAGTGGTTAAGAGCTTGGCTCCAACCAGAAGGTCTGCAGTTCGAACCCACCAGCCACTCCTTGAAAACCCTAAGGGACGATTTGACTCTGTCCTATAGGGTAGCTCTGAGTCAGAATCAACTTGACCACAAGTTTTGTTTTTTATATGGTAGGGTATCCATCCACCCATCCGTTGATCCATCCATCCATTGATCCATCCATCTACTCATCTTCTATTTATCCATCCATTCATCCACCCATCTACCTATCTACCTATCTGTCATCTATTGATCTATTTTCAAAGAAAGAGCAATGTCCCTCAAATGCTGGGAATTAATCCAGCCCTTATTTTTAAAAGGTTTTGTGAAAACAAAGGGAGACTGGGGTTGCCCAAGTCTCTAGGAAAACTCACCTTGGAGTTTGTGTTAGAACTCCTGTTTCTTAACTCTTGGGCCTGTGATCTGTAGTAAGCAGATGCCTGGGCTCTTCTGATGTTCTGGGGGAGCTGAGGGGCTGGAGGTAAGGAAGCTGGGTTTTGGCACCATCTTGAAGTTACTGGAGAAAGCCTCTCAGCTTCCCAGTCCCCGGCTGCATCTGAATGTTCGGAAGATGCCTGCAGAGACCTCACAGCTTTATATTTCACAGAAACAAAGAACAGCATCAGATAGTTCTAGAACCCTAATCACAGTGTACAGGGTGGCAGCCAGCCAGCACTTTGGCCTTTAACCACCAGGTCTAGCTGTGTGGACACAGGAGTTCCAGTATAGAGCTAATTCTCATGACTCCTGCCCTTCTTATCCTAAGCTCACTTCAATTCTGCAAAACAAACCTTGACATGTCAAAAGCTGTACAAGCCCAGGTGGGCTAATGAAGATGCAAAATTGGTGTAAAATGAGCCAAGAATGTTCATTTGTTGATGAAAGGTAAAATTACCCAGTGGCACTCCCTAAACTCCTGAGCCTTCATGAAGATTTTTTTTTTCTTCCTGGACTTTTTCTAAATGCATTTGCTATGCCGGGTTTGAACAGAGATGCTATTCACATCTGGTCGAGCAGACCTTATTTCCACTTTCTTTGGACAGGCACCGAGGCTTGGGCTGAATTCGATCAAGTCCCCAGAGATCCAGGATTCTGATTCAGAAGAGATTGCTCATATATTAGGAGCAAGTAAACATCTTCTGAGATCTTCTGTTGTTTCAAGCCAAAAAATGTACTGAGTCTCCTGAGAGCATGGAGAGCAAGAGGGAAAGACAGGGGGCAAGGGAAAGAAGCAGACGCAGATGACGGAGTTCACAAGGGAACAGGGAAGACAGGAGTACGGGACCAAGTGACTCTATGAAAGAGATGGCTTGTGAAAGCCCACCTCAAAGGACAAGTGACAAGCTTATTTTCAAAAGATTCTTGCTGCACTGGATAACTCTGAGCTCTCCTGCTACCAAGGTAGGTGACAATGGATTAGACATGGCTCAGAGCCCCTGGCAACAAAGGACATCAACCTCCAAGTTGACAAATCCAGTGGACAGGCCCACTAGGTGATTCCATCCTGCCTTATAGAATTTAACACATTTATTTGCCAGCAGTTCCTTGTATCAGAGTTCTCAAGACAGCAAGAATGACTAGGATCTATATATCCATTATCTGTCTGTCTATCTATCTATCTGTCTATCTGTTGTTGTTTTTTGGTGCTGTAGAGTCTGTTCTGACTCATAGTGACCCTATGCACAACAAACGAAACAGTGCCCATTCCTGCTCCACCCTCACAATTGTTGCTATGCTTGAGCCCATTATTGCAGTCACTGTGTCATTCCATCTCATTGAGGGTCTTCCTCTTTTTCACTGACCCTCTACTTTACCAAGCATGATGTCCTTCTCCAGAGACTTATCCCTCCTGACAACATGTCCAAAGTATGTGAGATGCAGTCTTGCTGTCCTTGCTTCCAAGGAGCATTCTGTTTGTACTTCTTCTAAGACAGATTTATTTGTTCCTTTGGCAGTCCACGGTATATTCAATATTCTTTGCCGACACCACAATTCAAAGGTATCAATTCTTCTTAGGTCTTCCTTATTCTTTGTCCAGCATTCACATCCATTTGAGGTGATTGAAAACACCACGCCTTGGGTCAGGTGTACCTTAGTCCTCAAGGTAATATCTTTGCTTTTTAATACTTTAAAGAGATCTCTTGCAGCCGATTTGTCCAATACAATGCGTCTTTTGATTTCTTGACTACTTCCATGGATGTTGATTGTGGATACAAGTAAAATGAAATCCTTGACAACTTCAATCTTTTCTCCATTTATCCTGATATTGCTTATTGGTCCAGTTGCGAGGATTTTTGTTTTCTTTATGTTGAGGTGTAATCCATACAACTGCCTCTTGATCCATGTACAGGTTCCTCATGAGCACAATTAAGTGTTCCAGAATTCCCGTTCTCTGGAATGTTATCCATAATTTATTATGATCCACACAGTTGAATGCCTTAGCATAATCACTAAAGTACAGGTAAACATTTTTCTGGTATTCTCTACTTTCAGCCAAGATCCACCTGACATCTGCAATGATATCCCTGGTTCCGCATCCTCTTCTAAATCTGATTTGAATTTCTGGCAGTTCCCTGTCAATATACTGCTGCAGCCACTTTTGATTGATTTTCAGCAAAATTTTGCTTGCATGTGATATTAATGATATTGTTCGACAATTTCTGCATTTGGTTGGATCACCTTTTTTTGCGAATAGGCATAAATGTGGATCTCTTCCAGTCAGTTGGCCAAGTACCTGTCTTCCATATTTCTTGGCATAGACTCGTGAGCACTTCCAGTGCTGCATCCGTTTGTTGAAACATCTCAATTAGTATTCCATCAATTTCCTGGGCCTTCTTTTTGGCCAATGGCTTTAGTGGAGCTTGGACTTCTTCCTTCAGTACCATTGGGTTCTGATCATATGTTACCTCCTGAAATGGTTGAATATTGACAAATTCTTTTTGGTATAGTGACTCTGTGTATTCCTTCCATCTTTTTTTGATGCTTCCTGTGTCATTTAATATTTTCCCCGTAGAATCCTTCACTATTGCAACTCGAGGCTTGAATTTTTTCTTCAGTTCTTTCAGCATGAGAAATGCTGAGCATGTTCTTCCCTTTTGGTTTTCTATCTCAGGGTCTTTGCACACATCATCATAATACTTTCTCAAGCCACCTTTTGAAATCTTCTCTTCAGCTCTTTTACTTCATCATTTTTTCCTTTGGCTTTAGCTACTGTACATTCAAGAGCAAGTTTCAGAGTCTCTTCTGACATCCATTTTGGTCTTTTCTTTCTCTCCTATCTTTTTAACAACCACTTGCATTTTTTATATATGATGTCCTTGATGTTATTCCAAGACTTGCCTGGTCTTCAGTCGTTAGTGTTCAACACATCAAATCTATTCTTGAGATGGTCTCTAAATTCAGGTGGGATATGCTCAAGGTCGTACTTTGGCTCTCATGGACTTGTTCTAATTTTCTTCAGTATCAACTTGAACTTGCATATGAGTAATCGATGGTCTGATCTGCAGTCAGTCCCTGGCCTTGTTCTGGCTAATGATATTAAGCTTTTCCATCCTTCCTTTCCACAGATTTAGTCAATTTGATTCCTGGGTATTCCATCTGGCAAGGACCATGTGTGTAGTCACTGTTTATGTTGGTGGAAAAAGGTATTTGCAATGAAGAAATCATTGGTCCTGCAAAATTCAGTCATGAGATCTGGCATCATTTCTGTCACTAAGGCCATATTTTCCAACTACCGATCCTTCTTTGTTTCCAACTTTCACATTTCCATCACCAGTAATCATTTGTTCATACTGAGTGCATGTTAGATCAATTTCAGACTGCAGAAGTTGGTAATAATCTTCAATTTCTTCATCTTTGGCCTTAGTGCTTGGGGCATAAATTTGAATAATAGTCTTATTAACTGGTCTTCCTTGTAGGATTATGGATATTACTCTATCACTGACAGTGTTGTACTTCAGGATAGATCTCGAAATGTCCTTTTTGACAATGAATGCAATGTCATAGCTCTTTAACTTGTCATTCCTGGTATAGTAGGCCTCATGATTGTCTGATTCAAAATGGCCAATACCAGTCCATTTCAACTCACTAATGCCCAGCATATTGATGTTTATGCATTCTATGTCATTTTTGACAATTTCCAGTTTTCCTAGATTCATACTTCATACATTCCAGGTTCCCATTATTAATGGATGTTCACAGCTGTTTCTTATCATTTTGAGTCATGCCACATCAGCAAATGAAGATCCCAAAAGCTTGACTTCATCCATATCATTAAGATTGACTCTACTTTGAGGAGGAAGCTCTTCCCCAGTCATATTTTGAGGGTCTTCAAACCTGAGGGGCTCATCTTCCAGCACTATATCAGACAGTGTCCCTCTGGTGTTCATAAGGTTTCTACTGGCTAATTCTTTTCAGAAGTAGAACACTGGGTCCTTCTTGCTAGTCTGTCTTAGTCTGGAAGCTCAGCTGAAACCTGTTCACCATGAGTGACCGTGCTGGTAATTGAATACCTGTGGCATAGCTTCCAGCATCATAGCAACACATAAGCCGCCACAGTACGACAAACTGACAGATGCATGGGGGTCTAGCTATCTATCTGTCTATTATCTATCATCTGCCTATCTGACTCTTATCTATTATCTATTCATCCATCCATCCATCATCTGTCTAGTATCTATAATCTATTTGTCTCTTACGTATTATCTATCAGTCCATCCATCCATACATTATCTATCTACCTATCTATATCTATCTATCTGTCTGTCTGTCTGTCTATCTATCTATCATCTATCTACCTATCTATCATCTATCTTCCTATTATCTAACTGTATATCATCTATTATCTATTTATATAATTATCATCTATGTCTATCATGTATCTACTATCTATCATGTATCTCTCTATTATCTATCTCTGACCTCTCTATCTTCTACTATCATCTCTATCTACCTACCTACCTACCTATCTATGGAGAGAAAGACAGAAATTTATTTTAATGATTTGGCTCACATGCTTGTGGGGCCTGGCATGTTCAATAACCGTGGGGAAAGTGGCAGGCCAGGAAAGAGTTGATGCTGTAGTCTTGAGTTCAAAATCCGTAGGCCAGGTGGTGAACTGCAAACTCTAGTGGGATTTCTGTTAAGAGTCTTGAGGCAGAATTCACTCTTCTCTGGGAAACCTCAGTTTTCGTTCTTTAGGCTTCAACTGATTACATGAGGCCAACCCACATTATTGAGTGTGATCTTCTTTACTTAGAGTTAACTGACTATAAATTTTAACCACATCTACTAAATACCTTTCACAAAAACATTTAGACTAGTGTTTGACAAAACACCTGGGCTCCACAGGCTAGTGGACACATACAATCAACCATCACACCTTCAATTGGACTTTTAATCTAGACCTTGCCCTGAACTCCAGCCTCAAATATACTATTGCCTACTTGACATCTCAAATATAGTTTGCTCAAAACCAAAGTCTTGATTTTTCCTCCAAATTTTCTTGATCTCCGTTTCTTCTCTGTAAATAGCAGCACCATCCACTCAGTCACTAAAATCAGCAACTTATGATTTCTTTCTTTTCATAATCCACCAAATTAAATCCATTAACAAGTCCTCTGAACTGTACTTTCAAATATATCTCAAGCTTGTCCACTCTCCTTTCTATCTCCATTTCTACTACCCAAGTAGAAGTAAATGTTGCTGGTTACTGCTGCATTGATTGGGAATCAAGGCAACCCCATATGTGCAGAGTAGAACTGCTCCATAAGCTTTTCAAGGCTATGACCTTTCTGAAGCACATCATCAGACCTGTCTTCCAAGGTGCCTCTGGTTGAATTCAACCTTTTGGCTAGTAGCCGAATGGATAACCATTTGCGACACCCAGGGACTCCAAGCACTAATGCTGTTGTTGTTGTTGTTAGGTGCCTTCAAATTGGTTCCAACTCGTAGCTACCCCATGTACAAAGGAACAAAACACTGTGCAGTCCTGCATCATTCTCACAATCATTGTTATGCTTGAGCCCATTGTTGCAGCCACTGTGTCAATCCATCTCCTTGAGGGACCTCCTCTTTTTCACTGACCCTCTACTCTACCAAGCATGATATCCTTCTCCAGGAACTGGTCCCTGCTAATAACATGTTCAAAGTATGTGAGACAAAGTCTTGCCATCCTCACTTCTAATGAACATTCTGGCTGTCCTTCCTCCAAGACAGATTTGTTTGTTCTTCTGGAAGTCTGTGGTATATCCAATATCCTTCACCAACACCACAATTCAAAGGCATTGGTTCTTCTTCAGTCTTCCTTATTCATCGTCCAGCTTTCACATGTGTATGAGGTGACTTAAAACCCCATGGCTTGGGTCAGGTGCACCTTAGTCCTTAAAGTAACATATTTGCTTTTTAACACTTTAAAGATGTCTTTTGCAGCAGATTTGCCCAATGCAATGCATCTTTTGATTTTTTTGACTGCTGCTTCCATGGGCCTTGACTGTGGATCCAAGTAAAATCAAATCCTTGACATCTTCAATCTTTTCTCTGTTCTATCATGATGTTGTCTATTGGTCCAGTTGTGAGAATTTTTTATTTACTTTATGTTGAGGTATAATCCATACTGAAGACTCTAGTCTTTGGTCTCCTTCAGTAAGTGCTTCAAGTCCTCTTCACTTTCAGCAAGCAAGTTTGTATGATCTGCATATTGCAGTTTGTTAATGAGTCTTTCTACAACCCTGATGTCACATTCTTCTTCATATAGTCCAGCTTCTCAGATTATTTGCTCAGTATACAGTAAGGTAAAAGAATGCAACCCTGTTGCGCACCGTTCCTGAATTTAAACCACACAGTATCCCCTTGTTCTGTTTGAATAACTGCCTCTTCATCCATGTGCAGGTTCCTCATGAGCACAATTAAGTGTTTGGAATTCCCATTCTTCACAATGGTATCCATAATTTGTTATGTTCCACATAGTCAAATGCCTTTGCATAGTCATTAAAACACAGGTAAACATCTTTCTGGTATTCTGTGCTTTCAGCCAGGATCCATCTGACATCAGCAATGATATTCCTCTTTCCCTGTCATTTTCTGAATCTGGCTTGAATTTATGGCAGTTCCCTGTACTGCTGCAAACACTTTTGAAAGATCTTCAGCAAAATTTTACCTCGTGTAATATCGATGACTTGTTCGATAATTTCTGTATTCTGTTAGATCTCCTTTCTTTGGAATAGGTACAAATATGAATCTCTTCCAGTCAGTTGGCTAGGTAGCTGTCTTCCAAATTTCTTGGTATGGAGAATGAGCATTTCCAGTGCTCCATCCATTTGTTGAAACAACTCGATTGCTATTCCATTAATTCCTAGAGCTTTGTTTTTCACCAGTGCCTTCAGTAAAATTTGGACCTCTTCCTTCATTACCGTTGGTTTTTGATCATATGCTACCTCCTGAAATGATTGAATGTCAATTAATTTTTGGGTACAGTGACTCTGTGTATTCCTTTCATCTTCTTTTGATGCTTCCTGCATCATTTAGTATTTTCCTCTATTGAATTCTTCAATGTTTGGAGCCCTGGTGGCACAATGGTTAACAGCTTAAGCTGTTAAACTCAAGGCTTGAGTTTTTTCATCAATTCTTTCAGCTTGAGTAATGCAGAGCGTGTTTTTCCCTTTTGGTTTTCTATCTCTAGGTCTCTGCACATTTCATCGTAATAGTTTACTTTGTCTTCTTCAGCCTCCCTTTGAAATCTTCCATTCAGCTCTTTTACTTCATCATTTCTTCCTTTCACTTCAGCTACTCTGCATTAATAGTTTCAGAGTCTCTTCTGACATTCATTCTGGTCTTTTCTTTCTTTTCTGCTTTTTAATGACTTCTTGCTGTCTTTATGTATGATGTCCTTGATGTCATTACGTAACTCATATGGTCTTTGGTCATTAGTTTTCAATGCATTAAATCTGTTCTTGAGATAGTCTCTAAAGTCAGGTGCGATATACTCAAGGTTTTACTTTGGCTCTCATGAACTTGTCCTAATTTTCTTCAACTTTGGCTTCAACTAGCATATAAGCAATTGATGGTCTGTTCCACAGTTGGCCCCTAGCTTGTTCTAACTCTGATATTGAGATTTTCCATCATCTCTTTCTACAGATGTCATTGATTTGATTCCTGAATATTCCATCTGGTGATGTCCACATATAAAATCACCATTTATGGTGGTGAAAAAAGGTCTTTGCAATGAAGAAGTCGTTGGTCTTGCAAAATTCTATCTTGAGGTCTCCATTGTCATTCCTATCACCAAGGCCATATTTTCCAACTACAGATCCTTCTCTGTTTCCAACATTTTCATTCTAATCTCCTGTAATTATCAATGCATCTTGATTGCATGTTTGATCAATTTCAGACTGCGGAAGTTGGTAAAAATCTTTAATTTCTTCATATTTGGCCTTATTGCTTGGTGTATAAATTTGAATAATAGTCATATTAATGGGTCTTCTTTGTAGGCATATGGATATTATCCTATCACTGCCAGAGTTGTACTTCAGGGTAGATCTTGAAATGTTCTTTTTGATGGTGAATGTGACACCATTCCTCTTCAATTTGTCATTTCCAGCATAGTAGACCATAGGATTATCTGATTCAAAATGGCTAATACCAGTCAATTTCAGCTCGCTAATGCCTAGGATATCAATGTTTCTGTGTTCAATTTCACTTTTTACGATTTCCAATTTTCCTAGATTCATACTTCTTACATTCCAGTTTCTGGTTATCAGTGGATGTTTGCAGCTGTTTCTTGTCATTTTGAGCCATGCCACATCAAAAAAGGTCCGAAAGCTTGACTCCATCCATGTTATTAAGCTTGGTTCTACCTTGAGGAAGCAATTCTTCCCCAGCCACATTTTGAGTGACTTCCAGCCTGAGGGGCTCATCTTCTGGCACCATATCAGACAATGTTCTGCTGCTATTCAAAAGGTTTTCACTGCCTTTTTTTTTTTTTCAGAAGTAGACCTTCAGGTCCTTTTTCCTTGTCTGTCTTAGTCTGGAAGCTCCTCTGAAACCTGTCCACTGTGGGTGACCCTTCTGGTATTTGAATATCAGTGGTATAGCTTTCTGCATCAGCGCAATACGTAAGCCCCCACACTAGGACAAACTGACAGTTGCATGAGGGAAGCACTAATAGGCACTGATAATTATCTTACCTTGATAAAATCCCTTTGTTCTCTGTCCTCCATTTCTTGAAGCTACAAAGAATCAGGGAATATCAGAAAGAGGAGGAAGCAAAGGAGGTAATAATCCATCAACTGAACTGTCCACTTCAAAGTATATTTTCTTTTTGGTTTTATTTTCTCTCTTAAGGCAACATTTCTCTCACAGCAAGCATCTAGTGTGGTGCCAAAGGCATAGTGGTAGTTTAATAAGAATTTATTTTCATGCTGTTGATAAAACTCTTTGTATTACAGGACAAATCTTCCTAAAGAACCCCTTTCATTATGCTCCAGCTCTAAAAGTTTATAGTTTGATGCCGCTTACTGGCTCAGGAACATGTGGTGACTCTCTCTTCATTGCTTCCTATGAGAAACTGATTTCTATTTATTTATTTATTTGCTGAAGCATAAAGCTCACACAATTGGGTCTGGCCTCACATATGTGGCCGTATTCATATTACCCTTGAATACACACCTTTTTATTTAGATCATAGATCATGTATGACTTTTCATGAGCTCATGATTGATTCAAACTCTATGAGCTTTATACTTATCAAAAGACTTCTTCAAAAGGGTAAAAAGAGAACCTATAGATTAGAAAAAAAAAATTGGCTATGACATATACAACAAGGGTTTAATCTCTAAAATCTATACAAAACTTCAACACCTCAACAGCAAAAAACAGACAAACAAGCCAATTAAAAAATGGGCAAAGTACGTGAACAGACACTTCACCAAAGAAGACATTTAGATGGCTAACAAATGCATGGAGAAATGCTCTATATAGCCATTAGAAAGATGCAAATCAAAGCAACAAGATACCATCTCATCCCGACATTACTGGCACTAAAAAAAACAGAAAAGGTTGAGGAGAGATTGGTACTGTTATACACTCCTGGAGGGAATGTAAAATGGTAAAAACCACTTTGGAAAATGGTATGGTACTTCCTCAAAAAGCTAGAAATACCACATGACCCTGCGGTCTCACTCCTAGGCATATGCCCTAAAGAAATAAGAGCCATGACATTAATAGACATGTGCACCCATGTTCACTGCAGCATTATTCACAATAGCAAAAAGATAAAAACTACCTAAGTGGCCACCAACAGATGAATGGGTAAACATATTATGGGACATACATACAGTGGAATACTACACAACGATAAACGATAATGACAAATCCGCAAAACAACTCACAACATGGATAAATTTGGAGGACATTATGCTGAGTGAAATAAGTCAAACTCAAAAGAACAAATATTGTATGAGACCACTATTATAAAGAAACAAGAAAAGGTTTACAAATGGGAATAAAAGAAAAACTTTATTTGATGGTTACCAGGGATGGGGGTGAGGGAAGGAAAAGTATATGTTATTTGGTGAAGGGAAAGACAATACACAATGGGGGGAATTCAGCAAAACAGAACCAAGGCACGGTAGGACTCCGAGAGAAATGCAAGAAAAAAAGGGCAATAACAGTAATTTCTATGGTGTAGACAATACCACAACAATACTGTTAACAAACACTAATTTATGAATAGATACATAGCTAGATAGATATGACAAGGGGTGTGGAAGAGTTTGAGGGAATACACTTATCTGCCAATATAGGTTTGGTGGTGGATGTTATATAACTGTAGATGCTGCTTATATATCAATATAGATAATAGAACTTATATATCAATATAGACAATTGTCATGGATTGATTTGTGCCCACCAAAATATCTGTCAACTTGGCTAGGCCATGATTCCTAGTACTATGTGATTATTCATTTTGTCATCTGATGTGATTTTCCTTTGTGTTGTAAATCCTATCTCTTTGATGTTAACAAGGAAGGATTAGTGGCAGTTATGTTAAGGAGGCAGGAGTCAATCTACAAGATTAGATTGTGTTTTAAGCCAACCCCTTTTGAGATATAAAAGAGAGAAGCGAGCAGAGAGACATGGGAGACCTCATACTGCCAAGAAAGTAAGGCCAGAAACAAACAACCTTAGGACCTGGGGTCCCTGTGCTAAGAAGCTCCTCCACAGGGAAAGATTGATGACAAGGGCTTTCCCCAGAGCCAACACAAAGAGAAAGCCTCCCCCTGAAGCTGGCACCCTGAATTCAGACAATAAGCCTACAAGACTGTAAGAAAATAAATGCCTGTTTGTTAAAGCCATCTACTTATGGCATTTCTGTTATAGCAGCACTAGATGACTAAGACCTGAAATTGACTGAAAAATGCAATCAGGATGCCTTGATAATCACTGGTGATTGGAATGCAAAAGTTGGAAACAAAGGAAATGATCGGTAGTTGGAAAATATGGCCTTGGTGATAGAAATGATGCCAGAGATCATATGATAGAATTTTGCAAGACCAAGGACTTCTTCACTGCAAATAACTTTTTCCTCCAACATAAATGGTGACCATACAAGTGAACCTCAACAGATGGAATACACAGGAAAAAATTTACTGCATCTGTTGAAAGAGACAATGGAAAATCTCAATATCATCCATCAGAACAAGGCCAGGGGCCAACTGCAGAACAGACCATCAAATGCTCATATGAAAGTTCAAGTTGAAACTGACGAAAATTCGAACAAGTCCACAAGAGCCAAAGTATGACATTGAGTATATCCCACCTGAATTTAGAGACCATCCTAAGAATAAATTTGATGAATTGAAACCTAATGACCAAAGACCAGACAAGTCGTGCAATGATATCAAGGAGATCATACATGAAGAAAGCAAAGGTCACTAAAAACACAGGAGAGGAAGAAAAGACTAAAAAGGATGTCAGAAGAGACTCTGAAACTTGCTCTTGAACATTGAGTAGCTAAAGTGAAAGGAAGACATGAGGAAGTAAAAGAGCTGAATGGAAGATTTCAAAGGGCAGCTCGAGAAGACAAAATAAAGTATTATAATGAAATGTGCAAAGACCTGGTGATAGAAAACCAAAAGGGAAGAGCATGTTCTGTATTACTCCAGCTGAAAGAACTGAAGAAAAAATTTGAGCCTGGAGTTGCAGTATTGAAGGAGTCTTTGAGGAAAATATTAAATGACAGGGGAAGCATCAAAAGAAGATGGAAGGAATACACAGAGTCACTATACCAAAAGAATGGTCAGCGTTCAACCATTTCAGGAGGTAGCATATGATCAGGAACCAGTGATACTGAAGAAAGAAGTCCAGGCTGCACTGAAGGCATTGGTGAAAAACAAACTTCAGGAACTGACAGAATACCAATTGAGATGTTTCAACAAATGGATGCAGGGCTAGAAGTACTCACTCATCTATGCGAAGAAATTTGGAAGACAGTTACCTGGCCAATGGACTGGAAGACATCCATTTTTATGCCTATTCCCAAGAAAGATGATCCAACTGAATGTGGAAATTATGGGACAATTTCATTAATATCACATCCAAGTAAAATTTTGCTGAAGATCATTCAAAAGAGGCTGCAGCAGTACATAGACAGGGAACTGCCAGAAATTCAAGATGGGTTCAGAAGAGGATGGGGAACCAGGTATATCATTGCTGATGTCAGATGGATCCTGACTGAAAGCAGAAAGATGTTTACCTGTGTTTTATTGACTATGCAAAGGCACTCGACTGTGTGGATAATGACAAATTATGAATAACATTTTGAAGAATGGGAATTTCAGAACATTTAAGTGTGTTCATGAGGAATCTGTACATACATCAAGAGGCAGTCATTGGAACAGAACAAGTGCATGCTACATGCTTTAAAGTCAGGAAAAGTGTGCATCAGAGTTGTATCCTTTCACAATACTTAATCTGCATGTTGAGCAAATTATCTGAGAAACTGGACTACATGAAGAAGAACAGGGCAACAGAATTGGAGGAAGACTTATTAACAACCTTCATTATGCAGATGACAAAACCTTGCTTGCTGAAAGTGAAGAGGACCTGAAGCACTTACTGATGAAGCTCGAAGACCAAAGCCTTCAGTATGGATTACACCTCAACATAAAGAAACCAAAAATCCTCGCAATTCGCCAATAAGCAACATCATGATAAATGGAGAAAAGATTGAGGTTGTCAAGGATTTCATTTTACTTAGATCTGCAACCAACACCCATAAAAGCAATAGTCAAGAAAACAAATGAGAGGTGGGGCCAAGATGGCTAACTAGTCAGAAGCATCCGCTGAACCCTCTTGCAACAAAAACCTGAGAAAACAAGTAAATAAATTACATATATGATAGTCGATGAACCCTGACCATCAAACACAGAACTAAGGAATTGACATGACTGATAGGTGAGAGAAAAACCGTGCAGAAGCAGTGACAAGTTGCTGAGCCCATGCAGCACCTCAGCTCTGATTCCTTGGTGCCATTCTTTGGTGTGAATGCAGTGGGGCTGATGGTAGTTTCCTGAGACACAGCAACCATGGGATGCAGCCCTAACCCCCTGGGGCAATCTTGGTGGGGACCCAGCCAGTGCACACAGGGTACACACACCTCTGGCATCTGAGATAAAACAGTGCCCTTGACACAAGATAAGTGATTTTGTCTAATTTACAACGTGGATCTAATAACTCCTTCTGAAAGTACTCTCTCCTATCTATCTGATCCCTCCACTTCTTGCCGCATCCAGCTTCATTAACATTTGAACTACCTGGGCCTGAGATAGAACTTGCTGTGATTTTTCCGACCTATTTTCCAGGCCTGGGAGAAGGAGCAAATTAACAGGAGAAAAATACTTTCCTGACTCCCCTAAACTGGAGTCTCAGAGCAGAAGCGGCTCCAGTCCAGGTATAAGCGATCCACAGACTTTGGCTTTCAACCCTACATGGAACCAGGTGGCTATTATAATGCAAAGGCAAATCTGTTAGTGGTCTGACTGTAATTGTTTCAGCTGTGCAGTAGAGAGGCAGGCGTTGGAGGTCTGATACCGCTCTGCCTATTAAACCGAGCTCTCACCTATCCACAGTAGGGACCTGAGGGCTGAGGCTCCATCCATGCCAGCTAGCCACCCACGAAAGTGATCTGAGGATAGTGATGCCTACCAGTCTTTACAGGTATAAGCACTGGGTGCCTAAGGTACAGCTGCAGAGCCCACCCACCAGAGCACTCTAGAGAACAGAGATGCTCCTTCCTCACTGACACTTGGGGGAAGGCTGTCAGCACTATGTCATCCTCAGAGTGTGACCCCAGGTGCTACCAGAAACCAGTGCATACAACCATCACCACTACTCCTTTAAGACAGTAGATGAGACCCTGCACAACACACTAGGTGACCGACTATCAGAACACCTGAGCTAAATCTATTCAAGAATAGTGAATGTACTCATAGATAGGCTTATATATATACCTGGTAACAGCTCTAACCATCGGGTAACCGGACATTAGTGCTTCAAAGGCTCCAATAATCAAGTTAGCGTACTCTAGAAGCCTATCTGAGTATACTGAAATGAAACAAAGCAAGAAGATAGGACACAGTGAGCAAACATAAAATAAATTATTACAATAACATAGATGGCTTGGAGACAGCAGTTGATATCAAATCACGTAAAGAAGCATACCATGTTTGCTTCTACAAATGCCCAAAACAGAGAAACAAGGTCTATCCTGGATGAAGATGTATTCCTGGAATTGCCAGATGTAGAATACAAAAGATAAATATACAGAATGCTTCAAGGCATCAAGAACTAAATCAGGCAAAGTACAGAAAAAGCCAAGGAACACACAGATAAAGCAGTTGAAGAAATTAAAAAGATTATTCGAGAACATAATGAAAAATTTAATAAGCTGCAAGAATCCCTAGAGAGACAGTATTCAGAAATTCAAAAGATTAACAATAAAATTACAGAATTAGATAACTCAACAGGAACTCAGAGGAGCAGAATTGAGGAACTGGAAAGCAGGATTGGGGAGATTGAGGATAAGACACTTGGCACCAATATATTTGAAGAAAAATCAGATAAAAGAATTAAAAAAAATGAAGAAACCTTAAGAATCATGTGGGACTCTATCAAGGAGAATAACTTGCGAGTGATTGGAATTCCAGGACAGGGAGGGATAATAGAAAATACAGAGAGAATTGTTGAAGATTTGTTGGCAGAAAACTTCCCTGACATCGTGAAAGATGAAAGGATATCTATCCAAGATGCTCATTGAACCCCATACAAGGTAAATCCCAAAAGAAAGTCACCAAGACATATTATCATCAAACTTACCAAAACCAAAGATAAAGAGAAAATTCTAAGAGCAGCCAGGGATAAATGAAAAGTCACTTACAAAGGAGAATCAATAAGAATAAGTTTGGACTACTCAGAAGAAACCATGCATGCACAAAGGTAATGGGATGACATATATACAGTATTGAAGTAGAAAAATTTATAGCCAAGAATCACATATCCATCAAAACTGTCTCTTAAATAAGAAGGCAATATTAAGTCATTTACAGATAAACACAACTTAGAGAATTTTCAAAAACCAAACCAAAGCTACAAGAAATACTAAAGGGAATTCTCTGGTTAGAAAATCAATGATATCAGATATCAACACAACACTAGAACACAGAACAGAGCAACCTGATAGCAACTCAGATAGGGAAATCACAAAAATAAAAAAAAGATTTAAAAAAAAACCTCAAAACAGGGAATCAGTGATGTCATTATGTAAAAGCTGACAATAATCAATAAAGAGGGACTAAATACAATAGGCATAGATCTTCCATATGGAGAGGAAATCAAGGTGATATAGGGAGGTACAAGTTAGGTTTATACTTAGAAAAATAGGGGTAAATATGAAGGTAACCACAAAGAACACTAACAATCCCAAAAAACCAAGACAAACATAAAGACTCAGCAAACACAAATTCAACTACAATGAAAAAGGGGAACACAGAATTTACAAAGAAAAACTTCTTAGCACAAAAAATAAGTGGAAAAATAAAACTGTCAACAAAACACAAAACAAGACATCAAAATGACAGCACTAAACTCATACCTATCTATAATTACCCTGAGTGGAAATGTACTAAATGCACCAATAAAGAAACAGAGAGTTGCAGATTGGATTAAAAAACATAATCTAGCTATATCCTGCCTACAAGAGACATACCTTAGACTTAGAGACAAACAAACTAAAACTCAAAGGATGGAAAAAAATACATCAAGCAAACAATCAAAAACAAGGAGGAGTGGCAATATTAATTTTTGAAAAAATAGACTATAAAGTTAAATCTGCCGCAAAGGATAAGGAAGGGCGCTATACAGTGATTAAAGGGACAATTTACTAGGAAGATATAACCATATTAAATATTTATGTACCCAATGACAGGGCTGCAAGATATGTAAAACAAACTTTAACAGCACTGAAAAGTGAGATAGACAGCTCCACAATTATAGTAGGAGACTTCAGCACGCCCTTTTGGTGAAGGACGGGAAAACCAGTAAGAAGCTCAGAAAAGACACGGAAGATCTAAATGCCACAATCACCAACTTGACCTCACAGACATATACAGAACACTCCATCCAACAGCTGTAAAGTATACTTTCTTCTCTAGTGCCCATGGAACATTCTCTAGAATAGACCACATATTATGTCATAAAGCAAACCTTTGCAGAATCCGAAACATCGAAATGTTACAAAGCATCTTCTCAGACCATAAGGCCTTAAAAGTGGAAATCAATAGCAGAAAAACTAGGGAAAAGAAATTAAATACTTGGAAACTGAAAAATACTCTGCAAAAAAGACTGGATTATAGAAGACATTAAGGAGAGAATAAAGAAATTCAGAGAATCCAATGAGAATGAAAACACTTCCTATCAGAACCTTTGGAACACAGCAAAAGCAGTGCTCAGAGGTCAATTTATATCAATAAATGTACATACACAAAAAGAAGAAAGGGCCAAAATCAAAGAACTGTCCCTACAACTTGAAAAATAGAAAGAGAGCAACAAACGAAACCCTCAGGCACTAGAAGAAAGCAAATAATAAAAATTACAGCAGAATTAAATGAATTAGAGAACAGAAAAACAAGTGGAACAGTTAAAAAGACCAAAAGCTCGTGCTTTGAAAAAGTCAACAAAATTGATAAACCATTGGCCAGACTGAAAAAAGAAAAACAGGAAAGGAAACAGATAGACTGAATAAGAAATGAGATGGGCGATATCACAACAGACCCAACTGAAATTAAAAGAATCACATCAGATTACTACAAAAAATTGTACTCTAACAAATTTGAAAACCTAGAAGAAATGGATGAATTCCTAGAAACACACTACCTACCTAAACTAACACAAACAGAGGTAGAACAACTAAATAGACCCATAACAAAAGAAGAGATTGAAAAGGTAATAAAAAAAACTCCCAAGAAAAAAAGCCCTGGACCTGACAGCTTCACTGCAGAATTCTACCAAACTTTCAGAGAAGAGGTAATACCACTACTACTAAATGTATTTCAGAGCATAAAAAGGACGGCATACTCCCAAACTCATTCTATGAAGCCAGCATATCCCTGATACCAAAACCAGCTAAAGATACCACAAAAAAAGAAAATTACAGACCTATATTCCTCATGAACTTAGGCGCAAAAATCCTCAACAAAATTCTAGCCAATAGGATTCAACAACATATCAGAAAAAATAATTAACCATGACCAAGTGGGATTCATACCAGGTATGCAGGAATGGTTCAACATTAGAAAAACAATTCATGTAATCCATCATATAAATAAAACAAAAGATAAGAACTGCATGATTTTATCAATTGAAGCAGAAAAGGCATTTGACAAAGTTCAACACCCACTCATGAGAAAAACTCTCAGCAAAATAGGAGTAGAAGGAAAATTCCTCAATATAATAAAGGGCATTTATACACAGCCAACAGCCAACATCACCCTAAATGGAGAGAGCCTGAAAGCATTCCGCTTGAGACTGGGAGACAGACAAGTATGCCCTTGATCACTACTCTTATTCGACATTGTGCTGGAAGTCCTAGCCAGAGCAATTAGCCTAGATAAAGAAATAAAGGGCACCCAGATTGACAAGAAAGAAGTAAAATTCTCTCTTTGCAGATGATATGATCTTATACACAGAAAACCCTAAGGAATCCTCCAGAAAACTACTGAAACTAATAGAAGAGTTCAGCAGAGTAACAGGATACAAGATAAACATACGAAAATCAGTTGTATTCCTCTGCACCAACAAAAAGATCATCAAAGAGGAAATCACCAAATCAATACCATTTACAGTAGCCCCCAAGAAAATAAAATACTTAGGAATAAATCCTACCAGAGACGTAAAAGACTTATACAAAGAAAGCTACAAGGCACTACTACAAGAAACCAAAAGGGACCTACATAAGTGGAAAAACACACCTTGCTCATGGATAGGAAGATTTAACATTGTAAAAACATCTATTCTACCAAAAGCTGTCTACAGATACAATGCAATTCCGATCCAAATTCCAATGACATTTTTAACAAGATGGAGAAACAAATCACTGACTTCATATAGAAGGGCAACAGACCCTGAATAAGTAACCCATTACTGGAAAAAAAGGAACAAAGTGGGAGGCTTAACTCTACCTGAATTTAGAACCTATTATACCAACACAGTAGTCAAAACAGCCTGTGCTGGTACAATAACAGATACATAGCCCAATGGAAGAGAATTGAGAACCCAGAAATAGATCCATCAGCATATGAGCAGCTGATATTTGACAAAGGCCCAAAGTCAGTTAAATGGGGGAAAAGACAGCCTGTTTAACAAATGGTGCTGGCATAACTGGATATCCATCTGCAAAAAAATGAAACAAGACCCATACCTCACACCATGCACAAAAACTAACTCAAAATGGATCAAAGACCTAAACATAAAACCTAAAACAATAAAGATCATGGAAGAAAAAATAGGGACAATGCTAGGAGCCCTAATACAAGGCATAAACAGTATACAAAACATTACTAAAAATGCAGAACAGAAACCAAATAACTGGGATCTCCTAAAAATCAAACACCTATGCTCATCTAAAGACTTTACCAAAAGAGTAAAAAGACTACCTACAGACTGAGAAGAAGTTTTTAGTTATGACATTTCTGATCAGCACCTGATCTCTAAAATCTACATGATTCTGTAAAAACTCAACCACAAAAAGACAAATAACCCAAATAAAAAAATAGGCAAAGGATATGAACAGGCACTTCACTAAAGAAGACGTTTAGGCTGCTAACAGATACATGAGGAAATGCTCACAATCATTAGCCATTAGAGAAATGCAAATCAAAAGTACAATGGGATTCCACCTCACTCCGACAAGGCTGGCATTAACCCAAAACACACAAAATAATAAATGTTGGAGAGGTTGTGGGAGACTGGAACACTTGTACACTGCTGGTGGGAATGTAAAATGGTACAACCACTTTGGAAATCGATTTGGCGGTTCCATAAAAAACTAGAACTACTATACAATCCTTCAATCCCACTCCTCGGAATATATCCTAGAGAGATAAGAGCCTTTGCGTGAACAGATACATGCACACCAGTGTTCATTGCAGCACTGTTTACAATAGCAAAAAGATGGAAGCAACCAAGGTGCCCATCAATGGATGAATGGATAAATAAATTATGGTATATTCACACAATGGAATACTGCACATTGATAAAGAACAATGATGAATCCATGAAACATTTCATAACATGGAGAAATCTGGAAGACATTATGCTGAGTGAAATTAGTCAGTTGCAAAAGGACAAATATTGTATAAGACCACTATTATAAGAACTCGAGAAATAGTTTAAACAGAGAACAAAATATTCTTTGATGGTTACAAGATGGGGGAGGGAGGGAGGGTGGAAGAGGAGTTTTCACTAATTAGATAGTAGATAAGTTTTATTTTAGGTGAAAGGAAAGATAACACACTATAAAGGAGAGGTCAACACAATTGGACTAAACCAAAAGCAAAGAAGTTTTCTGAATAAACTGAATGCTTCTAAGGCCAGTGTAGCAGGGGCGGGGGTTTAGGGACCATGGTTTCAGGGGGCAGCTAAGTCAATTGTCATAATAAACTCTTTTAAGAAAACATTTGGCATCCCACTTTGGAGAGTGGCATCTGGGGTCTTAAACACTAGCAAGTGGCCATCTAAGATGCATCAATTGGTCTCAAGCCACCTGGAGCAAGGAAGAATGAAGAACACCAAAGATACAAGGCAATTATGAGCCTAAGAGACAGAAAGGACTACATAAACCAGAGACTACATCAGCCTGAGATCGGAAGAACTAGATGGTGCCCGGCCACAACCGATGACTACTGCCCTGACAGGGAACACAACAGAGAACCCCTGAGGGAGTAGGAAAACAGTGCGATGCAGACCCCAAATTCTCATAAAAAGACCAGACTTAACAGTCAGACTGGGACTAGAAGGACCCTGGAAGCCATTGTGCCCAGACCTTCTGTTAGCCCAAGACAGGAACCATTCCCAAAGCCAACTCTTCAGACAGGTATTGGACTGGAATATGGGATGAAAAATGATACTGGTGAAGAACGGGCTTCTTGTATCAAGTAGACACATGACACTATGTGGGCAGCTCCTGTCTAGAGTAGAGATGAGAGGGCAGAGGGGGCCAGAAGCTGCCCGAATGGACACAAGTAGAGAGTGGAGGGTAAGACTGTGCTGTCTCAGTAGGGGAAAAGCAATTAGGAGTGTAGAGCAAGGTGTATGTAAATTTTTGTATGAGAGACTGACCTGATTTGTAAACTTTCTCTTAAAGCACAATTAAATTAATTAAAAAAAAGAATTTACATTTATGGAGAGAATTTCTGGTTGAAATATCATCCAAATAGTCTGTCTGCATAGGTATGCAGTTATATTGAGATTCTTTGATTTAAATTCCGTTTTGCAAAGGTGGGGATACAAACATATTCAGACGTGTGAACATGCATTTGGAATATTTCTAGTTTTTTGTTGTTGTTTGAGAGGTTGATACTGCTCATTACCTGTAGTCCACATATTTTGAGTCAGATTTCTTTCTTTCTTGTAAAAAATTTAAAATGCAAAAGTACAGAGAATAGTGTGGCCAAAACTCATGTTTTTACAGCCCAGAATTTACTTTTGATAATTTTTGAATAAAGAAAATAGAACAAAAAAAAAAAAGAAAGAAAGAAATCAAATGACAAATTGCATTGGGCAAATCTGCTGCAAAAGATCTCTTGAAAGTGACGAAAAGCGAAGATGTCACCTTGAAGTCTAAGATGTGCCTTACCCAAGCTATGGTGTTTTCAGTTGCCTCATACGCATGTGAAAGCTGCACAATGAGGGGAAGACCAAAGAAGAATTGAAGTTTTTGAATTGTGACATTGGAGAAGAATCTTGAATATGCCATGGAATGCCAGAAGAACGAACAAATCTGTCTTGGAAGAAGTACGACCAGAATGCTCCTTAGAAGCAAACATGGAAAGACTAAGTCTGACTTACTTAGGACATGTTATCAGGAGGTAACAGTCCCTGGAGAAGGGCATCATGCTTGGTAAAGCAGAGGGTCGGAGAAAAAAAGGAAGACAAATGAGATGGATTGACACTGTGGCTGCAACAATAGGCTTAAGCACAACAAGGATTATGAGGATGGCACAGGACTAGCCAGTGTTTTGTTCCATTGTCCATAGGATCACTATAAGTTGAAACTGACTGGACAGTATGTAACAGCAACAACAAGATGACTAAGACAACAATACAGACAAGGGCCATAATCAGGGCAACTTCTTAGACATAAGCAAACACCTCATAGAATGAAGTTCCTAGGTTCGAAGGCGAAGGACCATAGCTTAGGTACATCTATGTACATTGGCACAACATAAGACATAAAGACAAAGTTCTGTATCCTACTTGGGTGAGTAGCATCTGGAGTCTTAAAAGCTTGTCAGCAGCCATGTAAGATACAATTATTGGTCTCTTACTGTGGGTGGAAAAAGAGAATTAGGAAAACCAAAGACCCAAGGGAACAATTATTCCAAAGGACTGATGGATCACATCAACCACAGCCTACATAATCCCAGAAGAACTAGATGGTGCCCAGCTACAACTCCTGGCTGCTCTGACTGGGATCACAACAGAGTGTCTGGACAGAGCGACAGAGCAGGAGAAAAATTACAGAACAAAAAATCAAATCCACAAAAAAGACCAGACTTACTGGTCTGACAGAGCCTGGAGGAACCCCTGAGACTATGGCCCCAAGACAACTTTCTGAGCTGGAACTGAAGCCATTACTAGAGACCATCTTTGAGCCAAACTATAGACTTTTTTTTTTTTTTTAGACATAGACCCATAAAATGAACAATACCATCCAAGAAGAGCATGTTCCTTAGAACAGTCCATCGTATAAGATCAAAAGGGCAACATTTGTCCAAAGCAAAACGAGAAGGCAGGAAGCCGTATTAATTCAGGATGAAAGAAAACAGGGAACCTACAATGGAAATGGAAGGAGGGCAGGCACACTGTGGGAAATAAAACCAATGTCATGTGTCTTAGGCTGGGTTCTCTAGAGAAGCAAAACCAGTAATACGTATAAATATATAGAGAGAGATTTATATTAAGGAAACAGCTCACGCAATTGTAGAGGTTGGAACGTCCCAAGTCCTAGGATCAGAATAGAGTCCTTTCCCAATTCACGGAGCTGCAGAAGCTGGTGAACCCAAGATGACCAGGTTGGAGAGCAGGGATCCTGCTCACAGGTTGTGACGATTGAGGAATCCCCAAGGTCGTCAGGCAAGACCGCAAGGTTTGTCCCGAGTCACTTAGCTGCAGGGGCTAGAGAACCCAAGATAGGCAGGTCAGGGAACAGGACTCTTGCTCTCAGGCCGTGAAGATCGGCAAATACCAAGATGAACAGGTAAGCTGCTCGCTCAAGTCCCAAGAACCAGAGGTCAGACGGGAGACAGCTGCTGGATCCAGAATAAGCCAACAACCTTTGCAAGGTGAGCAGGGAGGAAGTAGGCAGTGGAAGGCAGAGATAAAGGCTGAGGGGGCGATGAGCCACCACAGGCCCCACCCCTGCTGGTACCACTCAACAGATTTCATCATGGGGGTGATCACATATCAGATTTCAACAGGGAAGTAATCACAACACTATACAACTGCCAAATTATACAACTGCCGAAACACTGAGAATCATGGCCCAGCCAAGTTGACACACAACCTTAACCATCACATCATGGAACACTTTGTGTCCATATTATGGAATGGAAAACTAATTTTCTGTGTAAGCTTTCACCTAATGTACCATAAAAAAAAAAAAAAAAAAAAAACCCTCGATGAGCTATTTTCTGCTCATGAAATACCTCTTTTTCCTCCTCTTATCTAAATCTTATCCAGTCCTCAAGAACTAGTTCAAGTTCCATGCCCTACACGATGGGATCTGATTTAATCCACAATAACATCTACCATTCTGGTACTCCTTTTTATTTATCCACTTGTTATTGTTGTTAGGTGCCATCAAGTCGGTTCCAATTAATAGCGACCCCATGTACAACAGAACAAAACACCTCCCCGGTCCTGTGCCATGCTCATAATCATTGTCATATTTGTGAGCCCATTGTTGTAGCCACTGACTGTGTCAATCCATCTCTTTGAGGGTTTTCCTCTGACCCTCCACTTTACCAAGCCCGATGTCCTTCTCCAGGGACTCTTCCCTCCTGATAACATATCCAAAGTATGTGAGATGTAGTCTCGCATCCTTGCTTCTAAACAGCATTTTAGCTGCACTTCTTCCAAGACAGATTTGTTCATCCTTTTGGCAGACCATGGCATATTCAATATTCTTCACCAACATCATAATTCAAAGGCTTCAATTCTTATATGCTCTTCTTTATTCATTGCCCAGATTTCACATGCATATGAAGCAATTGAAAACACCATGGCTTGGGTCAGAGGTACCTTAGTCCTCAACATGATATCTTTGCTTTTTAACACTTTAAAGAGATATTTTGCAGCAGACTTCCCCAATGCAATTAGCCATTTGATACCTTGACTGCTGCTTCCATAGGTGTTGATTGTGGATCCAAGTAAAATGAAATCCTTGACAACTTCAATCTTTTCTCCCTTTATCATGATATTGCTTATTGGTCCATTTGTGAGGGTTTTTGTTTTCTTTAAGTTGAGGTGTAGTCCATACTGAAGTCTGTAGTCTTTGATCTTCATCAGTAAGTGCTTCCAGTCTTCTTTACTTTTAGCAAGGAAGGTTGTGTCAACTGCGTATCCAGGTTGTTAATGAGTCTTCCTCCAATCCTGATGCCGAATTCTTCCGTATATAGTCCAGCTTCTCAGATTATTTACTCATCCATTTATGAGTCAATAAACACAGAAAAACTTAGTATGTGCCTGTAAATGTGGAAGATGCTGGGGACACAAAGAGTAGGTTTTACAAGGAACCTGCAGCGTAGGAGGTGAAATAGGCTCAAGACCAGTGTTGATAAGGTGATGGAGAACCTCGTGTAGGACCATAGGTAAGAAAAGGATGGAAGGAAGTTTCTATTGGCACACATTGAAACCCTGCTTCAAAGTGTGGAACTTTGAAGCAGGGTTTCAATGTGTGCCAATAGAAGAGGATGAACAGTTCAAGGAAGCAAAATAGCAGAAATGTTAGTCAGAGATTTCCTGAGAGCAAAATTTCAGGGGAAATCCAGCCAGGTTTCACATTTGAGAACTGCCTAGACAACCTGAAAACAAACAAAAGTGCAATTGTAGGGACCAGCAGTCAGAAGACCCTTTCTCCAGGGAAATGGAAGGCTGGAGGAGTTGAGGGTAGGCCTAACCATGATGATGATGTAGACCAGCAAGGTGAAGTGTCCCTTAGAATTCAGATGCAGATATAACACTGGGGACCAGAATCTAAAAACCTAGAGGGAAATTTAAATTATAAACATGTGCTGAACTGTGTAAATCAGATTATATTTGTGATTTTCCTCAGCTATAAATCAGTGTACCATCTATTTTCACATACTAGGGAAATATTTATTATGCACTAAAATATCTGTGTGCTAAACTAACCCGAAGAGGGCACAGAGTGGGTACTTTGGATTAAGAAGAGGCATAGGAAAACCAAGATACCATTGAAGTCAGTAAGGCTAATGCCCAACAGTTCGGTAATTACTTAGCACCCGAGACTGTCAACTTCTTGTGGTGCAGATGATGTCTTGTTACATTGTCCTTACCCTCAAGGAAGTTACATTTGAAGATAGGAACAAATGCATTCACAAAAAAGCACGAGACACTAAGTATGTGATGAGCAGCATTAGTGGGTTATAACAATGGAGAGCACAACTTTGGGAAAGAAGATCTGGGTCTAGCTGATTTGGATGCTACCTTCAGAGAGGAGGTGTCTTCTAGCTGAGACTTCAAGGAACAGAGTGATGGTTGGAGGAAGATATTTCAGGTAGAGCAAATGGGGTAGAGATGGGAGGGGAGGAAAGTGTTAGATTTTATGAAATGAACAGACTCATTTGACTTGGGCAAAAACAATTTCGGTTGCTTATATGCCACCACCCACCTGTCAGATTGTCATACTGTGGTAGTTCGCATGTTGCTGTGATGCTGGTAGCTATGCCACTGGTATTTCACATACCAGCAAGGTCACCCATGATTTCAGCAGAGCTTGCAGACTAAGAGAGACTGTGAAGAAATGTCCAGCAATCTTCTGAATATCAACCAATGAAAACCCTATGGATCACAGCAGAACATTGTCCGATGTAGAGCTAGAAGATGAAATCCCTAGGTTGAAGGCACTCAAAACACAGTGGCTACAACAATGGACTCGAGCATAACAATGATCATGAAGATGGTGCAGGACCAGGTAACAGTATGCTCTGTTTTACACAGGTGGCCATAAGTTGGAGAGGACTACACAGCAACTAAAAACCCTGGTGGTGTAGTGGTTAAGTGCTACAGCTGCCAACCAAAGCGCTGGCAGTTCGAATCCACCAGGTGCTCCTTGGAAACTGTATGGGGCTGTTCTACTTTGTCCTATAGGGTAATAGAGTCAGAATCTATTCAATGGCAATGGATTTGGTTTTTTGGTTTAGACAGAAACTAGCAACAAACACCTGACAAGAAAGATGGGGTAAAGCACATCACTTTGGTTGCTATTTGGTGGACTATTTGCCATTCCATTTAGCCCAAGGATGACACAATGAATACTTGCTGGATTATCAAGAATTTTGTGATTCCAATTTTTATTTCCTTTCTGCTCCCCCTAAACCCCTACCAAGGATCAATTAAGTGGTATTTTTTTTTACTTCCCCATGCTATCTCAATCAATCTCCAATTTTACCTAGGTCCTTTTATTATGCTCTCAATTCTACGGGAAGTTATTTAGAACGGTTTCTCTGAAACTTGTGACTTGCAACTATTGACCCATTGATGAATCCCATTGCCCTTCATGTGAAGCAGGACAGCAGTTGGGCGGGTGGGGGCAGCCTCTGGTCATGGGACAGAGGAGTAATGACACTGGGATCTCATCCATCCTGTGACCACAGTACTTTCTCCAGATGATTTGCTGATAGCAATTTGGTGAAGGTGTGTGTATGTATGCATGTATACTAAACATATGTGTATATATATTTGTTTTTCAGCTCTAAGCATCATATACTACTTTACATACAAAAGATGAGGCTTTCTCTCTCTCTCTCTGCTACAGGAATACGTACACACAGCACACTCATTCATATACCCCTTGCATCCCCTATCCTTTTGATAAAGTTATATTGTAATTTTGTTTACGTCAAATTTTTACCACCATAACCATGTAAATACTATTTATGTTGAACATAATATGATTACCTTTCCCTTTCCATTTATTTTCCTTCTCTGGAATTAGTAATTGTTTTGTATTTTGTTGACTTGACTTTTTAAGTGTATATGACTAATTCAGCTTCATACTCTCCCCAGCTGTGTAAATCCTCTTTGAATTTTCCATTTCTTCTTCTTGAAGAAATCTCTGCCAGCAGTCTCTGGCAATTATTGTGACTATTAGTGTGTCGGTATTTTCCCTCTATGTATTTTAGTAATAACTTCCTAATTTAATGCTAATTTTCAGTCAAGTATGTCTACTATCTAATGTTTAAAATTCCACCACACACCTGTCAGTTTGTATTAATATGGTGGCTTGCTTTTTGCTGTGATGCTGGAAGCTATACCACTGGTATTTCAAATATCAACAGGGTAACCCATGATGGACATGTATCAGCAGAGCGTCCAGACGAAGACAGTCTAGGAAGAAGGACCTGGTGGTCTGCATCTGAAGAAATGGCCAGTTAGACCTTAAAAATAGCAGCGAAACATTATCTGATATACTGCCAGAAGATGAGCCCCTCAGGTTACAAGGCATCAAAATATGACTGAGGAAGAGCTACCTCCTCATAGGAGAGTCAACCTTAATGACATGGATGGAATCAAGCTTTCAGGACCTTCATTTACTGATGTGGCATGACTCAAAATCAGAAGAAACAGGTGCAAACATCCATTAATAAATGGAATTTGGAATGTATGAAGTATGAAACTACAAAAATTGGAAGTCATCAAAAATGAAAAGGAACACATAAACACTGGTATCCTAGGCATTAGTGAGCTGAAATGGACTGGTATTAGGCATTTTGAATCAGACAGTCATATGGTCTACTATGCCAGGAAAGAAAAATTGAGGAAGAATAGTGTCCATTCATCATCAAAAACTAACATATTAAGATCTGTCCTGAAGTACAGTGCAGTCAGTGGTAGAATAATATTCATATGCCTACAAGGAACACCAGTTAATATGATTATTACTTAAATTTATGCACCAACCACTAAGGCTAAATGAAGAAATTGAAGATATTTAACAACTTCTGCAGTTTGAAATTGATCAAACATGCAATCAAGATACATTGATAATTACTGGTGATTGGAATGCAAAAGTTGGAAGCAAAGAAGAAGGATAAGTAGTTGGAAAATACATCCTTGGTGACAGAAATGACGTGAGAGATTTCATGATAGAATTTTGCAAGACCAATGACTTCTTTATTGCAAATACATTTTTTCAACAACATAAATGGTGACTATACATGTGAATCTCACCAGATGGAATATTCAGGAATCAAATCAACTACATCTAGGGAAAGAGACTATGGAAAAACTCAACATCATCAGCAAGAACAAGGCCAGGGACCCACTGCAGAAGAGACCATCAGATCCTCATATACAAGTTCAAGTTGAAGCTGAAAAAAATTAAAACAGGTCCATGAGATTCAAAACACAACCTTGAGTATATCTCTCCTGAATTTGAAGACCATCACAAGAATAGATTTGATGCATTGAACACTAATGACCAAAGCCCAGACCAGCTGTGGAATGACATCAAGGATATCATACAAGAAGAAAACAAACAGTCATTAAAAAGAAGGGAGAGAAAAAATCACCGAAATGGCTGTCAGAAGAGACTCTGAAACTTGTTCTTGAACGTAGAGTAGCTAAAGTGAATGGAAGAAATGAAGTAAAAGAGCTGAACAGATTTAAAAGGGCAGCTCAAGAAGACAAAGTATTATGATGAAATGTGCAAAGACCTGAAAATAGAAAGCCGAAAGGAAAGAACACACTCAGTATTTCTCAAGCTGAAAGAACTGAAGCAAAAATTCATGCCTTGAATTGACATTTTGAAGGATTCTATGGGCAAAATATTGAACAATGCAGGAAGCATCAAAAAAGATGGAAGGAATACACAGACTCACTGCATCAAAAAGAATTGGTCAGCCTTTAACCATTTCAGGAGGTAACATATGATCAAGAACTGATGGTATTGAAGAAGTCCAAGCTGCAGAGAAGGCATTGGTGAAAAACAAGATTCCAGGAATTGCATTAAAACCAACTGAGATATTTCAACAAACAGACGCAATGCTGGAGGTGCTCACTTCCCTATGCCAAGAAATTTCGAAGACAGCTACCTGGCCAACAGACTGGAAGAGATCCATATTTGTGCCCACTACAAAGAAAGGTGATCCAACAGAATGTGGAAATTATCAAACAATATCATAAATATCACACACTAGTAAAATTTTTCTGAAGATAATTCAAAAAAGGTTGCAGCAGTACATGGACAAGTAACTGTCAGAAATTCAAGCTGGATTCAGAAGAGGACACAGAATGAGGGATATCACTGCTGATGTCAGATGGATCTTGGCTGAAAGCAGAGTACCAGAAAGATGTTTACTCACATATTATTGACTACACAAAGGCATTTGACTGTGTGGATCATATCAAATTATGGACAAGATTGCAAAGAGCAGAAATTCAAGAACACTTAATTGTGCTCATGTGGAACCAGTCTGTAGACCAAAAGGCATATGTTCCAAAAGAACAAGGGGATACTGTGTGGTTTAAAGTCAGGAAAGGTTTGCATCAGGGTTGTATCATTTCACCATACTTATTCAATTTGTATGCTGAGCAAATAATCCAAGAAAGTGGACAATATGAAGAAGAACATGGCTTCAGGATTGAAGAAAGACTCATCAACAACCTATGATATGCAGATGATACAATCTTCCTTGCTGAAAGAAAAGGGGACTTGAAGCACTTACCGATGAAAATCAAAGGCTACACTCTTCAGTATGGCTTACACCTCAACATAAAGAAAACAAAATCCTCACAACTGGAACGAATGAGCAACTACATGATAAACAGAGAAAATATTGAAGTTGTCAAGGGTTTCATTTTACGTGGATCCGCAGTCAATGCTCATGGAAGCAGCAATCAAGAAATCAAATGGCCTATCATATTGGGCAAATGTGCTGCAAAAGAAATCTTTAAAACGTTGAAAAGCAAAGATGTCACTTTGAGAACTACAGTGACCTGACCCAAGCCATGGTGTTTTCAATTACCTCATGTACATGGGAAGACTGAACAATAAATAAGGAAGCCAGAAGAAGAATTGACACATTTGAATTATGGTGTTGGCAAAGAATGTTGACTATACCACGGACTACCAGAAGAAGGAACAAATTTGTCTGGGACAAAGTACAAACAGAATGCACTTTAGAAGAAGTATGGCAAGGCTTCGTCTCATGTACTTTAGTCACGTTATCAGGAAGGAGCCTGCGGTAATTCTGTTATAGCAGTATTAGATAACTAAGACAGAATTTGGTACCAGAAGTGGGGTACTACTCTAACAAATACCTAAAGTGTGGAAGTGGTTTTGGAATTGGGTAACGGTTACAGGCTGGAAGAGTTATGTTGTTGTTAGGTGCCATCGAGTTGGTTCCGACTCATAGTGTCCCTATCCACAACAGAACCAAACACTGCCCGGTCCTCAGCCATCCTTACAATTGCTGTTATGCTTGAGCTCATAGCTACAGCCACTGTGTCAATCCTCCTTGTTGAGGGGCTCCCTCTTTTCTGCTGACCCTCTACTCTGCCAAGCATGAAGTCCTTCTCCAGGGACTGATCCCTCCTGACAACATGTCCAAAGTATGTAAGACGCAGTCTCGCCATCCTTGCCTCTAAGGTGCATTCTGGCTGTACTTCTTCCAAGACAGATTAGTTTGTTCTTTTAGCAGTCCCTAGTATAGTCAATACTCTTCACCAACACCATGATTCAGAGGCGTCATTCTTCTTCTGTCTTCCTTATTCATTTTCCAGCTTTCACATGCATATGATGCAAGTGAAAATACCATGGCTTGGGTCAGGAGCACCTTAGTCTTCAAGGTGACTTCTTTGCTCTTCAACACTTTAAACAGGTCCTTTGGAGCAGATTTACCCAATGCAATGCGTCTTTTGATTTCCTGACTGCTGCTTCTATGGCTGTTGATTGCGGATCGAAGTAAAATGAAATCCTTGATAACTTCAATCTTTTCTCTGTTTATCACGATGTTTCTCATTGGTCCAGTTGTGAGGATTTTTGTTTTCTTTATGTTGAGGTGCAATCCATACGGAAGGCTGTGGTCTTTGATCTTCATTAGTAAGTGCTTCAAGTCCTCTTCACTTTCAGCAGGCAAGGTTGTGTCATCTGCATAATGCAGGTTGTTAATGAGTCTTCCTCCAATCCTGATGGCCCATTCTTCTTCATATAGTCCAGCTTCTTGGATTATTTGCTCAGCATACAGATTGAAGAGGTATGGTGAAAGAATACAAGCCTAACACACACCTTCCTGACCTGAAACCAATCAGTAACCCCTTGTTCTGTCTGAACAACTGCCTCTTGATCTATGTAAAGGTTCCTCAAGAGCACAATTAAGTGTTCTGGAATTCCCATTCTTCGCAGTGTTATCCATAGTTTGTTATGATCCACACAGTCGAATGCCTTTGCATAGTCAATAAAACACAGGTAAACACCCTTCTGGTATTCTCTGCTTTCAGCCAGGATCCATCTGACATCAGCAATGATATCCCTGGTTCCATGTCCTCTTCTGAAACCAGCCTGAATTTCTGGTAGTTCCCTGTCAATATACTGCTGCAGCCGTTTTTGAATGATCTTCAGCAAAATTTTGCTTGCGTGTGATATTAATGCTATTGTTCTATAATTTCCACATTCGGTTGTATCACCTTTCTTGGGAATAGGCATAAATATGGATCTCTTCCAGCCAGTTGGTCAGGAAGCTGTCTTCCATATTTCTTGGCATAGACGAGTGAGCACCTCCAGCGCTGCATCCGTTTAGGAAGAGTTATAAGGTGCCTAACAGTAAAAGTTCAGATTTCCTTGAAGAGACTGTTGGTAGAATTACAGAAGGTAAAGGCAATTCTGATGAGGACTCAGAAGGAAACACAGAAACCTATAGAGAAAGTTTCGTTTTAGAGAATGCCTACTGTGCCAGCAACAGAATGTTGCTAGAAATGTGGATGTAAATGTGCTAATGGTGAGGCTTTAAAAGGAAATTATGAACATGTGACTGGACAATGGAGGAATGCTGATACTTTTATTCAGTGGCAAAGAACTTATCTGAATTATGTTCAAATGTTTGGCAGAAGGTAGAACTTGTAAGAAATAAATTTGGGTATCTGGCTGGTGAAATTTATAAGGGAGACCTTAAAGGGGCTGTGTTATTTGTCCTTGCTGCTTTAGTAAAATGTGAGAGGACATAGATGGGCTTAAAAACGAATTGTGCAAAATGGAAACAAAACTTACAGATTTGGAAAAATATGTTGTGCAAACTAAGGACATGTGTCCTAGAATTTTCACCAAGAATGTGGCTATACAATCTTTTGTTAAATAGATTAAGCCTATGACTGATGGATCTAACGAAATACCACAAAAGAAAACTTATCAGCTAGACTGAAGAGGACAGGGAAAGAAAAAAAGGAAAGAAGGCTGTGTGCTCTTGGAATTCTACAGGCAGAAGACAGACCAATGGAGCTACATCTGTTGTCCTCCAGGAAAAGAAAAGGACCATCCCTGGAGCAGCTCAGAAAGCAGAGCTGTTGGAAGTAGCAAGGGAAGCAGGGCCTTCTCGGTTTCAAAGGGTGGGGCCACAGTCTCCTGGATCTCAAAGAGTGGGACAACAGCCTCCTAGGTTTCAAAGAGTGGGATCTTTACCAACTTGTTTTCAGAGTGTGCCAAACGGATGGGGCCACCACTCAAAGCTGAGGGGATGGGTATTCCATGCCTAAGGGGCAGAAGAACAGAGCCTGCTGGGGCCAAGGTTGTGGGGTTATCACTCAGATGGACTAGGAGAATGGGGCTGCCCAAAGCCATGGGAACGGAATTGCCTTCCTGAGTACCTGGAAGGCAGAGTTAAAGCCCAGGCCTGAGGTGCTCCCACCGAGTCTGGAGGGTACGGTTTTTGCCTAGATAGTCTCACAGAACAGAATTATTTTCAAATCTTGAGAGCTAATATAAATTGTTTTGCTGGGTTTTGAACTTGCTTGGTACCTGTCATCGCTTCTTTCCCTCGAACTGCTCCCATTTTTCATGGAAATGTCTACCTTGAGCCTGTTCTGCCATTGTTCTCTGAAAACAGATAATTTGTATTCTAGATTTCACAGGTTCACAGACAAAGAGGAATTTTGACCTAGGAAGAAACATACCTAAAGTCTCACCCATATTTGATTTAAGTGATTCAGAAGATGAAATTTTGGACTTGGAGTTGATTTAAGACTCTTGGGGTGTTGCAATGGAGTGAATGTGTTTTGCATGTGGGAAGGACATAAATTTTGAGGAGCCAAATGGTGGAATGTCATGGGTTGAATTGTGTCCCCCCAAAAATATATATTGTAAATTCTAAACTCCATGCCTGTGGTTAGAAACCCATTTAGGAATGGATAGTATTTAATATGTTAATGAAGTAGGATTAGTGAAGGGTGTGTCTTGCATCAATCTCTTTTGAGATATAAAAGACATTAAACAGGAAAAGATCAAGCAAAGATAGGTGAAGATTACTACCAGGCCACTTGAGATCTCCAAGGAACTAGAAAACAAGCTAAAGAGACCACAATCTTCCCCTAGTGTCAACAGAGAAAGAAAGACTTTCCCTAGAGCCAGTGCCCTGAATTTGCACTTCTAGCCTCCTTCCCCTACGTGTCCCCCAGTTTGTCCTACTGTGGGGTCTTGTGTGTTGCTGTGATGCTGGAAGATATGCCATCAGTGTTTGGATACCAGTAGGGTCACCCATGGAGGACAGGTTTCAGCTGAGCTTCCAGACTAAGACAGACTAGGAAGAAGGACCCAGCAGTTTACTTATGAAAAGAACTGGCCAGTGAAAACCTTATAAATAGCAGCAGATCATTGTCTGATATAGTGCCAAAAGATGAGCCCCCTGGGTTGGAAGGCACTCAAAAGATGATTGGGAAAGAGCTGCTTCCTCAAAGTGGAGTTGACCTTAATGATGTGAATGGAGTCAAGCTTTTGGGACCTTCGTTTGCCGATGTAACATGACTCATAATGAGAATAAGCAGCTGCAAACACCTTCATTTGCTGACGTGGCACGACTCAAAATGAGAAGAACAACTCCAAACATCCATTAATAATTGGAACACGGAATGTAAGAAGTATGAATCTAGGAAAATTGGAAATCATCAAAAATGAAATGAAACACGTTAATAGCAATATCTTAAGCATTAGTGAGCTCAAATGGACTTCTATTGGCCATTTTTAATCAGACAATCATGTAGTCTACTATGCTGGGAATGACAACTTGAAGGGGAATGGTGTTGATTCATCATCAAAAAGAACATTTCAAAATCTGTCCTGAAGTACAATGCTGTCAGTGATAAGATAATATCCATATGCCTACAAGGAACACTAGTTAATACGACTATTACTCAAATTTACACACCAAGCACTAAGGCCAAAGATGAAGAAATTGAAGATTTTTATCAGCTTCTGCAGTCTGAAATTGATAGAACATGCAATCAGGATGCATTGGTAATTACCGGTGACTGGAATATGAAAGTTGGAAACAAAGAAGAAGGATCAGCAGTTGGAAAACATGGCCTTGGTGATAGGAACAATGCCAGAGATCGAATTATAGAATTTTGTAAGACCAGTGACTTCATTGCAAATACCTTTTTTCATCAACACAAATGGCAACTATACACATGGACCTCACTAGATGGAATACACAGGAATCAAATAGACTACATCTGTGGAAGGAGGTGATGGAAAAGCTCAGTATCATCAGTCAGAACAAGGCCAGAGGCTGGCTGGGGAACAGACCATCCATTGCTCATACGCAAGTTCAAGTTGAAACTGAAGAAAATTGAAGCAAGTCCATGAGAGCCAGAATACGACCTTGAGTATATCCCACCTGAATTTAGACACTATCTCAAGAATAGATTTGAAACATTGAACACTAATGACTGAAGACCAGGTGAGTTGTGGAGTGACATCAAGGACATCATATATGAAGAAAGGAAGAGGTCACTGAAAAGACAGGAAAGAAAGAAAAGACCAAGAAGGATGTCAAAGGAGACTCTGAAACTTGCTCTTGAACGTCCAGCAGCGAAAGCAAGAGGAAGAAATGATGAAGTAAAAGAACTGAACAGAAGATTTCCAACGGTGGCTTGAGAAGACAAAGTAAAGTATTATAAAGACATGTGCAAGGAGCTGGAGATAGGAAACCAAAAGGGAAGAACATGCTCCGCATTTCTCAAGCTGAAAGAACTGAAGAAAAAATTCAAGACTCCAGTTGCAATAGCGAAGGATTCTATGGGGAAAATGTTCAATGATGCATGAAGCATCAAAAGAAGATGGAAGAAATACTCAGAGTTATTATACCAAAAAGAATTAGTCGACGTTCAACCATTTCAAGAGATAGCATGTGACCAGGAACTGATGGTCCTGAAGGAGGAATTCCAAGCTTCACTGAAGGCATTGGTGAAAAACAAGCCCCCAGGAACTGAAAGAATATCAATTGAGATATTTCAACAAATGGATGCAGTGCTGGAAGTGCTCATTCATTTACACTAGGAAATTTGGAAGAGTTACCTGGCCAACCGACTGGAAAAGATCCATATTTATGTGTATTCCCAAGAAAGGTGATCCAACCAAATAGGGAGATTATAGAACAATATCATTAATATCACATGCAAGCAAAATTTTGCTGAAGATCATTCAAAAGCGGTTGCAGCAGTATATCAACAGGGAACTGCCAGAAATTCAGAGGAGGACCTGGAACCAGGGATATCATTACTGATGTCAGATGGATCCTGGCTGAAAGCAGAGAATCACAGAAAGATGTTTACCTGTGTTTTAATGACTACGCAAAGGCATTCAACTGTGTGGATCATAACAAATTATGGATAACATTGCAAAAAAATGGGAAGTCGAGAACACTTAACTGTGCTCATGAGGAACCTTTACATAGATTGAGGCAGTTGTTCAAACAGAATAAGAGGATACTGCATGGTTCAAAGTCAGGAAAAGTGTGCATCAGGGTTGTATCCTTTCACCATACCTATTCAATCTGTATGCTGAGCAAATAATCCGAGAAGCTGGACTCTATGAAGAAGAACTGGGCATCAGGATTGGAGGTAGACTCTTTAACAACCTGTGTTACGCAGATGACACAACCTTGCTTGCTGAAAGTGAAGAGGACTTGAAGCACTTACTGATGAAGATCAAAGACCACAGCCTTCAGTGTGTATTGCACCTCAAAATAAAGAAAACAAAAACCCTCACAACTAGACCAATAAGCAACATCATGGTAAATGAAGAAAAGATTGAAGTTGCCAAGGATTTCATTTTACTTGGATCCACAATCAACAGCCATGGAAGCAGCAGTCAAGAAATCAAATGACACATTGCATTGGGTAAATCTGCTGCAAAGGACCTCTTTAAAATGTTGAAAAGCAAAGATGTCACCTTGAAGACTAAGGAGCGCCTGACCCAAGCCATGGTATCTTCACTTGCATCATATGCATATGAAAGGTGGACAATGAATAAGGAAGACTGAAGAAGAATTGACGCCTTTGAATCGTGGTGTTGGCGAAGAATGTTGAATATACCATGGACTGCCAAAAGAACAAACAAATCTGTCTTAGAAGAAGTACAACCAGAATGCTCCTTAGAAGCAAGAATGGAGAGACTGCATCTTACATACTTTGGACATGTTGTCAGGAGGGTCAGTCCATCAAGAAGGACATCATGCTTAGTAAAGTACAGTATCAGTGGAAAAGAGAAAGACCCTCCAGGAGATGGACCGACACAGTGGCTGCAACAATGGGCTCAAGCATAACAATGATTGTACAGATGGTGCAGGACCAGGCAGTGTTTCGTTTTGTGGTACATAGGGTCACTATGTGTTGGAACTGACTGGACGGCACCTAACAACAACAACAAAAAGCCTCCTTAACTGTGAGAAAATAAATTTCTGTTAATTAAAACCATCCCCTTGCGGTATTTCTGTTAACGGCACTAGATAACTGAGACAAGGGACAAGGCTTTAACAGAAGGACTAGTGGGGATGGTTTGGGGTTTGGGCATCTCAGTCTTATGGACGACTAAATCAACGAATTGAATTGATGAATTTAGTCTCATTGATGACTGAATATGAAAGTCCCAGTCAAATCTCTCCCTTAAATGCTTTTGCTGATATTTCTTTTTTCCCAGCTTCTGCCAGGTGCTGCCGTGAATTCTACAACCTGGGGTGGTCAGATTCTCCCACACCAGGACAGAATGGAGGGGAGAGTATGAGAGACTGTCATTGTACGAGTTTCCCAGGGCCTCCGTAACAAAATACCGCAGTCTGGGTGCCTTAAAACAACAGAAAGTTATTGTCATGCGTGCAGTTCTGGAGGTCAGAAGTTCAAATCAGGGTGTCGGTCATGTTGGTTCCACCTGAGTGCTCTGAGGGAGAATCTGTCCCATGCTCTCTCCCAGCTTCTGGTGACAGCCGGCATTCCTTGATGTTCCTGGACTTGTAGATGCATCACTCCACTCTCTACCTTCTCATGGCTGTCTTCACTCTGTTTGTCTCTGGATTAGTGTCAGGCACATGTCTGTGTCTCTTGTAATGAGGTCATCAGTCATATCATGACCCAACCTGCTCTAGTATAGCCTCATATTAACAAATCATATCTACAAAGACCCTATTTACAAATAGGGTCATGTTCACAGGTAGTGGGATTTAAGACTTAGACTTATCTTTTTGGAGGACACAGGCAAACCTATAACAGTGTCCGTAGACACTCCTCCTTCCTGCCCCCTTTCCTAGCCACTCTCAGGGGTCATGGTGTGGACTGAAAGCCATGCATTCTTCCAAATTGCTTGTTCTTTTTGCGGCTTCAGTTTCTCTCTCCTCAGCTGGTCACTCATATTCCAGAGGGCACGTTAGCAGTTGATGGTCTTCACCGTAGAGTGGTCTGGTGGCCCCTTTCCCATGGAAAAGTCCCCCGTCATTATCTTCACCTCTGTCCTTCCGAGCTGGTTGGTATTCCTGGAGAAGACACTCTAGGTCTCCTTCTGGGAGAGTGCGAGCCTAGCCATGCTTGTTCCGGGAGCCGGATGGGAAGAAGGCAGAGGGTCTCCAGTATTTACCATGTAAATGCGTGCTGCAACGCAGGCATCACCCACGGCCCCTGGAACCCTGCAGTTCAGCGAACCCTGTGACAGCCTCTTGAGAGACTGAACCTCCATTCCTCTGCTAGAGTGGCCAAGAGACGGGATTTGGCTCTGGGTGCCCGGTTCATCCCCACTCCCAAGATTTCTATCGCCAATCCTCAGCCTTTTGAAAGCTCAGCGATGCACATCAAGTGGCTTCTTATATTTTTCCACTCCGGGCTTAAGATTCCACTTCAGGTCAGTGATGGTGAGACTTCGGCTCACTTACTTTGGAGATGTCATCAGGAAAGACCAATCACTAGAAAAGGACATCAGGTTTAGTAAAGCAGAGGGTCAGCAAAAACGAGGGAGACCCTCAGTGAGACGGACCGACACAACAGCTGCAACAGTGGGCTCGGACGTACCGAAGACCACGAAGGTGGTGCAGCGCTGGGCGAGGTTGCGCTCTGTCATACATGCGGTTGCTGCGAGTCAGAGACCTTGTGCTTCCAGCTTCCAGAATCCTCTGACTTGTTCTCTCCTCTCCTGTTCTCGCTCTCTCTGTCTTATAGGTTTACAACTTTTAAAGCTGCCTTACCCTTCTTTTGGGGACATTTTTGTAGAGCTCAGAGAAGCGTGCATTCTCCTCCACTTGTCATTAACCGGACCTCTCTGGGTGGAGTTTGGATTCTTCCTTTGTTTCTCTCCGCTTTTTGACTTTGCTTTAATGAGAGCGGTTTCTTTTATTTTCAACAGAAATAATAAATCAAAGTATAAAGTAAGACTTTCATTAGATATTTCCATTGTTCCACCAGCAGAGAGCAGAAATAACACACTTTAAAAACTAAAGCATGGTCATTTTTATAACATTGTAATTTATCTGAAATGAGGATCAACTGAAAGCCACTTGTAAGAAAGTGTTCTATTATAGTTCAAGTGAAAGTACCGTATTTCGCATAAATAACGTGTGCCTTCTGCATTTGTTTGCTGGCTGTGTCCTCCCCCCTCGAGGTATTTTCATAAGCTCACTACGCTAATTTTTTTTTTTTTTTTACAGCAACATGTGGAAGAGGATTGGCCTGGTGGCTTGCGAGGGTGTCTTGGGGTGTAAGGGTGCGGCCTGCAAACATATGCAGAAGGCGAGAGTTATTGGCTTAAAAATATGCCATCTTTTTCTTCTCCTACTGGTACATAAAATTATGGTATGCCTCCTATTTGATGGTGTTTTATATATTCTAATATTTTGCAGGTTGAAATACAATATAAATGTAACCAAAAAAAGTAAGAAAAAGCTAAAGAGTCCTAAAATAATGTGACAAGTTCTTAAAATGATTTTTTAAAAAACCTAAAAATGAGTAAAAGGCTGAAAACTGCCACTGATGATCCCATTTACTGATTTATCTACATATTTATTGCTCAAATAAGTGAGCGAAGGCACGCAAACCTCTAACATAATGAAGATTATTTAGGACACCACCACACTACTACTGCTACTGCTACTGCTACTACCAGTACTACTACCACCACCAATATTAGTACAATTACCACAACTACTAGTATTATCAATACTACTACCACACTTAGCAATGCTACCACTATTAACATAAATACTACTAATACTGCTACCACCTCTAATACTACTACTACCTCCAATACTACCACTGATACTTCCACCACCAATATTACTACTATTACTACCTCCACCAATACTACTACTACCACCACCAATACTACTACTACCACCATTACCGCCAATTCTACTACTGCCACCACCACACTACTGCCAATACTATGATGATGACTACTGCTGCCAGTAATACTACTACTATTACCACCACCAACACTACTGCTACCACCAATACCACCACTACTACTACCACTGCCAATACTACTGCCAATATTACAACTATGACTACAAGTATGACTACTACCAATACTACTACCACTATTAATATCAATGCTACTACTAATAATAGTACTACTGACACCAATACTACTACCACCACCACCAATACTACTACCACCACCACCAACACTACTACCACCACCACCAATACTACTACCACCTCCACCAACACTACCACCACCACCAACACTACTACCACCACCACCAACACTACTACCACCACCAACAACACTACTACCACCACCACCAACACTACTACCACCTCCACCAACACTACTACCACCACCACCAACACTACTACCACCACCAACAACACTACTACCACCACCACCAACACTACTACCACCTCCACCAACACTACTACCACCACCACCAACACTACTACCACCACCACCAACACTACTACCACCACCACCAACACTACTACCACCTCCACCAACACTACTACCACCACCACCAACACTACTACCACCACCACCAACACTACTACCACCACCGCCAACACTACTACCACCACCGCCAACACTACTACCACCTCCGCCAACACTACTACCACCACCGCCAACACTACTACCACCACCGCCAACACTGCTACCACCACCGCCAACACTACCACCACCACCAACACTGCTACCACCACCACCAACACTACTACCACCACCACCAACACTGCTACCACCACCACCAACACTGCTACCACCACCACCACCACTACTACCACCACCACCAATACTACTACCACCACCACCAACACTACTACCACCTCCACCAACACTACTACCACCACCACCAATACTACTACCACCACCACCAATACTACTACCACCACCACCAACACTACTACCACCACCACCAACACTACTACCACCACCACCAACACTACTACCACCTCCACCAACACTACTACCACCACCGCCAACACTACTACCACCACCACCAACACTACTACCACCACCACCAACACTGCTACCACCAGCACCAATACTGCTACCACCACCACCAACACTACTACCACCACCACCAACACTGCTACCACCACCACCAATACTGCTACCACCACCACCAACACTGCTACCACCACCACCAACACTGCTACCACCACCACCAACACTACTACCACCACCACCAACACTGCTACCACCACCACCAACACTGCTACCACCAGCACCAACACTACTACCACCACCACCAACACTACTACCACCTCCACCAACACTACTACCACCACCACCAACACTACTACCACCACCACCAACACTGCTACCACCACCACCAACACTACTACCACCACCACCAACACTGCTACCACCACCACCAACACTACTACCACCACCACCAACACTGCTACCACCACCACCAACACTGCTACCACCACCACCAACACTGCTACCACCACCACCAACACTACTACCACCACCACCAACACTGCTACCACCACCACCAACACTACTACCACCAGCACCAATACTACTACCACCACCACCAACACTACTACCACCTCCACCAACACTACTACCACCACCACCAATACTACTACCACCACCACCAACACTGCTACCACCACCACCAACACTACTACCACCACCACCAACACTGCTACCACCACCACCAACACTGCTACCACCACCACCAACACTACTACCACCACCACCAACACTGCTACCACCACCACCAACACTGCTACCACCACCACCAACACTGCTACCACCACCACCAACACTGCTACCACCTCCACCAACACTACTACCACCACCGCCAATACTACTACCACCACCACCAACACTACTACCACCACCGCCAACACTGCTACCACCACCGCCAACACTACTACCACCAGCACCAATACTACTACCACCACCACCAACACTACTACCACCACCACCAACACTGCTACCACCACCACCAACACTGCTACCACCACCACCAACACTGCTACCACCACCACCAACACTACTACCACCACCACCAACACTGCTACCACCACCACCAACACTACTACCACCACCACCAACACTGCTACCACCACCACCAACACTACTACCACCAGCACCAATACTACTACCACCACCACCAACACTACTACCACCTCCACCAACACTACTACCACCACCACCAACACTACTACCACCACCACCAACACTGCTACCACCACCACCAACACTGCTACCACCACCACCAACACTGCTACCACCACCACCAACACTACTACCACCACCACCAACACTGCTACCACCACCACCAACACTGCTACCACCACCACCACCAACACTGCTACCACCACCACCAACACTTCTACCACCACCACCAACACTTCTACCACCGCCGCCAACACTACTACCACCACCACCAACACTGCTACCACCACCACCAACACTACTACCACCACCACCAACACTGCTACCACCACCACCAACACTGCTACCACCACCACCAACACTGCTACCACCACCACCAACACTGCTACCACCACCACCAACACTGCTACCACCTCCACCAACACTACTACCACCACCGCCAATACTACTACCACCACCGCCAACACTACTACCACCACCGCCAACACTGCTACCACCACCACCAACACTACTACCACCAGCACCAATACTACTACCACCACCACCAACACTACTACCACCACCACCAACACTGCTACCACCACCACCAACACTACTACCACCACCACCAACACTGCTACCACCACCACCAACACTACTACCACCACCACCAACACTGCTACCACCACCACCAACACTACTACCACCACCACCAACACTGCTACCACCACCACCAACACTACTACCACCAGCACCAATACTACTACCACCACCACCAACACTACTACCACCTCCACCAACACTACTACCACCACCACCAATACTACTACCACCACCACCAACACTGCTACCACCACCACCAACACTTCTACCACCACCGCCAATACTACTACCAATACTATGACCACGACTACTGCCACCACCACTACTACGACTAAACAAAGAAGACCTGATAATACTCTTTTCTGATCTGATAGTTTCTGCCACACTTTCACCTTGCCCAGCCTTGCCCGGTTACGTTCGTTCAGAAGCTTGGAGTCCTCACACAACCCCTGTGTCCTTAATCAAACATTAAGCTAATGTTTAATGCACTGCAGAGTAATTACATTGCCAGGTTCAAGCACAGCTTTCTTTGGTATCCTTGAACTACGTTGCCTTCTTCTAGATAACAGATGCAATCCAAATAGTCATGATTCCATTTTCTCATATTATCAATATATATTTTCATGGAAACTCTTTCTGCTTTGGGTTTTTTTTTTTCAATAGTTCTTTTCATATCATGTGGAATTGAATGAAACACATCTTGCTAGGTTGCACAGATTACAGTGATTAATCTATTAATTGTTCAATTGGCTTTCTTGCTCAAATACATGAGCAAAGACATGCAGACATCTAGCGTAACGAATGACTATTTGCGACATAAAAGAAAGAGAGTCCAAATACTTGACAAGACAAGGAACTTGCCCAGGAGCCTGAAGCCATGAGCAGCGGACAGGTGCTGAGTAATTTTCCACCTGTGTCTGTGCCAAGGCGAGACGCTGGGCAGTGCCCAACATGCCCACGAGTTTCAACGCAGGGCTCTCAGCTCAGGTGAACGTTCCTGATGTGCGCCTGCGTGCACGTCGCCATCAGCGGGGACCACCAGGTCACTGCTCGCCAGCACTAAGACACTTTTTCAGGACTCTTCTCGAGAGCCAGAGATCCTTTTGGGTATTTGCTCTTTAAGAAAAAACAAACAAACCCAAAACCTGAACTATTATTTATGCAATTTAGTGCCATATTTTTCCCCATTGTTACTCATAAGATGATAGTTTTGAGTTAAGTTTGAAGGAGAATTAGCGCTTGCAGATGTTAGTTGAATGCCAGCTGTCTCGGTCATGTAGTGCTGCTGTAACAGAGGTACCACAGGTGGATGGCTTTAACAAAGAGAACTCCTTCTCTCGTAGTCTGGTAGGTTACAAGACCAAAATCAGGGCGTCAGCTCCAGGGGAAGGCTTTCTCTCTCTGTCAGCTCTGGAGGAAGGTCCTTGTCCTCAACCTTCCCCCAGCCGAGGAGCTTCTCAGGTGTAGGGACCCCAGGTCCAAAGGATCTGCTACTCTCCTGGCTCCTGTTTCTTGGTGGCATAAGGTCCCCACGTCTCTCCTTTCACTTCTTTTATATCTTGAGAGACTGACTTAAGAGACAATCTAATATTATAGATCTCATCAACATAACTGCCGCTAATCCATCTCTTTAACACCATAGTGATAGGATTTACAACACAGGAAAATCACATCAGATGACAAAATGGTGGACAATCATACAATACTGGGAATCATGGCCTCGCCAAACTGATACATGTATTTTGGGGGGATATAATTCAACCCATGACACCAGTGATGGCCATTAGTAAGGATGCTGAGAAGACAAATCGGAATATACTTCCTACGTGGAATGGAAGCCTGCAGAAATTCCATTAGCATCAGCTAATGGACCCTCTAGGTAATAAACAATGAATCATATTTGCTTGGACAAGCATCCAGGCATACGCAACTGTGAAGGAAATGGACCAAAGTAGTGCAACCAAACCCTGTTTTCTAGGGACAAAGGGAGTCAAGAAACTTGCCCAGGGTTAAGGCAAAACTAGAGGGAAGACAAGGAAGGGCATGACTCAGCACTGAGTCTTGTGGAGAAGAAATGGAGCCAGTTGTAGGATGTGACCAAGTCCCACCACACAACAGTGAACTGTTTCATGGAAGACTTAAAATTGCCTTCGTGTTGTAAGGTCAAAGGGCAATCATTTTTTGACATCAGTTTTTCCATTGCCTTGTAGCCCAAGCACCGTGCTGGTTGTCTCCGAGACCTGAAGATGTTTCTCTTTCTGTGATAAACTTCACACTCAGCTTAGAGCTAGAGGGAAGAGGGAGGGAGAGAAGGGTCTGCTGGAATGTCCTTCCCCGGTGTTGTAGGCTAGGGGGAGGAGAAGCTGCTGAAGGTAATTGAAAGGTTTCTTTATTAAGGTATCTGCTTACAGGGCTTTTCTAACAGTATAAATTGTATCTGTGTGGTCCATGCTGCCAAGTATTCCTGGCAAGTTGTATCTCTGTTGCCCTTTTAAATCATTTTTCCCCCTAAAAGCCACCTTCATATGAAGGAAGGACGGACTCCCAGGTTGTGGCTTAATAAGGAAGGAAAATGCAGAAGTAGTTAGGTCATCTGGGATTAGAAGGGTTTGGTGGCTATAAAGTGAATTAACTTCTTTTTCTTTCCACGTGTATACCTTCTGCCCTGATTCGTCGTGGTAGTGATTGGCTTGTATTCTCCCTGCAGCTGATATACACTGTAAGTTTCTTATGCTAATAAATGTTTCGTGAATGGCAAGGCAGAAACGAATTCTGATATTACGATAAGAGAACGGATTCAATGAAGCTATGCTACTTGTAATAGCTTCAGCATACTTTGACCCCATGTAAGTTTGGGTGTTTAGACTGAAGATATCTCTGCCACCAAACCATGTATGCCTTTTCAGACAGGATGTGATTCTTCCATCAGCTTTAGGGTGCCACTCTCACTGCAAAAGTGGCTACTGTGTATTTGGCTTTGTGAAATAGAACTTTCTTTGGAAACATTAAACCTTAATCCTAAAAACACTCTAGTGGTACTGTAGCATTAATAAAAAATCAATAACTGCAAAGTGCTTTTTTATTTGTTCGGCAGTGGATCTTAAATACTATGCAAAGTAGTGAGAGTTGGTGAATGACCATGTGTGAATCTGTGTGTGTGAGTGTATGAGTGTGCGTGTGCATGTGTGAGTGCGAAATTGTGTGTGTGTGCATGTGAGTGTGCAAATATGTAAGTGTGTGTATGAGTGTGAGAGTAAGTGTGAGTGTGTGTGTGTGAGTGAGTGTGTGACTGTGTGCATGTGTGCCCACCCATTTATCTGGGAGAAACGGCCCCCAGTTTTCATCACATACTCAAAGGAGTCCACGATTTAAAAAAGTTTAACAACCGAGTATCTCAAGACCAGGCATCAGATGCTGGCCCCAGAGTTTTTTCTTGCCGCCATTCATAAGTTTGTCAACAGTTTCAAGGATTTAAAATATTATAGAGGAAAAATCCTAGGCCCTGGAGTGGAATTTGAGTTAGAATTCTGTTCTTGACAGTAGTGGTATAAATATGGGCAAGTCCTGGAACCTCCTTAAATCGCACCATCATCATCTGTAAAATAATAATTTGGCAGAGTTTCTATGATGGTTAATCAGATAATGTGTATAAACCACCCAGCACATACCAATTTCATATTAAAATTTTCCAGAGCGTACCTGAAAAGCATTGTCATAAGACGTGTCATAAATAACCTTGAGAAGGGAAAAGAAGACTGCTTACAAGGTTTCCCTAAGAACAAAGATAGATTTAAATTCTCTGTTCCTTAAATATATCAGATTAGCCAAGGGAGCTTTTGAGTTGGGCTCAAATACACATTTCCAGTCTGTTTTCTCTCTAACAGGACATGTAATGTCTGCGTGCTCTTGCAGGCCCTGCTCAAGGCTGCTGAGCCCGTGCTGGCTTTTCCATCTTGTCAAACCACAATAACCCCTGTCAAGGCCTGTACCCCTTCTTTGGTTTCTGCAGTTGCCTATCTTGGGCTGGAAACACGGCATTTGTGGGGGTGGGGTGGGGGGGCTCATGCATCGTTTTATTCGTGGCCTGAACGGGAACAAATCAAAAGGAAGGTGCTGCAGAAAACTGGGCATATCATCCAGGTTACTAGGCAATCCCAAAGCCGGTAGGGTGAAGACTCCAGAAACAATGGGGAATTGACCATTCCCCTGTCCAACAATGCGGAGTTCTGGCTGATGCAAATGGTGAAAGTGCTCAGCTGATAGATAACCTAGAGACTGCTGTTTAAGTCCGCCCAGAGGTGCCTTAGAAGAAAGACCTGGCAATCTACTTCTGAAAGTCAGCCACTGAAAACCCTACGGACTGCAGTTCTACTCTGACACACCTGGGGTTGCCACTAGTCAGAGTGGGAGACAGGGTTGAGGAGAGGGAGAGTGCCCAGGAGGAAGGGACAGGTAAACAGAACTGACCTAAGGGAAGCCACATGGACTGCGAGGATTCCTCTTCCCAGGAGGACCTGGAAACGAGAAGAACCGGTACCATAGCCATCAGAGGTGACTGGTGCAGACAGCCTGCACACTGGTCGGACAGCCTGCACTCTGACTCCGACTCAATGGTCACTCAGAATGATGACTCTGGGGTAGCTTTTGGATGATAATGAATGAAGAACGAGATCTGATTAAACTTAGTATGCTTTGCTTATTGAGGTGGGGAAATGAGCTGACAAAAAGTTTTCTGGATAGATTTTTTCAAGCCATGGAGGCTGGATGAACCCCCGAAACTATTGTCCTGAAATAATCTTTAAACTTTAAACCAAAAATATCCCCTGAAGACTTCTTAAAACCAAACAATAGCTTAGATTAACTAGTAAAGAATGTCTGCTTTGAGCATTGTGCTCTTTTAAGAACTATCAATATGGGATCAAATTGACAACAGCAGCTCAAAGGCTGGGTTAGGCGGCAGTGAGTTTATGTTCATGGGGGAGGACCAACTCAGAAAAGGAGGGTGAGAATGGTTGCACAACTCGAAAAATGTAATCAAAGTCACTGAATTGTACGTGTAGAAATTGCTGACTTGGTGTATTTTCTGTGTGTATTCTCTAGAACAACAAAAACAAAATCATTAAAAAAAATATTCTCTGGATAAGTGGAATGAGCCAGAAAAAATAATGAAATTACATCGTGTCTATAAAAAGAATAGATTCCTGTTTCAGTTTTAGCATAGTAAAATAAATTAAAAAAAAAAAAAAAGAAAGAAAAGTCTGCTAATATGCAGGATAAGCCCTTTCATAATGGCCTGGAGTGGAGGGGGGAGTTAGTTTAGAAACGTGGTGATGCCAAGAGGACTTGGTGATTAGCCTCTCTCTTCTGCTCATCTCTGTTTTAACTTCCATCAGTGACACACACGGAAATTCTAGGTCCATAAGCCAAGTTTTAGAATGGCCCCTATAATCACTTATTAAATAAACACATTTCCAAGAGAAGGCCACTTCTCCTATGGGCTTGTCCGTCCCGTAGGAGCTGTTTAGAACATATTGAGCAGACTATTCCCTGTTTTAATTGTGAACTAAGTGGATTTACTGATAGACCCTTTCTAGCATGACACTTAGCTGGCATTCATGCCAGTAATAACTTTCTTGGAGACCTAAGCAGGGAAGGCAGACATGACTATTTCCTAGTCCTTTTGATAAATGTATTGTTTTTTTCCATAAAAATGGAAACTCTCTGTCGAGCCTCTCTCCAGACTCCACTTCTAGGATCTTGAAGTAACTAATATTCTGTCCTTTGGAACACATGGGCTCCTGTTCCTAACTGTGGGCTGAAGGCTACAAATTTGATTCATTTGTTACGGTCTTGGATATGTGCATTTCACCCAGCCTTCTGTTAGGTGGAGCTGGGATTCCCTGAGGACCCTGGAGCTGATGTGTGGAAGATGTGTAGAGATTCTTGAACAAAAGGCAATATTTAGGGGCCCAGGACTTTTCTTCTGACCCCGTTGCTTCTCCATATCTCCAAATCAAGGCAAGTGGATCCCTCCTATCGTGGGTTTTGGCCTCTGGACACCTCTCCTGGTTTGTTGCTTATGAGATCTGGCCTCTTGCTTTTATTCCTCATCTGCGAAATGGGAATTGCTAAGCTACTCAACTACACGATGTTTTGAAGTTGATGAGGGTGGATCTTTGGAATCCTGCTGAAAAGTGCACGATATCAAGTCAGCATTTCAGCAGTTGACTAGCAGTCCACTCAACCAAGCAGAAAGTGGATTAGTGATCTTTAGTAGGAAATGCTTTTGAAAGGACTTACATTGGCTTTGGGTGTAAATGTTCCTCTTGGGATGATCTTAGAATTAAAATGGTATGCAGCATTTATTTACTTATTTTAATTTTTGCCTTAATTTTTATTAAGTTTCCTAATACCACTCATTAAGGATTCCCTGGGTGGCACACACAGTTAAGCACTCCTCTAAGAACTGAAAGTGGGCAGTTCAAACCCATCCAGAGGTGATCTGCTTCCAAAAAGTCACAGCTTGAAAACCCTGTGGAGAAGTCCTACTCTGCACACACGGGGTCGCCATGAGTCTGAGTCGGTCTATGGCAGCTAACAGCAATGCCACTCCTTATCCTTTGCTCACGTGTTTTTCAGGATCCAAGAGTAGTCACTGAAGAGTGTTAATATGATTTTTTCTGAGTCCTCAAACCAAGTGTTTACAGGACTTGGTATAATCTCTGGGCTTTGGGATTTACCAGAAAATTCTTAGGTACCTTCTTTCGGGAGTGAACACATTTCCTGCCCATGTCTCCATGGCCATTATGCCATTTCTTTGTTTCCTGGTGAAAATGGAAGGCCCTCTCTTCCCTTACCACTGTCTGACAGGTGATCGGAACAGTAAAGTATTTGTCTCATTTGTCTCCGCTAAGTGTCCTCCTGTCCCCCAAATGTATAGCAAAGCAGCGCACAGACCATCAGGGACAAGATTCGGATTTTCTGTGCAGTTGGTGCTTTTCCCAGCACGAGTGTCCCTTCTCCACAACAAGTCAACCGACTCGTCCTTCGGAGAGCCTTCCGTCTTTTGGTTTTCTGCGAGCCAGAATGAGGGCTTTCTCATGAAGCCAAGGCGCGGGCATCTCAGCAGTGCTGTCTGCAGTGGGCCTTGTCCAGACGCTGGGGGTGCAGCCCTTGGGTTAGCGACACAATCTCCGTGCACTGGTCTGCACCTCTGTTCTTGTTGCGTAGACACCTGACACCCTTCCTTCTAGAGACGATGTTCCTCCGCCTTCCTGCCCCAAAGACTGCGCCGCGAGGGCACAGTTCTAGCCAGACCCCAGCTCTCCAGATTCCCACTTCGCTACTGGGGTCAGGAGCCTGCGTGGAGGGGCCCAGGGCGTCCCACCCGCAGTCCAGTTGGCCAGTCCGGCGAGGCGATCTCGGGGCTCGGGGTGGGGGCGCTGAGGTCCTGGGTCCCGGACAGCCGCAGGGCGCTGTGGCCCTGGAGGCGCGGGGTGGGGCCGGTGCGGGTGCCCCGTCGTAGCCGGCCGGGCGCTCGGGCGGGGCGCGGGTCCGCGCAGGCGGGGTGACCTGTCCCCGCCCGAGGGGCGCGCGGCGGGGGTGGGGCCGCGGCGGGGCGGGGCGCGGGCGCGCAGGGCGCTGGGCTGCACGGAGGTCGCTGTGGCCGCGCGAGCGGCGCTGGGGACAGAGCGGGCGGCGCCTCCGCTCCCGTCGCTGTCCCTGCGCTCCGTCCCTGCGGACACGATGCAGGCGCCCCGGCTCTGGTGGCTGCTGCTGCTCGCTGAGATGCTCCCGCCGGCGCCGGCGCAGAAGTTCTCGGCGCTCACGGTAAGCGGGCCTCAGGGACCCGGACCGCGGCGCGAGGGGCCGGCGGCGCTCAGGCGGGACCCGGCGTGCCCCTGGCACCCCCGCCGGGCCGGGAGCCGGGAGCCGGGAGCCGGGAGCCTGGAGGGCGGCGGCCTCTGCTCTCGCTGCTGGGCTGAGCGGCCGGCAGGTGGGTCCGGAGTCCCGGCCCTAGACGACGCGCGGGCGGACGCCCCGGCTGTGCAGGGACCCGCGTGCCCTCCGCCCCAGGGCCCTGCCTCCGGCGTGAGCGTGGGGTCCCCAGGCCCAGCCCAGCCTCCCGGTATGAGTGCGGGGTCCCCCACCCCGGCCCCCGCGGCGGAAGCGTGGGTGCGCGCAGAGTTCTGCTGCTCCCCATCCTGGGCGCGCAAGGCCCGGCGCCGAGACCTGTTCCCGGAGGGCTGGAGCCTCTGCGCCGACTGCCGAGCGCAGCGGGGACCGGACCGAGCCCCCGCCCGGAAGGAGGACCGAACCCGCCGCGTCTGCTCCCCTGGCCTCTCGCGCGGGTCGGGCTTTTGCTGATGAAGCGTTGGACCTAGGTGGCCCGGCTCGTTGGCTCCAAAGTTTTCCTCGACCCTCGCAGAGCCCCCCGAAATGAACTCAGGCAGAATCAGATGATATTAAAAATGAAAAAAAAAAATTTTTTTTTCACTCTTCTGAATTGTACTGGGGAAGATCAAGGGCCCTTCTGTCCCTCCTTGGGGAACGGGTTAGGAGAGCCCCTTTCGATGTCCTGTGGTCCCATCGCCCCTCGCGTTCCTGGCCCGGGTCGGCCAGGGATGTCACGCGCAGGCGGGCGCTCCCCCAAGTGCGGTGCTGGGCGGTTGACCGCGGCGTGTTTGGCTTTCTCAGTTGCAAACTTCTCAGAGACAGCCGTGGCTGGGGCGCCCGCAGGCCAACAAGGAGCTGGGTCTGGGCTGCCAGCTGGTCGCCAGGCTGCGGACTCAACCGCGGCCGCTCCCCAGTTCCTGGGCCGGGCTCACTCCCTCTGACCCTCGTGGGGCTGTAGGCTTTTGCACGGCCATAATTAATGCATCTGCAGAAATGAAAAGTTCACTTCAACGTGTTTTTAAACAAGTGGTTGAAAGAACAGGCAGGTAGCGAGTGCACCTGGGGCAGAGGGAGCCCTAAGTGGCTGGGGGAGGGGGCTTGTCCTAAAGGTGTTCATTGTATTAAAAACAAGGACGGCTGCTGAATGCAGGGGTCCAGTCCTGTGCTGAAGCAAGGCTAAAAGGGCCGGGCAGCCTTTTTTCTTTCTTTTTTTAAAAAGCGGTGTGAGGGGGAAGGAGTTGGCCAGTTCATTGTTCATACCTAAAATTCTTCTCCAGCAGTCCAGGCCCTGCCTTGTCTCACAAATGACTTGTAGATTAGGCCTGCACGCGGAGACTCCACTTTCCCACATGCTCAGCTCTGCCATGTGCAGACTTCACTGCCCAGAGCAGCCCACTGGGCTGTTTACCATGTGTGTTCATGCGTGCATGTATGTATTCCTGTGTGTGCACACACTCATAAACACACACCCAGCCTAAAGAGTTCAGACAGATGGGACGCATTCTCACGATGAGACCAGAGATGCTTTTTTCCAGGAGCCCTAGTTGCAGGCTACTTACTGTTCCCACCGCCTTTGTGAACCTGCGGAGAGTAGGCTGTGGTCCACCTAGTGCTCTGGGGGGAGGAGTGAGCCAGGCCTGATGGTCCCACTGTGGAAGAGCTGAGTGAGCCATTGGAATGGTTTAAAACTCAGAAGAACGTCTTCTCTTCTGCCCTCCCCTCCCTTTCTTATTTAAACTTACTCTGTACCTTTTACCTTTTGCTTTTTTAAAAACTTGCTCCAAGGATCTCCCCGGCTGCAGTGATGCCAGTGACACACACGATTTGGGGGCCGAGGCAGTTGCACGCATGCAAGTACCGTGCTTTTTGCTGGACTCTCCAAGAAAACTGTGCCCTAAAACCACATTTGCAAATAAAATGCTGGGTTGTTTTTGCATCCAGGAGAAAAGTTGAAGCCATGAAATATTTTGGCATGCTCCTTCCCACCCCACCTCCCTCCAAACTAGGAAACCAAGAAGTAGTTGGGTTACAAAGTACTTGAAGCAGATGGAAGTTCTGCTGATTGGACGTTAGGAAAAGTTATATGTGCTGGATTTTTCTGTGGTAACAATCTTTCTTCAAATCACTTTCTGGTATTTTGGGCTCTCTCTCTTTCAGGGACCCTCACTCAAAGGAATGGCTTTCTCGCTATAAGATTGATATCACATCTTTAATAAATCAGAGCAGCATCAGTCCACCGGTGGGTGGGAGTCACAGCTCTGTGTCCTAATTGGTGTGTCAACCCTAAACCAACCCACTACTGTCAAGTCCATCCCGACTCACAGCAACCCTATAAGACAGAGTAGAACTGCCCCATGGGGTTTCCAAGGCTGGAATCTTTGCGGAAGCAGACCGCCACATCTTTCTTCCATGGAGCCATTGGTGATTTTGAACATTCAGCCTTTTGGTTAGCAGCTGAGTGCTTTAACCACTGTGCCACCAGGGCTCCACCGAGCGTGTAGCCTTAGGCAATTAACTTCAGTTCCCTAATCTTCAGTTTCCTTACCTGTAAAATAAACCAAACAAACAAAAAACCCAGTGCCGTCTGGTGGATTCCGACTCATAGCGACCCAAGGAAATAATGCGTTCAGCATATTTTGAGGATTAAAAAGGAGGCTTTTAACATGCCTGCCCATATTGGAGCCCTGGTGGCACGGTGATCTAAGACTGCTAACCAAAAAGGTCCGCAGTTAGAATCCACCAGCCACTCCTTGGAAACCCCATGGGGCAGCTCTGCTCTGTCCTGTCGGGTTGCTATGAATCAGAATTGACTCGACAGCAACGGGTTTGGTTTTGGTTGGCATGTATTAGGTCTTCGGTTAGCATTCTTTCGGGTGGCACCATGCCATGGGTCCACGTGAGATAGCTTTAAATGTCCCAATTCTGTCACTCATCACACAGTTTTCAAAAGTGTGTGAGTCTTGGTGCTTAAAGAGGCCCATGTGCCCGTGTCTGCCGGAGCTTAGTGAGCACGTGTGGGGCAGAGCGGCACATGAGGAAAGCAGGGTTCTCTGCCCCCTACTCTTCAGTTCACTTCTTGCCCATAGATAGAAAAGCTCATGCTTTGGGGTTTACAGGTTGTCATGCCTGGGTTCTCAGGACCATGCATCTATCTCCCTTTTCCCCTTGCCGAGTGCGCTTTGTCTGTGGGCAGAGTGTTGTCCGTGCGTGTGGACCTCGTCACCTCCGTCACCTTGTGCTCAAGATGAAGAGGTTCTGCTTCTTGTGGCCATCATCTTTGTCCACCAAGTCTGTTCTTTAGAAATGGCACCGTCATGCCCTATGTGTCTTTTCTCTTGAGCTTCTGGGCTCTGCAGTCTCCTGTTCGCCTCAGGCCTTCGGCATTATTTTCAATCAGCAGAGGGTATTCTTGAGTCAGACCTACCATAATTGGGATCCATACCTGGTTCTCCCTCGAAGAAGTAGATACACTCTAAGGCCATCCTACATCCATTTTTTTCAGTAGGCTTCTTTTATTATTTCTGTGAGTGACTGAGACTAGGGAATAACTTCTGGTGTAAATTGTTTTGGGTCCACATGATATTCTTCAGAGAGTAAACAGACATTGTGACAACTCTCCAGGTTTGTCACTGGTGTAGTGACATGGATTTTGGCAGACTAACCCGTCAGCCTAGACCTTTCTCAGAAGTTTTTGAGCTAGAGCCAGCTGATTCATTTTAGGGTTGACTAAATGGTATTTTTCCCACCCTTAAAAACAAACCAAACAAACCCAGTGCTGTCGAGTCAATTCCAACTCATAGCGACCCTATAGGACAGAGTAGAACTGCTTCATAGAGTTTCCAAGGAGTGCCTAGCGGATTCGAACTGCCGATGCTTTGGTTAGCAGCCGTAGCACTTAACCACTAGGCCACAAGGGTTTCCTTCCCACCCTTAGAATGCAAAAATTAAGTTATGGCCCTTCTCATACTTTTTCTTACTGCCAATAGGTAGTACTCTCCAAAGTTCACATCCAGGAGTCCCTGGGAGGCACAAATGGTTAACACGCCTGGCTGCTAACCAAAAGGTTGACAGTTCAAGTCCACCCAGAGGTGCCTTGAAAAATGGCCTGGTGATCTACTTCTGGAAAATTAGCCATTGAAAACCTACAGAACACAGCTCTCCTCTGACACACATGGAGTCTCGATGAGCCAGAGTCCACTCAAAGACAGCTAGTGGTTCAGTTCACCTCCAAGACTCACTGAGGACATTAACTGAGTGTTTCCTTGTTCCAGCAGCTCTGTTAAGGGCACATTGAGTGCAGTTTCTCATTTAATCCTCATACCTGGTGGGGAGGGCACTGTTGTGTCCACAGTGGAGTGAGAAGGACAGGAAAGGTTCCAGTGGCTCCGGGAGAGAAGCTAATCTAAAAAAAAAAGAAAAAAATTTTTTTATATATTTTTTTAATCTAAAAAAAAATCTAGGCCCTTCTAAATTCAGTCTACGGCGATTTTCCTTTCTTCAAGGGGAGGTTTCTGCACCCCTTCCTGCCTCCCCTTTAGGAGCTTCACAGTTCAACTCATTATCCTCTTGACAGTGCAGGTGGCTTCGCTGGAGAGCCATCACCTCCTCACGTGGAACCAGGCACACAGGAAGTGCGCCAAGGTGTTGTCTGGGGGACGCTTAACAGCAGAGTTGAAACGGTTACTTTCCAGAAGGCTGGCAGTTCAAACCAACCCAGACGTGCCTCAGAAGACAGGCCTGATGATTTGCTACCGAAAGGTTATAGCCTTGAAAACTCTATGGAGCACAGTTCTACTCTGCATCCATGGGGTTGCCATGAGCCTGAATCAACCTGACCACAACTAACAACAACAACGGGGATTTATTTGTTTTAAAAGAGAGTAAAGGAAATGGAAGAAAATTTGCCCACATATGAATTGAAAAAAAAAAAGTGCCTCTTTTATTATCATCATGCCCACGTGGGGAATCTAAGGAGCCCTGGTGGCACAGTGGTTAGGTGCCCGGCTGCTAAATGAAAGCTCGGGGATTCAGACACACTAGCCGATCTGGGAGAGAAAGATGTGGCAGTCAGCTTCCTTCCATAAAGATTACAGCCTTGGAAGCCCTACTGGGGAGTTCTCTGTCCTGCCGGGTCGCTGTGAGCCGGAATGGACTCGACGGATTTGGATTTGATTTTGGTGGGGGTCTAATGTTGGTCTTGTTGAAACATTAGAAACAAAACCGCTCGACCAGCCCTGGGGCAGTTGTGCTATGAAATGCACGTATCAATCTGTGTTGATGGTTTTCTCACAAAATGTTGAATGTTGTAGGGGATGGTTGTGTTTTTTTCTTCTCCCGTGACAAATGCTTTGAGTGTGTTCAGTGCCTGAGATGGTTGCATTTCATTCATCAGAACATGGGGCAGGAAGATTGTTAAGGGGAGAAACCAAACACAATCAAAATTTTCCAACTTAGAATCCATTCACATGGCGTCTAAAAACCCAAACATTGGGAAGAGTCGCTTTAATTTTGATTTAAAATCCAGACCATAAATAAGGCTGTGAGCAACTTCAGACCCTAACAAGATTGTGCAGTAAAGGTTGTCACGGCTCAGAAGATAAAGGATTTCTAAGTAATCAAAATAAGCCTGAGGACAACCCAGGATTGTAGAATGGGGGCTGTTATTAAGGTTGGTAGTGGAACTTTGGGTTGAAGGTCAAGGGTAATATTTATGCCTTTTTTAATTAAAAGATACAGTATTCCACATGTACAAGTCATCAACGTAGAATGATGAATTCCCAGGAGGATTTTGAAGTTGGGGAAGAAAAGTCAAGGGAAATTTTATATATATATCTCTGAGTTCATTTATAGAAGACTTAAAACTTTTTTGTTACCACGATTGGCGGTATTGAGCAATGAAACAAGATCTCACACTTAATCATTGAATGTATTTAGAGTTTGAATAACTCTTAATATATTGAATATTTAACTCTAGCCCACAAGAGGAAGGATTTCAGAATATGAATAAATGAGTATTTTGATAACTGCTAATTTCATATGGATTAAAAAGAAATTATTCTAAAAGTTGAAATAAGAGAGAGGGACATTCTCATGTGGTTTTGGAGTGCCCGGCTGAAAATTAAAGAGCAAAGATTGTAATAAAACACGAAAAAAATAGGACCATGCAAAATGTAAATTACATTTATATTTTCAGGATTAAAAAGAAGAAATTATACATGGAAACTTGTATACCACAATTTAATTAGATTTTTCAACATGGAGGGAGTCTCAGAATGACTTCTGTTTGATACACCGTCATTATATTCAGATTTTTATTATACGTGACATAATGAGGCGTATGAATCTGGCATTTGAGAAAAATGGAATGTCAGTGTTATGGGTGCGCTCCTCTCTCTTCCTTCAATATTTATCTCCATTCGCTGTACTTTCTTCCTTTCTCTGGTCTTTTTTTTTTTTCCCTCTTTTATGGTTCTGCCCAAATTACAATTAATTTCTTTGCATCTTTTCTCACGGATACAATAACAGTTAAATTTGCTGTTTCTATTTTAGCAACGGCTGAAAGCCCACAGTAGGTTTCTGGTTTTTATTCTGCATGTTCTTTCTTCTGGAAGTGTTGGCTAGTTCTCCTCTATGGGGGCCCTGCCTTGGTGGTGGAAGTTGGAAAATGAGCTTGTTCTGGTGGGTGGGCTAGGCCGTTACACTATCTCCAGCATCATGTTACGAACACCATCCATTAGCCGTCCCCCAAGCCTATGGCAGGTTTTTTCTTTTCCTCTTGGTAGGTGAACTTTTAACATTTGAGGTTGCTGGCAAAGAGTCCTCCAATAATGATGAAGTTTTGGGCAAGCATGAAGAGTTGTAGCAGACACAAGTCAACTGCAGTGCATTTGATCAGTGCTTCGGAGCCCTTCAGTTCAGGGCAAACTGTTAGGCCCACTGCATTTGGGATTTCTGAAATGTGTTGGATTTTAGTCATTTCTTAAAGTTCATCAGATTGCCAGCAAAAAAAAGAAAAAAAAAAGCTAAACTATTGAATGTGACCTTACTCAAGTTGGGGATTTCTGCTTAGTTTTACTCTGTTCAGTAAAACAAATGAGTCTCCCCTATCTCTTAGCTGGGAGCAGCTGTAGACATTTGGATTCCTTCTTGAGATTAGGAAAATATGTTTGACTTCCCCTTGTTTGAGTGTCCTGGTCAGGTTCATGCCTCACATCACGTCAAAGAAGATGGGAGACATTTCCCTGTTGTTGCTAGATGCTATCGAGTTGGCTCCATCTCATAGCAACCTTAAGTACAACAGGATAAAACTTTGCCCAGTCCTGCACCAACTTCATGATCGTTGGTGTGTTTGAACTCATTGTTACAGCCACTGTGTCAGTCCATCTCATTGAGGGTCTTCCTCTTTTTCGCTGACCCTCTACTTTACCAAGCATGATATCCTTCTCCAGAGACTGGTCCCTTCTGATAACTCGTCCAAAGTGTGCGAAATGATATCTTGCCATCCTTCCTTCTAGGGAACATTCTGGCTGTATGCACTTCCTCGAAGACAGATGTGTTCGTTCTTCTGGCAGTTCTGATATATTCAGTATTTTTTGCTAGCATAATTCGAATGTGTCAATTCTTTTTTGATATTCTTTTTTCATTGTCCGGCTTTAACATGCATATGAGATGACTGAAAATACCATGGCTTGGGTCAGGCGCACCTTAGTCTTCAAAGTAACATCTTTGCTTTTTAACACTGTAAAGAGGTCTTTTGCAGCAGTTTGCCCAATGCAGTACTTTGTTTGATTTCTTAATACTTCCCTGGACCGGGCCAGGGACCTCCAACGTTTGTGAGTGAGGACTAACCATTGGTAGGTGATACGGGAAGTTGAATTATGAAGAATCCCCCCGGGAAGAGACAGATGAGATTCTCCCCTGTGGAGGCTCATGTTGAGCCCTTCTTGCCCCTCACCTGGCTTTCAGGAGCAGAGGCAGGGAAGGCACCGGCCCCTCCTGTGGAGCCTCAGATGGAGAATTGGTGTGATTGTTCTTGTCTGACGAAAGACAGACATGCTGCTCGTCCTCTTTGATAAGCCACAGATCTTTTTCCTCCTAAGAGTGAGCCCTGTGCTACACTTTCATGTTTTAATACAAGTTGAAAGGACTGGCACATGTTTTAACAGTACTTTGAGGAATGATGGAAAAAGACATTATTGGAGTGGATAGACTGATAACTTTAATTTCTTAGGGTACTTTTATAGTTTTAGGATGGTAAAATTTGTGATTACCCTAATGGAACCTGTGTTTGGCAGACGAATTTCATCAAATCTTTCCCAGTATCATCATTTTATTATGCTCTGATCTGATTGTACTAAGTGCCGTAGCTCTAATATATTACTCAAAATCTAACCCCAATGCTCAGATTTTTACATATAACTTTTTTTTCTTTCTTTGCTTACATCTATCCATTTTTGACCCATCTTTAGAAGAACTGAGCCCAGACTTGCCTGCTCTTCATTGTATCTTGCTATTGTTTTCTGGTTACTCACATTTATACACAGATTGAAGTCCCCGGGTGGTGCAAAAGGTTATCCCACTTGGCTGCTCACCAAAAGGTTAGAGGTTCAAGTGCACTAAGAGATGTCTTGGAAGAAAGGCCTGGTGATCCACTTTGAAAATCATCCATTGGGAATCCTATAGAGCACAGTTCTACTCAGATACACGTGGGGTTACCATGAGTTGGAGTCAACTCAATGACAACAGTGTTTTATTATTTTTTTTATTTTGAGTAATCTTTAAAAATTCTGCTCTCCTGAGAGTTTGATGAATCAAAATCTATTGATGGCTCAATAAGAGTTATCATCACCTCTTTTCCATGGCCCATGTATGTAGGTATTGGGATAAGAAGATATCAGGGCCTCTGAAGACGGGACCCCTCCCCAATACGTCCATATCTTCCCTGCCTCCAGCCCCTTTCCTCCCAGGCTGAGCGTCCTGTCTTCCCTGTTTGGAGGGTCTTGCCAAGATTAAATGAGATATTGCACACCAGTGAGTCTGACGTTCTCACGAGACACTGCTTCCCAGTTTCTTTCATTATTTCATCTAAAATCATAATCTCCAGGCCCCAAGGTTTCCAGTTCCTTTTCTGAACCGGTTCTGTCGTGAGCTCTGGTGGATCAATATCCTGTAAAAAATTGACCCTTAAAACCAAGCATGATGTTTTAAAAGTCGTCAGTCCCTGAAACGCAGAATGTAAGAGCAAAACATCGGCAAGCCTTCCCAAATGGTGTTCTTAATTTGAAGTCCAGTTGAACCAGTCTCCTTGGGTAGCTGTCTACTTAGTTTTTGAACCCATAAAGGCTGCTTTGTATATATCATCCTCATTAAAACTAGATTTGCATCCTGGTTCCACTCTCTCAGATTTGAACTGTCCCCTCCAGCTTATGTAAATGTGTTAAGTACCCCATCTCTTTCTGTAAATGCCTTGGCCTCCATACACCTGGATTCACCTGAGGGAAAGGCGGGGCTGGGCCTCACCTGGAGAGAGGCTGACACACAGGATGCACTCCCACTAGCTACATTGATTCATTGCACCCAGAGAAGGGCCCCAAGTGATTTGGTTGTGTCTTCCTCTCCCTCCACCACCACCCAGAATCAGTGGTTTAAAAACCATCAATAAAATGCTAAATTGGACTCTCAAGTGTGTGGTACTGGAAATCTCACTCTAAAAAGCTTACACTCACCCAGTGATTGACACCTTGTGAATAAGGTTGTTCAGCCTGTGGGGAATGCACGTAACTGTGCCGTTCTGCCATTTTACACAAAGGCTGCTTCCTGACACCGGGCAGCGTCTCCGAGGTAACAGGATACTGACCTGGCACCTAGGATAGAGACCCCATGTCATCACGGGGATTGCTTTTACACGCCGTACCTCCCCTGCCTGAAACAGGGCAGAGCTGGCTCTCCACTCCTGCGAATACTATGGCGTCTGTCTCCCTAACACCCACCAGGTGGCTTTACCTGCTCCGTGGGTGTATGCACTTTAGATGTTTGCAAACCCCTCAGGCGGAGGAAAGTGAGCAATAGCTCTGGCCTGAACATACATGTCTGCGAAGTCCTGGCTTTGCCGTATACACAGTACTTACGCTCATCAGTTCTTCATTCTGGAAAGATTCATCTCTGGGACACATTGCCAAGGGTAGATCTTTCTTTTCATTCAGAGATATAATCCAGGTGGAGCGGCACAGGCTTTTTCTGTACCCTTGGCGTCTATCCCACCTCTTACACCCCTCTTGAAGACTCCTGAGCCATCTCCCCGCTCCTGTTTGCCGAGTGCATCTTCTTTCTCTTTGGCGAGAGGTTATTGCTAACATTGTGTGAACTGGCCACCAGAGGGCGCCTGAGAACAAACTTGCTGTGTCTTGGGCTGGGTCCCTAAGGTGGGGTGTTGGGTCCCCGCCACCAGCAAAGTTTTGGCCACCTTGACTACAAAAATAGCCCCAGGGCCCATCATTAGAATGAGTCTAGTCCCCACAGCCAACTTTCCTGTTTTAAATAATTGACTCATGATCCAAAGTTGCTAAATTAGGGAGTTAAAAAACAGGCGCATTTTTATTTGATGTCTCTAGCAACCTTATTTGGAAACCCTGGTGGCGTAGTGGTTAAGTGCTACCGCTGCTAACCAAAGGGTCGGCAGTTCGAATTCGCCAGGCACTCCTTGGAAACTCTATGGGGCAGTTCTACTCTGTCTTATAGGGTTGGTATGAGTTGGAATCGACTCGATGGCCCTGGGTTTTTTTTTTTTTTTTTTTTTTAGCAACTTTATTTAGAAGTCTGGGATAAGCATGTTAAATTTAGTGTTATTACCCACATATTAGATAACAGTCTTACTACAGGGAAGTAGAATTTTGTTCTTAAATAGCCAAAGTGAGGCACAGGACCGTCAGCGCTGCCAGCAGTGCCCTGGGTTGGGTCAGCAAGGCTGTTTTCTTCCTGCTGCAAGGACGGATCGCAGTGGGTCTGAGTTTATTTACATCAATGGCTTAATTTGTTTCATCTGCGGAATTAATAGGGTTATATTTCAGTGTTCTCCGGGGAGAGCCTTTGTGGAACATGTCAATTTCAGGGCGGATGTGAACCTGCCACAAATCTGAATTCTGCTCTGGAGCTTTCCAGACATCCATCCCATTGAGCCTCCCCATGAGGTGTCCAACCTGCCTACTGGGAATAACGCTCCTTTGGGAGCTTTCCTTCAGATAGTGTCTTATTGGTCCCACAGGAATTTTAAAAAGATCATTATCAGCTCTGCTAGAACTCACCCTCTCTGTTCCTTTCCCTTCCTCATTTCTACCACTGTTTCTCCTGTTTTCTGTTTCACACGGAAAAGTGAACGAGTCCCCTGCTGAGCTCATTTCCAGGCTCTTCTTAGTCACAGAATTTGTTTTTTCACTGTTTTTCATTCCTGTGTTTCTCAGCCTCATTAGGCAGTTGGTGACTTTGCAGCAGGTCCAGGCCTGACCCCAGCATGGCCTGCACCCTGACGCCACAGGGAGCGTGGCCCACACCTCGACCCTGCAGGCAGTGCGGCCCACACCGTGACCCCCGCAGGCAGCAGGGGCTGATTAGTTTGCAGGAGGGAGTGGGCAGGTGCACTGCGTGGAGACCAAGGGAACCTACAGATGTCTTGGGTTTGCCTTCAGTCCAGTGTTTGGTCAATTCGTCTTTGGAATTTTCTGAATGCTCACCCTCCCCTGAGCCAGGGAGCAAATGGGGATTTGACAAAGAAAAGGTTAGAAAAAAAAAAAAAAAACACTGAAGTATGCTGATAAAACCACGGTCACACACTCAGGACGAGGCTGGATGTGCACAGAGGGCAAGGAGTGTCCTGTTTGACCACAGGGAACTCAGCGGGGCATGAGGAGGGAGCAGTGGAGACACGTGGCTGCAGTTGTCCCTGGGAGGGCTTTGTCCTCAGGCTGGGACCACCGGGGACCTCCAAGAGATGCCACAATCCCAAGGAGAGGTGCTGCCCTGATCCCCCTGTTGCCCGTTCACAGGGTAAGACCAGGGCTTTGAACAGGTTTGCTCCAGTTCAACCCCCTGCTGAGAACTGGCATTTCTACCCAGATATACTGAATCAGGATCTACATTTTTAGCAAGCTCCCAGGTGACTCTTATGCATGATAAATTTTGAGAACCACTGATCGTCTAGTGGTCCTAGAACTGGTCCCTAGCCAGCAGCATTAGCACCGCCTGGAAACTTGTTAGAAATGCAGATTCTCAGGAGAGGTTCTAACCCGAAGGTTGGAAGCCCTGGGTGAGACTGGGTGCCACCCTGCTGTCTCTGATGGGAGTCTGTGACCTGGACGACCGTGCTCATGATCGACTCACAGCTTCACCTGATGTCATTGTGCCTCAGCGCTGCTGTCTGTCTTGCAGCATCATGGGGAGGGATGATGGGGCTCCTCCATCTCACCACACCTGCACATGGAATGCACATGCAGACATGCAAACACGTGTGCACACATGCACATGTACACACACGCACATGCACACATGTGCATACACATCACGTACACATGCACATACATGTACGTGCACATGCACAAGTACACACGTGCACACATGTGGACACAGACATACACATGCACACGTGCCCATTCCATGCATGTACATATGCACACATGCACGCATGCACACACCCACATGCACACACACATGTACATGCGCACATGCACACACATGCACACCCGCACGCATGCACACACCCACACGCACACACACATACACACACGCATGTACACACACACACACACAGGGAGGGTCTAGCAGGCTAGCCCTCCTCTCTCCTCTAGTATCTCTCCTTGGAGATTTCAGTACCCACGTTCTTCTCTTTCTAAAATTCAGTTTCTGAAGAACATTGGACCCTCATTCACCCTGTGGGGATTACCTGACTGCTGGATAAAAACACGCAAAGATGTTGATCTTTATCCTGGGGTGCCGCTCAAAACTGCCGATGTTGTTGCCACAAGTGAGGCCGGAATGTGAGTGGTTCTGTTGTGGAGATCACAGGTGTTAGGATTTAAACAAAGCAAAACCCACCCTGTCATTACAGCCATGGGGAGAAGATGGCTGGCGACAGCATCAACACGAACTCACAAAGTGCTCTATCGGGAAATCTGAGAGGAACGTGAAGACGACATACTGTATACCCGCACTAACAATGTCTTTAAAATGTAGCCATTCCAAACTCGAGGTCTGAAACAGTGAGAGAGAATAGGACCTGGCCAGATTGGAAGTCCCCCAAGAGCAGCTGGGTGAGACTGCGTATGCGTCCACCATGGGACCACACAAGGGAGGCCCCATGGAGCGTAAGGTTAGTGAGGGGGCCGGGCTGGGCGGAGATGAGGGGGACGTGGGCCGGTGTTGGGGGGGCATCAGCTGTAACACGCCTAGGGCTGATTTGCTCATCTCTGATCTAAGTCACTGCACCTGACCTGGCCCAACTGAGCAAATGTTAAAGCTAGTCCCACACACCTTTCCAACATAATACAGCCTTCACGTGGTCACCGGTGTGATTGGAGTCAGTGGTTTTTGGTGGTAGGCCAGATTTTTAGAGTTTCTGCATGGTGCTAAAGTGGTGAGGAGGGTTGGGTGGGGTGAACATGGCAGGGTGTGGACCAGGATGGACACCTCATCATCACCTTCAGAAGGGCCTTTCAATGTGGCCATTCCCAGGTGGTGGGGCTCCCCTGGTTTTAACCCCAACCATGCTGGTCTAATTTGAATCAGGACCAAGGAGAAGGACCATGGTGGGTCCTGCCCCACCACCGCCCATTCTGTGCTTCAGAGACCCTCACAGCTACCTAGGAAGGGCTTGCCAAAGAAGTGTTCCTCCTTCTGGTAGATTCTGCTCCTTGGTGCGTAACATGTCCTTTGGATGCGGAGCTTTGCTCTTACGCCAATCATGGCAATAGAAGCTTCAGGTAGAGAAGACCTTTGCATGTTAATGTTCTAGTTAGTACCAGATTTTCAAAATGCTCCCCAGATCAAGGGCTTCTGGGGATGAGGACTGAGTAAAATTTTACAAGGCTGCTTGAAGATTTTTGGACAACAGGTGCTGGTAACAAAGAAAAGGTGAGACTTCCCAGGAGCAGAATTCATTGCTTTCTTTAAGAGCCAAGGATATGTTAAAGGGGAGCAGGTGGAGCTGGCTGGGAGCAGGGATGAGGGAGAGGGAGAGGAGACAGGCGCCCAGGTGGTGAGTGAAATCTTGAGGCAAGCTATCCTTTCCGTCAGCTGATGAGGCTGGTCTTCATAGTCCTGCCTATAAGATGTGAGCTCTGGAAAGGGAAATGTAAGGCAGTAGGAACTTTTAAGAACTGCCCAGGAACAGAGAGGAGGACCCTCGATGAGTTGGATTGACACAGTGGTTGCAATGATGGGCTCATGCCTAACAACGATTGTGGGCAGCGTTTCCTTCTCTGATACGTAGAGTCTCTATAAGTCAGAACCAGCTCAGTGGCACCTAACAACAACAACAGCCCAGGAACAGGCAGACACACGTCAATGTGCGAAGGTCATTTCCTGTGTCCTGCTCTGTTTTTCCATCCTGGCAAACAAGCTGCAATTTGGAAGGGCGCAGGTTTGAGAGTCCCAGGACTGCAGGGTGCTGGGTCGTTCCCTTACTCTTCCGTGGGGCAGTTCACTCATCCTGTGGCCCCTGCCAGCCCTGTCTGGTCACCTGCAGCCTGGGAGACATATCTGATCCTCTGGGCTCCCCCACAGGGGACACCTTGTAGAATCTGTGCTTCAACAGTTCAAACAAACGTGTGATGCCATTTCAAGTCACTGGTCTTCCGCCGTTTAAAATATAGAAATCAAAACAGAATCGAAAGGCAACCACGGCACCCACCATGGCCCCTGCCCCTCTTCCCCTCCACCAAGCCTATCTCCAACAAACCTAAACACAGTTTACTTGGAGGGTTTTGGTTTACCGTGACTGATTCAGCTACAAATGGCACTCGTGTTAGACTTACTGAAGCTACAATTACTTAATCCCTTTGTTTTGCCTATGGGGTGCCTCGTAATTATCGAGTGACCTGGAGACATCGTTTTGTAAGTACACAGGCTGCCAGATTCTAATCATACGTGTGTGGTTAGAATAAGCCTCGAGGAACATGAGCAAGCACACCCTGGTGGCATCTTTTCCAGCCACCTTTGTGGTTGCTGCCTGGGGTGGGGGATGTAGCCGGCGCTCCCTGTGATCACGACGTACCCCCTGCCGTTCCCTCCTGGGCCTCTAGGCCACATTCAGCAAGCAAATCCTCACATCCTCATCAGGCACAGCGAGGACAACCCGCTGAGTTTCCAAACCCCCTCTTTCCTTGTCTTTCCGGTTAGCCTGATAGGAACATTTTTGTCCTATTTATTTATTTAGTGGTTAAATGGAGTTCCTGGTGCAAACGGTTAAACACTTGGCTGCTAACCAACTGGTTGGAAGTTTGAGTCCACCAGAGGTGCCTCAGAAGAAAGGCCCGGCTATCTACTTCTGAAAGATCAGACATTGAAAACCCTGTGGAGCACAGTGCTGTTCTAACACACTTGGGGCTGCTGTAAATCGGCTTTATTTAGTGTCTGATTCAAAGTGAAGACTTTTACAGGTTGCTGTCTTTCCCTGGCAAGACTCAGGGCCCAGCCAGATACTCTGCCATCTTCATCTCCAGACCCCTTATCGTGCCATGCACTGACCGGGACTTTAGTGCAGTACAGGCCCCTGGGGCTTTCCCCAAATGACTGAGATACTGGGGACGTTGGAGGGACCCCTTGTACCGTGGTCCTGTAGGTTGCTCCAGGGGGTGAGGTTGTAGTACAGCTTCAGGGTAGACACTGCTTTCCTTTGGTCTCCTTGTTTACTGGCCATCGGAATAACCCGTGGTCAGTGGCGGAGGGATGGACTTCACAGAGGAGATCTCCCTGAGGGAGGGAAGTGTTTGCCCAACCAGGGGGTTCACAGGCTGCCCATCACCGGGCATCCTGAGCATCACACTTGAGCTGGGAACCCTGGCACTGTAGCTTGCTGTAGGTTGTCCCAGCCACTGAACCTCAGTCTTCTCTTCTGTGAAATGGAAGAATGTCTTCTTTAGTCATCATGCTGTGTGATCTCGATCTATCCTTGTTAACACCCTTTCCCTCCATTGCCCATGGTGTAGAGTCCAGAGCCTCAGGGAGAGAGGAAGCCCCAGGGGACCTGGTTCAGCCTCCCTAGCCCGTGCTCCCTCCAGTCCAGCCGTGCCAAAACCAGTTGTGCCTCGTGTTTGGATTTCTGTTGTTAGCGTCCTCTTTTACCCCCTCACTTTACATGACCAAACTTTTTAAAAAAAATCTTTTTTGAGGAATATGTCTCATAAAATACAATTAACCGATTTTGTAAGGGGACACTATGATCCTTTCCCCTATTCTCCCCTCCCTCACCCCCTTCCTAACCACGGCCTCTCATTGTCAGTATCCATTTACCTGTTGTCAGTGTTTCGCCTAAGTGGGTTCATGCAACATTTGTCCTTTTGTGTCTGGCTTCTTCACTTAGCATGTTTTTAAGGTCCGATGTGGTAGCAGGTACCAGGGTGCCATTTCTCTTTATGGCTGAATAATATCCCACTGTATGGATGGATACGCTGCGTTGTTTTTATCTGTTCACATGTTGGTGGGCACTCGGGTTGTTCCCACGTTTTGGTTATCGTAAATAACGCAGCAGTGAGCCTGGTGTGTATGTATCTGTTTGTGTTCCTGTTTTCAGTTCTTTTGGGCATGTACCTAGGAGCGGAGTTGCTGGATCACACGATGTTCTGTGTTTAAGGAACCGCCAAATTGTTTTCTGCGGTGGCTGTGCCATCTTACACTCTGAGCAGCAGTGTACGAAGGTTCCAATTTCTCCACACCCTCGCCACCACCTGCTGTTTTCTGTTTTGTTTAGATGGTTTTGTGAGTGTGAAGTGGTGTCTCATCGTGGTTTGGTCTGCATTTCCCTGATGACTCATGATGGAACAACTTCCATGACTTTTTGGCCGTTTGCCTACCTTACACAATCAACCCTTCCTCTAGGGGGCCTTCCTGAGCCCCTGGGTGTCTGCATTCCAAGTCATCAGTGCAGAGAAAGCAGAGAGCTGGGGGCACTTAGTCAGCCATATTGCCGTCATTATCATTTCACAAACAAGAAACCAAAACAAGTGATTAGCAGTTAGTTTATTTTCTTAAGTGTTCCTTGGAAGTTACATAACGTAGCAGTTTAGTTTCACAGAAGCTGTCCAGTGTAAGCCAGCCAGAGCATCTCCATCCTCACTTCTAAGCAACATTCTGGTGTATTTCTTCCAAGACAGATTTGTTTGTTCTTCTTGCAGTCCGTGGTATATTCAGTATTCTTCATTCCAGTTCTAGCGTGCGTATGAGGCAATTGAAAATACCATGGCTCGGCTGTGAGTGGCCATCTTGGATACTCCACTGGTCTCACCCCTTTGGGAGCAAGAGAGAATGAAGAAAACTACAGACACAAGGGAAAGACTAGTCCAAATAAGTAATGGACCACATCTACCACAGCCTCCTCCAGACTGAGTCCAGTACAACCAGGTGGTGCCTGGCTACCACCACTGACTGCTCTGACAGGGATCACAGTAGAGGGTCCCGGAGAGAGCTGGAGGAAAATATAGAACAAAATTCTAACTCAAAAAGAAAGTTCAGACTTGCTGGCCTGACAGAGACTGGAGAAGCCCTGAGTGTATGGCCCCCGGACACCCTTTCAGCTCGGTAATGGGGTCACTCCTGAGGTTCACCCTTCAGGCAAAAATTGGATAGGCCTGTAAAACAAAATGAGACTGAAGGTGCACACCAGCCTAGCGGCAAGGATTAGAAAGCAGGAGGGAACAGGAAGGCTGGTAACAGGGAAACCAAGGTTGAGAAGGGAGAGTGTTGACATGTCGTGGGGTTGTTAACTAATGTCATAACACAATATGCGGACTGTTCAATGAGGAGCTAGTTTGTTCTGTAAACCTTCATCTACAGTACAATAAAAGAAAAAAAATGTTACTCCAAAAAAAAAGAAAATACCCTGGCCTGGGTCAGGTGCACCTTAGTCCTCAAAGTGACGTCTTTGCTTTTTAACACTTGAAAGAGGTCTTTTACAGCAAATTTGCCCAATGCAAACGTCATTTGATTTCCTGACTGCTGCTTCCATGGGCATTGATTATGGATCCAAGTATAAAATGAAATCCTTGACAACTTCAATATTTTCTCTATCATTATGTTGCCTACTGGTCCAGTTGTGAGGATTTTTGTTTTCTTTATGTTGAGGTGCAACCCATACTGAAGGCTGTGGTCTTTGATCTTCATTAGTAAGGGCTTCAAGTCCTCTTCACTTTCAGCAAGCAAGGTTGTGTCATCTGCATAACGCAGGCCGTTAATGAGGCTTCCTCCAATCCTGATGCCCTGTTCTTCTTCATATAGTCCAGCTTCTTGGATTATTTGCTCAGCATGCAGACTGAATAAGAAAGGTGGAATCATATACGAGAGATGTCATCAGAGGAAGTCAGGTAAACTGGGATCCAGGAGCCAAGGGCTTGAGCCTCACTTTCCAGTGACCATTTAGTTTTTCCAAGACTTTTTCCTGTTACAGTCACAACTTCCCCTTGATCATAGACCAGGAGTTCGAGTCACCAGGAGGTGTGCCATCAGAGGACAGCCTGGAGAGGATGTTCACAGCAACGTCTGCAAGAACGGTGCTCCAGCAGCTAACTTTGAAGATGAGTTCTCACACAGCCATGCAGAGAACGACCCAAGTGAGAGCTAGCGCAGCTGGATACTGGTGTGTGAAGTGCGCCAACCCTCAGAGGAGGTGCCCCCTCGTCTGCAGCTAGAACCCTGGAATGGGCGAGGTGTTTGTGTTCAGTAGAGTGACGGGTTGTGGGGACAGCCCCTATGTTGCCGCAGTTGGTGTTGGCTTGGTTTTCTGATTCTTTACCTCTAAAGTGGTATTAGCTTTCTGAGTCACAAATCTTTCTCTCAGTTGTTAGGTGTTTGCCTTTAATGACCTTGGTTTATCATTGTTTTTCTCTTAGAAATTTTGAGCTCTTTGGAGACCCTTTGAGGACACTTTTTAATTTATTGTAAAAAAGATAACATTGGCTTGCATTAACTGACTGAGGCCTCAGAATATTTTCAGGTGCGTTTCATTTGCCCAAAGCTCCCACGAGGAGGCCCCTATGGGGAGCAGACATCCTTATGACCCATAAATTTGAATGACCACAGAGCACCTCAGATGAAATAAATCGCCTACACTCCGACCCTCCAAGCAGCTTCTTAGAAAGAAATCATGGGAAATCTGTCTTAGGAGATTGAAAGAAATTCTGGAAGCAATATGACAATATAACATATTTTGAAAAAAAAAAAAAATGGTACCACCCCAACTCAGCTACTCTATTTTGGGGCACCTCATCAATAATTTTTTTTCACTAGGTTAAAAAAAAAATTGTTATAGTGAGAACATACACCAAATTTTACGTCAATTTAACTTAATAGTGTTTAGGGGTAAAATATGCGTAAGGAGAGAATGAGTCCCTTTTCCTAGTAGCCTTGCACACCGAGAGCTGGAGCAGGTTTGGGGGCCCTGTCAGCCCTATCCCTTCACTGTGTAATGAGTAATTTAAGCCCCGGGCAGCCTGGGAGAAGCCAGGTGTGGACCCAGGTGTTTAGCTCCAGCTCCGGCAGCCTTTCCCCCGTTACTCCTTTTCGAGCTCTGTGTTTAAGCTGAAACGTAACCCTCGCTTTTAGCATTGAAGTTGACCAGGATTTCAGAATCCATCCCTGCGGTATCTTATATTTGTTAACAGGAAGAGCTTGTTTTGGTGGGAATGTGTTAAAGGACAAGAGCATGAAGTTCTCAAACTAAGGATAGAAAACCGTCTGAACGTCATTGCGGATTTTTTTTAAATTTAAAATTAACACTGCTTCTTGGGGAATACAGGGATTCCAGGTCTGTAAGTTCAGGCTGGGAAACCCTGGTGGTGTAGTAGTGGTTTAGAGCTACGGCTGCTAACCAAAAGCTGGGCAGATCGAATCCAGCATGTGCTCCTTGGAAACTCTGTGGGGCAGTTCTGCTCTGTCCTATAGGGTCACCATGAGTCAGAATCGACTTGATGGCAATAGGTTTGTTTTTTTGGAAGTTCAGGGTGAGCTAGGACACAGCACCCTTGGGAGGCTGTCACCTTGCGCTGGAGCTGGGAGGAAGCCATCTACGTGTCCTCGTTAGGACTGCCCATGTCTACAGACTGAACCATCCTTCTCCAGTGCCTGCCCAGGAGCCCCCTTTGCCTGACGTTCTCCCCAGACGCCCAGAGGTGGTGTAGCCACCTGGCCTGACTGCTCTCAGTCCTCCTCCTAGGCAGTCCCTCATGGCAGAGACTACGTGTCTTCCTTGGAAGTGCTCATCCCCTCCTGGAGCGTTGTGGCACTTGTTGGGCCCTCAATTCGTTAGGCCCTTCCTAATTGTAGCCCAGGTGAGTTCAGTGATTGGAACGTGTAACAGAAATGTCAACTCCAGCTTGGCAGAGATGGGTAGGTAGATAGATAGATAGATCCCATGGAGCTGGCCCTGACTCGTGGCGACCCCATGTGTGTCAGAGTAGAACTGTGCTCTACAGGGTATTCAGTGGCTGATTTTTTGGAAGTATATCACCAGGCCTTTCATCCGAGGCACCTCTGGGTGGACTCAAACCTCCAACCTCTCAGCAGCCGAGCACAAAAACCATTTGTACTATGCAGGAGTAGCGCACACTTACATGGAAAGTGGATTTCCCTGTTCAGAGACAGCTCAGATTGGGCTGTGGCTTCTGTCACACGTGTCCCTGTGAGTTAAACTCTCCTTCACATTGAAAATGAGTCTGGGGACTGGCCTTGTGATGTTGCCATACTGACTGACAGTACTGTCGTTCGTCCCAGATCTGCTGGGGCAAGGGTGGCAGTGTGTCTAGTACCACTTCTTGGTGTGTCATCATGGTGACAGGGTAGGCAAGCTCTCCAACAAGGAAAAACAAAAAACCTCCCAGATGATAACTGAGCAGTAGTCGGATGTAGTCAAGTTCATGAAGATTCAGTTGACATTTGACCGTTGTTGTTTTCCAGCAAAGCCGCTGTGTCTCAGTTCAGAAACCAAAGAAACCAAAAGGCCAGATGTGACTACTGTAATGTTTCCCCCCAGCCACAGAGAGACCAGCCTGAGAATATCACATGCTGCAGCCTTCAAAAAAAATTTTTTTTTAATTCAACTTGTAGATAGTGATACATTGAAGGTTTCCAGAAGATAGGTTCTGTCCTACCATCATAGACACAGACACCTCTGAAAAATATTGTGTTCAAGAAGACCCTTTGGAAGAGGGATAAAAAGTGGAAAATGTAGGAGGGAGGAACCTCTGAGTCAAATAATGAATACACAGGTACCTTGGAAACCTGAAAGCACTGTACAAGCGCCAGCCGAAATACCAAACCTGTTGCCATCGAGTCCATTCCGACTCACAGTGACCCTCTAGGACAGAGTAGAACTGCCCCATAGGGCAGCTGGTGGATTCAAACTGCCCACCTTTTGGTTAGCAGCTGAGCTCTTAACCGCTGTGTCACCAGGCCTCCATACAAGCACCAGATGCAGATAAATTGTTACCTGTCTCTCCAATGGCTCCTTAGTCTGTGGGTCCATGCACCAGGGTTCCCAGAAGGACCAGACTCCCTCCACAGATCACAGGGAAAGCTCCACCCCAAACAGTGACTACCAGTTTCCAGCAGATATCCCCCCCCGCCCCACCTTAAAACAAACTATCAGAGCTCGTCCGACTCATCAAAAAAAAAAAGGAATTCACTATTTTTCACTTTGCTGTTGCTATACTGCTTCATTTGATTTGGCTTTGTTGTTGTTGTTTTTTCTGGCCAAGTCTTCAACACTCTCATTCTTTTTTCTTTTTTAATAAAAAATGAATTTCCATATTTATTTATATATTTTCCACTCAGTAAACACCGGTCGTTGATCCTTGGGGGTTCTCATTTTCTGCAGTTTTATTTTCCCTCCGTTGGGTTGTAGATGGAGGCCTGACTTAGCTCTGGAGTTCACGACACTGGGCTCAACACGAAGAGATTTTCTCTAATTGTAAAGAGTTAGATGCAATTTGGGAATTAAAAAAAAAAACAAAACTCTACTTATGGGCTGTCAGCTGAGAAGAAAAAACATTGTAGACCTTTTGTGCACTCCGAGTTGCTTGCGGGTGAACTGCTGCCTTGCTTCGTGATTTTAAAAAACCCTGCTCTTTTCTCAGCAGGAGGCTCCTTGTTCCAGTGAGGTATTCCTTACACGCCTGATAGGAGACCAGATACGGTTGAGGCTGGTCAGCTAATGTGGGTGCCCCTGGGGTGATACAAATGGTTAAAGCTCTCAGCTGCTAACTAAAATATTAGAGGTTCGAGTACACCCAGAGGTGCCTAGGAAGGAAGGTCTGGAGATCCGCTTCTGAAAATTCATTCGGCTGTTGACAACTGTGGACACACGTGGGGTCACCATGGCTTGGAGTCGACTCCACAGCCACCGGCAAAAATGTTACAGTGGGAGCCTCACCCAGCCCCAGGCCTGCTCTCGTGCCCCCACCCCTTTCTTAGGGACTCCATGGCCTGGATCTGGGTACCGCCACTTCGTGGATAGCTGGGAAGGGTTACAAGGACAGTCTCGCAGCCTAGAGGAGGTCGGGTTGGTGTTCCGAATTGTGTCCGGCCCTGCAGGCTGGAGAAGCGGCGGAGGAAGTAACGCCCAGCTTTCTCCTGTTGCCAACTGCACTGGGTTTCAGAGTTTCAGGAGGAAAGCGTGGGTCTTGGAGCCTCTGCACACCATCCTCCCGCTTTCTGCCTCTTGTCCAGAAGACAGATGCTGCACAGCCCCCATGCCTATTAAGGGCGCACCTGCAAAATGTTTCTTTCCAGCGTGTGGGGAGGAAGCGGGTGGGGAGCGCAGGCCAAGGCCAGTCATCCGACAAGCTCTGCTCCCCAAGGAAGGTCAGCGGCCAAGGAATGGGAATGGCCGGCTCTGGGGCGTAAATCATGCGCCCTTCCTGGACACGCCTTCTAGAAAGGGGCAGATTGGCCTTGGCTCCTCTCCACCTGCCAGGAGCATTTCTTACATGAGATGGGGGAACAGGAGTGCTGGGAACAGCGTCTCAGGGCCCCGCGGCTCCCGCCGAGACGCCATCGGGTCCTGTCCTCAGACGGACAGGCTCAGCCCTGTCAGAAGCCACTGGGCTGCCGCTTCTGACTGCGGGGTGAACACATTCCACCGCCACAGCGGTACCACCCCAGTGAAATCAAGTCACATATCGCCAGGGTGGATTTTATGGTACATGCAATACATCTCAATAAAGCTGTCTGAAATTATATTTTACCCTTCGGTAAGTACCAAGTGCACTCAGTCATCTTCCCTGTTGATACAGGATTGTTTTCCTTTTGATATACCTGTTGTTGTGGGCTGTTGTAGAGCCGGCCCTGACCCATGGTGACTCCATGCACAATGGGATCAGCCTGTTGTGATCCACGGGGTTTTCACTGGCTGATCACCAGCCCTTTCTTCCTAGTCTTAGTCTGGAAGCCCCGCAGAAACCTGTTCAGCACACAAGCCTCCATCAACAGATGGGTGCTGGGCATGCCTGAGGTGTGTTGGCTGGGAATCGAAGTTGGATCTCCTGCATGGAAGGTGAACATGCTACCACTGAACCACCTTGATACACCTAGCGTGAAGTAATTCTTATTTAAGTTCTTCTTAAATTCAGTATAATATCTATTACGTGAAAAACGAAACAACCTACTATATATATAATAAAACTGTAGCAAAAAGATTGCAAACCTATCCATATTTCTGTTGTTGTTAGGTGCCGTCGAGTTGGTTCTGACCCATAGTGACCCTGTGCACAACAGAACGAAACACTGCCCGGTCCTGAGCCATCCTCACAATTGTTGTTATGCTTGAGCCCATTGTTGCAGCCACTGTGGACTCACCTCCTTGAGGGTCTTCCTCTTCTCCGCTGACCCTGTACTCTGCCAAGTGTGATGTCCTTCTCCAGGGACTCATCCCTCCTGACAACATGTCCAAAGTATGTAAGACGCAGTCTCGCCATCCTTGCCTCTAAGGAGCATTCTGGTTGTACTTCTTCTAAGAGAGATTTGTTCATTCTTTTGGCAGTCCATGATATATTCAATATTCTTCGCCAACACCATAATTCAAAGGCATCAGTTCTTCTTTGGTCTTCCCTATTCATTGTCCAGCTTTCACATGCATATGATGCAAGTGAAAATACCATGGCTTGGGTCAGGTGCACCTTAGTCTTCAGGGTGACATCTTTGCTCTTCAGCACCTCAAAGAGGTCCTTTGCAGCAGATTTGCCCAATGCAACGTGTCTTTTGATTTCTTGACTGCTGCTTCCATGGCAGTTGATTGTGGATCCAAGTAAAATGAAACCCTTGACAACTTCAATCTTTTCTCCGTTTATCATGATGTTGCTCATTGGTCCAGTTGTGAGGATTTTTGTTTTCTTTATGTTGAGGTGTAATCCATACTGAAGGCTGAGGCAGCACCGATTATGTTTGCTTTTTTAAATAATGAATGCATTTGATTAGTAATTACCACTTACTCAAAAGCAACTCCGTAAAGCGTCAAGGTTTGCCCTCTTCATTATCCCTTGGCTCAGCAGAAACCTTGTTGAATCAATAACAACAACAAGCGATCCGAAAGGCTAGAGACAAAATGACTTGTTTATTTATCCAAGGTTGTATCTCAGTGGACTACTGAAAACTTCCAGTTTTCTTTTTCCCAAGGTGGTAGGAGTGGGCGAGGGATCTGGGTTGCTGCAGTTCTGCAAACACACATCTTAAAATGTTGACACGTTTTCCAGATTAGTAATTTTCAAACCCTTAGAGCCACAGAATCTTCGGTTGAAAATGTGTAGACTCACGGTAAGAAATCCATAACCACCGCCCAGCTCTGTTCTCAGAGTCAGAGACCAGGCTCCCTTGCCTCAAAGAAACTAAAACCTCTCCTTTCCCTGACTGTGGGCTGGTCTTTTATTGCCACCTGACTGAAAAATGGTTTTTTTTCCAAAGATGATGTCCCTTAGTGGTGCAGATGGTCAAGTGCTCATCTGCTAACTGGGAGGTTGAAGTTTGAGTCCCCCCGAGGTGCACTGGAAGAAAGGCCTGGCAATCTACTTCTGAAAAATCAGCTACTGAAAACCCAGTGGAGCGCAGCTCTACTCTGACAACGTGGGGTCGGGGTGGACTGGAAGGCAACAGGTTGGCTTTGGTTTTATCCAAAGATAGCTGCCTCTTCCAGGGCTTTGCCACTTTCGCTGTATTAAAACGTTGGAAGGAAGGAAGGAGGCAACTTGGTTGCAGCAGCACTTCCAAGAATTTTTAATTTTGTTGGACACTCCCTGACGGAGGAGTTCATTCTGCAGTGAGGAGAGGCTGGCCATGCTGAGCGGTTCATTCTGCAGTGAGGAGAGGCTGGCCACGCTGAGCGGTTCAATCTGCCATTAGGAGAGGCTGGCCACGCTGAGCGGTTCATTCTGCCCTGAGGAGAGGCTGGCCATGCTGAGCGGTTCATTCTGCCCTGAGGAGAGGCTGGCCATGCTGAGCGGTTCATTCTGCCATTAGGAGAGGCTGGCCATGCTGAGCGGTTCATTCTGCCCTGAGGAGAGGCTGGCCATGCTGAGCGGTTCATTCTGCCCTGAGGAGAGGCTGGCCATGCTGAGCGGTTCATTCTGCCCTGAGGAGAGGCTGGCCATGCTGAGCGGTTCATTCTGCCATTAGGAGAGGCTGGCCATGCTGAGCGGTTCATTCTGCCCTGAGGAGAGGCTGGCCACGCTGAGCGGTTCATTCTGCCCTGAGGAGAGGCTGGCCACGCTGAGCGGTTCATTCTGCCAGGAGGAGAGGCTGGCCACGCTGAGCGGTTCATTCTGCCCTGAGGAGAGGCTGGCCATGCTGAGCGGTTCATTCTGCCCTAAGGAGAGGCTGGCCATGCTGAGCGGTTCATTCTGCCATTAGGAGAGGCTGGCCACGCTGAGCGGTTCATTCTGCCCTGAGGAGAGGCTGGCCATGCCGAGCGGTTCATTCTGCAGTGAGGAGAGGCTGGCCATGCTGAGCGGTTCATTCTGCCCTGAGGAGAGGCTGGCCATGCTGAGCGGTTCATTCTGCCCTGAGGAGAGGCTGGCCATGCTGCGTGGTTCATTCTGCCCTGAGGAGAGGCTGGCCATGCTGAGCGGTTCATTCTGCCATTAGGAGAGGCTGGCCACGCTGAGCGGTTCAATCTGCCATTAGGAGAGGCTGGCCATGCTGAGCGGTTCATTCTGCCCTGAGGAGAGGCTGGCCATGCTGAGCGGTTCATTCTGCCCTGAGGAGAGGCTGGCCATGCTGAGCGGTTCATTCTGCCATTAGGAGAGGCTGGCCACGCTGAGCGGTTCAATCTGCCATTAGGAGAGGCTGGCCATGCTGAGCGGTTCATTCTGCCCTGAGGAGAGGCTGGCCATGCTGAGCGGTTCATTCTGCCCTGAGGAGAGGCTGGCCACGCTGAGCGGTTCATTCTGCCAGGAGGAGAGGCTGGCCATACTGAAAAAAGGGATGAGGGTAGTTTAGTGACATTTGTAAACAGTTATCGTTTTACGAGTTTATACAAACATAAAGGTTTGTCTGGTTGACCTTCAGGGATCAATAGAATTCAGGGGGTCAGGGTTTGAGTACAAAAGCAGTTTTCTAAGTCTTTCTGTTTGTAATTGCTGTCCCAAAATCAATAAACTCTAGCAAGTTAAATCATTATGAAGAATCTGGTCTGTACGAAAGGCAATCATGGCACTCAGTCGTGAAAATAACAGAGCGTTTGGTTCCTTACCATCTTCGCCAGCCATGCAGATGACGTTTGTAAAAACAAAGATCTTTCCCCAGGTCATGACTGTGGCCAGGGTTCCCAATTTTTAGTCTCATTAGAAATGCTTTCACATCTCCTTGAGAAAATTGTGTGAAAATTTCCAGGTAGTTCAATGAAATTGTTCACGTGTCTTTTTCCTTGTCTTTGGGCTAGAGAACTAAGGTCAATAATTTTCCCTGAATTTGATCTACTCATAGAAAATGCATACAGGACTTTAAATGTATCTCTTTTCCCAACCTTGGCCTTTATAAGTGACCTCCTGATATAATGCAGTATCTGTCATAGAGCCAGTCAAGGATAACCTCCCTCAGAATCACCACCAGTTCCGGGTAAAAGTGTAGATTTTCATCTGTTCTGCCCTCCTGAATCAAAATTGTAGAACGGAGCCAAAAGTGCCCTTTTAAAAATGGGTTCTCCAGGTGATCCGTCTGCACATGGAAGTTTGAGAGTCACGGTCTTTCTGCAGTAAGGGGTCCTGGTGATGAAATGGCTGAGTGCTTGGCTGCTAACTGCAAGGCTGTGGTTTAAACCCACCCTGCAGTAGCTCCTTGGGAAGAAGACCTGCTGATCGGCTCTGACAGAGATTATGGCTTAGAAAACCCTATGGGGCGGTTCTGCTCTGTCATTTGGGGTCATGCCGCGTTGGAGTGGACTGTGCAGCACCCAATGACAGCAGTAAGTCTTCTCGGAAATAAGGTTTCACTTCTTCCTTTGCAAGGTGTCTTTGAATTTTTCATGAGGAAGACCAACCAGTTAAGCTATTTTGACATTAGGTATGATTTGGAATTAAAAAATCCAATTTTTATACTTGAATGCCTGTGACATTTCTGTGTTTTGTGTTTGAACAAGGATAACTCAATTTTTTTGACACCAATATGGCAACTTTTTAAAGTCCTTAAAACTGACCTTTAAATGATGAATATAAAAATGAAATTTCTGTAAACATATAAGGATAGCCAAATTTTTAAAAAGAATCATTTCTTTTCTAGAATTCCATAAAGTTTTTTCTTCCCTCTAGCATTTTTCTTCTTAACAAAGTTCTATTACATCTATATAAGAGCACAAATGAAAGACCCTGAAAATGAGATTAAACAAAAGCAACAACAAACTAGTTGCTGTTGACTCGGCCCCGGCTCTTGGTGACACCAGGTATGCAGAGTAGAACTGTGCTCCATAGAGTTTTCTCGGCTGTGACTTTCTGGGAGCAAATCACCAGGCCTTTCTTCCAGGGTGCCTCTGGGCAGGTTTGAACTGCCAACTGTTCGGTTAGCAGCAAGCACAATAACTCTCTGCACCACCCAGAGATTCCTGAGAATGAGACTGAAGTCTGGATTCTCTCTTCTGTCATTCAGGATACTCCCAGGATGATTTTTACCAAAACATAAAACAAATGCATTAGTTTTGTGGGCTGCAGTAACAAAATACCACAAACCGGGTGGCTTATGAGGACAGAAATTTATTCTCATGGTCCTGGAGGCTAGAAGTCTGAGTTTGGGATGTCTGCAGGGCCTCTAGACACAGCATCCTTCCTGTGTCTCCCAGCTCCGGCAGCCTCAGCCATTCCTTGGCCTGAGGATGCCTCTTCACATGGTGTATCTTCTCCTTTATACAAACAGAACTCAGGTGCAACTAGGACCTGCCTACTACAGTGTGACCTCATGTTACCCAACTGATAACATCTTCCAAGACCCTGTTTCCGAACAAGATCACATTCCTGGGTGTCAGAGGACAGGACTTCAACGTGGCTTTTTTGGGACACCATTCCATCCTAACAACACATAAGAAATATCAAATGTGAGATTCTGAGAGTTTACCCCATAAAAAAAATTTATAATATCTATTATTTAATTTTATAATACTACTGTGATTTCCACTGACAACCATTTATGAAAGGTTTTTCATATGCTCCTTTAAAAAATAAAAACAGTTGAAGGTTGTGCAGGGCAGTAGGCCCCCCACCTTCGGACTCCAGGTGGGGGGGCCCCCCACCTTCGGACTCCGGGTGGGGGACCCCCACTTTTGGATTCCGGGTGGGGGCTACCTGAGGCCAACATCCCCTGTGTTTATTTAAAGGTGAAACTTTCCATGTTGCTGCAATGGGCATCTTGAGTTTTCAGTAAAAATATGATAAAACTTTTGCCAGTTAGATCTTAAATATCATCCTCCATGCAAATGGAAATAGAGGCTTTTTTTTTTTTTGTCTCCAAGGCATAAGTTAGACCACACTGCAGAAAGAGGTGAGCTTCTTAGGATCAGAACCTTTCTTTTTTCTTTTTTTTGCATTTCATGTTTTACTAATACCCTAGGGCAAAGAGGAAAATGCTTATTTCTGATTCTAAAGGGGTGGACTGAGCTCTCTCTGGGCGTGCTTCTCTGTCATTTCCCCAGACTGTATTCTCTGTTTTGTAGTGGCCCTCAGTCAATGGCTATGTTCTTCCCTCCATTCATTGGTACATGGATTGCTTGATTCCTTCGTTCAGCATGTACTGAGCACTTACCACGTGTGAGCACTACATGGTGCAAGCAGTGAATGAGCACTGCTGCTAACCGGAAGGTTGGAGGTTCAAGTCCACCCAGTGGCACCTCGGAAGAAAGGCCTGGCAATCTGCTTCTGAAATGCCACAGCCCTGAAAAGCCTGTGAGCAGCTCTCCTCTGCACACATGGGGTTGGAGTCGCCTTGGTGGCAACAACAAATGTTTACTGAGTGATGGAGAGTGTCAGGCCCTCCCGAAGTTTTGTCTCCCTAAAACACTGAGCCGTGCCACCAGTTCACAGCTGAGTAACTGAGACCAGAAAGGTCACACGGATGCAAAGGAAACACGGTTGCAAAGGGGTGCAGCAAGGATTTTTGTCTAGGTATTTCTGGAACCCTGTTCTTTGTTTGTTTTAAAGCTGTCCTTGGACTAGTGGCAGGCATTTGGAAATGTATAAAGGAAGGTTGGCTCAAGTCTTAGATTCTGGGAGTCGGCTCAGGTATGGTGGTAACCGTGGTGATGGGGGTAGATTTTTGGCCCCTGGTTTTCACTATACATGACCTATCATCAGGTGAGGAGAGGCCTTGAACATGTATTTTCTAGTCTTTCTCAGGTATTTACTGCATTTTTTTTTTTTTGGCTATTATTTTTGATAACTAATGCTTTTTTTTTTCTTACTTTTGATACATGTTCATTTGGGTGATGGACATATAGTTATATACTTGCAGTAGTTTAAAGTCATTTTGTAAGTTAAAAATAAAATATATAAAAAATAAATGATTTTTAAAAAACAAAATTAGTTCGGGTCCACTGTAGAAATCTGGAAATTGGAAGGGCACAAAGAAGAAAGCATAAATCTCCTGTAATATCATTAAAAAAAAAAACATTACCCGGAGATTAAAGATTATTGAAGTTTTGCAGGACTGAACATTTTGTAATTTTTCATCTAGGAGTGTGTGTGTGTGCATATGTGCATGCGTGTGTGTGTGTGTGCATGTGCGTGTATGTATGCAGAATTGGGATCTTATTCTACATTTCCTGTTTCAAGATATCTAACAAATTTCATACGCCTTTTATAACACAATTTTTAATGGATCGGTACCCTTCTGATACATAGACTCACAGTAACTTATTTATCCGAACTCTTTTATTGGATATTGAATTTCTTTCAAATTTATTTTGCTATTAAGAATGATATCGCAAGGAGCGACATTGTGTGTAACCATCCACACACGTTTCTGGTTTTTCTTCACGTATATTTTGGAAGTTGAATTGTTGGGCCAGAGGGCACCAGCAGGCATTTTAAAGGCTTTTGACACGTATCACAGACTTGCTCGAGGTTTCTGTCTGTATGGAATATTCAGAACTGCTTGGCGCAGGTCACTGCTGAAAAGTTCAGAGTCAGCACGTTTGTTTTCCTTGGTTTTTGATCTGAGACGCTATGTTCATTATAGACTTTCATGTACAGTAATACCAAGGACTCCAAACCTTTAACCGAAGCTGAACTAAATTAGAATATTTCTGAGTCTCAATTAAGGTCGGTTAACTTTAAAAGCTACAGTATATGTGTTTTCATTTTCATGTGGCTCTGTACTTTCCAAATGTTGGTGTCAACTAGGAACAGATGGACCTAAACCCTGGAAGTACAGTCCACCCAGTGGACACCCCAGCCCGCGTTTAAAGACAGAATTGAGAATTGCTCAGGTTAAGTGTCCAAGCCTCAAGCTGATGTGTGGACTGTGTGTTGAGATCACTGACCACAGGGGCTGGCCTGGCTCCACCCCTGCAGGTTCCAGCTCTCCGTCGTTACCTTTCAATCCACAGGGTATGGAAACAGGTACTTTGGGATTGTGATGTGGTACTTAGTTATTAAACGTGTGTTCAGATGGACTTCCAATCATTTCTTTCCCCTGGAAAGTTTGACCACTCTTTATTTTTATAACCCCTCTTTCCTACTCAGAGCTTTGATGAGTATGGCTGGAAGCTATGGGCATGTAACGAGCCCTGAAAGGAGAAAGAGAGGATGGAGAAAGGGCTATGTGTGAGGAAGAGGCGCCTCAGGCCCTTACTGTATGCTGTTGTGATGGCAGCTTGGTGGGAGTCTGCGTGTGTGCGTGTGGTGGGTGCGGGTAGGAGGAGAGAGAAGTGCTTCCAGCGTGATCTTCTAAACGGCTACTGTAGAACATACTCACCTTTTAGGGTATAGTAGAGATGAAAGCTAAAAGATACAACAGACCCCTATACATCTCTCTAGCACTGCATCTTTAACAACCCCATTGATTCTCCCCAGCGAAGGCCTTACTGCCCAGTTTCTCTCCTACTCCTCCGTCTCCCAGAGGGAGGACAGCGTGTAAGATATTTCATGGTCTTTATCATAAGGATCTGACGCATGTTGTGCTTTTAATGGTCTCTTTAGTGCTTGTGAAGCCAAGTGGGTCCATGCCACCGTTATGTCCTAGGTGCCTCCTGCGTGCTCACCAGGGGTGGTGGTGGTGGTTGTTAGCTGCTGTGGGGCCAGTCCAACCCATGGCAACCCCCATGAAAATGGAACAGAATGCCTCCCAGTCCTGTACCCCCCAGGATCAGTTGCAGATCAGACTGTTGTGATGATCCACAGGGCCTTCACTGCCTCCCAGTCCTGTACCCCCCCCAGGATCAGTTGCAGATCAGACTGCTGTGATGATCCACAGGGCCTTCACTGCCTCCCAGTCCTGTACCCCCCCAGGATCAGTTGCAGATCAGACTGCTGTGATGATCCACAGGGCCTTCACTGCCTCCCAGTCCTGTACCCCCCCAGGATCAGTTGCAGATCAGACTGCTGTGATGATCCACAGGGCCTTCACTGCCTCCCAGTCCTGTACCCCCCCAGGATCAGTTGCAGATCAGACTGCTGTGATGATCCACAGGGCCTTCACTGCCTCCCAGTCCTGTACCCCCCCAGGATCAGTTGCAGATCAGACTGTCGTGATGATCCACAGGGCCTTCACTGCCTCCCAGTCCTGTACCCCCCCAGGATCAGTTGCAGATCAGACTGCTGTGATGATCCACAGGGCCTTCACTGCCTCCCAGTCCTGTACCCCCCCAGGATCAGTTGCAGATCAGACTGTCGTGATAATCCACAGGGCCTTCACTGCCTCCCAGTCCTGTACCCCCCCAGGATCAGTTGCAGATCAGACTGCTGTGATGATCCACAGGGCCTTCACTGCCTCCCAGTCCTGTACCCCCCCCAGGATCAGTTGCAGATCAGACTGTTGTGATAATCCACAGGGCCTTCACTGCCTCCCAGTCCTGTACCCCCCAGGATCAGTTGCAGATCAGACTGTTGTGATGATCCACAGGGCCTTCACTGCCTCCCAGTCCTGTACCCCCCCAGGATCAGTTGCAGATCAGACTGCTGTGATGATCCACAGGGCCTTCACTGCCTCCCAGTCCTGTACCCCCCCAGGATCAGTTGCAGATAGGACTGTTGTGATAATCCACAGGGCCTTCACTGCCTCCCAGTCCTGTACCCCCCCAGGATCAGTTGCAGATAGGACTGTTGTGATAATCCACAGGGCCTTCACTGCCTCCCAGTCCTGTACCCCCCCAGGATCAGTTGCAGATCAGACTGTCGTGATGATCCACAGGGCCTTCACTGCCTCCCAGTCCTGTACCCCCCCAGGATCAGTTGCAGATCAGACTGTCGTGATGATCCACAGGGCCTTCACTGCCTCCCAGTCCTGTACCCCCCAGGATCAGTTGCAGATCAGACTGTCGTGATGATCCACAGGGCCTTCACTGCCTCCCAGTCCTGTACCCCCCCAGGATCAGTTGCAGATCAGACTGCTGTGATGATCCACAGGGCCTTCACTGCCTCCCAGTCCTGTACCCCCAGGATCAGTTGCAGATCAGACTGTCGTGATGATCCACAGGGCCTTCACTGCCTCCCAGTCCTGTACCCCCCCAGGATCAGTTGCAGATCAGACTGTCGTGATGATCCACAGGGCCTTCACTGCCTCCCAGTCCTGTACCCCCCAGGATCAGTTGCAGATCAGACTGTTGTGATGATCCACAGGGCCTTCACTGCCTCCCAGTCCTGTACCCCCCCAGGATCAGTTGCAGATCAGACTGTTGTGATGATCCACAGGGCCTTCACTGCCTCCCAGTCCTGTACCCCCCCAGGATCAGTTGCAGATCAGACTGCTGTGATGATCCACAGGGCCTTCACTGCCTCCCAGTCCTGTACCCCCCCAGGATCAGTTGCAGATCAGACTGTTGTGATGATCCACAGGGCCTTCACTGCCTCCCAGTCCTGTACCCCTCCAGGATCAGTTGCAGATCAGACTGTCGTGATGATCCACAGGGCCTTCACTGCCTCCCAGTCCTGTACCCCCCAGGATCAGTTGCAGATCAGACTGTTGTGATGATCCACAGGGCCTTCACTGCCTCCCAGTCCTGTACCCCCCCAGGATCAGTTGCAGATCAGACTGTCGTGATGATCCACAGGGCCTTCACTGCCTCCCAGTCCTGTACCCCCCCAGGATCAGTTGCAGATCAGACTGCTGTGATAATCCACAGGGCCTTCACTGCCTCCCAGTCCTGTACCCCCCAGGATCAGTTGCAGATCAGACTGTCGTGATGATCCACAGGGCCTTCACTGCCTCCCAGTCCTGTACCCCCCCAGGATCAGTTGCAGATCAGACTGTCGTGATGATCCACAGGGCCTTCACTGCCTCCCAGTCCTGTACCCCCCCAGGATCAGTTGCAGATCAGACTGTCGTGATGATCCACAGGGCCTTCACTGCCTCCCAGTCCTGTACCCCCCCAGGATCAGTTGCAGATCAGACTGCTGTGATGATCCACAGGGCCTTCACTGCCTCCCAGTCCTGTACCCCCCCAGGATCAGTTGCAGATCAGACTGTCGTGATGATCCACAGGGCCTTCACTGCCTCCCAGTCCTGTACCCCCCCCAGGATCAGTTGCAGATCAGACTGTCGTGATGATCCACAGGGCCTTCACTGCCTCCCAGTCCTGTACCCCCCCAGGATCAGTTGCAGATCAGACTGTCGTGATGATCCACAGGGCCTTCACTGCCTCCCAGTCCTGTACCCCCCCAGGATCAGTTGCAGATCAGACTGTCGTGATAATCCACAGGGCCTTCACTGCCTCCCAGTCCTGTACCCCCCCAGGATCAGTTGCAGATCAGACTGTCGTGATGATCCACAGGGCCTTCACTGCCTCCCAGTCCTGTACCCCCCCCAGGATCAGTTGCAGATCAGACTGTCGTGATGATCCACAGGGCCTTCACTGCCTCCCAGTCCTGTACCCCCCCAGGATCAGTTGCAGATCAGACTGTCGTGATGATCCACAGGGCCTTCACTGCCTCCCAGTCCTGTACCCCCCCAGGATCAGTTGCAGATCAGACTGCTGTGATGATCCACAGGGCCTTCACTGCCTCCCAGTCCTGTACCCCCCCAGGATCAGTTGCAGATCAGACTGCTGTGATGATCCACAGGGCCTTCACTGCCTCCCAGTCCTGTACCCCCCCAGGATCAGTTGCAGATCAGACTGTTGTGATGATCCACAGGGCCTTCACTGCCTCCCAGTCCTGTACCCCCCCAGGATCAGTTGCAGATCAGACTGCTGTGATGATCCACAGGGCCTTCACTGCCTCCCAGTCCTGTACCCCCCCAGGATCAGTTGCAGATCAGACTGTGTGATGATCCACAGGGCCTTCACTGCCTCCCAGTCCTGTACCCCCCCAGGATCAGTTGCAGATCAGACTGCTGTGATGATCCACAGGGCCTTCACTGCCTCCCAGTCCTGTACCCCCCCAGGATCAGTTGCAGATCAGACTGCTGTGATGATCCACAGGGCCTTCACTGCCTCCCAGTCCTGTACCCCCCCAGGATCAGTTGCAGATCAGACTGTCTGTGATGATCCACAGGGCCTTCACTGCCTCCCAGTCCTGTACCCCCCCAGGATCAGTTGCAGATCAGACTGTCGTGATGATCCACAGGGCCTTCACTGCCTCCCAGTCCTGTACCCCCCCAGGATCAGTTGCAGATCAGACTGTCGTGATGATCCACAGGGCCTTCACTGCCTCCCAGTCCTGTACCCCCCCAGGATCAGTTGCAGATCAGACTGTTGTGATGATCCACAGGGCCTTCACTGCCTCCCAGTCCTGTACCCCCCCAGGATCAGTTGCAGATCAGACTGTTGTGATGATCCACAGGGCCTTCACTGCCTCCCAGTCCTGTACCCCCCAGGATCAGTTGCAGATCAGACTGCTGTGATGATCCACAGGGCCTTCACTGCCTCCCAGTCCTGTACCCCCCAGGATCAGTTGCAGATCAGACTGTCGTGATGATCCACAGGGCCTTCACTGCCTCCCAGTCCTGTACCCCCCAGGATCAGTTGCAGATCAGACTGTCTGTGATGATCCACAGGGCCTTCACTGCCTCCCAGTCCTGTACCCCCCCAGGATCAGTTGCAGATCAGACTGTCGTGATGATCCACAGGGCCTTCACTGCCTCCCAGTCCTGTACCCCCCCAGGATCAGTTGCAGATCAGACTGTCGTGATGATCCACAGGGCCTTCACTGCCTCCCAGTCCTGTACCCCCCCAGGATCAGTTGCAGATCAGACTGTTGTGATGATCCACAGGGCCTTCACTGCCTCCCAGTCCTGTACCCCCCCAGGATCAGTTGCAGATCAGACTGTTGTGATGATCCACAGGGCCTTCACTGCCTCCCAGTCCTGTACCCCCCAGGATCAGTTGCAGATCAGACTGCTGTGATGATCCACAGGGCCTTCACTGCCTCCCAGTCCTGTACCCCCCCAGGATCAGTTGCAGATCAGACTGTCGTGATGATCCACAGGGCCTTCACTGCCTCCCAGTCCTGTACCCCCCCAGGATCAGTTGCAGATCAGACTGTTGTGATGATCCACAGGGCCTTCACTGCCTCCCAGTCCTGTACCCCCCAGGATCAGTTGCAGATCAGACTGCTGTGATGATCCACAGGGCCTTCACTGCCTCCCAGTCCTGTACCCCCCAGGATCAGTTGCAGATCAGACTGCTGTGATGATCCACAGGGCCTTCACTGCCTCCCAGTCCTGTACCCCCCAGGATCAGTTGCAGATCAGACTGCTGTGATGATCCACAGGGCCTTCACTGCCTCCCAGTCCTGTACCCCCCCAGGATCAGTTGCAGATCAGACTGTCGTGATGATCCACAGGGCCTTCACTGCCTCCCAGTCCTGTACCCCCCAGGATCAGTTGCAGATCAGACTGTCTGTGATGATCCACAGGGCCTTCACTGCCTCCCAGTCCTGTACCCCCCCAGGATCAGTTGCAGATCAGACTGTCGTGATGATCCACAGGGCCTTCACTGCCTCCCAGTCCTGTACCCCCCCAGGATCAGTTGCAGATCAGACTGTTGTGATGATCCACAGGGCCTTCACTGCCTCCCAGTCCTGTACCCCCCCAGGATCAGTTGCAGATCAGACTGTTGTGATGATCCACAGGGCCTTCACTGCCTCCCAGTCCTGTACCCCCCAGGATCAGTTGCAGATCAGACTGTCTGTGATGATCCACAGGGCCTTCACTGCCTCCCAGTCCTGTACCCCCCCAGGATCAGTTGCAGATCAGACTGTTGTGATGATCCACAGGGCCTTCACTGCCTCCCAGTCCTGTACCCCCCCAGGATCAGTTGCAGATCAGACTGTCGTGATGATCCACAGGGCCTTCACTGCCTCCCAGTCCTGTACCCCCCCAGGATCAGTTGCAGATCAGACTGCTGTGATGATCCACAGGGCCTTCACTGCCTCCCAGTCCTGTACCCCCCCAGGATCAGTTGCAGATCAGACTGCTGTGATGATCCACAGGGCCTTCACTGCCTCCCAGTCCTGTACCCCCCCAGGATCAGTTGCAGATCAGACTGCTGTGATGATCCACAGGGCCTTCACTGCCTCCCAGTCCTGTACCCCCCCAGGATCAGTTGCAGATCAGACTGCTGTGATGATCCACAGGGCCTTCACTGCCTCCCAGTCCTGTACCCCCCAGGATCAGTTGCAGATCAGACTGTCTGTGATGATCCACAGGGCCTTCACTGCCTCCCAGTCCTGTACCCCCCCAGGATCAGTTGCAGATCAGACTGCTGTGATGATCCACAGGGCCTTCACTGCCTCCCAGTCCTGTACCCCCCCAGGATCAGTTGCAGATCAGACTGTTGTGATGATCCACAGGGCCTTCACTGCCTCCCAGTCCTGTACCCCCCCAGGATCAGTTGCAGATCAGACTGCTGTGATGATCCACAGGGCCTTCACTGCCTCCCAGTCCTGTACCCCCCCAGGATCAGTTGCAGATCAGACTGTCGTGATGATCCACAGGGCCTTCACTGCCTCCCAGTCCTGTACCCCCCAGGATCAGTTGCAGATCAGACTGCTGTGATGATCCACAGGGCCTTCACTGCCTCCCAGTCCTGTACCCCCCAGGATCAGTTGCAGATCAGACTGCTGTGATGATCCACAGGGCCTTCACTGCCTCCCAGTCCTGTACCCCCCAGGATCAGTTGCAGATCAGACTGTCTGTGATGATCCACAGGGCCTTCACTGCCTCCCAGTCCTGTACCCCCCAGGATCAGTTGCAGATCAGACTGCTGTGATGATCCACAGGGCCTTCACTGCCTCCCAGTCCTGTACCCCCCCAGGATCAGTTGCAGATCAGACTGTCGTGATGATCCACAGGGCCTTCACTGCCTCCCAGTCCTGTACCCCCCCAGGATCAGTTGCAGATCAGACTGTCGTGATGATCCACAGGGCCTTCACTGCCTCCCAGTCCTGTACCCCCCCAGGATCAGTTGCAGATCAGACTGTCGTGATGATCCACAGGGCCTTCACTGCCTCCCAGTCCTGTACCCCCCAGGATCAGTTGCAGATCAGACTGTCGTGATGATCCACAGGGCCTTCACTGCCTCCCAGTCCTGTACCCCCCCAGGATCAGTTGCAGATCAGACTGCTGTGATGATCCACAGGGCCTTCACTGCCTCCCAGTCCTGTACCCCCCAGGATCAGTTGCAGATCAGACTGCTGTGATGATCCACAGGGCCTTCACTGCCTCCCAGTCCTGTACCCCCCAGGATCAGTTGCAGATCAGACTGCTGTGATGATCCACAGGGCCTTCACTGCCTCCCAGTCCTGTACCCCCCAGGATCAGTTGCAGATCAGACTGTCGTGATGATCCACAGGGCCTTCACTGCCTCCCAGTCCTGTACCCCCCAGGATCAGTTGCAGATCAGACTGCTGTGATGATCCACAGGGCCTTCACTGCCTCCCAGTCCTGTACCCCCCCAGGATCAGTTGCAGATCAGACTGCTGTGATGATCCACAGGGCCTTCACTGCCTCCCAGTCCTGTACCCCCCAGGATCAGTTGCAGATCAGACTGTTGTGATGATCCACAGGGCCTTCACTGCCTCCCAGTCCTGTACCCCCCCAGGATCAGTTGCAGATCAGACTGCTGTGATGATCCACAGGGCCTTCACTGCCTCCCAGTCCTGTACCCCCCCAGGATCAGTTGCAGATCAGACTGTCGTGATGATCCACAGGGCCTTCACTGCCTCCCAGTCCTGTACCCCCCCAGGATCAGTTGCAGATCAGACTGCTGTGATGATCCACAGGGCCTTCACTGCCTCCCAGTCCTGTACCCCCCCAGGATCAGTTGCAGATCAGACTGTCGTGATGATCCACAGGGCCTTCACTGCCTCCCAGTCCTGTACCCCCCAGGATCAGTTGCAGATCAGACTGTCGTGATGATCCACAGGGCCTTCACTGCCTCCCAGTCCTGTACCCCCCAGGATCAGTTGCAGATCAGACTGTTGTGATGATCCACAGGGCCTTCACTGCCTCCCAGTCCTGTACCCCCCAGGATCAGTTGCAGATCAGACTGCTGTGATGATCCACAGGGCCTTCACTGCCTCCCAGTCCTGTACCCCCCAGGATCAGTTGCAGATCAGACTGTCGTGATGATCCACAGGGCCTTCACTGCCTCCCAGTCCTGTACCCCCCCAGGATCAGTTGCAGATCAGACTGTCGTGATGATCCACAGGGCCTTCACTGCCTCCCAGTCCTGTACCCCCCCAGGATCAGTTGCAGATCAGACTGCTGTGATGATCCACAGGGCCTTCACTGCCTCCCAGTCCTGTACCCCCCCAGGATCAGTTGCAGATCAGACTGTCGTGATGATCCACAGGGCCTTCACTGCCTCCCAGTCCTGTACCCCCCCAGGATCAGTTGCAGATCAGACTGCTGTGATGATCCACAGGGCCTTCACTGCCTCCCAGTCCTGTACCCCCCAGGATCAGTTGCAGATCAGACTGCTGTGATGATCCACAGGGCCTTCACTGCCTCCCAGTCCTGTACCCCCCCAGATCAGTTGCAGATCAGACTGCTGTGATGATCCACAGGGCCTTCACTGCCTCCCAGTCCTGTACCCCCCCAGGATCAGTTGCAGATCAGACTGTCGTGATGATCCACAGGGCCTTCACTGCCTCCCAGTCCTGTACCCCCCAGGATCAGTTGCAGATCAGACTGCTGTGATGATCCACAGGGCCTTCACTGCCTCCCAGTCCTGTACCCCCCAGGATCAGTTGCAGATCAGACTGCTGTGATGATCCACAGGGCCTTCACTGCCTCCCAGTCCTGTACCCCCCCAGGATCAGTTGCAGATCAGACTGTCGTGATGATCCACAGGGCCTTCACTGCCTCCCAGTCCTGTACCCCCCCAGGATCAGTTGCAGATCAGACTGCTGTGATGATCCACAGGGCCTTCACTGCCTCCCAGTCCTGTACCCCCCCAGGATCAGTTGCAGATCAGACTGTTGTGATGATCCACAGGGCCTTCACTGCCTCCCAGTCCTGTACCCCCCAGGATCAGTTGCAGATCAGACTGTCGTGATGATCCACAGGGCCTTCACTGCCTCCCAGTCCCTGGTACCCCCCCAGGATCAGTTGCAGATCAGACTGTCGTGATGATCCACAGGGCCTTCACTGCCTCCCAGTCCTGTACCCCCCAGGATCAGTTGCAGATCAGACTGTCGTGATGATCCACAGGGCCTTCACTGCCTCCCAGTCCTGTACCCCCCAGGATCAGTTGCAGATCAGACTGCTGTGATGATCCACAGGGCCTTCACTGCCTCCCAGTCCTGTACCCCCCAGGATCAGTTGCAGATCAGACTGCTGTGATGATCCACAGGGCCTTCACTGCCTCCCAGTCCTGTACCCCCCAGGATCAGTTGCAGATGCAGACTGTCTGTGATGATCCACAGGGCCTTCACTGCCTCCCAGTCCTGTACCCCCCCAGGATCAGTTGCAGATCAGACTGTCGTGGATGATCCACAGGGCCTTCACTGGCCTCCCAGTCCTGTACCCCCCAGGATCAGTTGCAGATCAGACTGCTGTGATGATCCACAGGGCCTTCACTGCCTCCCAGTCCTGTACCCCCCTTCAGATTCAGACTGCTCAAATACTATCTCTCTA